>NC_081408.1:355073811-355726311 GCF_030272615.1 Cryptomeria japonica | reverse complement strand
GCTTAGGCTTGTTAAAAATTAGGTCCCACTGGGCGTGCCAGAAAAAGAACAACTGACTACTAATTTTACATTAAATGCTAATAGCCTTATGGGAAATTCGGTGATGGGGGACTTTTGCGTGAGATTCACTTAATAACCTCCAGGTTTGAGAAGTCGGTTCTTCATACAATTAGGGGAGAAAAGGGGAAGAATAAACTTAAAAGATACACTAATTAGGCAATGCGTCACAATAATTTTAGAATATTTGCAGCACAGTAAACCCAAGAATTTGCAGTTTTAAGGCTTGTTCAACAATCTACCTACCCAACACAATTTGAAAAGATAATTAAACAAGACTCATTCAACATAATATGACATACATCATTCATCTGACAGATAACAAGTCATATAACATAGTTTAATCTGTGTAGTCTCACAACACATATCATAGACGTTATTGAATTTGAATATAGCACAACAGTTAATCTATTAAGCTTCAAATAAAATAACCATAAAGGTCGTAGGCACAATTTGATACATTTATCATTCACAAAACTCAATTAACATAATGGATTCTTCACAGAGCCAAAGTCTAATAAATTTTCTCAAAAGTTGGAACCCCTAAAACAGTAGAAAAAAGGCCTATAAATAGCCATCAACCCTTAACAAACAATAGGAAAGCACAAGAAAAATCCCAACAATCATTCCCTATCAGGAATCTCCCTGTGTGGCGTTCACAGAGACGCATGCAATAGAAAAAAATGAAAACGACCTTTGATGTTGTTATTCTAACTGCATCATGGCGATCCCTGCACCTGCCAAAACAAGAAAACCGCGACGCCAATAATATTATGGTTCACGAATCACCAAAGAGGACACGCGACAACTCGAAGGAGACCCAAAGTTGAATGCAAAAAGGGAATCAGAACATGCAGCGTAGAGACGCCAAGTGTCATTGCCAACACATGGAAGATGGTGGGGCTGGAAAATATACGCCGAGGGAAAAAACTGTGGCATGCGGTAGCTCCGCGTTCTCTCAACACAAGGCGAAAAAAGTGAGCCGCTTAGAGAAATGTCGTGACCCCACATGGCACGTGCGCAAATGAATGGGAGAGCGGGCCGAAAAACAAAGGAAGGTGCCAACACTTAACCAAAATGCCGCTATTCCAGAACAACTTTGAAAGAATATTAACAACATCCTCTCCAAGTCCTCTCATGGTATTTACAATTTCACCTACTCTTTGAATGTATTCAACTATCTTCTCTTCTTCCTTCATTTTTATTCCTTCAAACTGACCTTTAAGATTTTGCAATTTGGCCTCCTTTACCTTGACATTTCTTTCATAGATTCTTTGCAGTTTGTCCCATGTTTCTTTTGCAAATGTGCAATGTATAACCTTGACAAACTCTTTATCAGATAAAACACTAGGGATGACATTCTTGGCTCTAGCATTGTTCTCATATTCTCTTTTAGAATCAAGATCTGTAGGGGGTACTTTAGGTACGGTATAACCATTTTTTACTGACATCCAGACATCAAAGCCTAAAGAGGATAAATAAGTTTCCATTCTTCTGTTCCAAAAGGCATAGTTTGTACCATCAAACATAGGTGCTCTAGAAGAGGAGGATTAATTCCCAACCATTGTGTTCTCTAACTAGAATCTACGCAAGCTAGACAAAGCTTATCCAATAGGGAACCTAGGTCTCTGATACCAATTGAAGGAACACAATAGAACATTGAGAGGGGGTGAATCAATGTCTCTTTAAAAAAATTAATCTAATTGTACAATTACTAAAGATGAAAATAAAATAAGAACACACACACACAAATCAAATCACAAGACACAAGATTTACGAGGAAAACCCAATGTGGGAAAAAAAAACCTCAATGAGAAAAGTTGTTGGAGTCTATTGCTCCAATCCAGTCTTACAATAAAATCACTGGTTATAAATGTTTAGGGCACCAACCCAAGGAGAACTAGTGCCTGATGATTTTGAGCACCAACTCAAGGAGAACCAACCCCCTAACAATTTAGAGCACCTACGCCTGCTCTAAGCACCTACTCAGAGAAATACAATAATATCAAATTTTTACAATGTAATGAAAAACCTTGTTACAAATGAGTTTTGTAACACTTACAAATTATGCATTTATGAAGATAGTTCTCTTTTCCTTCTGATCTTCTCCCTCTGATTGGTTTTCTCCCTTCACCTTACATGACTAATCCGTTGTGTTATCTGCCACAACTCACTACTCTTTGTTCGATTGTCTTTGTTGCTCACTTATGTTCTTTTCACTTTCGACTCTCTATCTCAGTCTCTACTGCTCACTTTTGTTCTTTTCTCTTTCTCCTCTATCTCTACTAAACTATCCTTTTTGTTCTCTGCTACACCTTATCTTCTTTTGAATGCCTGCTTCACTTACTTATTTTATCTTTTTGTTGTACCTTTTTCTCTATTTGCTCTGCCTTCTTAATTCTCTCTTTTTCTGCTCTTTGTTTCTGCTTTCAGTAGCCACTCATATCCTCTGATTAATTTGTATACAACATTTTCTACGAGGTTATCGATTGCTCAGACATCGTGTTATGCGCACTTGCGAAAACCACTTTTCTGCACCCTTTGTTTCTTCACTTTGTTGTATTCTATATTTTCTCACTCTTCTTCAACTCATCACATCTCCCTCACATATTCGACTACACATAGCATCTTTTACATTTCATGGAAATCTACATACTTCACACATTTCCCTCCAAAAGAAAAATTAAAAAAATGTTCAAGCAACATAAAAAGATTTTTTGTCACCTCATTTGGGATTTGTAGCTGCCCACATTTAATGATCCTTTCCTCCTTTTCTCAACAATCTCTGCAAATTGATTTTGTCTTCAACTCCTAATTCAAAAAAGAAGTTTCCGACTCTATACCTTCTTATCATTTATTTCATATCTTGTTTCTATTCTGATTGAAAGATTTTCTTTCGATATGTGTCCTCTTGACTTCAAAAATTAATTAGACATTTTGCCCACAAAGCATCCACATGTCACTCTGCCACTTGATGAATGATGGGACCCATCTACATAATCATCTGCACACACAAAAAGATCCACGTGTGAAGGAAATCCATGTTGGATTCGTGAGCTGCGTTGATATGTTTTGCAGATCGCATAACACATGTGTTATACGAATCACGAAACAACCAAACCTTCCTTCTCGCGGGCTAGCGGGGTAACACGTCATCTACAATTTCAATAACCCACGCCATTTTTATCAGGCCTTTTTACCCTTGCGGGTTGGTGGGATGCATCTATCCTCTTTGGTATTTTTACCCCACACGACCATCACTTCTCTTTTTTCAATACTGCGGGATAGTGGGAAACTCCATTCGCTTTGCTTTTATGTAACCCCACAGGGTTATCTTACTCCTTTATAACATGCATCAGGATGGTGGGACAACCTCACACTTCTACCTTCTTGTTATCTTAGAAGGTAGTCTTCTACTAAGCTCCTTGGCCACGAGATAGTGGGGACATGTAACCTACCGCGTTATGCACATCCCCCGTCACAATTAGCCTTACCTTGGATGGTCAAATTTATTCCATCTGTTATGCCGTGGGGTGGCGAGGTGACTAACCTGTCATGTTATTGACGTTCCTTGTCACAGTTTGGAGACTAGCTCGTAGAGTGTTTTGCCTTAGGTGTTCCTTATTGTGGGATGGTGGGGCGACTAACCCATTGTGTTATTGACATCATTTGCCACACTTCAGCGTTACCCCACAGTTTTATTTTACTTCCATCCTTCGTGCTATGGGATGACAGGCAAATATAACCATCATGTTATTGGCATACTTTATCGCATAACCATCGTGTTATGCAATTCACCATTGTAGTTTCTCAACAACCCTTTGGTCAATGCAGACAATTTACTGTGAGATAGCACCAATGACAACCTAGGTGTTATGTGCTCTACATGTAACATTTGTGTAACTAACACAATGTGTTATATACAACTGTGATTGATACTCCCTGTAACTGCATGCGACTAACATGACGTGTTATACACAACTATAGCTATACTTTTTCTGAGTTAGATCAGATTTCACAATCCCCTGCCAACTCAATGGCTAATGACTTCTTTGTCTGATTTCTAGTCCCAATAACACATCACATGCTTGCGTTTTGTATCTCCATGTGGGACTAACACAATGTGTTATATAATGCTACAACAACACTTTTGCCAACCTATCATTCTAATCTCTGCAAGTCTCTCCACTCCATCTTCTCAATTGTTGACATCAATGACAAACTAATGCCAACAAAATTCCATGCAATTGTCTGGTCACAAATGGCTTGAATTTACAAAGTTATCTATAATCATAATGTAATTGTTTGTAACCTTATTGCACTTGCAAATATCTATAAACACATCTGTCTATATCTCTATATTGCATATGACTGGTAAGAAGCAGAAGGTAAAATGTCAAAATTTCAGTCATTTCAAAGTTCTAATTTTCATTTGTTGGTTTCATAGGCTAGGGATTTTCTAGTATTGATTATGTGTATATCACATTAGAAAATGAGGGAATAAGATCATTAATACAAACTACTCATATGTTTGTTGTAGGATGCAAACAAAGACAAAAGTTTCAAAATTGAATGTTTGCATTTATTATAGTGTAGAAAAAACTTCAATTTTCTAAGGATAATGAACAATTGTTTGAATTGATTTATGCACTTGCATATCTAATGTGTTAACCGAGTTATTATGTATGTATCCTCTCCCCTCACGTGTTTATATGATCTTGGGTGTAAGAGAAACACACAGTAGCTCCCTTTTTTATTTTTTGGTAGGAGACCTACCTAGGGACCTCTCACCCCAGGGTTTGACCTAAAACATGTTTCTTCGATGGGATATATAAAGGGGTGAGAGAAAAAGTTGTAGCGTAATATATGTCATGTTGTATCTAGAAAAATATTGAATCTCGAGTGATACCAAGATAGGGATGCAGGGTTTTTTTTGAATGACTTAATTGATGTTCCCAAGCCACACTTGTGATGAGCTAGTGTTCTCGAGGATTCCTCTACTAGAAACCTTGTGATATTTAGAGACCAACTTTCAGTAAAATCTTGATTGGTGCAAGGGATGTGGATCATGCCTTAAATATTACTCAACATGTACCTTCCTTATTGAGATAGATATCCCTTTGTTAAAAAAGTTTTCAGACCTTTGGGGTAAGAGGAAAGGTGAGCCTATTTCTATGTGCATGTGCCACTAAACCTCTAGCTATCAACTCCATAATGATGTTTTATTGGTTGGGCCTAGTCAAGTACCCAAACCCACTTGAGTATCTAAGTTATGCTTGCTTCCAAATGTTTTCAATTGTGACATACGAGTGCAAAATAAATTTTTGGGCTACTTTAGGCTTGGGTCGTACTCTTAAAGTTAGAGTAAAAAATAACCATATTGTATATTGTGTCTTATGAGTGTTTTTAAAATTATAAATTGATCAAAACCCTAGGTTTTTAGTACAAAAATCAAAACATCACAATTGTTAGTAACTGTAATGTAATTATTTGAGAAAACCCTAAGAAAACTAAAACATTGCAATTGTCCAAATCTACAATGCAAATGACTATCCCAAGTCATAATTGTTTGTAATTGCAATGCAACTGTCATGGTAAACTTGAAAACTTTAACTAGTCTATCTATCATGAAATTGTTGATAACTATCATGCAATTGTGCATATTTATAACCCAATTATGCCTTTTGAGATGCAATTGAAGCTTCCTGAAATGCATTTGTTTGATCTTCTAACACATTTGACTAGTAACTAAGGGTTTGTAAAATATGAGACTAAACCCTTATGTTAGAATTAATTACTAAAACACTAATACCACTAAGACCATTCAACCCCAAAATCATCATTTTTCTACCTTGCATCCTTAGTTAGGCTTGCATTTGTCAAATTAGATCTCAATTCCCTTGGTTTAGACTTGCATCCTTAGTTTAGATTTGAATCAAAACCATTGGGTTAAAATTACATTGTCCAATTTGTCTTTCATTAGGTTAAGTTTGTAAGCTTTCATTTTTAATTCTTAAGTGTAGAGATTGCATTTTGTCAAAAACTTAGTTTAAAGCCTTGCATTTAAATCTCTGGCTTAAATATTGCATTTTAGTCTTGTCTCCTTTAGGTTAACTTTCATCTTAGCCTTAAACAATTTTGAAAATCTAGAAATCAAAGCTTGAACCAAACTATAGTTATTGCTAGGTTATCAATGACCTCATTATATTCATTTCATCATTTCCACTAACAAGTCAATCATGTAGCTCATAAGTCTAGTGAAAGGTGAGACTTTATCAAACACCCCCTCATCATCTTGATCTTTGTACTAGTGAGGTATAGGTTCTCCTTTTCAATCACTTAGGTTTTCCTTCATAGGTTTGGTATTTCAAAATCCAAAAAATCCCCAACACATAGCATAGCTTAGTTGAAAATTTACAAAATCCAAAAATATAGTGCAGTGGTATAATCATCCTTTAGTTGCACTTTCATTCTCAAATTCCAAAAAAAAAACTTAAAAAACATAGCATAGTCTAGTTACATTTGTCATTCTTTAGAATCAAAAAACCTCAAAATATTAGCTTAATTGCATTTTCATCCTTTAAATTTTAAAATCCAAAAAACATAGCATACTTGCATATGATAGCTTTCATAGGTTTGGTATTTCAAAATCCAAAAAATCCCCAACACATAGCATAGCTTAGTTGAAAATGTACAAAATCCAAAAATATAGTGCAGTGGTATAATCATCCTTTAGTTGCACTTTCATTCTCAAATTCCAAAAAAAAAACTAAAAAAACATAGCATAGTCTAGTTACATTTGTCATTCTTTAGAATCCAAAAACCTCAAAATATTAGCTTAATTGCATTTTCATCCTTTAAATTTCAAAATCCAAAAAACATAGCATACTTGCCTTCTAGTTGTGACCCCCCAAATCCAAAAATTCCAAGACATAGTTCAAAGTCACCTTTGAAAAAAACATAAAATCATTAAAAAAATAAAAAACAACACAAAATATCAAAACAAAATAAACAAGTCTCATATGTTAGAAACAAGGTCATGATCCAGGAAGAGACAAATGGATCCTTCAAATCAACATATGTTTGATCCTTTTGACATGATTCAACTAGGATTACCTTCAAATTCACAACCCCTTGAGGAGGACTTCTCCTTAGAACATATTGAACAAAACATAAACCAAGAGGACATTGATGATGCATTAGATGATCCTTGGATCTTGAAAGTTATGGATACACTCCTTTCTATTGATCCTAATAGGTATTTCCTATTGCTTGATTAACATGGAGAAAAAACATCACAAATTTCGATGTGTCTAATGTCATAGAACCTACATCTAGTGAGTCACCCTACAATATATATTTCATTGACATAGAATCATCCTTGACCAATCCTTTTACACAACAACTAAGTGTAAGCATGTCGTTGGGGAAAAGAGCACATAGTTTCACAAGTTTACAAATACCCCCCTGATGAAATTTAAACAATTTTTGAATCGGTTATACAACACCATACCACCACTTTTTTAAACAACATAATCAAATAACATGACATTGGTGACACTAGGCAACTCTTGCTTAAACCAACAACCAAGTGGGACATCAGGTAACTTGCACTTAAAATTATAGATAAGTGTGTCACCTCTTGTGTCACATGCAAACTTACAAACAAGTGTATCACATATTATGTCACATGCAAACTTACAAACAAGTGTGCCACCTATTATGTCAAAAATGAACTTACAAACAAGGGTGCTGCCTATCATGAACACAACAACTATGTCACAAATGAATATACCCAACATACCACCTTTTGGAGAACAAATAAATATCAAATATCAGTGTACCACCTTTTGTATCACAAGTTACTTGAACTAGTGCCTTGAGAAACACAAATGTAAACTCAATCTCACAAACAAGCACTTCAAGGCCACAAAATGTTGTACCAACCCGTCAAAATACTTGGCCTTACATTAATGCATTCTCTAGCCTGATTGCATGTGAATCAACAACAACAAATTTTCTCTTATAAATGCTTACAATACGTTAACCAACCAACAATTTACACAACCTTTGGCGCAACATCAAAATGCTCTAAACTGAAACATCCCCTTGTTTAACCAAGTACCCAACCATCAAAACTTGAAGTCATTTGTGGGCACTACATACCATCAAAGGTCTAATCCAAACATGAACAGTGCCCCTATTACGCCATCACCAACTGAAATGATGGTGCAAGAAATACAAGCTTTAAAAAAATAAATGTCAAACATTCAAATCGAGGGAACAAAAAATGCATATTCCATGCAAGACATATGTCCCTATCCTTTTTATAATAGTTTTTACATGTCTCATTTCCCTAAAAATTATGAAGCACCTAAATTTGACAAATACAAAGGGAAGGGGGACCCGATGCAGTAAAGAGAAATAACAGAGACAACATAAATGCACACCATAGCACATACCTCATGCCCTTCTTTCTAAGAAGTCTTGCAAGACAAGCCATGCAATGGTTTGCACATTTACTCGAGAACATAAAGACATGGGATGAATTAGTTGGAAAATTTATGGTACATTTCTCCTTTAATGTTGAACATAGAGTAGAAATGACAAATTTATGTAATATTAAACAAAATAATGGAGAATATTTTACTTGATTCTTATAAAGATGGAAAAACCTTGCAAGCAGATGTCCTTGCCATATAAGTGAGGAACAAATGGTTCACATATTCACAAAAAAATTAAATCAAGAAATTATGTTCCATCTCCAAGTTCAATGCTCTAGCACATTTAAGAACCTCATTCCAAAGGGTATTTCCATTGAAAAAGAACTCATTGCAAGAAGACTTGTGAATTTTTTTAAAGAAAAAAAAACAATAACCCAAGTACATCAAATGGAAAAACTAAATTTTGGTTGATAAAAAAGAATGTCACAAATGATGGTGTCGTAGATGCAAAGATGGTTAACAAGATTCAACCTACTATTGGTCTTGAAAGACCCACTACACCAAGGACACAAACATTCAATAATAATGAACCTCAAAATCAAGACTAGTCAAAAAATATTGTCCAACAAAACTCCCAATGTCAACCTCCAAGGACAAACGATACTCCATGAAGAAAATTTACACCTTTGGGAGAATCAATTGATGCAGTCCTGGAAAAGGTGTTACAATCTAATTTCATTCAAATACCTGAATAAAACATTATGAACCAATATTCAAACCAACTTGGTGGAATGAAAATGATTTTTGTGAATACCATCGAACTAAAGGATATAAAACTTGCACATGCTTCAACTCAAGAATGCTATCCAAGATCTTATTAATCAAGCAAAAATAGTGGTTGAAGGTCCTTTTGGATCCTTTAGCATAGACTATATAATATTTACATATCCTTTACAAAATTATAGACAAGGAAAAGCCTCTAGTTCAAGTACAAACTCTAAATACAAAGTCAACTATGCCAACACCGCTTATGAATAAACAATAAACCATATCCAATAGACCAATAACCATGTTTATACTATCATAATTAAAGAAAATAATCCTAAATTTGTAGTAACTACCTTAAGATTCAAAGTGACCCTGCACTGGGCCACTTCTAAACCGGAATCCACAAGTTAGTATAGCCTTTTGGATCGTCTTGGGAAAATTGTTGGAAGGTTGGTACCTTCATCCCCTTGGTTGTTCAATACCATCCTTGAGGATTCCTGACATGGCTTAACCACCTCCCGTGGGTTTTTTATCTTTGGATTTTGTATCTAGCTTTTTAAGGTCGATCTTTTGGTGCAATGGAAAACCTTGGGAAAACAAGTGGTATTAGAGCTTAGGTCATGGATTTGAATCCCTTGATCATGTTGGGGGGATTGTTTCAAGGTCGGTGCCATAGTTGTTTAGCATTGCCCTCAAGGATTTGTGACATGGCTTGATTGCCTCTTGTGGTTTTGTTATCTTTGGTGTTTGTATTGGGCATTACTAGGTCGATCCTTTGGTGCAACGACAAACATTGGGCCAACAAAAACACTCACTCAAATATCCATTCTTGAGATAATATGCATATCCCCAACACATAGAGTTGTTCTACATAAAGCCTTACAAGATTGTACTATACCTACCAACATAGATATTGACTAGTTTAGGATATGGTGGGTCACCTTGCCACAACTCAACATATCACATTTATAGAGCACAATATCCTATCACATAAGCAAAACCATAATAATCCCCTACATCTCGAGTTTTTCATTCACAAATACAAAATCAAACGAGTCTTGGTATATGATGAAGCAATTCTCAGTATCTACACCTTTAAGGTGATTAAAGCTTTTGGGTCCTTTGAGGAATGTATTGACACATCAAAAAGAATAACCTTAAAAGCTTATGATGGTGTAGAGAACCTTTAAAAAGGAGTTATTACTCTTCCAATTAGAGTGGGTCCAATTTTTAAGGATACATTGTTTCAAGTCTTGGACCTCGAACTTCTATACAATATTCTACTTAATCATCCATGGATCCATACCATGAAGGTCATGCCCTCCACATACCATCAATGCTTGAATTTACCTTATAATAGAGTTGAAATTATCATGCTTTGAGATCCTTCCCATTTCGATATTGTGCCAATCTAAAAGGAAAGCCTCATCTTTTGATTTCTCTCATTACAATGATCCATCTTTATTATATCAAGCTTTCAAAACCAAGGTCTAGGTTCAAGACAAAGTATGTGGTGAATACAATATTGCAAAACTATTTTGCATTAGCAAACTATCTACTAGTTCACCAAAATCTTATGGTAAGCCACGTCTTATTAAAAAATAATCAAAGGTCATAATTCAATATCATCCTCCCACAACTTTCACTAAATGAGGTGATCTAGATAAAGAGAACATAGATGATGATGTGTCTATTTGGGTTTACAAATATGAAGAAGGAGCACGACAGATTTAATTTCTTGCTAAAGAATATGACAAAGGATTTACAATAATGCAACAAAGGGTTATGATGGAGACAATGGCCTTGGATTATAAAAGCAAGGGATCATAGAGCCTATTTTGCCCAAGAGCTAACCTAAATACAAAGGGCTTGGGTATTCACCAATGAAAATTGATGATCCTAGTACCAAGTTACTCTCAGGTGAAAACTCTAGTGCTTCTAATGATGATGAGAGATATGATGACTATTATAGCGATACAAACTCTCATGAATGGGAATGGGGTTCCAAAAAATTGTCCAGTGATTATGACCTAATCAAAACCTTTCAAGACCACGATGATTCCACTTGCCAAGGTAAATTCATGATTGGCCATGCTTAGATCAATACTTTTTGGGACCCTGATGACTTGTCAGTCCTAACTATAATAGCCATGTCCCCAACCTTTGATAACACTGACGATTAATTTCCATTAATATATCCCAAGCTTGTAGATTGGGACTAACAAGGACTGTTGAGCTTAGATATCTTTAAAAATGATGAAGTTCTTATTAAGGTTATGAAACTTTGAGAGGGCATACTCTGAGCGATCACAAAGATAGGTTCATCATAGATTTGAATGCCACTACTTATTTTGGTGAGTCAACTCCATCTTCCAATTAAAACAATGAAAAAAAAAACAAAAAGAATAGGTCTCCAAGTGATAATCAAAAGGAACTTGCAAACCATGAAAAAGTAAAAACAAATGGGTATCCAAGGGTGAAAACCTCTCCGAGATGCCGGATGATGGAAGATTGGGCATACTCCCTATCAATCGAAAAAAACTTCACTTCTAGTGGAAAAGACACAATAAATCAATTCAAATTCAACTAACAATCCAAGGATAATACACTTTGTAGCTTCAATATTAGAAACAAAAAAAAGTATAATTCATAAAAAAATTCTTGGAAAACAACTCAATTTTGCATGGTCTCATGCTAAAATACTAAGACTAGATCTTGAGTTAGTTCTTCATCATTTTCCACTTCAATCGGGTGCAAAACTTGTGAAGGAAAAGTTAAGAAAAATGTACATCAAATTGCCTTGTTTGTTAAACTTGAGCTAAAGAAATTTCTAGATGTTAGGATCATCAAACCCATAGATTGTGCAAAATGGATATCTAGTCTGGTACCTATTACTAAACCAACTAGGGGCATCAAAGTATGCACAAACTTTAGAGACCTAAACAAATCATGCTCTAAATTACGATTTCCCATTACCCAACATTGATATCAAAGTATATCAATGTTAAACTTAAGGAAAAGCCCCTATTCCCAGCCTATTTCCCTTTCTTTTTGTGTGCAGGAAAAAGGTGCGTAGCTATACTTCTCAAGATTAGCTTCAGACATAGAGATGAAACAACCCTTTTTTATGTGCGAAAAGTTTGGAGGACTGAGTTGCTGCGTCACGGTCCCTTCTTTTTCAAGGCATTTTTGCAGGGCAGATCCCAATCAACTTATATTACTTAGATCCAGGTGCACGACCAAATCCTAAACCCGTAACTCATTATTTTCTTAAGTTTTGTCTCCAATTTCAGCACTTTACCCTAGATCAACATTTCAACTTACAAAAGAGGGATTACCACATCATAATCAATCAATCCACTTAGTATTCAGTCCTTCTCTGATTTGTGATTGAATCTAGTGGATTCCTCCCCTCTTTTGAATGTAAAGGAATTCTTCCCAAAGTGAAAATTGATTTGGTGATTTCTCCTTCTATGTTGCAAATTGCCAAATCAAAATTTTCCCCTTTACATTTTGGTGAACCTAACTCCTTGCACCTTTAATTTTTTTTTTTTTTTTTTTTTCAGATCTGAGTGTGTATACAATTTACAATTCAAATTTTCATTTAAAAGTTTGATTTCCTTGCAAATTTTAGAAATTTAAAAGTTAAATTCACTAAAACCCTAATTTTTAAATTCAAAACTGAGCTCGTGATTTGTCTAGATTGGATTAATTATTTAAGATCTTACTACTCTTCAATTTTACAATTCAAGTTTTCATTCACATGTTCAATTTGCAATCTAATTTCAAAAATTAAGTGATTAATTTCAAAAACCCTAATTTTTAATTTTAAAATTGAACTTGTGGATTTTCTAAAAAATTGTGAATTAATTATTTTAGATTTGAGATTCTTGTGTCAATTTCAAAATTCAAATTTTCACTTCCAAGGTTCAATTTAAAATTTACAAAAATTAAGTGATTAATTTCAAAAATCCTTATTTTTAAAATTTTGCAAATTGAGCTTGTAGGTTGTTTAAATTTTGAATTTCCCTCTTCTAACTTGCTTGCTAATCTGAAATTCAAATTCAAAATTGCAATCTTGGGTCAAATTTCAATTTTAAATTTAAATTTTAAAATTAAGTGGTTAATTAAACAAACCCTAATTTTTAAATTTAAAATTAAATTGATTCCTTCAATTCCCACATTTCAAAATTTAAGTTTTAAAATTAAGTGGTTATTTTCAAAAGTCCCTAATTTAAAATTCAATCTCTTTTGGATAGTTTTAATTTTAAAATTAAGAGGTTATTTTTACATAATCCTAATTTAAAATTTCAATTTCCTAGGAGGTTGCATTATTGCTCTTTCAATCAATTTGTTCATTTAATTGAGTAATCATTTTTCCTAGAATTTTGCATTATTCAATTTCAAACTTCAAATTTCAAATTTCAAAATTCTCTCCCTTAGTGCATGAGTTCTACTACTATTCGTCCAACCTTCAATGTCCCCGTGAGAAGAAGTTGTAGAATTAAGGCTTCCCAAGGTTTAATTATTGAGGAGATGAATCCTACTTTGGATAACTTTTTCAATGAGGATATTGGTGGTTCTTCCAATCCTACAAATGTCCCTATTTATCCTAATTATTTAGATAATTCTCATGATGTGGAAGAATCACTAACTAGGGTTTTCATTTACCAATTGGAGAAAATTGACAATCAATTTGAAAATCTTCAATAATGGATGAGTCAACAATACTCAGAAAGTGAAGCTTCCCCATTGATTCAAGGATTAAAAAAATGGTTCAAAGTGATAAACTTGGTGTTGATATCTTGCGTGGTATTGCTCATATTTTTTATTCTAATATTATGCCCATGAAGAGTTGTGCCGAAGCCCTAGGTTATACACAACTTCCCAGTCGAGTTAATCATTCCATTCCTTTGACTACTCCTATGGCTAGTGTTCCCACATTTACATCAAACATCATGGCTACCTCTACACAAAATGTCATACCTACAAATGCTACTCAAGGAGGCAACTCCTCTTATTTCACTCCTCCTACCACGAGTCTTCCATTTATTACTAAACCTTCTCCTATACCTATGAATGTTAGTCAAGGGGGCAACTCCTCTTCTTTCATTCCTCCTACCACGAGTCTTTCATTTGTTAATCAATCCTCTCCCATACCTACCTATTATAATGTTCCACTTCCTTATTCTCAACCCTTGCCTTCCTATAACAACATACTTCCTTATTCTCAACCCCTTCCTTCATTCAATAATTTTACCCCTCCTTCTCAATCCAATATGTCCAATTTCAATCCTTTTACCGAAGCTACCATCAATAATCTAGCTCAAACAATGTCTTCCTTACAACAACAAATAGCTTCTATGAATCAATCTAAGTATAATGTGCCCACATTTGATGTAGCGAGCCCATTATCCAATGACATTGTCTGAGCTGTCCCTCCTAAACATATGGAAGTCCCTCAATTGGAACTTTATAATGGAAAAGGTGATCCCTTGACTCATGTTAAAACATTGCAAAATTTGTGTGGTGACTTTGATCATGACCAAAGATTGCTGGCTAAATTGTTTACTAGAACATTAAGGGATAAAGCTTTGCAATGGTATTGTTCTTTGCCTCCTTATTATATTACTTCTTTTCAATAGTTGGCTAATGATTTTATTCAACAATTTCACAATAATATTGGTCCTAAAATTACTTTGATTGATTTGATGCATTGTAAGCAAGGTGTGAAAGAAAAAGTGACTAATTTTTTTGGTAGATATAAGCATTTGTATTCTCAAATTTCTTTTCATGTGCCTGATCAAGATACTCAAAGAATTTTCATTTTTAATTTACAAAAAGATATTAAGGATAAACTTATCTTTTATGAGTTTACTTCCTTTATGCAGTTATGTGCAGTACTTCACAACTATCATCTTACCATGAGTCAATTGGAACAATCATCCTCTTCAATGGCTCCGAATGATAAAAGTGAAAGTGCTCAACAACCTTTTGCGAATTTCAAACCGAACAAGGGATTCATCAAATTCAATGACAACAGCAACACTCAAGTAGCAGCCGCAACAACAAGTGTGCCTCCTTTGTCCAAATACTTTAGAAAATAATTCACTCTTCTTAATGAATCTTTGCATTATATTATGTCACAATTGTTACAAACGAATGTGTTGAAACTTCCCCCTATCAAATAAATTGATACAACCAAGCCTTTTCTAGCTTCTTATGATGCGAAAGCCTTTTTCCAATGCCATCATCAACCCGGTCATGACAATAAAAAGTGTTATTCTTTGAGAAGTAAGGTTCAAGACTTGATTGATAACAATGCCATATTTGTGGCTGGTGTGAATGATAAAGGAAACAAATCAGTAGCTCCTCCTAATCAAAACCTTCAAATTTTCACTGATCCTTTACCTTCCCATTCCACTAATGTGATTGAGATTGATCATCTTGCTTTTTCTCCCAATGACGTTGGCCTTGAGTCTAATAATACGATGAACCTTATAGATAAAAAAGACCCCCCTAAGGATTTGTGCATTACATTTGATCCTAGTGAGACTATTAAAGTACCCGATGGACCACTTTACATAATTGCAAAAATCAAAAGCATACTTTCCCAAGGAGTTCTTATTGATCCAGCTTGCATGGTTAATGTGATAACTGAAGAATTTATTTATACTCTGCAATTGCATCAAGTGACATATGATAAAACCGATGTGGTAGTTAGAGTTTTTGATGGCTTCTCTTGTCTTGCTATTGTTTCTATCACACTTTCTGTTGATGTTGGAACTAAATTCTTAGATGTTGTCTTTGCTATCATTTTTACATTGGATCAATTTTGTGTGAAGTTGGGACATCCTTGGCTCTCTTCCATGAAAGTGATTGCTTCTATTATTCATAAGTGTTTGAAATTCCCTCATAATGATAGAATCATAATTGTTAATCGTAGCATTTATCAACCTACGGTGAGGCATGGAGATGTTTTTCTTGATTATTTTTGGTCCAAATAATTCCAACCTCTTCAACCTAGAAGTGATGCTCTCTTTAAATCATATAAAAAATGAAAAAATGAGATGATTTTGTCATTGGGTAAACCTATAAATCCAACACTTATCCTTCCTCTTGATGATCATATACCTCTTCTTGTAGATACGATTATTCTTCCTCCTAAGGAAATAAATTATCTTCTTCCCAAAGAGGAATCTATTCCTTCTCCTATGGATGAGTCTACTTTCCTCCCAAGGATAGAAAGGATCCTCCTCTCAAGTGTCAAGCCATTACTCTTAAGGGTAGACTTATTCCTCCTCCCCATGATGGACCTGGTCTCTTCCTACACCTCCCATTCCTCCCTTATATGGTGTGGTTCCGCCTCCTACATCTTACAAAGGGAAGTGACCAACCTCTCCTATTGTTCAACCTAAAAGACCTCTTCCCATGCATCCTTCCTTAAAAGAAGAAAACAAACCTATACTTGATGAACCTAAACCTTCACAACCTTCAGCTAAAACTAAACAAAATCATTATGCATGAGAATGCCAATAGAGACGTCGTGCTAGAGCTCGTGAACTTGCTTCCCAAACTATTTCTCCTTCCAAGACACCAACTATTGATATAATTCTAGTTGATAAACCTTCTTTTAAACAAGATGTTCAACCTAATTCTCCAAGACACAAAATTCTTAAGACAAATAATGGTTCAAGTTCTATTCCTATTAGACCTCTTTTTTTTATTAATCTTGATGAAGAAATAGGTGAGAATGTTGTTAATGATGAAAATGTTGATCCTAATATTTTTGACAATGAATATGAATTTGTTGATGTTGACAATGATTTATCTGATAAATTTTCAAAAGCATTAATCTTAGCTCCTAGTAACAAACAAAGTGATCCATCATTAGAGAATGGTACTTGTGATAGATCCATCTACCATGCTCAATGTTACTCCTCTTGCGTATTGTCCACCTTCTCGAAATAATAATGAGCAAGATTGGGAGGTGGATGATGTGCCTGATTAGCTTCATTAGCACTATAGATTATTTCCCTCTCTCGTCTCTTGCTTGTTTGTGATCCTTCTTCTATTTCTCTCTCTATTCTTCTATTTGTTGTCCCTAGTGTTGACTACTTGAAGACAATGCAAAGCGTTGAGATCTCTTTTGGTCTCTCTCATGTTGACTCAAAAGCCACATGTGTTCCCTTCTTCCATGGTGGTTTCCTATCTTTAGGGGATGAGGATAATTCTATGCATATATATGAGGCATCATAAAAAGAATATTGACCCCATAGTTAAGAGAAACTACCCCATGCTTTGTGTTTTGTGTTCATTATTCTTTGATTTGTCCTCTCTCGGGGGCTTATTATTGTGATAATGTGTTTGTCTTTTTGGGTGTATCTTACCTTAAAGCCATTGCTCCCGACAAGGTGGGCACAATCACTTTAATGTGGGGGCATACACTCCACTCAATGATTCTCTCTCTTGCATATCTTGATACTTAAATTTACCTAGCAAACTTTGTCTTTTTTCTTTGTAATTTTTGGTATTTTTCTTTTCAGGACTCATAGTAAGAGAACCTTACTAGTTGGAGTCCACTTGGAGTCTCAATTCTCTCTTTCTCTCTTTTACCTTGTCATTGAAGTTGTCAGATCATAAAGTCCACTGGGGGCTTGGTGTATCTTTCCTCCTTGACAATTTGGTGAAATTATTTCAATTTTAACCCTTTTTACTTTATCGAGAGTATGATTGACTTCATACTCCCACTAAAATGGGGGCTATCCTAAAATTGCACCCCTTGTAATTTTTTGACTATATTTGGGTCTTCACCTTAGTGTTTGTGCCCCTTGGCTTGATTGAAGACCTGACTATGCTCATACACATCACAAACATCAAAAAACTTGATTGGCACCCCCTTGGGCACCTTGATCTTGACCCAAAATAGGGTAGGACCAAGGTGTGGCACCATGGTCCTCCCTAAATTGGGCCCTCTTTAAACCCATTTTAGCATTTCAAATTTGAGCAAGATTTCCCTCTCCATGTCGGTCTATGTCAAAAAATTAATCTATTTTCTCAATGGGAAATTATATAAAGAGGATCTCCCCTCTCATTTGATCATCCATCAATCAGAAAGAGAACACATGAGATCAAGCATTCAAGAGAAATTAAGCATTTTTAGTCTTCCTTCAAGCCTTGGAGTAATAGTAAAGTCAATATTCAAGTATTGAAGTGGAGATTTGCTTCCTATTTCATGAAACCCTAATTCCATGTGGAGGAAAGCAAAACTTCACAAGGAGGTATAATCATCCAATTTTTAGTCATAATTTAGCATCTCCCTTAAAAGGAGAACCTTTCCTTTCAGTCATTTCAATTACATTTATCTCAATTTCATGGTTAATTCCAAAATTGGGGTTTGACCTAAGGCAAACCCCTATTCCCAACCTATTTCCCTTTCTTTCTATGAGCAAGAAATAGGTTCATAACTGTACTTCTTGAGATAAGATTCAGACACAGAGACAAAACAACCCTTTTTGGTGTGTGGAAAATTCGAAGGACCGTGTTGCCATGTCATGGTCCTTGCTTTTTCAATGCATTTTTGTAGGGCAGATTTGAATCAACTTATATTACTCAGATCCAAGTGCACGACAAAATCCGGAACCTGCAACTCATTATTTTCTCAGTTTTGTCTCCAATTTCAGCACTTTACCCTAAATCAACATTTCAACTTACAAAAGAGGGAAAAACATATCATACTCAATCAATCCACTTAGTATCCAATCTTTATCTAATTTGTGACTGAATCTAGTGGATTCCTCCCCTCTTTTGAATGTAAAGGAATTCCTCCCAAAGCGAAAATTGATTTGGTGATTTCTCCTTTTATGTTGCAAATTGCCAAATCACATTTTTTCCCCTTTACAATTTTAATGAACCTCTCCATGAGATCACGTCCTTATCATAATGAGGATGATATTGGGATCAAGAGTGTATTTTGGTTGGTCAAGTTTGTAATCATTGATTTCACTTCCATCATGTTGGGGTGAAGAAGGTTTTCCTTGGAAGGAAAATTATTCTATGAGAGATTTGATTATGAAAAGGATTTTCTTCAGGCATGCCACATCTAATAGTTCACCTCGTGCTAGGAGCCAATTGTCTTGGTTTAATATTTGATATGGTGGATGGTGATGGTGGAATTGATAGAAATGGAGTTGTATCAAATGAGTGACAAAAATGAATCCCTTTGAGCACAAGATTTTGAGCTTGTGATTATTATGTCAATAAGGATAATTGATTCCTAAACAAATTTAGTGTTACTACATTCTATAAGATGACCACCATCCTTTTCTCCAACAAAACATACTATACAAAGTCATCCATGTATTGATTCTTCATTTCACGGTTGAAGTTCCTTCCCACTAGCTTGTTCAACCATCTCCATTTTATTAATATGCAAATTTAATCACTCATTAATGGGTCTCAAAGGGTTAATATTTTTTCTCCACCAATTAGGATTTCCCAATGGTGTCCTCCAAAACCACGATGGGTAAAAATTAACTTTGATGGGGCATCTCCGGGAAACCTGGGACCTTCTAGTGCAGGATGAATAACCAAGGATCATAATGATGCTATCATCACCAAGTGTAAACAACGATTGACACCAAGCACCAAAAATGAAGCCGCGACAAAGGCAACTTTCTTGGCTAGAAGAATAAGTGTGTCAAAAATCCATCTAGAAGGAGACTCTCAAATCATAATGCAAGCCATTATTAGAGGAGAAGCTCAAAATTGGAAGATTGACAGTGACATACAATAGATTAAAAATCACCTAACTCTTTTCAGAGTTTCAAAGTGTCCCATGTTCATAGAGAAGGTAACAAATATGATAACTTGTGCACAACTAAGCCTTTGACTTACAAGTTGGCGATTTA
This sequence comes from Cryptomeria japonica, assembly GCF_030272615.1. NCBI lineage: Eukaryota > Viridiplantae > Streptophyta > Pinopsida > Cupressales > Cupressaceae > Cryptomeria > Cryptomeria japonica. Next base: position 355,706,132 of record NC_081408.1, on the reverse strand, counting down.
ACCGTGGACACCTACCTCCCTAACGACTATACTTTGGAGTGATTCAAATATGTCTGGTTGATAAAGATGGGGTGATATAATGTGTCAATTGAATCGAGTTACCCAAGAACAGTTAATGTAAATTAGAGTTTGTATGGCTGCAACTCACAATGGACGCGTGAAAAGATGGCTGTTTGCTCCAGATCTCTCAAGCTAGTTGGTGAATGCGCGGGAACATTCACAATTGAACACATCGACGATACAATCATGTACCTCCCGTGTGCGAAACAATAGCAATGTCAAATCTATTTAACATTGTTATTTTCGAAGGGCCGAGAACATTAATATCCTCACAACCAACATCAACCGACATCGGGGATATTAATTAAAGAACTTCTTCTATCATAAGCCAAAGTTGAGAGCGAAGGAGAAGAACGAAAGGGAAGCATTTTCAATAGATGTTGCGGGTCCTCTCTTGACACCGAGACAATTCAACTCGGGTGAATGGAGCCCAATTTTTTATTGCAAGCTTCAATACCAATGATGGCTTTCTGGGGACAGATATCTGGTTAAAGGTTGGCGAATGTTTTTTGTTTTGAGGAGGACTTCCTCACCCGAGCCAAGATTGTCCTCGGGAATGAATATCCGCAGGCACAATTCAAGTACCGAACCAATGTGGAAATCACGTCCATGTTTGTGGCATGGTGTTTTGAACTCGAGGACAAGGAGCAGGTCGAGTTGCTTGTGCACGATTGTGTTTGAGAGGGGTGGTGTGGTGGTCTTGATAGTTTTCTAAGAATGACACGTGATGGGGATGGCTTCATGTGTCCAAATGGGTGTTGGCTCCATGTGAGTGAGTTTCAACTCCCATTGCACCCATATATCCTCTAGAGTGTGAACTATAATAAAGAAGTCCACTGTGCCTCAACACAGGTTGGCATGCATGGGGTGAAGGAGTATTTGAAAGAATGGGAAAGGCAAGAACTGAGACTGGAGCTGGAAAAATGGGGACCAAACGAGATGAAATCTTCACACTTCAACAGGGCGTCAACCTCCAAACGCAAGTGTGGGTGCCCGAGGGGGTCGAAGAAGAAGCAATGCAAATGAACTCTATCCACAATGTCAAATTTTATTAATAAGGAAATATAGTACACATATCCACAGAAAATGGTAGAGGGACACAAGGTCACCCCTCAAAATCACACAGACAATGCTTGGGAAGCAAATTCACATGGGCATAGCCCAAAAAGAAGGAAACTTAACTAAACAAAATAAAAATGGGCCGAGACCAAGCAACAAATAACATAAAGACAACTAAGTAGCCAGTGCAATCCCACATGGAGGCAGAGGGGGATCTTGGTCATCAGATTTACCCCAAACATCCAAGGGTCTGGGTGGTGTTAGGAAGAGACCACCCCTTGTCAGCATTCGTCTTGCCCTCCTCCTTATCTTCAGTCCTTTTTGGTGAAATAGCTAGATCCATCCAAGGAAACCACTTTGGGTTGTTTGGCCAACAATCACCACTAGTTGATGACCACCCATTACCACCATTAGTAACTGATCCTACTCTACCCAAAGGCCATCCAAAGGCAAAACCTTGATGCAGAGGAGAAGCAAAGCGTCGCTAAGAACCACCCCTACAACCAACAAGAAATACAAAAAAGTGATAGTGATACTCAATATGCTAGGCTTGAATATGGTTTTGAGCAATTTAGTTATTGAATACTCATAATTTGCATGCTCTCCTAAATGAACATAATCCAATGATATAAGCTTCAATTTTGAAGCAAAACATTTATGATAATAAGAATTTTGAGTTTAATTATGATTTGTACAACATTACACCAACCACCAAATGGTTTTAGTCATGTGCATAAGGTCCATGTCCCAAAAATTCATGCTAAAGAACTAAAGCTAAGTACCAAAATACACAAGATCGTGTCTAGAAATGATAGTCTATGTAATTGAAGGAATCAACAATTTCATATGTCTAGAAATGGTTCATAAAGCCAATAAATGCTTTGAGTTTTCTTTCTTTCCAACTTCTAATGACTTGAGATTAGTGATGGATTTGAACAAATGTAATAGCCCATTGAGATTTCCCAAGAGGCAATGGAGAAGAAATTCCAAATGAATTCAATATTCAAAGTGAATAATAGACTCTATTAGGTAAAATTTGAATTAGAAAAGTGGGTAGTGCTACCCATTAGATATGCTCTTATTGTACTTTATATTATCCCTAATGTTGTCCTTAGTCTTAATTAACTAAAGTCTAGTTATAAAATTTATTAAGGGTTGTTTATTTGGGTAGTTGGTGGTTAAATCACCTTATGTGTCTAATTTAAATGTTATGTACTTTTGTAGGTCAAAATATGTTGATTGTGATTTTTTAAAAATCATAACAACACGCTATATTATTTCTAAAAGGTTGTAATCTATACTATATACTTTCTATACATTTGAAATTTTTTGAATAAATTTTCATTGTTAAGCCCAACCATTTATATGTGCCATCTTGATTGTACATTTACATTTAACAAGAAAATGAGGAATGAATGAATATGTTGCTAATTTTTTAGTTATTATTGGGCAATGGTTCATGATGATGAAGAAATATTGAAGAATGCACGTTTCTTTGATTTTGTCATGTAAATTTGTAAATATTTATAGATTTCAAAATTCCCTTCGAGATTGGTTCTCATGGATTCATCTATCATTTCAACAATGCAAATCTATGCTAATTTTGTTTTGTTCTCTAAAATAGCACCTCATATTTTTCATAAATTTTCTTTGAGAATTTATTGCAATATAAGTTTTTGAAGAATTCAATTTATCTTTTTGCCATATTTATTTGGTTTAGTACTTATGAAATTGAGTGTTTAGTAACAGAGACAAAAACTTGTAAAATGATGCTCTCGATCTTGGTGGATATTATTATTGTACTAAAGTCTAGTGGACATCATGCAATTTTAACCAATACTTAATAGTATCATGAAATTTGGGAGAGAAAATATGTTATTAAAAATGTCTCGTCCATTAAGCTAAAGGAGCCTAATATCCCAACTCTTGATGTCCAAGTCAAAATTGCTAATAATTGGGGATTGTCTGGTAGTAGTCACTATCACTAACATTGAAACACTCAAGAGGATATGTACTAAATTAAAATGCCTTGATCTTTGATGGATAAAATGAAATATGATGGTGCAACTAAGGGTAATCCTGGGCCTGTTAGTGGAGGAGTAATGAGGGATAGTAAAGGGTGCTTTATTACTACTTATTTAATTTTTTTAAGTTTTTCATCTGACCAAGTGTCATAGGCTATGACTACTTATCAGAGTATTAATCTTTCTTTATAGCTCAAATTTACACACCTAGTTATAAAAGGAGATTCCTTCTTTATTCTCAATTGTTGAAAGACTATTTCACTTCCCTCTTAGAATATTAGGAATATCATCAAGGACTTTTTGGATCTCCTTAATTCTTTCGAGGTCAAAATTACACACACATATAGAGAAGGGAATGATATTGTGGACATGCTAGAAAAATTTGGTGTTAAGATGGAAAGTCTAATATTTTAGAGGAAGTTAGAGTCCCTTTCCTCGGGAATCAGTAATGGACATATTAAGGAGGTGTCATTGTGATCTCATGACTACACTTTAGAGGAGTGTAATTATTTGCTTCATGTGGAAAGGATTGTATATGTACTCAAAGAACTTTGTTATGATGGATGGTCTTATTTTCACTTTTGGATGATTGGATTGTCTTTTCTTTTTTTGTAGCAAGATACTTTACTTAAGCCATAATCCTTATTCCTTGATGAATGGAACGAGACTACATTTTTTCAAGAGATTTCAATAGAATTTTTCATCTCATTCCTACTATGGATTGGATTTTAGGTTTATTATTATTAATGAACTAGACACCAACATTATCATTTGAATAAACATAATATGGATAGTGGCTTCAAATCAAATCTTCTAAGTTCTTCCTACAAGGAAGCATAAAAGAAATACACCATTTGGAATATTCTACATAAAGGAGGATTAAATTATTTTCTTGAGTGTTTCAATGGTTATGATCCTATAATATCAAATTTTTTTATAGATCCTTTAAAGTAAGGATGATTTTAGGGAGTGGGCTAAGATTCAATATGACATAACATCCACTACTCTCCATGACTGGATTGAAAATCACAATGCTAGCAAAACTAAAAATACAAAAGATATTTATGCCTTTCTCAAAGATAATAGGAGATTTATTAGATACTAGTCCACGTACCTTTGGGAGAATCTCCTTGATTTGAAGGATTGAACAAGTATTTCGCTCTTAGAGGTCAATATAAGTTTGTATTTTTCCTATCAATTTCCCTTATTAAACCATCTTAGGCACAAATATCTTCCCAACTTCCCTTTTTATCTACTAGTGCGCATTAAATATTTTATTGTTGATGTCTTTCCAAGTACACTTGAGATTCCCCTTCACTAAGGCCTTATGTTTTTGTTAAATTGATTTGTGCAAGCCAAATCTAAATTACCTAGACATATGCCTATGGTTGAAGTCATTAGGAGTGAGACTATCAATTTGAGCGAACCAATCCATGCTACAATCAATGTGTTTCCTTATCTCAATATAGTAAGAAGAAAGATCTCGACCTCCAATTTTCTTGATTCTAGACTTGCTAGGAGGACCAATACTAGAGGAAAAATTCTCCCATTATGGGTCCAATCTATTAAATTTATCAATTATCTAACGTAGTATGCCAAGGTTTCCATCTTTAAGAAAAAAGGTAAGTTCATGTTGATAGAGGGAAACTCTAGGGTTTTCTCCATTTACCCAATTGATGCAATTGAGGATAAAGCCAATAAAGACATTGTTTAGAAGAGGAGGGAGAAAAGCATTGGTTATATCACCTATTCTAATCATGAAGGAACTAAGCCCAAAGTTAGGGCATTGGAAGAAAAATTCAAAATGGAAAAAAATATATTAAAGTAGATTATGAATGAAAATGAAATACTGAAGGAGAGAATGTATTCTCTATAGAAAAATTAAAGATAAATAGCCTAGGGTTGTGATAAGTGTAATAATTTTTCAGAAATATTTAGCTTAAGTTTTACAAATATCACTATTTTGAATGAATGAAAGACACAATTAGATAAGAAGTATGACGAATTGATGACCTCCCTAATATATTCAAATTAATAGATCTATATAGAAACTTGTTACTAGCATACCCATGTTGCATGACAATATGTTGAAGAGGAGGATCATGGTAGAAGGTTAGGGTCCTAGAAAAATAACTCGTTCCAAACTATTTGATAAGGATACACATGTCATGGACAACATGGTGTTGTACACACATTTGATTTTCCTCCAAGAGGAGATATATGCAATTAATGCATTAAAATAAATATCTTCTTTGTAGTTATTTGTGCTATATATGTGCTAAAAATTTGCTTTTTGTAGGTTTTTTTTAATATTAGTTCTTGTTACATAGTTTCATCTCTTGTGGAAATCAATTTCTTATTGGTTTTGCATTTGAGACTTTAGTAATATTATTGGGTCCCATTTTAAAAATAATTTGGGCACTTTCAAACCTTTACCTTTAATATCAGAAAATTTTGAAAGTGATTTATAATGATGAAAAAATATTTTTTAAAGATACATCTAGTAAACCATAAACGAATAGGAAAAACATGAGTTTTTGCAAGCCACATAAAAAAGAGATGAGCTCAAAGTACATTCAATTGTGACAAGGCATCCATGTAGTTGGTAAGAGGTAACTCTTAATTTTTATTTAAGATAAATTGACAATATAATGTGTTGTTGTTTATGTGGAGGTCCACCTTCAATGTAAAGAGACCTTTATCTTTTATTTTGAAAAAAGTGTGCTTCATATATAATAGGTAGACTATGTTGAGTCTGTCTATTTTTTATTCCATTTTTTGAACTATGTATGTCAATAGAGCCTATTCATAACAACTCTAGAGTTTTATTCTTTAAAGGTCTATTTTATTCTTTAAAGGTCTTACTTTTAATTTGGCGGACTATTGAAATTGGAAATTTTAGTGTAACTTATCATGGAGTTATAAGGATAATGTGTGAACATAGGATGTTGCATGTAGTGACAGGGTTTAAGATGAAGCTATTGGGTATAATTTTGTTTGTCTTAAAAAATTGTTTCTATTTATTTATGGTTTAAGGTCAAGATTTTATAAACAATGTTTTTTTTTTCTTTTAAAATATTTTTAGTGGAACCTAACTTAGATGTATGCGACTATGTGTAACTCTTTTTTGCAGGTTTATCATCATGCTCATTTTTTACTTTCTATTTACAAAATGTCAACCTTATAGAATTAATATGATACTCTTTTAAATCAATGTAAACAAAATATGATGCAAAATTAATAAATGCATGTTGACTTCAATATAAAAATCCTTTCATATAATTGTATAACTAGTGCATTGAATTATTAGTTTTGCCTCATGTTTTGTGTCCACATTGGTTTTCAAAAATAACATATTAATGAGAAATTACCTATTACTCTCACACATGATAGAGGTACAAAGAATATGACATATCATACCATAAAAAATGTTGTGTAAAAAACTATTAGAGAAAAATGTTTTTTTTTCTTTTCTTTTCAAATATATCTAGACAAAGAAACAAGTAAGAACATTTAAGTCTCGTCCTAACATTGTGCCTCATTTTTCTATTTCTTAATTTAAAATTATTATGTGATATTGGAAGTATTATAGAACCAATAAGAGAAGATGCATTCTCAAATTTAAGGGTCTTGTGGGACCTTATGCTGTGGATTATTCTAAATCCATCCAATTTATGTCTAGTGGTACCCTTCATTCATGTCCAGTTAAATGTTCATATGTGTGTATTATTAAAATCCAACCACCTTGGTTGTCTACATATCAACTTAATTAGTGTCCCCATTGTGGGCATCATGGAGTTAGTTCATTATTTTGACTTAAAATACATGATCGTGCTATGGTCAACATATACATCTTCTTTCCATTGTTTATAGCCAGATATATTGAAAATTGTGTTGCATGCCATAAATCCTCTATTTATATTTGTTGTTAGAGATGCTACTATGGATTCTTTTAATGTGACATTTATAAAAACAGTGTTAATTGCAGTGTAATGATCTCCTTCAAGATGACTTTTAAATACTTTATTAGATATTTTGTTATACCTTATCATTGACTTTTCCTAGTTGTAAATTTCAATACAAATGATCATATCATATACTATGAGCTTGATAATTAATTTGATGAGTATATAACATACATTTTGAGCTTAAATTTGGCAATATATGGGAGAATATTTGATGTTGAATTCCCTACTTTTACTTGTCACAAATCTAGTTTGACTTTATGAGGATGCAATATGTAGACTTGATGTACATTGAATTGAATTAAGAGAAATTTGTTGAGGTTGGTGATTTTTGCATGGCCTCTTAATGATTAATTGTGCAATTTTCTTTTGTATAATTATTCCATTAAGTTGAAAACTTGAAAGAAAATTAATTAAATTTGACCATTAAATTATAAAACCATAATGGTGGATTGGTGGAGACTTGTGTTTAAAAATTGAGAGTGTAATGTAGTAAACCATCATTACGAGTGCAATAAAGGAGATTGTGAGTTGAGATTCTAAAATATCACTATAAAAGCAAGGGAAACTTTGAGATTACATTGATGTCCATTTCTAGTCTTATGGACCTAAGTTAGGACTCAATCCTTATCAATTCCTTAGATTTATGGTGTATACATTATTCTATAGCTTTATGATCCTTTCTCTTTTGTGGTGTTTAAATTTTATAGTTTGATATCCTAAATCTTTTAGACTCTTAGATAATCAATTTGATAGCTTGGTTGGTGCTATCATAAGAGTTTAATAGATAACAATATTTGGAGCCATAGAAAATTCTCAATATTTTGGATAATCCAAATTTGAAGGATTCAATCAAAAGACAAATCCCAAAGCTTGATTGCATAATGAAAGAAGAAGACATATCATCCAGAATATCGTATTAGGTGTTAATTTTGGTGCTAGTCCTTGCAATTGGGATAATAATAATATGCAAATGGATATATCCTCTAAGGTTACTTTTGGGAGACCTTTCACAAACTATGGAACAAGGTAAGTATCACCTTGATTAAATATTTACAGGAGAAGGACATTAAAAATGCATTTTATCATAGCACTTCCCTCTACTTAATTTTAACAATTTGTTAATGATATGTTGCTTGGGAAAATCAACCTTATCTATAGGCTAGCTGAATTAAAAAAAAAGATAAAACCATTCCACCTAGACCTATGAATTGGGTCTAATTCATTGAGTATTACAAACTGTTAGCAAACAAATTTGTTGCTTTATACTTGTAAAAGATGAAATTAAATAAAGTGTTATTTATTGAAGACTATACTTTTTTTTAATAGAAATTGCTTCTAGAACCAAAGTGAGGGTGAAGAGATGAACCTATTGAAATTTATCAATAATGTTTTGACATACAACCATGAACATTCAAGCATAAAAACATAGGTTGAACATACTATCACCCTAGCAACTAAACACATTGCTCCATATTTGCAACATACTGCAACAGTCCTATCATAATTGTCAACACCATAAATATAATAATCTCTAGTTGACATCAATGACAACATCATATTTGCAACAATATCCCCCTTTGCCATTGATGGCAACACCTACTATGTGCTCCAACTCTCTCCAATTTCTCTCCCCCTTTGGCATCAAGGGCAAAGGGTAAGGGATTTTTATTAGAATTAACAATAATTTTATACATGGTTTTGTGGCATGTATGTATTTTGAGGTATGGTAGATGTGATTATATGATTTAAAGGTATCGATTGTTGGCTTTGTGGGATGATGTTGCGGTTTTCAGGGATGCAAATATTTGTAGGTATAGTAGGTGCAATGATAGGATTTGAAGATATAGGCAGTCGATCTTGTTGGATGATGTGGTTTTGAGGGATGTTGATGTTTGTAGGTATGGTAGGCAAAGTTGTTTGTGATACGTATGAGGTATGCATAGAGACTTGGGGGTTTATCATGAAAGTGGTTGTAGCAATATGGCTAGGATTTTGAGGATTCATCATAGGAACATGTATAGTGATATTGCTAGGTGGAGTGAATTGTTTGTCGAGGGGGTTAGTAAATTACATGTTATATGTTGATGGTTGGGTGTTAAGAAAAGGTATTGACGATTGGTTTACAATGATTTGGATGGAGACTTGTGGAACAAGAATGTTGATTGATTGTGGTATGGAGATGCTAATTGGTCGTGGAATGGAGATGTTAATTGGTTGTGGTATGGATAGATGGGTATGGATTGAATTAATGATGACTAGTATGGAAAGCTTATTTTTGGTGAATTTGGTGGAAGCGACATGTTTTGGATAATGGAAGTTGAATTAACATTTGGGTGAATGGGGTTAGATGAAGTTGGAATAGAATGTGAAATGATGTCTAATGGATCAACTTCAAAATGGTCACATGTCTCTTAGTAAGAGTGCCATTGGACTTTATGTGTGTGAATAAAGGGAGGTGAAGATGACGATAGATGGGGGGAAAGTGTTAAATACCTTATTAGGTGTGGTGTAATTATTTGATGGAATTGATAAATAATGTTGTGGTTAATTAACTAAGGTAGGTTCTTGTTGGATGGGAATTTAAGTTCGAACTTATTCATAACTACGTGATACTTGTGTCAAGAGTTTATTATCAATATTGAGAAGGTTCAAGTAGGTTTGTGTGACATAATCAGTAGGAAATCCCTAAACTGATGTGAATGCTTGAGGTGTTCTTGTTCAGACATGGTTTCATGATGCTCATGTAATCTCGATCCTTCACCTTGGGTGAAGTGGCTATCACTTGGTACTAGAGGATTATCTTTATTTTGTTCCATATTCAATTTGGTTTGTGGCCCAATAATGGGTGACAGGGAGTTTTTACCCAAATTGTTTTTCTTATAGACTCAAATAAAGTGTCTCAAGTATATCCTATGACTATTTGGGAAAAAAAACCTAAAATTATAATCAATGATTTGGAAGCTCAAAAGTCAAGCAATTTTGATACCGATCAATGCACCAATCTATTGATCAAATGTGTTACTATGTTGATTAAAGGTGTCAAGATATGGGTCAATAACACCACTGTACTAATCAATAGCACCAAAGTACAAAAGGTTATGGTTTTGTCAAAAGCATCACAAAATGGAATAGATGCTCCAAGCTATGGGTTAGATGTGCCAAGATGCTAATCAAAAGTGCCACAACACTAATCATGTTGGTTGGAAATTTTGTACACTTGGGGAAGTATACAAAATTGTGGTTTCAACCATAGTGTGTGAGTAAAACTCTCCTAATTAAGGGAAGGCTCCCCCTATCTATCTAAAACTTAAAACTAAAATAGGATTGAACATCAATCTTTCTTCTTTCTTCAAGAAAGACAATATCCTTTTCTCTTCATAGAAAAGTGATAGCAATTTAATATAAATAACAGTAACAACTTTTTGAAATGAAATGAGAGAAAGGAAATGAAGAATCCTGAAAGTTCAAAGACTTCTGTCACTTCCTTCGGGATGGGACAACAATATCAAGCTCAAAGTCTTGACTATGTGAAGTCCTATCTACCCTTTTCTATTCTAATGATATTAAGAACAAATCATAACAACACAAAGTCTGAAATAATTTATTTCCTTTTACATGAAACAATAAGAACTAGTAAGAGCTCAAAGACTCAAAACTATTTCTCACAAAATCTACTTCTAATCTCTCTTAAGAACAAGTGCAAGCACAAAGTCTTACAACTTTTCTCCATAGAACTTCTACTTTAACTAAATTAATCTCAAATACTTGCAACACAAAGACTGTAAATCAGATTCAATTAAGCTCTCAAAGAAACACATGCAAGAAAGATAATATGGAACCCAAACTCAAGAATGTAGCACAAAGACTCAAAGCTTGAGCAATTTTCTTCTCTTTCTTTCAATTCTTAAATTCACACATGAAAGCTCAAAGACTTCTTTGTTGCAAATTCAGTAGAGTTTTCGCTTGCTTTCTAAAAGATAAAGATTACAATAGACCCCTCAAGTATTTATAGAAGAGGAGTCTCAAGAAAAAGGTGGGAGGGTCCTAACTAACTTGAGATATTCTCTCAACCACCAAGACTTATTCAATAACTAACTATGACTTATTCCAACTACAGTCCTAACTGAACACAACCTGTAGTTGCTTTACATGTAATTACAAAAGCACAAGTAAAGACTTGACTTGCAATTTACAAAATGTTTTTATATGTAACTTGTCAAAAGAAAAACTACAACTAAGAGATTACAATTTTGGAAAAATACAACTAAGTGTTGAAAAACACTTAAGTTGCAACATGCGAAGACATGAATCCTTCGAACTTCTGGATGATCGTTCGTAGCTCAACAAGATTTGGCTCGTGGGTGTTTTTGGCAACAATCATGGTTTTCACAATGGTATCATGGCATTGAAGAAGCATAGAGTTGTTCTTCTCCAAAGTGGATTGGATTTTGTGCAAGAAGATTTGATGTTTTATCAAAACCTGAATTGAGGCAGCTGAAAATTGTTCACTCCTCCACTCATTATGAATCTTCATCTGTAGATCTGCGAGCACTTCTTCTTCTGGTATCAACTCTCCATTCTGGCTCATTATATTGCAAGAGGCCTTCTCACAATGAGAAACAACACCTTGGAATACTTCAACTCGCAATCTCATCGTGTCATCAATCTCTTCAATGAGGGATTTGAGAACAAGGGCTTTGTTCTCTAGAAGTTCTTCAAATTCCAAATACATGATCCTGGAAGGAATAATGGCATACTCCTGAAGAACACTCAACTGTTGTCGAGGCATCATGCGCCAAACTGTCAAGCTACCTTCAACCCTTTCCAAATTCTGTTTGAAAGTCTCGGAGGTAAGGTTCATTTTTTCTTCAATGGTCTCCAACTTAACCATCATTTGAAATATGTCTTTTAACACTTGTGCACACAAATCATGAAGTTGATCCACCCAAGAATCCAACGCTTGTACCTTCTGAGCAACTCTTTCAACTCCCCACATTGATTCTTGTGAACCAGAAGAACTTGTAGGATTACTCCCTTCACCAACAGGTTTTGTAATTTTATGAACAACTGCAACAAGTTGCCTATTCTCCTCTTCTAGCTTGTCTTTCTTCTCTATAAGTTCATCATACCGCTGTACTAGTGAAGCTACAGATTGCTAGGCATCATTCTTGATCACTTCATGCGTTTGTTTACCCAATTCTATCCTTGTAACCCTGTAATCAACAACTTGCATTTCCTCACGTTGGCTTATGTTGGCAATATGAAGGAATTGATTATGTGTTGCATTGATGTTTTATTATTGATGTCAACACTAGCTGTTATGGTTGGTTACTGATAGACAGATTTTGGTTACCGGTAGAAGAACTAGTGTTACCGGTAGAAGGGACTATCAGTTAAATATTTGGATCAATGGAATATGTTTGGTTTGATGTTTCTAGAGTATGTTTTGGTCAATTGGTATTGACTTGATGATCGGATGCTATCATACACTCTAGTAAGCCTATACCGGTAAGGGTTTAAGGTTTTACCGACAGAGCTTTAACTGAGAATATTTGACAGGATGCATAAGCGGTATTGGTGCAGCTTCTAGATGGAATTCAGGATGTAGAAGGTGATCCTTGATCATGCCTCAACTGATTGGAGACATCGCTTTGGCATGGTGGACCCAAATTAGGTTCGGTACCTATCTAGGTTATGGACTGGTATCATGTTAACATTTTCTCTACACATTACCAGGATGATTTATAGATTGGTTAATGTTGTTTTGGTCTAAAGCCGACATGGCATATCATTGTAATATGAATGTATGTAATGATCTTATTGTAATATCTTTTAGGTGGCCGACCTAATTGGTTTAAGCCTTAGGGTTTGTATAAATTGATGTAAGATCTCATTGTAGATCATGGTTGTAATGGTTGTGGTTGTGGAATGAAATATCATATGCGAAGGAGATTTGGTCGATCATAGGTGACCGAATTGGGTTATGTAAGAGGTCAAAGGCCTCCGATATTGAGCTTAACCAGGACTGTAATTAGGAATGGTAGATGCTATCACTAGCAGTTCATTCTTTTGGATTGTTGTCCAATTATCTTGAGGTGGTTATAAACTCTCTATAGTCAGTGAGACTCCTTTGTAATGAGTAGTACGCTCCAAGAAGTGTGCCTTCCTGCATGTGTAGGCCCCTTATTGTATCACATACTTTCTGCATAAGTATCATCTGACTGTGGGTAGACTTTCCACCGTGGTTTTTCCCTTTACCGGGTTTTCCACATACAAATCATGGTGCTATGTGGTATGGTTGCATTGTGTTAATTCTCTGTTTCATTATTAAGTTTTATTGCTTACCGGTATTTGTTTCTGCTATTTCGGTATTCAATATTTATGTGCTTCGGTTAAAGGTTATTAAGTGGTTTGATTAATATAATATGTTGACAACTGATTCACCCCCCCTCTCAGTTGTCCACCGATTATTCTAACAATTGGTATCAGAGTTTTGGTCCTCTTTTGCAGAAGCTTAACCGCTTGATAGATCCTATGGCAACTAATACTTCAAATCCATCGACAACTATTTTCAGAAGAGAAATGCCTAAGCTTGATGAAACAAACTATGGGATATGGAAAATCCGAATGGAGACTCATCTTAGATGTCTCGGCGAGGATATTTGAGAGATCACCGAGAAAGGATATATACCTTATGATCCGGCATCTGGCAATCCTACTCCTGTAGACTAGGACAAAAATATTGAAAATGATTGCAAAGCTAGAGAAGCCCTCTTACGTGCACTCACTGATAAGAAAATCATGGGATTGACTGATAAATCATCTGCAAAGGTTATGTGGGATAAATTGTGAACTCTGAATGAAGGTGACCCTAATGTCAAAATTGCTAAACTTGATGGTCACCGGGTAAGATATGAGAACTTGAAGATGGAAGTTAATGAAATAATTGCTACATTTATGGAAAGAGTAAATGATATTGTCATGGGAATTCAATATTGTGGAGGATCTCCGAGTGAAGATGAAATAGTTTCTAAAGTTTTGAGATCCCTTCCACCGGCTTACAAAATGAAGGCTACTGCAATTAATGAATTGAGAACAGTGGCAAACACTTCAGTTAACAAATACATTATGATTGGGAAATTATGTGCTTTTGAGCTTGAAGAATTTGGACCCTCTGAAGCTGCAAAATCTGAACTTGCTTTTCATGCATCATCATCTACCAACAAAAGTGATTGGAAAGCCTTATATGCAAAAGAATTGGAAGATATGAGGAAAGAGGATGATTGAGAAACTTGAAGCCTTATTCGCTAGAAGAGTACCTAAAGGACCGACAAGAAGTAAGTATGAAGGAAAAACACCTTTTAATTATTTTGCATGTAATAAGATTGCTCATTTTGCATCTAGATGTCCTGAAAGGAATGCAAGATTTGAAGAAAGAGTTAAGAAATCATTTAAGCCTAATCAGAACATATATAGATTCAAGAAAAACAAACTATGCTACATAGCGGATGAGGAAGGAGTAAGTGGTGACTCAGAGGATGAACCGACAGGAGACTCTGCTAGTGGATCCGACAATGGAAATGAATGGGTGTTCTATGCTTTAAAGGAAGATGAACCGGAACTAGATATAAAGAATGAAGAAAAGGCCCTAGCAGCAAAAGTTGAAGACAAGGAAGAATGGGTAAGTGATAATGGATGCTCACATCATATGACTGGAGATAAAAAAAATTATGTCCCTGCAAGAATACAACGGCGGTCAAGTCAGATTTGGGGATGACAAAGCATATATGATCAAAGGTAAAGGTATTATTTCTTTGGATGGAAAGAATAATACTGATAATGTCTATTATGTAGAAGGTTTAAAACATAATCTTTTAAGTGTTGGTCAATTGGTGGATAAGGCATTCCAACTTCACTTTAAAGATAGAAAATGCAAAATCATTAACATAACTAGTTTGGAGATTGCAACCAGTACTCAGACTGGAGGTAATATCTTTCACTTGAACACTGGTAATAAAACATGTTTGATTTCTCAGATTGATGAGAGTTGGTTATGGCATAAGAGGTTGTGTCATGTTATTTTTGATTGTATTGTTAAGATCAGTTCAACGAAGGCAGTTAGAGATATACCTAAGATTATAAAGCCTCATAATCCAGTATGTAAGGAATGTCAATTGAGAAAGCAAGTTAGAACTTATTTTAAGAGCATACATGATAAATATAATGATGTGCTTGATTTGATTCATACTAACTTATGTGGTCCAGCAAGAACTAGAATATTTCAAGGTGATAGGTACTTCATGCTAATAATTGATGATTATTCTAGAATGATGTGGGTGACTTTTCTAAGGGAGAAGTCTAAAGCTTTTGAGAAATTCAAGATCTTTAAAGAAAAGGTGGAAATAGAAACTGGATTGAAAATCAAATGTCTGAGATCAGATCAAGGAGGTGAGTTCACTTCTCATGAATTTAACAGCTTTTGTGAGACAAATGGAATTAGGAGATAGCTATCTGCACCTTGAACTCCTCAGCATAATGGAGTAGTGGAAAGGAAGAATAGAACCATTTTGGATGCAGCAAGAACCATGATGATGGAAGCCAAATTGCCTCACATCTACTGGAGAGAAGCAGTTAGTACAACAATACACATTCAACAAAGTTAATATCAAAGGTGAAACCGGTAAGACCCCTTATGAATTATGGTTTGGACATATACCTACTATTAAATATTTTAGAATTTTTGGAAGTAAATGTTATATCAAAAGGGATGATTCAATTGAGAAGTTTGATCCTAGATGTGATGAAGGGATATTTATTGGATATTCAATTCAGAGAAAAGCATATTGTGATGCTAAAAATGTGGTATATAGAAAGGCATACACATATAATGAGACAATAAAACATAATGGAAAGCTTAATTGAAAACTAAATTAAAGATGCAAACCATACGCCTTCTTTGAAATGTCCCATTTTCCTCTATTCTTGAGGACCTTGAAGGTGTTGGATTGATTGGCTCTCAACGGAGAAATGACCTCCAAAGTGGCAACTCAAGAGTTGAGTAGCTACTTGATCATGATTGATTATGAAAATGATATGAAATGCATGATCTAAGAAACTAGATTAACATGCTATGATTAATCCAAAAGCTAATTACTAGATAATTGAAATGCAAATTGCCTGTAGTAATGATGCTAATAATATGAATGCAAGGGATCCTTATTGCTCCAAAATGAGGGATATTTATAGGAATTCCAAGGGCAAAGCTGAGGTGGCAGGAATTGACGGTCCAAATCTGATCTGAAGATATCAAGGGCCAAGATTGAGGAAGTTGGAGAAGAGGTTAGAGGAAGGGACACTTGTCATCTTTGTGGTGACAAGTGTCAAGGTGCCTTTCTCATGAGAGGGAAAGTGTCCAAGGGAGGAGACATGTGGCAAAAGTGCCACATGTCTCAAGGGGAGAATATCCACACCATAGGAGGTTAGGATGTACAAGATAGGAGAGGGTTAGGTGGAATGGGTTAGGTTAGGGGATGGTTAGGTTAAGTGGTTAAAAGTTAGGAGCCATGTGCTCATTTGAATTTAGAAATTCAAATAATTTGGAAAATGATAACTAATCTCAACAAACTTGAGTTTGTTAATTTTAATTAGGGATCAAAAGAATTGATTTATATGGGGGGAAATTAATTAATCAAAGGGGGATATTAAATGAACTATGTAAATACATCATGTAGATTTATTTACTAGAAGATGAATAGAGAAATTAATCAAATTGCTTGTGAATTCAATTAATTGGGAAGGGGGATTAATCAAATAACTGCGTATTTAATTAACTATCTTCAGACCATTTTTAGGTGTATACATTTTTCCCCTCTTTGAAGCGAGGTGTGATGACGCGTTGATTCAAAGAATAATCTCATTTTTGATGATGGTGATGTGATATTGGTTCGATAGGATGCCCCATACATTTATTGATAAATTGCGGTACGATGATGCCCCCTCGGGAGATCAATTGAGATAATGACCTTTGGAGTGTTTGGATCGTTGCAAAATTGATTTCCCGATTAGAAATGATTTGAATTCCGTAACGTTGATTGGTGAAAGTGCAAGTTCTTTGATCACTATGATGTGGTTCTGGATGTGATGATCGATAAAGCTTTATTGAATCGATAAGATTGATTAGATTGATAAGATCAAGATTTAGTCTAGTTTTAGGAGTGACAGCTCCTGTATAAGACAAAGATGATCAAAGCGTTTGGTTTCAGGAATGATATATCCTATATAAGACTTGATCATAAAGTTTGGTTCTAGGAAAGATACATCTTGTATAAGATATGATAGAATAGATCAGATGAGATCAATTGATAGAATTGATAAGATTGATTGGATAAAGAACTGAAAGTTTGTTGATATCATGTAGCAGGAAGATGCATATATGCTGATGTGGGTTCATTTGATGGGGTAGCATAAGATTTGCATTGGGTTGACAATATCTGGAGAGAGATGAGTCATTATTTTGATTGTGTATATACCTATGATGATACATTGATGATTCTTGCAAAAGATTTGGCCTTGGATAAGATGAGCTTTTGTGATCCCATGCAAGAATGAAATGCAAGCTAAATGCAAATGCAAAATGAAATGCAATGCGACGATCAGACCGGTCATGTGGTCATTGCTTTGTTTCATCATTGAGTCTTTAAAATATGGGAAGTGAGTGCAAACATCAATGGTATAATTGAACCATGATGACCTGAGCACTACTTTCTTGGGTTTTGATATTGCAAGTTAGCACAAGCATTGAGGTATAATCGAACCAAGATGACCTGAGTGTTGCTTGCATAAAACATGTAGTATTAATCATTTCTATATGCAAGTCCAAAATGTCTTCTATGATACTCTGATGATCATGTCCTGAGACAACTTTGCACATATTAATGATTAATTTACAGACATCAGACAAGAAAAATATCATGTTCCTTCCTTGTTCCTCCAGTCAAAGACATCCTGGAGTCACTCAGAAATCATGATAGCGAAAAATCAAGATAAAATAGCTGAACCATTATTGTCAAAGTGTTAAAATCATTAGTCAAAATATACCATCCATTGATATGTGTTTGTCATGTTTGGACTGATATGTGATAGTTAATGGTTGACAATGTGATCTTATGTTCAACATTGGATGTGTCTTAGTTTTTTTGCTTGACCAGTGTTGCCTAACGATTGCTCTACCTGTTTGATTAAGCTCAAAATGATGAAATTTCCCCCCCCAGCTAGGTTCAGGATTTTGCCCCTAGTCTAGAAACAAGCTTTATTATGACATATACAATGATCCAAACCATGACGAGAAATCACCTGTGATTCCATCATATGTACAAAGGCTTTATTATGGATATGAACAATGCTGGTGGAAATGAATGCAAGTGTAAGGATGCATGAACCAATAGATGGAAGAGCTAGCTGATAGATAGCGCCTGTTTGCCAGGTTTTCACCATCTGTTTTTATTGCACTTTTTCCTTAGGTTATTTTTTTTTACTGTTTTCGCTATTTTTGTATTTTCTGCTTTTTCACTGTTTTTGGACTTTCCTGCTTTGTCACTATTTTTGGATTTTATGCTTTTTCACTGTTTTTGGATTTTTTTGCTTTCTCACTATTTTTGGATTTTTCTGCTTTTTCACTATTTTTGGATTTTTCTGCTTTTTCACTGTTTTTGGATTTTTCTGCTTTTTCACTGTTTTTGGATTTTTCTGCTTTTTCAGACATAAAACTTCTTTAGTAGCATGCTATTGATGGGTTCCTCGAGCTAATCCCCGTCCTGTGTTGATAGCTGATATGCTCCTGACCCAAATATTGTTGTGACCACAAATGGACCTAGCCAGTTTGGTTCAAACTTTCCTTTCTTTTCTTGATCTGACTGGTTTCGTGGATTTTCCTTTAGTACTAGTTCCCCAATTTGAAAGGTTTGTGGTTTGACCTTGTGATTATAACTTCGACACATTCTTTGCTAATATACCTTCTGTAGCGTCCTAAAATTGCGACACTTGCAATTTCGACTGCATTTCGGTCTTCACGATGGCGACGCAACACACAACCTGAATGGAGACCCCGAAACTTACTCACGACACCAAAAATTGCATTTTTCAAGTACCCTGGCCTGAACCTCCTTGCACCCTGCTGTCCCGGGAGGTGGGACCAGAGCGCCCAGCGCCCTGGTCCCCAGGACCATGGCGCCCAGCGCCCTGGTCCCTGGGTCCTATTTTGGGCCCGGTCTCCTAAGGAGATTGCGGGTCTTTTTGTTTGCAATTTGGAAATTACATTTCCTGGTCGGCCTAAGGTCAGGAAAATCAGTCTATCAGCCCTAATTGACAAGTATATAAACTACATTTTTCTCTCTCATTTGAGGATAACACATACATGACGGAAAAAGCGTGGAAACTATACTCAAGCATTCAAGCATTCAAGCAATTGATCATTTCAAGTCTCCATTCAAGGCTAAGTTTTGCATTCAAGTCAAGGATTCAACCATTGAAGAGGAGATCACTTACTACATACTACTACAACATACAACAAACAACAACATCTAAACCTTCGCACATAAGGATACAAACATCCTTAGAACAAGGTATTAGTACTTGTTTTACATTACAGTCATTTACATTTACAGCACTTGCTCATTTCTTGGTTAATTCCAAAATCGGGGTTTGACCTAAAGGCAAACCCCTAATCCCTAACCCCCCAATCGTCTTCGCTTTTCTGTGTGTAGGTTGCAGGTACGCGGCTGAGATTGAAGATCTGGAATCCTTGTGCAGAGACGAACAGATCCCCCTTCGTTTCGCGGATTTTTCGGAGGACCGTGGCGCCGGGCGCCATCGTCCCGACAACTTTTGCTCAAATTTGCAGGATAGCGCCGTATCGACATTTTACTGCTAATTCCAGGTCCGCAACTTCATCCTATAATCCGAACTCAGTTTATAAGAAAATTTTTGTCACTTTCTATGCATTCCTAGCTTAATTCCTTTATCAATATTCTTTACAAAAGAGGGTAGCCTTGCTGTCTTGACCCTTGAAATTCATTTAGCATCCAATCTTGCATTGTGTGGGATTGGATCTTATGAGTTTCAACCCCTCTTTTGAATGTAAAGTCTCTCCCCTAAGTGAAAACCATCGAATCCTAGCGAACCTCCCTTCTCTCTCCTCGGAGTTGGAAGAGGGGAGTGCAACTAGGGTTCGATTGCGATTTTTCGCTTTACATTTTGGTGAACCCGACGTGAACATCCTTTCTGATTATTCATGATTAGATCTGAAAATTGATTCCTTGATTACATTTCCATGTTTGATCTTTTGCAAAATTTTAGAGGTAATTGCATAAAAACCCTAAATTTTCTTTTTGAAAATTGAACTTGTGAAATGTTTAATTATTAATGCTTACTTCAGATCTGCCCTTCTATTACAAATTATCAGTTCATATCTGTGCTTTAATTTTGAAAATTAAGTGGTTAAGTGTCAAAACCCTAATTTTTGAAATCCTCTTAATTCAACCTTTGTCCGACAATTTCACTGATCAAAACATCTCCAAATCAGCTGTAACTTTGGATTCCGCAATAAAATCACAATATCTTTCATCCCTGAAAATTTGGAAAAAAGTTGCGAGGACTGTGTGCACTCCGAGCGCCATCGTCCCCGACATTTTTTCCGAAATTTCAGGAGCTAGATCTTACTGTATTTTCCTGCTAAAATCCAGAATTTTGGCTGCTTTTATCAATTATAACACTCTCAAAATTACAGTCAAAGTTGGTCTTGTGATTGCTTGGTTTAAGGCTTCTAATCATTCAAAAATTGTTGAAATTGAAATTTTGTGTCAAAATTATGCTCTTATTGTCCTAAATCTGAAAAGTGTGTTTGCATTCACTCGAAATTTCAGTGCTTTATTCAAATTCTTGCAATTTGTGACTTTTGAAATTAAGTGCTTAATTACAACAACTTTGATTTCCGCTTTCAAAATTGAATTTTGCGTGAAATTGAGTCAATTTTTAAATTTCAAAATTTGCATTGCTTTTGACATTCCTTCTAAAATCATAAAATTCAAAATTTTAGTTTCCCTCTCTTTTTCAAAATTCAAATTTTGCATTTTTCGACAATCTTGATAGGGTTCAATTTTGAATTTGCAACTTTAATTTGGCCTATCTACAGATCGTAAAATCCCTCAATTTTTTTAGATTAGCTCTAAAATCATTATACCTTTCATCCCTGCAAATTTCGAAAAAAGTTGCAAGGACCGTGTTGCACTCCGAGCGCCACGGTCCCGAACATTTTTTTTGAAATTTCGGGAGACTGTCATGATTGCATTTAACAGCTTAAATCTGGAAGATTGGCTGGTTTTACTGAAAATTGCTACCTCTAAATTCAAAATCTTCTCTCTCTCTCTCTAGTGCATGAGTTTTACAACAATAAGCCCTACTTACACTATTCCCGTTAGACGAAGCCGTAGAATTAAGTCTTTCCGAGGTTTAACTACCGAGGAGATGGAACCTAATTTGAATAGCCTTTTTAACGAGGACATGGGTAATTCCTCTAATCCTCCTAATGATGAAGAAGCTCTCCATGAGGTTTCTGTTGAACAACTTTCGAAATTGGATAACCAATTTGATGATTTTCACCAATGGATGTCTCATGAGTATCCCGATAGTCAAGCTCTTCCTTTAATTGAGGGTCTAAAACGCATGCTTCAAAGTGATAAGAATGGAATTGATATTTTGCGTGGTATTGCACACATCGTGGATTCGAATGTGATGCCTATAAAGAGTTGTGCCAAAACTTTAGGCTATACACAACCTCCCACTCAAGTCAATCATTCTATTCCTTTGACAACTTCTATTGCTAGCATACCTACCTTTACATCAAACATAATGGCTACTTCTATACAAGACATTCCTCCTATGATCACTAGTCATGGGGGCAATCCTTCCTCTTCAATTAACCCTATTCCTTCATTCAATCCAACTTCTTCATTCATTCCTTCAATGAGTGTCCCTATTACATCTCCACAAATGAACATGACGCAAGGGGGCAATTTATTCAACCATTCTATTCCTCCTTGTAGTGTTCCTCCTGTCCAATCATCTCCTATGACTACCTATCATAGGGTCCCACCACCTTACTCTCTACCTTCTTTCAATAACATAACACCTCCATCTCAATCTAACATACCTAATATGAATTCTTCGACTGAAGCTACCATTAACAATCTTGCACAAACTGTCTCTTCTTTACAGCAACAAATTGCCTCTATGAATCAATCTAAGTTTAGTGTGCCCACATTTGATGTTGCGAGCCCACTTTCTCTTGACATTGTTCGAGCTATCCCTCCTAAACATGTTGAAATCCCGCATTTGGAGCTTTATAATGGTAAAGGAGATCCTCTAACACATGTTAAGACTTTTCAAACAATTTGTACTGATTTTGCTTATGACCCAAGGTTGCTTGCAAAACTATTCACTAGAACATTAAGAGACAAAGCCCTACAATGGTATTGCTCGTTGCCTTCTTATTCTATTCCTTCTTTTGAACAACTTGCAAATGCTTTCATTCAACAATTTCAAAACTATATAAGTCCTAAGGTTACTTTGATTGATTTAATGCATTGTAAACAAGGTGTTAAAGAAAAAGTGACTGATTTCATTGGTAGATATAAGCATTTGTATGCTCAAATTTCTTTTCCAGTGCCTGACAATGATATTCAAAGAATCTTTATTTCTAATTTGCAAAAAGATATTCGAGACAAACTTCTATTTTCTGAGTTTACTTCTTTCCAACAGTTGTGTGCCACTCTTCACAATTATCAACTGACTGTGAGTCAGATGGAACAATCACATCCTATGGCTCTGAGTGATAAGGGTGATAGCAGTCAACAACCATTTGGGAAGTTTAAACCGAACAGAGATTCCATCAAATTCAATGAAAACATCATCAACAACAATGTGAATGCAGCATCAGGTGTGCCTCCTATTTCTAAATTTTTCAAGAAAGAAAGAAAGTATACTCCTTTGAATGAATCATTGCATAGTATTATGAATAAGTTATTAGAACAAAATGTGCTTACTCTTCCTCCTATAAGGCAAATTGATCCTGCAAAGATTACTTCACCTTATTTTGATCATAAAGCTTTTTGTCACTTTCATCATCAGCCTGGGCATGATACTGAAAAATGTTTTTCTTTAAAGGGTAAAATTCAAGATTTGATTGATAATAATACTATTTCTGTTTCTGGAGTGAATGATAAAGGCAACACATCTGTAGCTCCTCCTAACCAAAATCTTCAGATCTTTACTGATCCATTACCTTCTCATACCTCTAATGCGATTGAGGCTAATGATTCCTCTCTCTCATCTGATGGTCTTGTGTCTATGACTCCGAATGTGATTAACTTTGTAGAGCAGCAAGAAATCCCTAAGGAACCTTCCATCACATTTGATTCTAATGAAACCATTAGAGCACCTGATGGTCCTTTATACATAGTTGCAAAAGTTAAGAATACACCTTGCCGTGGAGTGCTTATTGATCCTTCGTGCATGGTTAATGTTATTACTGAAGAATTTCTTTTTACTTTGCAATTGAATCAAGTGATCTATGACAAAACAGATGTGGTTGTGAAATTATTTGATGCATTTTCTTCTCCTGTAATTGGTTCTATTACATTACCTATTGAGGTCCATAACAAATCCCTTGATGTAAACTTTGCTATTATTCCTTCATCCGAACAATTTCGTGTGAAGCTTGGCTATCCTTGGCTATCTTCCATGAAAGCTATTGTTTCTCCTATTCACAAGTGTTTGAAATTTCCCCATAATGGTGAAGTTGTTACTGTTAATCATAGTCTCTTTAAACCAGCTGAAAGAACCTCTAGTGTTCCTATTGATTACTTTTGGCCTAAACAATTCCTATCTCTTCCTCCGCGAAGTGATCATCTTTTCAAATCTTATCAAAAGTGGAAAATGGATATGATTCTATCTCTAAGTGAACCTAGAACACCTAAACTTGACATTCCTATCGTTCTTGAGAAGGAAGTTCTTCCTTTGAAAGATAAAACTAATGTCTTTCCTCAAGAAGATTCCCAACCCATCCCCATGGATGTGACTATGTCTATGCCTAATAAACCTTCTAAAAGTAGACCTATACCTCCTCGTCATGATGGACTTGGTCTTCTTCCTAAACCAAAAATTCCTCCTTTATATGGAGCAGTTCCTCCTCCTTCTTTTTATAGAGAGAAGAGACCTTCTTCTTCTCCTATTATCCAGCCTAAAAGACCACAACCTAAACACCCAAGTGATAAGGATGAGAACATTCCTCCTCCTCAATCTTCTTCACTTCCTACTAAGACTAGACGAAATCGTTCTGCACGTGAACGTCGACGAAAGCGTCGTCTTAGGGCTCAAGCAGCTGCTTCTCAAAATTTACAATCTCCAAAAACACCTTCAACAAGCATTATTCCATTTTCTTCAAAATCTCCTAAACATAAGATGCATGATGGTCTTGATCCTGTGCGAGTTAAAGATCCTATTTTTATAAATCTTGATGATGATATAGATGAAAATGTTATTCATGATGAAAATGTTACTTCTCTTGCTTCTGACAGTGAATATGAACTTGTTGATGTTGATAACCATTTATCTAACGAATTTTCTAAAGCACTTATCCTAGCTCCTAGACAAGAAAAACGTGGCTTGGAACATGAACATAGCCCTTGTTTGGATCTTGTGATAGCTCCATCTGCTGTGTTGGATGTTCCTCCTCTAGCGTGTTCCCTGCCTTCCCGAAACATTGATCAGCAAGATCGGGGGGTAGATGATGTGCTAGACTAGTTACATTAGCATAGCAGATTCTCTCCTCCTCTCTTTTGTTATTTCTTCTATATGTTATTCTCATTCTTCTATTTGTCGTCCTTAGTGTTGTCTACTTGAGGACGATGCAAAGCATTGAGATCTCTTTTGGTCTCTCTTATGTTGACTCAAAAGACACATGTGTTCCCTTCTTCTAGGTGACCTTCCTTGATTGGGGAATGAAGAACAATTATGCATACATACATATGATATATATACATGACTTATCATACAACATACTGACCCCGAGGAAAGCGAAGTCACCTTGTGCTTTGTGTTTTGTGTCTATTATCCTTGGGTTTATCTCACACTTGGGGGCTAAATCTTTGCGATAACGTGCTCCTTTCCTTCTCATTTCTTATGTGTATCACTACGTTAAAACAATCACCCCCATTGAGGCGTGTGCGATCGCTTTAACGTAGGGGGGCATACACCTTGTCTATCCTTTCAAGATACTTGAAAATTTCTTGGCGAACTTAGCTTTGCCTTGAAAATTTTTGGTATTTCTTTTGCATGACTCATAGTGAGGGAACCTTACTACTGACAGTCATGGTTCTCCCTCGTGATCTTCCCTTTTACTTTGTCAATCGAAGTCATAAGATCCTTAGTCCACTGGGGGCTTGGTGTGTCTTGCCTCCTTGATGTGGTGAAAGTCTTTCAATGTTGTTTCCTTGTACTTTACCAGAAGTATGAGCATACATACTCCCGCTAAAGTGGGGGTAAATGTAGCATCCTAAAATTGCGACACTTGCAATTTCGACTGCATTTCGGTCTTCACGATGGCGACGCAACACGCAACCTGAATGGAGACCCCGAAACTTACTCACGACACCAAAAACTGCATTTTTCAAGTACCCTGGCCTGAACCTCCTTGCACCCTGCTGTCCCGGGAGGTGGGACCAGAGCGCCCAGCGCCTTGGTCCCTCAGGACCAGGGCGCCCAGCGCCCTGGTCCCTGGGTCCTATTTTGGGCCCGGTCTCCTAAGGAGATTGCGGGTCTTTTTGTTTGCAATTTGAAAATTACATTTCCTGGTCGGCCTAAGGTCGGGAAAATCAGTCTATCAGCCCTAATTGACAAGTATATAAACTACATTTCTCTCTCTCATTTGAGGATAACACATACATGACGGAAAAAGCGTGGAAACTATACTCAAGCATTCAAACATTCAAGCAATTGATCATTTCAAGTCTCCATTCAAGGCTAAGTGTTGCATTCAAGTCAAGGATTCAACCATTGAAGAGGAGATCACTTACTACATACTACTACAACATACAACAAACAACAACATCTAAACCTTCGCACATAAGGATACAAACATCCTTAGAACAAGGTATTAGTACTTGTTTTACATTACAGTCATTTACATTTACAACACTTGCTCATTTCTTGGTTAATTCCAAAACCAGGGTTTGACCTAAAGGCAAACCCCTAATCCCTAACCCCCCAATCGTCTTCGCTTTTCTGTGTGTAGGTTGCAGGTACGCGGCTGAGATTGAAGATCTGGAATCCTTGTGCAGAGACGAACAGATCCCCCTTCGTTTTGCGGATTTTTCGGAGGACCGTGGCGCCGGGCGCCATCGTCCCGACAACTTTTGCTCAAATTTGCAGGACAGCGCCGTATCGACATTTTACTGCTAATTCCAGGTCCGCAGCTTCATCCTATAATCCGAACTCAGTTTATAAGCAAATCTTTGTCACTTTCTATGCATTCCTAGCTTAATTCCTTTATCAATATTCTTTACAAAAGAGGGTAGCCTTGCTGTCTTGACCCTTGAAATTCATTTAGCATCCAATCTTGCATTGTGTGGGATTGGATCTTATGAGTTTCAACCCCTCTTTTGAATGTAAAGTCTCTCCCCTAAGTGAAAACCATCGAATCCTAGCGAACCTCCCTTCTCTCTCCTCAGAGTTGGAAGAGGGGAGTGCAACTAGGGTTCGATTGCGATTTTCCGCTTTACACCTTCAAATGATCAAAGGCATTTTGCCTTCGTTCATGGATCAATTCTAACTCTTGCAATCTAGATACTCGTTGTTCTTCATCTGGGATAAGACCTTTTAATGATACTCGTAGAGAAGGTATCTCTACTTCTATTGACAATACTGCTTCTGGTCCATAAACAAGAGAGAAAGGTGTGGCACCTGTTGGGTTGCAGATACTAGTATGGTAGGCCCATTGAGCAGGGTTCAATTGAATATGCCAATCTCTTCTAGCATAATTTACTGTCTTTTTGAGGATTTTCAAAATAGTTTTGTTTGATGCTTCTGCTTGCCCATATCCTTGTGGATAGTAGGGTGTGGAAAATCTATGTTGGATCTTGAATTTCTCACATAGTTCTTGGACATCCTGATTCTTGAACGGTCGCCCATTATCAATGATAATGGTCATGGGTATTCCATAGTGACAGATGATGTAGTTCAAGATAAATGCAACAATTTGTTTTCTTGTGATATTTGTGAGAGGTACCGCCTCAATCCATTTTGTAAAATATTCTGTAGCTACAAGGATGAGTTTGTGACCATTGGATGAAGAAGGATTTATCTTTCCTACTAGATCAAGACCCCATTGGAAGAAAGGCCAAGATGTTGCCAAAGCATGAAGTTCTTGTGCTGGTGCATGAATCAATTTTCCATGGATCTGACATTGTTTTCATGTTTTAGCTATCTGAAAAGAATTTTATTCCATAGTTGGCCAATAATAGCCCAAACGTATGAGTTTTTCAAAAGGGTAAGACCACTTGAATGAGTGCCACAAATATCGTTATGGACTTCATTTAAGGCCTTCTTAGATTCTTCTTGCTCAAGACATCTTAAAAGAGGACCATCTAGACCTTGTTTAAAAAGGGTATCCGCGACAAGAGTATAATGGGAGGATTGGCAGATGAAATTTTTCTTTTGGTTTTTTGACAAGTCCAGAGGGAGGGTGTTTTCTTTCAGGTATGTATAAGTTTGGCCATAGTGGGAGGAATCATGCTTAACAAGGTGATAGATAGTTTGAGAATCAGGACAATTATGAGCAGGGTAAAACAAGTCTTCCACCAGGAATTCGTAAAGCTCTTGATTTTCTTGTGTCTAAAGGAGAGAAGCAAGTGTTGCCATGGCATTTGCTGCTTTGTTGTCATTCCTTGGAATCTGCTGAAAAGTTATTTCGACAAAGTATTTCTTGACATTATCAACCATTTGCTTATAAGGAATTAGCTTTTCATCCTTTGTTTGATAAATGTCATTGATTTGATTGATGACGAGTTGAGAGTCTCCAAAGACCTGAAGTTGTGTAATGTTCCATTATATAGCCATTTTGATACCTGTAACCAAAGATTCATATTCTGATGTGTTATTGGTGCATGTAAAGCTTAATTTGTACGCCTTTGGAATTGTATGACCTTGTGGTGTGATGAATAGAATGCTTTCTCCTGATCCATGTTGTGTCCCATTATTGATGCCTTCTCCTGGACTAATATTCAGGTAAGGTATTATAAGATTTGGATCTAACCCTGGAATGTCTACATATGACCAGGTAAAATTGATTTGCCATCTTTTGAAGGGTTCCAAATATTTCCGCTCTTCATGTTTTGATAGAGAGATTGCTGGATGTAGATCAATTGTGCCAATCATAACTACCTCTGTTGGTTCTATCAGCATAGATGACCTCTCTTGATAGTATTCGAGTAAGGTGTCAAATCTCCCATCTTTCAGCTCTTCGAGGAGGTTTTCACCATTAGATGCATCCTTTCTTTTCACTTTTTCCAGGTCTAGTGTTGCCAATAAATGGTTTTCAGCAGTAGACCTGATATTGTTTTCTTTATTTTCATTTTTGCGACTAGGAGATTTGGCACCCACGTGACTCAAAGATACGTTAGCGAAATCCCTAGTGGAATTTGTTGTGGGTTCGATTGCATTAAGATATAAGGATATGGCATGGTCATTAGGAAAGGTATCAATGGTGGTATGTCTTTGATTTTCCCAGTCCATAAGTTCAAGATGGATTAAGAGTAAGGGATCCTCAGGGTGAATTGTTTCAAAGATATTAGGGGTCATGATAGAGATTTCAGGGCTTTCAATATGCATTTCTATGTCTAGAATGATACTCTCGTCAAAATGACCTCGCACAAGTAGCTCCTGATTTTCCTCAATTAAGTCCAAGTCAACTGAATGTGATCCTGATTCAAGTAGGATAGTTCCTAAAGTTTGTCCTTCATATGCATGAACTAGATCGACATCTACATCTTATTCTTCCCTTTCAATTTCAAGTTTCTCTTGTTTGTTTTTCCATGATAGTGAATATTCTCCATTCCCTCGATCTCTTAGATGCATTTGTTTTTCCATGCTTGATAGAATTGATGCAAATGATTGTTCCTTGGATTGTGTGCTTGAAGATGCTGCCTCTCTATTATGTGGAACAATGACCTCTTGAGCTGGTTTTAGATTACTACAACACTACAATGGATTTGAATCTGCCAAGATCTTGATTTCCTGCCAATTGTATGGAAATTTCAGGCACCGATGACATGTTGATGGAATAGCTTGTATGTCATGTATCCATGGTCTTCCCAAGAGTATGTTGTATGGTAAGTCCAATTCTAGAACTTGGTATGCTGTCTCTTTCTGCAAAGGTCCCACTCTGATGGGTAATATCATAATTCCTTTAGAGGAATGCTCTTCCTCATCATATGTTTTGAATGCGATCTTTTTCTAGGGATCAACTGCATCTTCTGAATAACCTAGAGCATGGACAAGACTCAATAAACAAATGTTTAAGCCAACTCCCCCATCTATTAGGACACGTTTAATGAGCGTTCTATGAATGGGGACTTCAATTTGCAAGGGAGCATTATGGGGATGTTGCAAGGAATCAATGCTTAGATACGAAAGAGATGGGATTTGAATAAGATCCTCTAAAATAGGTTTGATGGCCATTATGGATATCCCTTGGGGAAATTCATCCTTGGGTGTATTGTTTGGTGAGGATTCTTTGGAAGGTTCTTGCAAGTTTTTAAGAGGTGTAGGAATAGATGCATTTGGAGAGTCAATTTTCTGATGGGAGGATGAGCTATCCCTAGACATAGGTGCGCGATTTTGATCTTCCTCAACAAAATCCTTTAGGGATCTCTTTAAGAGTTGCATAAGAGAGCCACCTTTCTTTGGAGATGCATTTGAATCCTTGTGAGGTTTTGACATAGTTGGATTTTGATTTTGGACTTGTTTGATTTCTATGATATGTTGACCTGTTATGTCTTCTTCTTGTATTTTGCTTTGGTATTCCATATTTCTATGCTCTTTAACTATTTTGAATGTTTCTATTTCCGTTGCAAGGATTCGATTGTCTAAAAGGTGTTTCGATAAGTGACCAACTGTCAAGGTAGGTATGATAGAGTGATATGACATGAAAAGATATTTCAAGTATTTGTAGATTTGTAAGTTTTTCGATCTTAGTTTGGAGTGTAATGATGATGATTTTGATAAAACCAAGTCCAATAGAAACGATATATCCTACGATGTGGGACAAGGTTATCCTGATCAAATCTTGCAGTTTCCTAATAGAGGTTGATAGATCTTGATGAGAAACTATGTTTTGAGTGATCAGTTTATCAAAGAAGGTGTGATGTTGCACTTTGAGATGTTAGATCTTAAACTTGTTGGAGATGAATACTTGAGAACCTTAGTGTGTCTTGCTTTGAATATGTTTTAGCAAAAGATAACCTGACTGAGTGACCCAAGAAGATGACCTAGTCTCTATGTTTGACTGTCTGAGAAATGGGTTTTTTGTTTTTTGATTTTGGTGCAGTTTACCAGAAACGCTAACAAAATGACCATAAACGCTACTATACTGACCATAAATGCTGCTATATGGATTAGAAACACTGACAAAATAACCAGAAATACTGACAAACTATTCGAGAACGTTGCTATATTGACCAAAAACGCTGCTATGCTGACTAGAAACACTGACAAATTGATCAGAAACGCTGCTATACTGACCAAAAATGTAGTGTCCACCCTTGATTCGACTTATTTTGACTAGAGTTGACTTTTATATTATGCTTGATAGACTTATCTAGACTATGTTTTGATGATTTGGATGATGAT
The DNA here is from genome assembly GCF_030272615.1 of Cryptomeria japonica. Taxonomy (NCBI): domain Eukaryota; kingdom Viridiplantae; phylum Streptophyta; class Pinopsida; order Cupressales; family Cupressaceae; genus Cryptomeria; species Cryptomeria japonica. The sequence goes on along the minus strand of NC_081408.1, from coordinate 355,675,063 downwards.
TACTCATGTGCTTCAGTGACTTATGATTGATGTTATACACTATTGGACATATGCTATTTTGATTATCTAAATGGATGTTGGTACTATCATGATTGATCATGTGATTTGATGATATATGTACTCGATGGATTTTATATGCTCACTATGTGATGGATTATTGATAGATTAGATTTATCATGGTTTTGATGATGATTATGATTACGCTAACCCTACTTTATGATTACATATGATGAGATGTTTATGAGATGTGTTTGACTGTCTTCATGATAGAGACGATTCCACATCACTCATTGCGAGCGAGATGTGTTGTTGTGATTCTTTATCACTTGCTTGTTTTATATATGTATATGTATATGTGGTATTGTAGTTTTGTAGTTGCAGGATTTTGCAAGTACGAGACATCAATTCCACCTGGCTTTACAGGTCTGAGCATGTCTTAGTTCCAATGGCTTATGTGGCTCAGAGATGGCATGAGTTCCCCTCACATAATCTAGGTCTAAGTAGTTCACCGTGAGTAGTCAGTGTCTTGGCATAATTCACCATGTCAGTTAGTAAGCTTGGTCTTTTGGTATTGTGAGTTCAGTTTATGCTGGTTGATTTAATTGATTATGTTAGAGTAATTATGTGGCTCTTGAAGTGTAGTTCTATATTTGCTAGTGTTCATTTTAGTGTATTTAATTTATAAGTTTTGAATATTTAATTAATTGGTATTTATATTTATTTGATAATTAACATTTATTGATTTTATGATTATTTATTTGATGAGCTTTATTGTTGTTTAATATTTATTTAATATTTGTGATTTAATCTGTAATGGTATTTAATTAATTAATTATTTATTGGACTTTCTATGGTTTAATATTTAATTGATATCTTACATTTATTTGGTTCTTTAATTTATTTTATTAGCTTTTGGTTTATTTGATTTTAATCTCCTTTTGGATTATTTAATTTCAGCTTATGTTTATTTAATAGTTTGACTTTTATTCCTAAGTGGGGTGTATGAACACAATAAATTAAATAAAGAAATAAAACAATCCCACTTAGCTGAATAAGAATATTTTATTTACTTTACCTACCCTTCACTCTCATTGGTTAAATTCAAAATGGGTGAATAAATTATATTAAATGGTGGGTTGTTAAAATATACTCCAAAATGGAATATTTTGATTGGCCGAAATTGAGACTAGGGTTTTTGGATTATTGTTTCTTTTTATTTTCTTTTCCGGGAGGTTTGTCGGGTTGGTTTTTTTTGGCTCTTCTCTTGAAATTTTCTCCAGCAAGTTTTCTTCTTGACTTGGAATTTCTTCTCTCTTGCATTTGGCTGGAGATTGGATTGACTTGGTTGGCTTGTGGGAGCTCTTCTTCAGCTTCATTTTCCATTACTTCAAGTTGCAGGTTGGAGTTCTTTTCCTTTGCATTTGTTTTCAATGGCTTCTCTGTGTATGCTTGTGTCTGCATTGTTTTGGGTTTGGGTTGAAATGATATTTCATTCTATAGGTTTAATGCTGTTGGAGTTTAATATTTGGGAAAGTACTTTATACTATTTGGGTTTTGTATAGTTGCTGGAAAATATGTTTTTTTATTTTCCCCTGTCTGCATTTCACGGCTCTATGAATTTGCTGTGGAAACCTTTGGCTAATTAATCCTCTCCTGTATGAGATGAGATTGGTCTTCCTTGGTGAGTCCTTCAGTTGTGAATGTCAGGACAATCTTCATTTGATTCTCTGTGAGTTTTGTAGAAGTTCTGTCTGTTTTTCTGTCATGAAGATATTTGGTTAAATCTTGGTCTACAGTTTGAGATATCTTAATGTGTTTATACCCAAATATTCTTTGTTTCTGGGTGTCTCTTTCCATATGTTTTTCGAGCATTTTCGTTAAGTCTGTGATTTATTATTTTACCTAAAAGTTATCTAAGTTTTCCGTAAGTTCTGTGCAAAAGTGTTGTTCTGTACTGCATTTGCAATGTTCTGTGATGCATTTGCACTGCTCTGCGCAACATAAGTGCTATCTTAGGATGCATAACCGTGAATCTAGAAACATAAGCATTGTTTCAGAATGCATATGCACAATTTTGGAATGCAAAAGCGCTGTTCTGTGTTGCATTTGTGCTGTTCTGTGTGGCATAAGCGCTGTCCTGCGGGGCAAAAGCACTAACCTGACTGTGTTTTGTATTTTCCCAGTTTTGGTCAGTTTTGAAGTATTTTCCCGAAATGATTTTTGTACCAGAGGATTTATTTGATGTCTGTTAGTGTTTCCCAGTTTTGGGTTTGACCAGTTTTGATGCATTTTGATAGTTTTGAGTATATTTGTTCTTCTATGCATTGTGAGTATTTTAGACTCTCTTCCATGTGGATAGGCCATGGATGATTGAGATATTTTCTATGCTGTTTTGGACCAGCAAGTGAGTAGGCCTTGCTATGATGTTATTCTTTATTTGATGGCAGCATTTGATGGCTTGATATGCCTTTGTTATTTCTAGCCAAGAGGCTCATTTTGCTATATTGATGTTGTATATGCTGTTGTAGCCCTGTTCATGTTGTAAGGGTATATGTGAAAGTTGTTGGATGCTTTGAGTACTATTTTCATGTAATTATGTTGGTAGAGCCTCTTGTGATTTATTGTTGGGCCATGTTAGGAGGAGTGGGCTTCCTTGTGATGACTGGTGTCATGAGAGATAGGCTTGCATGAGGTTCCTTGTAAGGATGCATGAAGTCTAGACCACTAGGGCACATTGGAGTTTTCCGTGATTTGTAAATAAGTGATAACCTAATAATTGATGGGTTGGGTAGTTAGATTAATTAATAAGATGATAAATTGATTTGTGCCTCATGACTTAGTCCTAGGGAAGATGTTTTAGGATAAGCATGAGAAGGCCATGAAGACGATAGCTAATCTCCCTTAGTCTCTCATAGGTTGAGATGGCTCCACATGTTCAACAGGGTAGTGCCTTGTGTTATTATGTTAATATGTTATGAGGATGGCATGTGATGACACTCCACTCCTACATGTGTTTCCCCTTTATGATATATGATTATGCTTGTTGGATGCATTTATGTCTTGATGAGTTTTATGCCTCTGGGAGTTCATTCTTGTTGTATGTGTGAGTTATTGCTTGAGTGTCCTTGTGTGGTTAGTCTCCTTGGTTATAGGTGCCAGCTTAGGTTTAGAGTACGTGTTGGGACCTTGTGTCATCTCCTAGCATGGGGGGTGGTTCCTTTAGTTCCACATGGTCAGGAGGTTGGTGCTTTTTAGCCATTGGGATGTTCTCTTGGATTCTTCTTGCATGGATGTGGATTCTTCTTCATGATGTACTATGGATGTACCTTGTAGCAGATTTATGTAATGAATAAGATGTAATGTATGAGATGTAACCTTCTTTTATATAGTAGATGGATTCTTGTAGTAGAAAGAGCTATGCTCATGATGTATTTAATGTACTCGTGTTTATAAGATGAATTGTAGTTGGAAAGTGGAACTTAGGCATATTGTATTTGTAGAGATGTGATCTTATGAATCATGGAAATAAGTGGTTATAGTTGGAACAGAATGGAATTGCATTATGAATTAGTTGTATTATTTCATGGAATGTTTAGAGGCTAGTTAGAGTGTTAAATAATCTTAAAAAGGAGTCTTCATAGATTAATAAGTGCATATGTTAGAAGATGTTATTTGGATCTAGTAAATAGGGATGATTCACAGAGATGCATTGGTAGAAAGGAAAAACATGCATAAGCAACATTGTAGGTTTCATATCTCATGGTTAAAGGATTAGAATATGATGCATTAATGAAGGTGAAATATACCTATCGTGTGTGTAGTATGTTATTGTGGAAATGAATTAAGTAACGATGTTAAAGTACCCTAGAGAAAGATTATTGATGTTGTGTTATTTCCGCTTGCGTTAATTGATGAAATGAACAATGATGTATGTTCATATTGGTTAATTGGTTAATGAATGTAAATAGATGGAGATGTTATATGTTGCATTAGTTGTTATTAGATGGTTAATTAAGGAAAAAATTATCTCCATTTGTATATTATTGTTTATTTCTTTAGGGTATTTTAGTGGTCATTACAACTTGGTATCAAAGCCCATGTTCAACGTTGGGTACTCTGGTTTCGATTGAGCCTATTGTGCATTTAGCATTTGGCATGGGGTAACCCAACGGTTTTATCCTTGCTATTTTTTTTCCCTTGTTATAGTTCCCTTAGATGTTTATTTTATAGTTTCCTTTGCATTTGCTTAGATAAAATGCCTATTAGGGGTAAAGATCGTTGTCGTGCCAGTCGCATGGGTACTCATAGGAACCCTTGTCCCGAGGTTTCTGAAGAGTCACACCATGAGGAACAAGAGCAGGAGCAACCTAGAGATGATCTGATTCCATAGTTGGTGAACGTGCTTTAGAAGCTTCTTGGTCGCTTAGGACCGAGACAGGAGGAGAACCAGCAGGAGGGATCTTGTCATTCAGAGCATCGGGAGAGAGAGCGTTCGCGTTCTCCTAGGTGGAGAATTGAGGTGGATCAAGAAGTGCTTGTAGCTAGTCACATCAGAGATTTGAATAGGACTCATCCTCCTACCTTTGATGGCTTAGGCAATGGCATGGAGGTAGAGACATGGTTATTGGACTTAGGTAGGTGTTTTGCTATGCGTCAGTGTAGTTAGAACACCAAGGTGAGATGTGCGATTTTGCATCTTCGTGATTTTGCGACGACATGGTGGCACATGGAGGAACAAAAGTTGCATTTGGACATAGTGATGATATCATGGGAGTTATTCTTGGAGTGGTTTCATGCTAGATTTCTTTTAGATCATTGGAGGCAAAGGAAGGCCGATGAGTTCCATGATTTGAGACAACAGAGGATGACTATGGAGCAGTATGAGTGCAGATTCTTCGAGCTTAGACAATATGCTGGATATGCAGATGATGAGCTGATGTTGATTCAACATTTCATGAGAGGTCTTAATGAGCGTATTGGTGGAGAGGTTCGGATGCACGGACCTAAGACCTTGGAGGTAGCCGTGGAGAAGGTGAGACTAGTAGAGGAGAATCTTTCATTAGCATCAGGAGGAGCGAATGGAGGACAAACAATTAGTGCACCTGTTACAGGATCTATAGTGAGAGGACCACAACAACAGTCTTCAGGATATGCTAGGAGCCATCCTTCTGCTTTCCATAGTGGTCAGCGGTTTAAGAAGAGGTTTTCTTAGGGACAGAGCTTTGCTCGAGGTGACATATTTCAGGTTGATAGGAGTCACAATCGTTAGCGTGATAGGAGACCTACTCCTTCTCAGCCAACACAAAGTTCGCAGCCAAGTTCTAGTAGAGGCAGTGTTCAGCAGTCGAGTACATCACCAGGTAGCAGAGTGTTTGTCAGGAGAGATTGCTTCGCATGTGGACAACTAGGTCACATTGTTGTTCATTGTCCTCAGCGTACTTCTCAGATCTCAGGGCAACAAAAGCCAGCTACTTCTGAGCCTATAGTTGGAGATGCAGGCAGGTCTCATCGCGTTTTTGCGGCGGTTGATAACCGTCAGGCTGAGCTTCAGGCCACCGTTGTAGAGACATCAAGTGTGATAGGTGGTATCTCTTGTTCAATATTATTTGATTCTAGAGCATCAGACTCTTTTATTTCTCCTTTTCTAGTAGAGCAATGCGGGTTTGCTATGACAAAGCAGGATGATAGGTGGCAGGTAGAGTTAGCTACGGGGTCCAAAGTGGTAGTGGATTCCCTTGTGCTCAATTGTCCTTTAGTTTTAGGAGATTTCCATACCTCTATGGATCTTCATGTTATGTCTATGGGATATTATGATGTGGATTCTTGGTATGGATTGGCTTGGATCTCACCAAGCGTAGATAGATTGTAGAGGTAAGAGAGTGCAGTGGATGGATGATAGGGGGAAGAGTGTGGAGATTGTAGGTATTCAGAGACCTATCTCTCTTCACATGATTTCTGCTATGCAGATGAAGAGGTGTGCGCGTAAGGGTTGCCATTTGTTTGCATTTAGAGTGAAGGATGTGGATGAGGGAGTTAACTCAGAGGATTTATTGCAGCAACATCCCATTCTTCAGGAGTTTGCAGATGTTTTTCCTAGTGAGATTCCAGGTATGCCCCCTCGGCGAGATATAGATTTCAGGATTGATTTGGTGCCAAGAGCTGAGCCTATTTCTAAAGCTCCCTATCGGATGACCACATAGGAGTTGAATGAGTTGAGGGTTCAGTTGGAGGAGTTGTTAGCGAAGGGGTTTATTCGTCATAGTGTGTCCCCTTGGGGTGCACCTGTGCTATTTGTGAAAAAGAAGGACGGATCTCTTCTATTATGCATTGATTACAAACAACTTAATAAGGTGACGGTGAAGAAACAATATCCCTTGCCTCGAATAGATGATTTATTTGACCAAATTAAGGATGCCAAAATCTTCTCTAAGATTGACCTAAGTCCGGGTATCACCAGTTGAGGATTCAAGAGGTGGACATTCATCGCACAACTTTTCGCACTAGATATGGTCATTATGAGTTCACAGTGGTACCTTTTGGTCTCACGAATGCACCTTCAATTTTCATGAGCTTGATGAATGGTGTATTCAGGTTGTATTTGGATAGATTTGTATTAGTATTTCTAGATGATATTTTGATTTATTCAAGATCAGTTGAGGAGCATGAGGATCATGTGAGGAAAGTTTTGCAGTGTCTTAGGGAGAATCAACTATACACCAATCTGGAAAAGTGTGATTTATTCTAGACAGAGGTGAGGTATCTTGGTCATGTGATTTCTGGAGAGGGTACCGTAGTTGATCCCTCGAAGATTCAGGCGATTGTTGGTTGGCCAGCACCCACTAATGTGGGAGAGGTGCATAGTTTCATGGGTTTAGCATATTATTATCGCAGATATGTTTAGGATTTCTCCAGGATAGCTCATCCTATCACTTCTCTTCAAAGAAAAGGGAAGAAGTTTGTTTGGACAGAGCAGTGTGAGACAACATTTTAGATCCTTAAGGAGCATTTGACCAGTGCAACTACTTTAGCAGTACCAGATCCTTTGGGAAATTTTGTGGTGTGCACGGATGCTTCTTTGGAGGGTCTAGGAGCAGTATTGATGCAGGATGGTCGTGTGATTTCATATGAGTCGTGTATACTTAAGAATCATGAGCATAATTATCCCACCCATGATCTTGAGTTAGCGGCAGTGGTGCATGCTATGGTTAGATGGAGGCACTTCCTTCTTGGACATAGATTGGAGTTGCACAATGATCACCGCAGTTTGCAGTATATCTTCACGCAACCGAATTTGAATGCTAGACAGAGGCATTGGATGGAGTTCTTGTGTGAGTACGACTTTGAGGTGAGATATATTCAGGGTAAGGAGAATGTGGTAGTAGATGCATTGAGTCGCAGGAGGCATGAGATTTCAGCAATGTCTCTTAGTGTGGATTTGAGGAGCCGTATTCTTAGTGCCCTTTCTTTAGATGTATGATATCAGGAGATTATTGCAGAGGTTACCGCAGGTAAAGCTCTTGAGGGCAGATATGCAGGTTACTCAGTAGAATCAGATGGACTTCTTAGGCATTTTGGGACGCATTTATGTTCCACCATCAGATGGTCTTCGAGATTTGATCGTGTCAGAGGTACATCGCACACCTTACTCGGCACATCCAGGTTTCAAGAAGATGCACGCGGGTTTGAGATAGATATATCATTGGTCTGGTATGAGGAGAGATATTACAGATTTTGTGGCATGTTGCCTAGAGTGTCAGCGAGTGAAGGCAGAGGATCAGCATCCCGCAGGATTATTACAGTCACATTTGGTTCCAGGATGGAAATGGGATATTATATCTATGGATTTTATAGTTGGATTGCCCATGTCTTCACGCCTTCATGATGCTATTATGGTCACTGTAGATAGATTGACCAAAGTAGCGCACTTTTCTCCGATCAGGTCTTTGTATACAACAATGACAATAGCTCGGGTTTTCTTGGAAGGAGTTGTGAGGTTGCATGGTATTCCTTGGCGGATCATATTAGATCGCAATCCAATGTTCACATCAGCATTTTGGATAGCTCTTCAACATGATTTGGGTATGTAGTTGAACTTTCGTTTAGCTTATCACCCCGAGACAGATGGACAGACAGAGAGGGTGAACAAGGTTCTGGAGGATATGTTGAGAATGTACGTGATGGATCAACAGTCTTGTTGGGAGGATTATCTCTATTTGGTTGAGTTTGCATACAATAATGGGTACCATAGCTCTATTGGTACGTCTTCTTATCAGACATTATATGGTAGGCCATGTCGCACGCCCTTGAGTTGGGATCGTTTAGAGGATAGAGTGTGTATTGGATCAAATATGTTGCAGGATATGGAAGAGCAGGTGGCTCGCATTAGAGAGAATTTGTTAGCCGCTTAGGATAGACAAAAGAAATATGCGGATGCCCATCGAGTGGACAGGCAATTTTCTATTGGTGACAGGGTATTTCTGAGAGTTCCCTCGCGAAAGAGTCCGATCTGTTACGAAAAAGGGTCTAAGTTGGCACCTCCATTTGTTGGACCTTTCAAGATTTTGGAGCGGATTGGTCCTGTGGCTTATCACCTTGCCTTGCCGCCTAGCTTGTCCCGCATCCATGATGTCTTTCATGTTTCAGTTTTGAGGTTCTATCATCTTGATATTTCACATGTGTTGGATTGGAATGCTTTACAGGTCGAGGACGAGCAATGTTCTATGGAACCCGTGCGCATTCTTTAGCACAGAGAGATTTCTCTCAGAGGTTAGAGCGTAGAGCAGGTAAGGGTCCAGTGGGATCCGATTGATTATTCTTCAACTACATGGGAGGATGCAGTGTGGATGAGAGAGCTATATCCCTATTTGTTCTTAGGCTTCCAGAAGTAAGCCGAGGCAAAGGGGGGGAGAATGTAGTGTCCACCCTTGTTTCAACTTATTTTGACTAGAGTTGACTTTTATATTATGCTTGATAGACTTATCTAGACTATATTTTGATGATTTTGATGATGATTACTCATGTGCTTCAGTGACTTATGATTGATGTTAGACACTATTGGACATATGCTATTTTGATTATCTATATGGATGTTGGTACTATCATGATTGATCATATGATTTGATGATATATGTACTCGATGGATTTTATATGCTCACTATGTGATGGATTATTGATAGATTAGATTTATCATGGTTTTGATGATGATTATGATTACGCTAACCCTACTTCATGATTACATATGATGAGATGTTTATGAAATGTGTTTGACTATTGTTTGACTGTCTTCATGATAGAGACGATTCCACATCACTCATTGCAAGCAGGATGTGTCGTCACGATTCTCTATCACTTGCTTGTTTTATATATGTATATGTATATGTGGTATTATCGTTTTGTGGTTGCAGGATTTTGCAGGTACCAGACATCGACTCCACCTGGCTTCACAGGTCTGAGCATGTCTTAGTTCCAATGGCTTATGTGGTTCGGAGATGGCATGAGTTCCCCTCACAGACTCTAAGTCTAAGTAGTTCACCGTGAATAGTCAGTGTTTTGGCATAATTCGCCATGTCAATTAGTAAGCTTGGTCTTTTGGTATTGTGAGTTCAGTTTATGCTGGTTGAATTACTTGATTATGTTAGAGTAATTATGTGGCTCTTGATGTGTAGTTCTATATTTGCTAATGTTCATTTTAGTGTATTTAATTTATAAGTTTTGAATATTTAATTAATTGGTATTTATATTTATTTGATAATTAACATTTATTGATTTTATGATTATTTATTTGGTGAGTTTTATTGTTGTTTAATATTTATTTAATATTTGTGATTTAATCTGTAATGGTATTTAATTAATTAATTATTTATTGGATTTTCTATGGTTTAATCTTTAATTGATATCTTACATTTATTTGGTTCTTTAATTTATTTTATTAGCTTTTGGTTTATTTGATTTTAATCTCCTTTTGGATTATTTAATTTCAGCATATGTTTATTTAATAGTTTGACTTTTATTCCTAAGTGGGGTGTATGAACACATTAAATTAAATAAAGAAATAAAACAATCCCACTTAGCTAAATAAGAATATTTTATTTACTTTACCTAACCTTCACTCTCATTGGTTAAATTCAAAATGGGTGAATAAATTATATTATATGGTGGGTTGGTAAAATATACTCCAAAATGGAATATTTTGATTGGCCGAAATTGAGGCTAGGGTTTTTGGATTATTGTTGCTTTTTATTTTCTTTTCTGGGAGGTTTGTTGGGTTGGTTTTTTTTGGCTCTTCTCTGGAAATTTTCTCCAACAAGTTTTCTTCTTGACTTGGAATTTCTTCTCTCTTGGATTTGGCTGGAGATTGGATTGACTTGGTTGGCTTGTGAGAGCTCTTCTTCAACTTCATTTTCCATTACTTCAAGTTGCAGGTTGGAGTTCTTTTCCTTTGCATTTGTTTTCAATGGCTTCTTCGTGTATGCTTGTGTCTGCATTGTTTTGGGTTTGGGTTGAAATGATATTTCATTCTATAGTTTTAATGCTGTTGAAGTTTAATATTTGGGAAGGAACTTTATACTATTTGGGTTTTGTATAGTTGCTGGAAAATATGTTTTTGGTTTTCCCGTGTTTGCATTTCACGGCTTTGTGAATTTGTTGTGGAAACCTTTGGCTGATTAATCCTCTCCTGTATGAGATGAGATTGGTCTTCCTTAATGAGTCCTTCAGTTGTGAATGTCGGGACTATCGTCATTTGATTCTCTGTGAGTTTTGTAGAAGTTCTGTCTGTTTTTCTGTCATGAAGATATTTGGTTAAATCTTGGTCTACAATTTGAGATATCTTAATGTGTTTATACCCAAGTATTCTTTGTTTCTGGGTGTCTCTTTCCATATGTTTTTCGAGCATTTTCGCTAAGTCTGTGATTTATTATTTTACTCGAAAGTTATCTGAGTTTTCTGTAAGTTTTGTGCAAAAGTGTTGTTTCTGCAAAAGAGTTGTCCTGTGATGCATTTGCATTGCTCTGCGCAACATAAGCGCTGTCTTGGGATGCATAAGCGCGAATCTGGAAACATAAGCGTTGTTTCATAATGCATATGCGCGATTCTGGAATGCAAAAGCCCTGTCCTGTGTTGCATTTGCGCTGTTCTGTGTGGCATAAGCGCTGTCCTGCGGGGCAAAAGCGCTAACCTGACTGTGTTTTGTATTTTCCCAGTTTTGGTCAGTTTTGAAGTATTTTCCCGAAATGATTTTTGTACCAGAGGATTTATTTGAGGTCTGTTAGTGTTTTCCAGTTTTGGGTTTGACAAGTTTTGATGCATTTTGATAGTTTTGAGTATATTTGTTCTTCTATGCATTGTGAGTATTTTAGACTCTCTTCCATGTGGATAGGCCATGGATGATTGAGATATTTTCTATGTTGTTTTGGACTAGAAAGTGAGTAGGCCTTGCTGTGATGTTATTCTTTATTTGATGGTAGCATTTGATGGCTTGATATGCCTTTGTTATTGCTAGCCAAGAGGCTCATTTTGCTATATTGATGTTGTATATGCTGTTGTAGCCCTGTTCATGTTGTAAGGGTATATGTGAAAGTTTCTGGCTGCTTTGAGTACTATTTTCATGTAATTATGTTGGTAGAGCCTCTTGTGATTTATTGTTGGGCCATATCAGGAGGAGTGGGCTTCCTTGTGACGACCGGGGTCGCGAGAGATAGGCTTGCATGAGGTTCCTTGTAAGGATGCATGAAGTCTAGATCACCAGGGCACATTGAAGTTATTCGTGATTTGTAAATAAGTGATAACCTAATAATTGATGGGTTGGGTAGTTAGATTAATTAATAAGATGATAAATTCATTTGTGCCTCATGACTTAGTCCTAGGGAGGATGTTTTAGGATAAGCATGAGAAGGTCGTGAAGACGGTAAGCTAATCTCCCTTAGTCTCTCATAGGTTGAGATGGCTCCACATGTCCATTAGGCTAGTGCCTTGTGTTATTATGTTATTATGTTATGAGGATGACATGTGATGACACTCCACTCCTACATATGTTTCCCCTTTATGATTTATGATTATGCTTGTTGGATGCATTTATGTCTTGATGAGTTTTATGTCTCTGGGAGTTCATTCTTGTTGTATGTGTGAGTTTTTGCTTGAGTGTCCTTATGTGCTTAGTCTCCTTGGTTATAGGTGCCAGCTTAGGTTTAGAGTACGTGTTGGGACCTTGTGTCATCTCCTAGCACGGGGGTGGTTCCTTGGGTTCCACATGGTCGAGAGGTTGGTGCTTTTTAGCCATTGGGATGTTCTCTTGGATTCTTCTTGCGTGGATGCAGATTCTTCTTCATGATGTAGTATGGATGTACCTTGTAGCAGATTTATGTAATGAATAAGATGTAATGTATGAGATGTAACCTTCTTTTATATAGTAGATGGATTCTTATAGTAGAAAGAGCTACGCTCATGATGTATTTAATGTACTAGTGTTTGTAAGATGAATTGTAGTTGGAAAGTGGAACTTAGGCATATTGTATTTGTAGAGATGTGATCTTATGAATCATGGAAATAAGTGGTTATAGTTGGAACAGAATGGAATTGCATTATGAATTAGTTGTATTATTTCATGGAATGTTTAGAGGCTAGTTAGAGTGTTAAATAATCTTAAAAAGGAGTCTTCGTAGATTAATAAGTGCATATGTTAGAAGATGTTATTTGGATCTAGTAAATAGGGATGATTCACATAGATGCATTGGTAGAAAGGAAAAAGATGCATAAGAAATGTTGTAGGTTTCATATCTCATGGTTAAAGGATTAGAATATGATGCATGAATGAAGGTGAAATATACCTATAGTGTGTGTAGTATGTTATTGTGGAAATGAATTAAGTAATGATGTTAAAGTACCTTAGAGAAAGATTATTGATGTTGTGTTATTTCTGCTTGCGTTAATTAATGAAATGAACAATGATGTATGTTCATATTGGTTAATTGGTTAATGAATGTAAATAGATGGAGATGTTATATGTTGCATTAGTTATTGTTAGATGGTTAATTAATTTTTTTTAAATCTCCATTTGTATATTATTGTTTAGTTCTTTAGGGTATTTTGGTGGGCATTACAAGAAACACTGCTATACTGACCAGAAACGCAGACAAACTGACTAGAAATGTTGACAAACTGATCGGAAACGCTGACAAACTGACCGAGAACGCTGCTATACTGACCAGAAACACTGACAAACCGACCAGGAACGTTGAAGAACATACCAAAAAGGCTATTCTATAGTGCAATGACTCTAAAGTTTAAAACAATGATGTTTAGACTCAACAAATTGGGTGTTTGAACTTAGGAGATTGTTGTTTTGACCTAACTTTTTGATTTTCAGATTCAGATAACTGATATTTAAACCTAGCAAGTTCATACTGGGAGATCTAGTATTGAAACATGAGCAATTTGATATTCAACCCAAAAGAGCTGTTGTTTAGACCAAGAGAGTTGACATTTAGACTAGAAGAGCTGACATTTGGACCAAGAGAGTTGACGTTTAGACCAGAAGAGCTGACGTTTAGACCAAGAGCTCTGAAGCTTAAACTAGTGATGTTAGAACTTAGACAATGGTTATTTTGACCCCAAGAGTTAATGTGTAGAATGAGAAATTTGATGTATATACCTAGCAAGCTCAACCTTGGAGAGTTAATGTTGAAATATGAAAAAACTAACATTCATACCAAGAGAGATGACGTTTAGATCAAAAGAGCGACTGTTTGGACTGAAAGTGCGACTGTTTGGACCGTAGGTACGATTGTTTGGACCGTAGGTGCGACTGTTTGGACCGTATGTGCGACTTTTTGGACCAAAAGAGCTAATCTATTGTGAAACTTGTAAATTTGACAATTTGAGGTTTGAGTTTACAATTTTTGTTGTATTTCAATGGATGATATCTTGACTTGACTGAAAGTGCGACTGTTTGGATTGTAGGTGCGACTGTTTGGACCGTATGTGCGACTGTTTGGACTGAAAGTGCAACTGTTTGGACCGTAAGAGATAATGTTTGGACTGAAAGTGCGACTGTTTGGACCAAAAGAGATAATGTTTGGACTGAAAGTGCGACTGTTTGGACCAAAAGAGCTACTGTTTGGATTGAAAGTGCGACCGTTTGGACGGCAAGAGCTAATTTGCTGTGAAACATGTAAATTTGACAATTCAAAGTTTGAGTTTGCAATTTTTGTTGTATTTCAATGGATGATATCTCGACTTGACTTACAAACACATAAATTAGATTGTATTTTTGTCCCAAAGGACACATAAAGTGTATGTTCAAGAAGCTTTAAAGAAAGCCCAAGTTTTCACGGGTTTTGAACAATTGAAAACATATCATTTAGTCTATCCTAAGGAGATTGGCTTCATTATTAGTTCTTAGCCCACACTTGGTACCTTGTCAGCTCACACAACCTTGTCACTCGCTAAAGGGCGCCCGTGTTTTTGCCTTTGTGAGAGCTAGTGGAGTCCCATTATGAGCCTAGTAATAAGGTCTCAAAAGGGGAGTTCATGCATACGCTCAAGAGGGACATATGGTGAGTATCTTAAGGAGAGATTCTTCCCCCTCCATGCACTAAGAATTTAATAATGTTCGGAGGTAAACCGGGTACCTTCTAATTTTAATTGGAACTAGTAAGGGATCCATTCGACGTGTCAGGGTATAAACTCAATTAAGAGGTCTCCCAGCCTTGAAAACCAAGGTTTGATATACCTGAAGGTACGAAGGAGAGCTATTCCCGAGCATTGCTGTTGACTTGATTTTCATCAAATCACATTTATTTTATAGTGGGTTGGAGTACTTGGTGTTAGCTGTTCCCACTTGGGTCATTCCCCTCTCACCGACCTTAATGGCTTTGGCCTTATAGGCTCCTCGGGAGGGCAGACCCGCTAGAGATATGCACTATTGAAAGGAAAAGATGAGTCTAGCTTTCTAATCACCTAAGAAAGGTGAGAGCATACTCGCCTACCATCAAAACACATAAGACGTGTTTGTTCATTTCCATTGTAATTAGTCTATGTGCCTATTTTATCAAAAATAAGTGCAAAATCCCGCGGCTACAAACAAAGTTAGTAGTTTATATTGCATTCTTTGACAGCGAAATGGTTTATGCCTCCGGTCTCTCACAGCAAAATAAGTACCTGCAAAACCAACAATCTGCAAATTAGGTTTAGGAAAATGACAGTCTAGAAGCAGAAATAAGGAATGCAACATACAACATTTGCAAAATCAATAAAAAACTGAAAACGCC
The DNA here is from genome assembly GCF_030272615.1 of Cryptomeria japonica. Classification (NCBI taxonomy): domain Eukaryota; kingdom Viridiplantae; phylum Streptophyta; class Pinopsida; order Cupressales; family Cupressaceae; genus Cryptomeria; species Cryptomeria japonica. The sequence goes on along the minus strand of NC_081408.1, from coordinate 355,659,797 downwards.
ATCAAATTGACCAAGAACGCCATCATATGTGCCAAGAACGCTGCGAAATAGACCCAAAATGCTACTCTGCACACCAGAAACGCTGATCTGCACACCAAAAATGCTGTTAAACGGACTGAAAACGCTGTCAAATATACCAGAAACGCTACAGAACATACCAAAAACACTAAGGTACAGACTAAAAATGCTAAAATAGAGAAAAACATAAAAACAGAGTTCAAAAGTTTCCCATAAACGCCATTTGAGATGCCAAGACGCTACAATAGAGACCAAGAATGCGATTCGGGAGCCCGAGAGAGCTAATCTGCCTACAAGCAAATTTGTTAAAGATCAAAGGGGCTAGGCCCCATGGTGGGCGCCAATTAATGTGATGCTAAAAATATAGTATATAGAAAGGCATACACATATAATGAGACAATAAAACATAATGGAAAGCTGAATTGAAAACTAAATTAAAGATACAAACCATAAGCCTTCTTGGAAATGTCCCTTTTTCCTCTATTCTTGAGGACATTGAAGGTGTTGGATTGATTGACTCTCAGTGGATAAATGACCTCCAAAGTGGCAACTCAAGAGTTGAGTAGCTACTTGATCATGATTGATTATGAAAATGATATGAAATGCATGATTTAAGAAACTATATTAACATGCTATGATTAATCCAAAAGCTAATTACTAGATAATTGAAATGCAAATTGCCTATAGTAATAATGCTAATAATATGAATGCAAGGGATCCTTATTGCTCCGAAATGGGGGATAATTATAGGAATTCCAAGGCCAAAGCTGAGGTGGCAGGAATCGAAGGTCCAGATCTGATCTGAAGATATCAAGGGCCAAGATTGAGGAAGTTGGAGAAGAGGTTTAAGGAAGGGACACTTGTCATCTCTGTGGTGACAAGTGTCAAGGAGCCTTGCTCATGAGAGGGCAAGTGTCCAAGGGAGGAGACATGTGGCAAAAGTGCCAGGTGTCTCAAGGGGAGAATATCCACACCATAGGAGGTTGGGATAAGGAGGTTAGGATGTGCAAGATAGGATAGGGTTAGGTGGAATGGGTTAGGTTAGGGGATGGTTAGGTTAGGTGGTTAAAAGTTAGGAGCCATGTGCTCATTTGAATTTAGAAATTCAAATAATTTGGAAAATGATAATTAATCTCAACAAACTTGAGTTTGTTAATTTTAATTAGGGATTAGAAGAATTGATTTATATGGGGCGAAATTAATTAATTTAGAATTAATTAATCAAAGGGGGATATGAAATGAACTATGTAAATACATCATGTAGATTTATTTACTAGTAGATGAATAGAGAAATTAATCAAATTGCTTGTGAATTCAATTAATTGGGAAGGGGGATTAATCAAATAACTGCGTATTTAATTAACTATCTTCAAACCATTTTTAGGTGTATACACATATAGATGTTATAACAAAAGATTGCAGAAAATTGTGGAGAGCGCAAATGTGAAAGTGGATGAGCAATACAGAGATCAATCTATATCATATGATAGAGAATCAACAGTGGAAATGATCATAACTGAACAGACAATGCCTCAACCGGTACAAGACACTGAGATAGTTACACCAGTACAATCAAAAAATTCAACTGTGACTGATGATCAAAATAGTGAACCTGAAGTTCAGAACGCACCAAGGTATGTAAGGTTAAATCATTCTGAAGATCAAATCATTGGAGATAGGAACGAGGGAGTTATGTCAAGAAGAAGACTGACAAATGAAGAGGTATGTCTTATTTTTCAAATTGAACAGATATCGATTATTGAAGCTTGTAAAGATAAACGTTGGTTAAAGGCTATCTAAGATGAATTAGATCAAATAGAGAAGAATAAGACTTGGACTTTAGTTCCCTGGCCTAAAAATAAGAATGTTATTGGAACTAAATGGGTTTTTAGAAATAAACTAAATGAGGATGGTCAAGTTGTAAGAAACAAGGCTAGACTGGTTTGTAAAGATTATTCTCAAATGGAAGGAATTGATTATGGTGAGACGTTTGCACCAGTAGCTAGAATTGAAGCTGTTAGACTATTCCTTTCCTATGCAGCATACAAGAACTATAAGGTCTATCAAATGGATGTTAAATATGCATTTTTGAATGGTGAACTTGAGGAAGAAGTATACATTGAGCAACTTGATGGATTTTCACTGATAGATGACAAAGATGTGGTTTGCAGATTAAGGAAAGCATTATATGGTTTGAAACAAGCTCCCAGAGCTTGGTATGCAAGGTTGGATAAATAGCTTTTGAAGCTTGGTTTTACTAAAGGCAGTGCTGATAGTAATTTATATTACAAAATCACTGATGATGATATTCTGATTATTGAAGTATTTGTTGATGATATCATTTTTGGAGATGAAGATAAATTGTGCATGGAATTCTCTAATAATATGAAGAATGAATTTGAAATGTCTATGATTGGTGAGATGGGATTCTTCTTAGGTTTGCAGATTACTCAAACTAACTAAGGCATTTTTATCTGTGAAACTAAGTATCTAAGAGAACTGTTGAGGAAGTTTGGTATGGATAATTCCAAACCGACAAGTACTCCTATGGTGACAAGTGAGAAATTATCTATCAAAGACACATCTGCACCGCTAAATTTGACAAGGTATAAGTCTATGATTGGTGGCTTGTTATATCTAACTCAGACTAGACCTAATATTATGAATGCAGTAAGTATTGTTTCAAGATATCAAAGTAATCCTAAAGAAAATCATGAATGTGCAGTAAAGAGGATATTCTGTTATTTGCAAGGAACAACAAAATATGGCTTATAGTATTCTAGAGATGATAACTTCACTTTATGTGCATATACATATTCAGATTGGACAGAAGATATAGATGACATGAAGAGCACTTCTGGTGGAGCTTTCTTTCTTGGAAAGAAATTGGTTTCATGGATCAACAAAAAACAGTCATGCATTTCTTTATCTACTGCAGAAGCTGAATATGTTGCAGCAACAACTAATTGTACTCAAGTCTTGTGGATGAAGCAAATGTTGAAGGATATCAAGGTAAATTGCAGTGAACTGGTAATTATCTATTGTGATAACTCTGCAACTATTGACATATCTAAGAATCCGATATTTCACTCTAAGACTAAGCACATTTTAATAAAATATAACTTTCTGAAGGAAAAGGTGGAAGAAAAGGAAGTCAAATTGGTTTATGTGAACACTAAAGAGAAGATTGCAAATATATTCACTAAACCGTTGTCTAAGGAATCATTTGAATATTTGAGAGATAGGTTAGGGGTATCTACCCCTTCGGCATAAACTTAACTGATGGAGCAGTTCATCAGTTCGATATGCATCATCAACTTTATCCTTTGCTCTAGGTTGACGTAGTGGTGCTACTACTCAGGGGGAGTAGTTAGCTTTGAGATTCACAGGATTTTGATATTTATGTCATATCTTTGGTATTGATGTCAAAGGGGAGAGTTATATGTGAAAAATAATGTCATAATATGTCATATGGGAGAGAGATTCAGATCAGTTTCAGATCGGTTTGCACTCCTCAAGGGGAGTTGCTGGGTTTTTTCAGTTTTTCATTGTTATATCTTCCATGAGAAATTATTGGCATTTCTTGGCACTTAGATGTCTTCTTTTTCACATCTAGTGTTGCAATCAATGCCAAAGGGGGATATTGTTGGCAATATGAAGGAATTGATTATGTGTTGCATTGATGTTTTGTCATTGATGTCAACACTACCTGTTATGGTTGGTTACCGAAAGACAAATTTTGGTTACCGGTAGAAGAACTAGTGTTACCGACAGAAGGGACTATCAGTTGGATATTTGGATCAATGGAATATGTTTGGTTTGATGTTTCTAGAGTATGTTTTGGTTAGTTGGTATTGACTTGATGATCAGATGCTATCATACACTCTAGTAAGCCTATACCAGTAAGGGTTTAAGGTTTTACCGGTAGATCTTTTACTGAGATTCTTTGACAAGATGCATAAGTAGTATTGATGTGGCTTCTAGATGGAATTCAGGATGTGGAAGGCGATCCTTGATCATGCCTCGACTAATTGGAGCGTGGTGGACACAAATTAGGTCCGGTACATATCTAGGTTATGGACCGATATCATGTTAATGTGTTCTCTACACGTTACCGGGATGATTTATGGATTGGTTAATGTTATTTTGGTCTAAAGCCGACATGACATATCATTGTAATATGGATGTATGTAATGATCTTATTGTAATATCTTTTAGGTGGCCGACCTAATTGGTTTAGGCCTTAGGGTTTGTATAAATTGATGTAAGATCTCATTGTAGATCGTGGTTGTAATGGTCGTGGTCATGGAATGAAATATCATATGTGAAGGAGATTTGGTCGATCATAGGTGATCAAATTCGGTTTATATAAGAGGTCAAAGGCCTCTGGTATTGAGCTTAACTGGGACTGTAATCAGGCATGGTAGGTTCTATCACTGGTAGTTTATTCTTCTGGATTGTTGTCCAATTATCTTGAGGTGGTTATAACCTCTCTGTAGTCAGTGAGACTCCTTTGTAATGAGCAGTACACTCTAGGTAGTGTGCCTTCCTGCATGTGCAGGCCCCTTATTGTATCACACACTTTCTATAGAAGTATCATTTGACTATGCGTAGGCTTCCCACTGTGGCTTTTCCCTTTACCGGGTTTTCCACATACAAATCATGGTGTTATGCGGTATGGTTGCATTGTGTTAATTCTCTGTTCCATTCTTAAGTTTTATTGCTTACCGGTATCTGTTTCTGCTATTCCGGTATTCAATGTTTATGTGCTCCGGTTAAAGGTTATTAAGTGGTTTGATTAATATAATCCGTTGACAACTGATTCACCCCCCACTCTCAGTTGTCCACCGGTTATTCTAACAACTTATCCGCAAGAGGCTCAACAATTTCTACCACTTTTAGATTGTCTTGGCTTTTTTAGCAACCTTGGGCCTAGATTGCTTGAGTTGCTGAATCAAAGACATCAAGAGAGATTTCTTGCTTCTTCCTCTTTGGGGTAAAAGAACTAAGGCATGGAGGTAAAACAACTAGTTCTCCTCCAGTAGCTACCGAAGACAAAGGAGAAGCAATTTCTGTTTGAACAGTCGTGGTCACCTTGGGAGGAGTATCTGTCTGGATGACAACCATGGTTTGTTCGGTAACCAAAGGGCATGAATATTGCCACATAAACTCTTCAAATTCGAAAGTAGAGGTATTGATCTCTAACAAATGGATACATGCAGGAGTATCCTCAGAGATTTCCAACAAACTCTCTTGTTGATGATCAAGAGGTGGCTCAATTGTTGAAATAGGAACGACATTTTGAGGAGACTCCTCCACTATTATGTCAGGAGGAGATAGAGACAACTCCATGGAAACTCAAGGAATCTCATGAGGTTACTTTGAAGCTAGTGACTTAGGAGCATCATCAGATTGTTGTCCTTCCTTTGGATTATTGGGATCAATCACATGAATGTGAATATGGGAATTTTCTTTTCCACGAACTATTGCCTCCTCAAGAGGAAACACTATTGCCCGACTAACCCACAATTTGATCCTAGTGCCTGAAGATGATGCACCCTCCTTGTTGTCTATCTGAATCTTAGACTTACGTCCAAGAGGCCTCGTAGAGGCATCTTCTTTTCAAACCTTAATCTTGATGAGTCTAACACCATTACCTTTGAGCCACGTGTTGGTGTTAGCTAGGATAGGTTGAAATCTTTCAAGAATGAAAGTACATTCTTTATGTGACCATTGGATTAAAAGAAGTGGAGCTTCCTCAACCCTTCATGAGACATACTCTGGATCAAGCACATTACCATCATCGATCATCCCTTGCGAAATGTCCACCAGGTTCAAATCAATAACCTGCTCAAGGGTAAGCCTGTAGTAGTCCATCTTGAGAACCTCCATTTCTGTACAGAAATCCACCCAGATATCCTCAATCCGATGCACATGTATGAAGGACTTTTTGATCTTTTCCTTCATACCTCGATAGTCAAAATCTGCCCTCGACTTAAACCTTTTGAGTTTAATCTCATGCATCTCGATCTCCATAGCTTTGACTTTGACGAATGTGACAAGAGAATACCAACCAATCTTCAATGGGTTAGTTGTAGAAATCCCCATCCCAACTTTATGTTTGACAGATTGATGAGCATGCACATCCATGATTTGTCTTCCCAACTCCATAAGAATAATTTTGTCAGTCGAGTAGCTAGGAAGTATGTATGGCTACCCACTATAGCATCCAACTCTTATATAAGTGAAAGTCGAGAATTGAAGGAACAAGCAACCATACTCATTCACTCTTTCCCATGCTTCATCTGACACCCTTCTACTCTTTAGAGTTGTCAAATTGGCACATGAAGTAACCAAAGAATGCATCTTGAAGCCTCCTGAAATGTAATCTGTTGGGTGTCAAGGGAAGCTAATCATAATATTCCCACACAGGTATATGCGACCAATCACCCTTGGTAGAAAGACCAGGGACATGTCTAAGTGATGCTGCTTAATACACTAAGTATGAATTCATGTAGAAAGTCATGGTAGTAGGGACTGCTGCAAGTTGTTTGCACAAAGCGTCACTGATAATCTCCCCCCATGATATATGATGGGACTACCTTATGAACATGGTAAACTGATACATCTAGGGCTCAAAAACATTAGTGTTCAAGACCCATCATCCTGCTGAGGAGAGTAATGATGTCTCCAATTTCCCACTTGAAGTCACAATGGTACAACTTAGCCCACCTTGTGAAAGTAGCTCGTGGTTCATGAATCCACCTGTTAATGTGGCGTTTGCAGTCCTTTTCCCTCTTGACATAGTACTCAGCTGCACTATCCTTTGAAATTTCCATATAAACAGGTGTTGATGGTATTCTGAAGACCTTCTCAATAGTATCTACATCAACTTGGATTATTGCCTCACCATCATCATTTCTAATGGTTCTCATCTCCTTGTCGAAGTGGTGAGCGCAAGCAAGAACAAATTCAGGTTCTAGGGTAGGCACTGGAAAAGAAGATGCATGATGAATGTGGCTGTCCAACAACCACTGCATATTACTATCCTGCGGATCTTCCACCCTTTTAATGAATTTTGACATGTCAATATGCCCTATCTCCGTATCCTTGATATGATCCAAAGGAGAGGAATCTTGTGAAGGGGACACTTCATTCTGGTACTTGTCATATTTATACTTCATCTTCTTTGGAATGAGAGATGATGGTAAATCCGACATTGAAGAACAACTTGGTATGCTATGATGAAGACTTAAAAGTGTTAAAGCAACATCATAATCAACTGCAACTAACATTTTTCCTTCTTCAAATGGGAAGAAAAAATAAGATTTTGACATGTGGGAAATGATGTGAATGAAATGTATGGATAAAGGCAATGAGTATGAACAAAAATGGAAGGATTTTGGGAAGATCATTTTCAAGAAAATGGGAAAAACTTTCAACATGTAATCTGGTTCTAAAAACCCGATTTTGAAAGAATGGGTATTTTTCCACTTAGAGAATTGGAGGCACCAAAAGATGATTACAATATTTTAATCACATGGGAAGATCAATTATTTTCATCCTACTTGTAATCGGGATTTAAAATCCCGAATACAAGTAAAGAGGTAAATTGGGGAAGATCAATGCAATGTAAAAATTGCTTTACCAAGGGGGAAAATCTCTCTCACAAAACCGATTTTAGGGCAAAACCACCATATACACAAATTTACAACTAGAAAGAAAAAACAAGAAGACAAGAAATAAAAACAAGAAGAAAAGAAAACATACCTTGCTTCAATCCAAAATGCCTCTTCAAGAGATGAAATGATCTTTGAATGGAGAAATCAATCCTTTAAATAGAAATAAACTCCAAAACCCTTGCCACAATTTTTCAAACCCGAATTTGAAGAATAATAGCAAAAACGTGTTTCAAGATGCAAGAAAAAATGGATTGAATCTCTATCCAAACCCCACACCTAGGTGAAGGAAGCAAAAATGATTTAGGAGAGTGCTGAAATTGTGATAAATTTCAAAGAAAATCGTGACATTAATAAACACATTTTTTGTTGTTTATAAATTATAAAAACCTAGCGATTTGAACCTCGAAATGGAGTGGGACGTGTTCATAAATGCACGAAAATATGAGACAATCCAAAATGCCTCTTACCTCCTAAAATTCCTCCACAAAATTTGATTGAAAACTTGAACAAATTCGCCTTCCTTGGCTGGTCGGGTTCTTGGAGAGATGCAACAAGTTTCTTTTTTACATTAACAATGAAAATTTGGTTTCTCTTTTCATATTACAAGTTTAAAATGTCACTTGTCATTGCACAAGGCAAAATTGGGTTTCTAAAACCATTTAGCAAGTTTAAAATGTCTTTATTTTCATTCATAAGGCAAATTGGGGTTTTTGTGAGAGAATTACAAGTTATAACAACTTGTAAGAGGAAAATAAAATCCCCTCAACAAGTTTTAATAACTTAACTTAAAAAAAAGAACTTGTACTGGGGGTTTAAAATTCGCTTTACAAATGATTTAGAAAATAAAACATGTAATAGGGGAATAAAATCCCTATTACAAGTAAAAAAACTTAAATAGGAACTTTATAAAAGAATTACAAGTGACTTTTAAATTTATAATTTAAAATTAACTTGTAACTTATCCAAAAAATTCCTATTATGACTTAAAAAGCCAAAAAACATCAAGGGGGAAATAAAAAGTACAAGTTCTAATTTCATAAAGTGCACTTGTAATTATCTAAAAATTTCCTTACAAAGACTAAAACAAAGGAAAACATTAAAACTTGCAACTTGAGGAAAATTTCCCACTTGCAGTCAGGGAGAAAAAACTCGAAATTGAAGGAAAAGCATAGCAAACGAACCCAAAATGCGATGAAATTTGAAACGTGGTTCGTGGATGGACTGAGGATTAGTCCAGTTAAAGGGTAAGACAAAATTCTGTCTCAGGAAGTATGCGGAGTAAAATTTTCATTTTTTGACAAAATTTTTATGTAATGGTCCATTTTTTAAAACAAAAAACGAGGACAAGTCAAATGTGACACATTATTGATATTAGACACATTTTAACTTTGTCAAACAAATAGCTATAGGTCAAACCTTAGTTTTGTAACTCAAATGCAAATGGTTGTGGGTCAAAAGTGAGATTCAAATGTATCAAGTGCATAGTAGGACTAATCAATAATGTGAATCTATCAATCAAATGCATGCATTATATGTCAATTATGTAGCTCTATGAATTAGATGCATGCAAGTTAGAATTAAAATCATGGTTCTACAATAAATGGTTTTGAAAAAATTGTCTTGTGGCAAGAGATCAAGTAATAAAACACAATGACTGATGATTTTTCCAAGGTATGAAGGTTGAATTGGTTTTTATTGGTTTCTCACAAGAAGACATGGCAAGCACATTAACAACCTTATAGTTATTTAGGTAGGCATGTCCCAGCTAGTGCAGGACCAAACCAAAATATCATAAATTTGTGCTTAAGTACTCTTTACTCTCAAGAGATGATAGGTAGGGGTCTAGTGACTCAAGGTTTCACCTTTTTGCTTATTTTGGAGGTTTTGACAACTTAGCCCGAATAATTTATTTCCTTAGGACACCACATATTGAGTAATTTCAAGAATTATATTGTACCCTACACCTCTCTATGAATATGATTAAAGGTCTTAACGAATTATAAAAACAAGTTTCATAATGGATCTATGAACTGTGAGCTCGTCTGCAAATGCTTGAGCTAGGAGGGTCTCTTTTGGGCTCTTCAACAAACAAGTCTTGATAGATTGAGTGTCATGTAGCTTGATAAAACACGATTATGACAACACCATGAAGTACAACTTTTGCTGTCTCTTTTATATACCTTGTTAGAAGAATTTGTTAAGGTCTACTTTGGGGTGATGAAATCTCCAACTAGATCTCATAGGAAAATTTAATGCTAGTGTTTTTGATCCACATGCTTGCACGTAGCACAAGGGGAGAGTAGAGCCAAGAAAACACCTTGAATAAACAAATATGTAAGCTAAAAGGTATATTTGATCCCCAAATTTACACTAGGTACAAAGGGAGCATACACACCCAAAAGCTTACATGGACATAACACACAAGCTCCCTTAAAAAACAAGTGTTCAACTACTTTAAGAAAACATATAATCTATGATAAGCACCTTGCACCAAATAGCATTAATACTCATAAAATTAGGTCTTCTCCCAATGATTACATAGCTACACTAATTAAATTAGTTGCCCAAAATATGAAAAGAACTAACCAAAATGATAATTTCTAATGCCTCAAAACAAAGATCAAATGCAATAAAACAAAGATCAAAAGCATCGTAAAATGAATTAGCAGTGATATTATACCTAGCAAAAGTGTCGATATATTTGTCAAAAGCATCAAGATGTCCATTAGATGTGTCTAGAGTTGAATCATAAGCATCAAGCGACACTTGAGTCAAAAACACCTGTAGAAGCTATCAATTCATCAAATACACTGCATGATTGATCATATGTGCACTACGATTGATCATATTCATGAATTTATTGGTTAAATATGCTAGATTGTCAAAATAATTGAGAGTTAGATCTAAAGCATTGTTCTACAGTCGAGTCAAAAAGACTTGCAAACAAAGGACAAGAGTTACATACAAAAAGTGTTAGTTCATCATAATAGGTACAATAAGATTAACACTTGTAAATAAAAGGACACAAATTACATATAAAAAAGTGTCAATTTATCATAGGCACAATGAATGAATGAAATTTAATGACGTCCATGAGACCATCAGTTTATGAGACCAAGAGCAACATTGTTAACAATTTTCAAGTTCTTTTTATTGTCAACTCTTTTGTTGTGGATCTTGATTAAGAAACCAATGGTTTTGTGAAGCCTAGCCTCCTCACATAGCTCCTTTTGACTGCACATCTTCAAATTGTCCTCATATAAAGTACAAATATCCTGATATGATGCACACTCAAAGATGAAGTGCCATTTAGTTTCAACTGCCCCTTTCTTGTAGAATAGACAAGTTCTTTCCTCCCATTCCTCCTTAGGTACTGCCAATCTACTCATATCACATCTAAGATGGCAGGGCTTTGTTCTAATCTGAGCAACAAGAAGTATAACTTTACCCTTAATTGGCTTCCTTAGGTAGTCTTTTTCATCATGCTCGCCCAAAGGGTTAAAATATTTCAAATAGTGTGCTTTTTTTGACCAACCTGATTTGTCCACTAGACAGTTCTAAATTTTTCACACCCAAACTTTTTTATCTCCTCATTATTATTTGGACAATCTGGAAAATCGATGTTCCACTTGCTGATCGATTTGTTGTTTTGCCTCATCCAAGTCTTCTTCCTCCATTTTAGTTCCTCCTCAACAACTATTTTGGTCCTGCGCTGCTCATCCATGTTTTTAACTTTTTTTAAATAACTTAGGAGCAGGTGAAGTTTATCCAGTTACAAATCTAGTTTCATATCCAATAGTTGAACCCATTGATTCAGCTTCCACAACATCACCGACAGCTATAGGGTAGGCAGGGACACAGCCAGTTGAAGCACCCCGCATTAGTTTCAGTAGTTGACCCATATGAAAATTGATTCAGTTGGCCAAGCTTATGAACGTCAAACTAGCTGTTGTTGACCCTGAATCAATTGATCCGGGACCAGTAGCAAATCCAAAATCTCCACCTCGATGAACAGGATCCCTTCCTGAGGCTTTCAATGGGAACACTCTTGCTTCATCTAGAAGAATCTCATAAGGAACTATTGACTTGTCCTTGAGACTACTAGTGATTAGATGCTTTTGAATTCTTTCTACTTGTTTCCATTTGTGGTTTGACATGCTACTTCCCCAAATCTCAAAATTGTAAAGAACAACTGGCGTAACCAACAAACCAAAGAGAGTGTTCTTGGTTTTCTAGTCCCATAATTCTGCTTTCCTTCATCTATTTTGCAAGAGATAAGAGGCCTTCCCACCTCCTTGAATCCTTTTTGATCTGCAAGTCTCCCAATTGAGCTTATTGTGGAAATCAATTCCCAAGTACTTGTATTCCTCCACAACCCTCAAACATGAAGGTAGTTTTTTGTTTCTTTCTTTTTAAAGAGAAGATCTAATGACTTTAGCCTTGTTGGTATTAACTTGCATTCCAACCTCTAAGAAAAAAAATTCAAGTGCCTTCAAGTGTTCCTTCAAATCATTTGCAGTTTTCATGATTAGGATGAGATCATCTGCATGTAACTGAAGCTTCACAACATACCCTGCAAATTGATCACCTTCCCAAGTAGTCTTGTTTAGCCACTCTTCAAGTTTATTAATATAAAAGTCAAATATGGTGGGGAAAAGAGGACACGCCTACTTAACTTCAATGTCACTACTAAAGCATTAAGACATTCCTTCCCTTGTTTTAATTTTAGCTCTATCATGATCATAGAGTTTATGCACTACAACCCTAAGCTCATTAGAAATACCAAGTTCCTCCATTCTACTCCACAGTTTGTCCCAAGAACCCTGCCAAAGGCCTTCTTGAAATCAACAAAGCAACAAAAAACTTCTTTTCCTTGAAAGTCTTAAAAGTTTTCTATCAAATGTCTAAGAGTGATGCAATGGTCAATGGTGGAATGCTTTGGCCTAAAATCCGCTTGCCCTTTTGCTCATTTTCCTTTTTTTTTTGCCCAACTAGTAATTCTACACTCTATCATGCTCCCAAAAAGCATCCCAAGAAGCGGATTGATCATACTTGTACGATAGTTAGAAGCGTTATTAATGTTATTGTTGGGTTAATTAGTAGTTGTTAGTTGTTGTTGAGGGTTCAATGGTTAGCCGACGGTTGCCAATGGTTGTAGTTGGTCGACACCCTTATATATGTCTATGTATTTATCTTTGGGTTATGTTATGTTAGACAAGAAATGTTGTTTTGGAGATACATTGTAGATTTGTGATCAATGAATATATCTACGAGTTTTCTATATATTGTGCATATGTGTAATATTATGTTTTACTTGCATTCTATTATATTCTGAACATGTACCCTACGGGGCAAACATTTGGCACCATTGCCTAAATGAATTTGGAGAATGACTTACTCGAGGGGATGGTGGACGTATGACATGGCGAGAACCCTACAATGGGCCAACCAATAAGTGAACTATGCACCAATGACGAAGAAGTATTCAAAGGGGAAAGAGAATTGATGGAGGACTATGCAAATATACCGAAGGCATCCATTTGGACTTACGTCCATAGGGAGGCGAAACACGTAGACGTTCCTAAGAGCGTGATCTAGGATGCACTCAGGTTAAGTCCAACAATGGATCGTCTTATGTGCCACTTACCAAGTCTTTTACAACAACACTTTATTTCTCTCCACAAATTGCAAGAAGAGGAAAACCGGGAGGATCACCACTAGTAGATCTTACAGTGATTTGAGGAGAGAACCTGATGGGAAGAGGAGCATGACGAGAGTTGTCAAAGGCAATGAATCCTCAATCCATATGAAGGAGGTAATTGATGCCAGTGACTTTGAACAAATATAGAAAGTGTGTGCCGAAGGGAGAAGAGGATGAGTATGAAGCTATCCAAATAACATTAAGGTTGGAAGAGAAAGCCGAGTAGAGACGGTGGCTATGGAGAATTGCAAAAAAATTAATTGAAGGGGACCGCAGGAACACAAAAGGGTTACTTGAAGGAAACCAGGAGAGTGTCGAAGGGTACGAAGTGGACCAGAATGCCGAAGGGGATACTAGTGGGAGATTGACTGAAGATGAGCAAGTATTGGAGTTGATTGAAAACATCCGACGTCGTTTGGGACACCTGACCCTCACATTACAAGAAATTAGGCACGATGGAGGAGTGGAACTAGATACACCGTACCGAAGGGAGTCAAAGGGATCGAAGACCGGAAGGACACAAAGTAAGGAGCACACCGAAGATAGATGCATAGAGGATACGAGAGCGACTAAGAGTGTTGGGAGGACACTAGGTCACTGTAGTCAAAACATTTGGTTCGGGTCCTATGCACCGAACTTGGGAGCAATTCCAACCGGACCAAGTACATAGAGCGGGTCACAGGGAACCACCACAATGTCAAAGAATTAAAAGCTCCCGAAGTTCATGGGGGATGGAACAAAGGACCCCGTACGACACTGCAGGATGTGTGAAACAATTTGGTCAGCCAATGGGCAGACCAACCATGATGAGTGGGTGGTACAATTCCCCACAATACTATGGGGAGTGGCAATAGACTGGTTCTCAAAATTAGATAAAACCAAGGTTGGCACATGGTTTGACCCGTAGAAAGTATTCCAAGTAGAGTTCAAACTACTTTGTGATGATAACAAAATTGTAACAGATATCTACAATATGAAGTATAGCAAGCATGCGAGTGTGAGAACATACAACCGATGGCTCAAGGAGCTGCTCGGGAAAATGGAGAATCAACCGACGGACAAATTGAAAAAATGCTAGTTTGTGGAGGGATTGAAATCTTCCTTTAGAAAAAGATGAAAGTTGTTTCGCCAACATCATACGAGGATTCTTACAATAGAGGTATGGATATAGAAAGTGAAGACAAGATGTCACAAAAAAAGAAGAACCGATCGGATGATGATGATTCCTCGGTGGGGAGCAGTAGCGATGAAGAAGCAAACAAGAAGATCATGCAAGAATTATAGAAGGACGTGCACTGAATGATGAAAGAATTCAAGGCCATGAAGGGGAGTAGCAACACGAGTGAAGGGGAATTGTGGTGCTCAGATTGCAAGGAAGAAGGTCACACTAAAGAAACATGTCCTAAAAAGGCATTATGTGACATTTGTCAAGTATTGGAACACTCCATGAAGGAGTGCCCATACAATATAAAGACTAGAAGTGTACAAGTGATCCTCACATAGGAGCAACCATCAAGGGTTGCGATAGTGGCCATCCCACAGTTCAACCGGCCAATACAATTGCATCATCCAGTGGCTACCAAAGCAAACAAAGGGGTGGAAAAAACAATAATAACAATTGCTAGGTACAATATGATGCCAAACGTTGACCAATGATTCAATGTCGAGCTTGCGGCGAATGGGGACATTTTGCCAGAGATTTCCCAAAGGGGGAAAATCCAGAACACCTGCGCAGATGGTGTGGTCTCAGCGACCACAAGGATGTGAACTTCCCAAAGTTGAGAGTAAACTTGTTGACTATTGACAAGAGGAATGAGGAAGGGATGTTGGAAATCACAAGAGAAAAAGCGAAGAAAGATATGTACCCAGATTCCCTTTCGAAAAAGGAGATAGTAAGGGAAGCTAAGGCTGACATTGAGAGGGAAATGATGGAGGAGCGAAGGGAAACAAATGACACTACCTGTACTTCGCTACATGCGGAGTCTGAGCAGAATGTCCTAAGACAAGTGTTGCAGATGGAAGTGCTAATAAAGATTAAAGACCTTCTGGGGACTATGCCACGACTAAAGGCGGCTATCACGAGTGCCATAAATGTGCCTATCTATATGGCGACACTCCACATAGAGATCCCAGTTAGCCCTTCGGTGGATCTAATGTTACTAGTGATGAACAACGAAAGACACCCTGCGATAGTGGAAATGGGTAATATTGGGCACAATCCTCACCAACACCATTGTAGATGGAGGATCAGGGATGAACCTTCTACTAGAGGAGAGAAATTGGGGAAGCCGATGCTGTTGCCACCGACATTCAATCTGGTGGGGGCCGACCAACACGCCATCAAGCCGATCGGAACCTTAATGACACAAAGGGTAACTATTGGCACACAACCCTTCATTTTGAATTTTGTAGTAATTCCCCTAAAGAAGAAAGGCTATGATGCAATCCTCAGGAGAGGATGGCTCATCATAGCTAAAGTAAACCATAATTGGAAGCAAAATACGCTATCCATGGAGAGTGGAGGGCAGAAATTTGTTAGTGACTTGCATACGCAAGTGGTGAGCAAGGAGTTGGCATCCTCCTCGGGATTAGAGTCAGAGGGGGAGCCTCCTAGAATAGATGAAGGTAGAGGACAGATGGAGCTGAACGATGAGGGCATTCTAGAGTTGGAAGGCTACTCAAAAGATGAGGTGAGCTCGATGAACGAGCTCTTCCACTGGCAGATGGAGGATTATGAGCTTTTCCATCCTAAATGTAACATGTTGTAGGTAGAAAAGGAATCGGGGGAGAAAGACATGTTTCCATATGAATATGAGGAGTATAAGGAAGGGGTGGCTTGTGTTAATGAGACTACGACACACCAATTTGACAAGGACAAACCCATATGGTACGAGGACCCTAAACTTAAGGAGACAAACCTGGGGGACAAAGCAAGTCTGAAGAATGGAATACCGTGCTAAAGGTAGTAGCCTTCAAGATTTTTATGGAGTATACGAATGTGTTATCTTGGACCTATAAGGAATTAAAAGGGTTTCCTTCGAAACTATGAATCCACCATATTCCACTTGTACCAAGAGCCCAGTCGGTGCGGAAGAGACTATATTGTATAAAGAACAATTATGTAGCGAGAGTGAATGTCGAGATAGAATGGATGCTGGAAGTAGGCATCATATTTTGGGTGTAGACAAGTGAGTGGGTCTCACCTATTATGATATCATTAAAAGGAGGCAAATCAAATTCACATTCGTGTGGATTTTTTGATGTTTGAACGTTGTCACCATCAAGGACCTATTCTCGATACCCTTCATAGATAGTATCTTCGAGGAAGTGGCTGGACACAAAATGTACTCCTTTATGGATGGATTTTTGGGGTAGAACCAAATTTCTATTGTGGAGGAAGATAAGATGAAGACCACCTTTGTGGTCAAGGACGACGTATATGCTTATAACCAAATGCCATTCGAGTTGTGTAATACTCCCGCCACCTTCCAAAGGATAATACTGTATACCTTTGACAAAATGTTTGTGGGGAACTTCAAGGCATTTCTAGACAATTGGTCCATCTACAGTGGACAAGACAACCACTTGGTGGCCTTGAGGGAATGCATGGAACGATGGCAGAGAGCCCGACTAGCCTTGAATCCAAATGAATGCCAGTTTATGGTGCCTCAGGGGAAACTACTAAGCCATATTGTGTGCAAGGCCATATTGAAAACAGGTTTAGACAAGGTGAGAGTGATCATTGAGATGAAGTCGCCAATGGATGTAACAGGATTTAAGTCCTTTCTGGGACACATAGGATATTATCGGAAGTTCATCAAGAACTTCGCCTAGATTTCTTAGCCTCTCGACAAACTAACACAGAAGGGAGAGTTGTACGTATGGGAGATGACACAAGGAGAAGCCTTCGAGGAACTTAAGACAAGGTTGGTGGCTGCACCTATCTTGGCCTACCCAAATTGGGATAGAGAATTCCACTTACATGTGGATGCCTCTAATTATGCTATTGGTGCCACATTGGCACAAGTGGGAGGACATGGGTTAGATCACCCCATCTACTTCGCGAGTTGATTGTTATCAAAAGAAGAAAATAATTATAGCACCATAAAGAGGGAAGCTCTCAGGATGGTGCACATGGTGCAAAAATTTCAGCACTATCTATTAGCAACTCCATTTACATTCTATGTCGACCACCAGGTGTTAATGTACCTGGTGAATAAACCCATCATTCAAGGGAGGGTCACTAGGTGGCTACTCTTACTCCAGGAGTTTACCTTTACAATTATTGTACACCCAAGAAAAAGTCATGTAATTACATGTCAACTATCACGGATCAAGTTTGAAGAGCTACCAGAAGGAGTGAACAATGACTTTCCCGATGCTCATCTGTTTCAGATAGTTGCACTATTGTCATGGTACACCAACATCGGGGAGTACTTGTCGACTTTGCGGTTCCCGATGGACATGCTGCCAGGGGAGAGAAGAAAGTTGGTCCTTAGAAGTCGGACATTTCAGTTGATTAATGAGTTGCTTTATAAAATGGTACCCGACCAAGTTTTGAGGAGATGCATAATGGAGGAAGAGATCGTAGGGGTGCTGAGAGAGGCACACGAAGGACCCACAAGCGGCCACATGGGACCGGACACCACAACTCAAAAGTTGTTGTTCACAAGGTTATGATGGGTCACACTATACAATGATGCTCGTGAATGGGTCGTAGGATGCAACACTTGCCAGAGGGAAAGCAAACCACTTAAGAGAGACATTATGCCCCTAAATCCCTCCCATGAGCAGGAATTGTTCGAGTGATGGGGATTTGATTTTATAGGGCCATTGAAGGTAAGTCGTGCGTGGAGGTGTTAGTACATTGTGGTGGAAATAGAGCATTTGATTAAGTGGGCTGAAGCACAAGCACTACCAAACAATTCAACCTTGGGCACAACAAGGTTTATATATGAACAAATTATCACCCGATATGGCATTCCGATCCAGCTGATGAGTGATAGAGGAGGACATTTCGTGAATCATGTGGTTAAACTCCTGATGACTAAGTTCAAAAATTTTCACTCCTTGTCGAGCCCTTACTACCCGAGAGCAAATGGGAAAGCATAAGCTATGAATAAGATACTGGTCTCGATCATATACAAGTCATGTGGCATTAAACATGAGGATTGGGAGGAAAGGCTTCTGTCTGTACTTTGGGCTTATCGAACCACATATAAGGTCACAATAGGCCAAACACCTTTCCAGTTGATGTATGGTCAGGAAGCAATCATACCCGCCAAGTTCATGGTTTCTAATTTGCGTACAGCCATTGAGAATAGACTTGGTGATATGGAAAGCCTGTGGGAAAGGTTGTACACATTGGGAAAGCTGGACAAGCGAATAATGATGGTTCAGTGGGTCATGGAGGTAGTCCAACAACGTTGAAAAGTGTGGCATGATAAACACATTCGGTGTATAAAATTCACAAAGTTGGGCAAAATGGAGTAATAGGGTTATCAAACTTGGATGGCCAGCCAGTCTGAGAACCAGTGAATGGGTCAAAATTGAAGATATATCATCAAAGGAGGCAACGGGTTGACCTAGTTCAGACAAAGGCCAGACTAGACATAATGACTTAAAAAGGCAATAATCTTTTTTAAAAAAAAAGAACTCACCGTATGAAAATGGAAGCCCGTATGAAAAAGCAAAAGATAAACCATTCGTCAAAGCAAAGGGAAAATTGTACAATATAAAAACCATCGATGGAGCCATGAAACCACCGTATGAAAAGTAGTCAGAGCCATATGGAGAGCTAGCATGGAAGCAAAGGCCATACGAGGTGAAGATTGTGGGGCCATACCTTGGCCGTACGGGTACACAATGATATGAGGGTGTAGAGGAGTGGTGGAATACGGAAGCAAACATTATTAAGTATTGAGCTTGCACGACAACAAGAGGGTTGATGGAGTTGAGAAAAGCAAAACATGACTAGCAGAAATGGTTGCAACAGTTACCAAGGAACCAATTATTGAAACAAAGGAATGTGTTAGAATCAAGAAATGCAACTGTGATGGACAAAGGGAAGATTGGTTGAACATTGCCATCTGGGGTAAGAGTTGCAGGCAAGATGGATGCAGGGAAAACTGTGAAGGGAAAGAAAATACAGTGCAAGGTGATAGTCAACACCATCACATTTGAGGGATTGAGCGACACCCTATGCAAAACATGGTGGCTGGAGACAGCAGATGACCACCTGATCAAAGAATCTCTTCGACGCGTAGGGGTACACTGGGCCATTCAGGTGCGAGTATTTTCCGTTCAGGATTTTGAGAAACCCCTGAGAACCATGATTGCCACATGATAAAAATAATTTGGAATCCGTCTTTGATTACCAACAGTGCACAATTATAGTTTCCTTTTCAATCGACGCATTCACTCGGGTGTCCGACATTCCGAGACAGGGTTGAAAGATTGATAAATCAACCATGAAGATG
The DNA here is from genome assembly GCF_030272615.1 of Cryptomeria japonica. NCBI lineage: Eukaryota > Viridiplantae > Streptophyta > Pinopsida > Cupressales > Cupressaceae > Cryptomeria > Cryptomeria japonica. Next base: position 355,639,917 of record NC_081408.1, on the reverse strand, counting down.
ATTGCTGAGCAGAAGCAGAACATCCTATGTTTGGTCTACCGAGGTACTTTGACACCTACCGAGTGGGAGATGGTGAATGCACCCAAGGGGAATGGTCTGAAGAAATTATTTATTGTACCAGGGGAGTGTTAGTGTTTGCTTGACGTCATGAAGAGCTGACTGACAGGAGCTAGTAGAGCTTCGCATACCGCTGCTCACTTTGATGAATGGCTTACACAACAACACAATGTACGATTAGGTGTTCATGCTATCAGAGCGAATTCATGAGTTTATGACATTACGACATAAAACCTTTTACATGCCCTATTATGCTATTGGGATTTTGTTGGATTTTGTACTAATGCAGGTGCCTTCTGACCAGTATGAGTTGCAACCACAAAGCCGTGTGGAACCTTCACGACCGCCCATATTCTAGAGGACACACTTAGACACTTTTACAGGCGGTGGTGATGTTCAATAAAAAAAGAAGCATATGCATCAAGTACTTGCACCAGAGAGTGAGACAAAGACAATTGAGGAGGACGACAACAACGAAGAGGAGTTAGGGGATACTTCTTTGAGGGTTAGTGGAGGAAGTGATACGTTTCATATGGTGATTAGAGGGGAGGCGAGTAGCAATAGTATGGGAGATGCATTGGACAGAGATGAGGGAGTTGAGGGTATTGCAAGAGTTGCACCATCAGGTGGTGTCACACCCTCGAGTGGACTTGTACCACGCGTTGTCTTTGCTCCAACCTTGCTACAGGTCGAGGGTGGATTGGCTCCACTTACTACTTCAAGTGTGACTGTTGGAGCCATACTTGTGCTAAGGTTTGGGTAGTTGCAGACATCGCTCACCTTGACACCTAGTGTGGAGCCAATAGTTGAGGTTGGGGAGCTAGTAGTTGAGGCCATGGGGCAGCCAACAAGCACTCAGGAGATGCCCAGGGAGAAGGCAGTTGAGACAGAGACCCTAGACACAACCATGGATGCGTGGTTGAACTGCTATAAGGTGACTCCCATGGCACCTAATGGACCTCTGCCTCTTTCACCACAATAGAAACAGGTGTTGCCATAACATGATATTATGGATTTGGACGAGGGGAGTACCCACTAGAGGGAGTTGGAGTTGGACCCTCTACATGACATGGCTGTATTGGGAGGGGAATCTAGGGCTCATGGGCACAATCAAAATGTAGTATTCAAGACTCATAGTGAGTTAGGTGCTCTTGAGCAATTTTTGGTGGCCTCAGTACATGAACTGGCCCTCGAGATGATGGATCAAGCAATGGGGCACCTACTCATGTTGGCTACAGTGGGATGTAATGAGGAGTTTATGCGATGTTTTGACTCTCGGGGATGGCTTACTACAAAGACGCATGACATGTTGGAGGAATGGAGGTTATAAGAGCCATTTGGGGAGAGTAGGACACACTCCTTGCTTAGGAGGGTTGAGTAGGCATTCTGAGATGGGTACTATGAGCTCAAACAAGCCTGACATTCAACAATAGGGGTTGAGGCTGAGCGAGTGACATTTATTACACCTTGGGAGGAGTTAGCCACTCGACTTTAGATGTTAGAGGATGAGCTAGTTCAACAGAGGGCTTGGATGATAGCATTGGAAGAGTAGGTGGACCATGAGAAGGTTGAGTGGGTAGCAGTGGAGACTCGCCTTATTGCAACCTTGTAGGAGATAGATAAGAAGCACAAGGAGGTTATGGAGGTAGTATTTATGGTGAAGACCACCAGGAAAAGGTAGCTATTAGCCAAGAGGGATCTACAATGACAAACTCGATAGGTCTACCAGTTGAGAGAGCAGCTGGCAACATCTACCCCACCCGCACCTTCCTCATCAAGGACGCTCTCTCGACCCCAACTCCTTGATTTATTTTGTATAGTTGCATTCCCCATTCTGTTGTATGTCATCTGGAGACAACTTTCATTTTTAGGGGGGATGATGTTGTCAGGTTAATTAGTAGATGTTAGTTGTTGTCGAGGGGTTGGCGTTTAGCTAACGGTTGCCAACGGTTGGCACTTGCAAACAGTCGACACCCTTGTATATGTCTATGTACTTATCTTTGGGTTATGTTATGTTAGATGGAAAATGTTGTTTTGGAGATACATTATAACTCTGTAATCAATGAATATATCTGTGAGTTCTTTATATATTGTGCATATTTGTTTAGTTATGTTTTACTTGCATTCTATTATGTTCTGAACATGTACCCTACGGGGCAAACAAATGTCTCCACTTTTGTGTACATGAATCACAACACTTGTTGTCCACTCATTTGGGAAGTTGCATTGAGTGACTTTGCTAAAAATATTCTTGATGTGAGAAGCAAGGAGTTCCATTCCCCATTTTGAAAATTCATTGTGCAACCCATCAATGTCTGATGCTTTCCACTTGCCAAGTTCCTTATACCATGCTTGACATCGTCTTCTGACAAAAGCTCTTTTGAGATTCACTAATTATAGGAGATTTGTCTTTACCATGAGCTCACTCATAAAGGAGCTTCGTATAGTCTAACCAATGTGCATCAGAGATGTTTTCAATTTGTTTCTCTCTTGCTTTAACTCCCTCCAAAAGCCTTTGGGATTCCTTTTTTCTAGCCATCACATAATTCTCTTTTTTAATTTTATCAAGTTCATATGCATTTGTTCTCCTTGTTTTCATTATCCCTGAAAGATATTCTTGCCGCCTTACATTCTTCGTCAGACCAAGTGTTAGCTGGAAAATAATTTAAGGCCCCCTTTTTAGGTTTAGATCTTTTGCACATCTTTAGTGCATTATGAATTGTCAGGATTAGTTTATTGCTGCAGATGTATTCCTTTTTTTTGTTGTTATCCTTGAAAGTTATGCCATAATTTTCTATTCAAAATTGTTGTTCAATAGCAACAGTAAAAAGCTCCCGATTTTCATGATTCACAAGGACTTTACCTTGTAGATGCACATTTATATTCTTGTGCATTGTCTGCCCTGCTTTCTGCCTATTTGTATGGATGGAAATCTTGACAAGGAGAGGCACATGGTCCAATTTCATCTCAATAGGACAAACAAGATTTATCATATGTATGATTCTACTAATTAATAGTGTTGTTTTTCTCAAGGCTTGATAGAACACAAAAAATTGGTCATATGCATCGTTTGTCAAATCAAAAGCATTGAATGTTGAATTAAAAGCATCAATTTGTATTTAGACCTTCCAAAAATACAAAAACATAGGTAAACATGTTAAATTAGGGATGTGAATTCTACCTAGCATGCTAGAATGTGGATGATGGAAATAGAGATTGGAAAATAGGAATAAATACAATGAAAACACTTAAAATATCACAATTCAATCAATCAATCAATTAAAATATAAGATCAATGACAAAACAAGATAAAAACAATGATATCTTCACAAAGACCTTATTGTTGGTCTATTGTTTTTTGATATGTTAGTTGCTTGATTTGTCAACAAGATGGTAGCATTCTATAGATACAAGGTTGATATGATTTGGATACTTGATGATTGGTGATGGGTGATTGATTGATACTTTGATATCAATGTGATATTTGATTTTGATGAGTATGATATGAACATGAATTCTTCAAAGAGAGAGATGAGAGATAGTTTGATTTATAGATTTGTAAGAGTTTGATGAATGACTAGAATTGAATTTGAGCATCAATAGATGAAAGTGGTTGAGAGGACATGAAGACAAAAAATTATGAGACAATTGATTGCATGGAAGAGCAAAACGAATACGATTTATGATTAGATTAAGAGCTATGTTAAAGGTACATGAAAGAATATGAATAAAATTAAATAATTAAACTTATTCAATTCACATGCATGGTTGGAAAGTAAATAAAAGATTAATTTTATTTATTTTCAGAGAAAATAAAATAGAAAACTATTAGATTAATTTATTTAATTATGAAGGAAATATTAGGTAGTTAAATTATTTAATTAACATGGATGAGGGGAAATAAATAAATTACTTGAATAAGTGAATTCTAAAGAAATGATGAAATTTAATAAATAATTAAAAAATATTTAATTAATGTGGATGAGAGGAAATAATGAATTCATTTCATAATTAAAAAATATTCAACTAACATGAATGAAAAGAAAAAATAATGAATTAAGTAAATAATTAATTAAAGAGAATGAAAAAGGATAAATTGATGAATAAGTATTAATTAAATAAGTAAGGAATTATTTAATTAATTTATTAGTTTTTAAGTGATAAGGTGGTGAAGTGACATGTATATGTACTAGATGATAAGATGATCTATGAACTTAGGTGATATGAGTGAAGTGGACATTTTTAGATGTCTACAAGTGCACCAAATTGAGATGTATTTTTTTGATTATCCAACGCTATATAATGATGTACTTTCAAATATTTGAGTGGATGATTACAATGAATGTATTGAATGTCTTTAAATATTAGCACATGACATCAAATTGTGCATATGGTAGGAGGGTGAATGGAACAAATAAATCAAATTTGAATTTCAAAATTTAAAATGGAAGGTGTCAAGTTTGAGATTTTGAAGTCATGTTGTGACTATAGACTTGTCCTAAATTTGACTAATGGTCAAATCAAAGTGACAAACAATAGTAGGTACATAATAAATATAATGAATGGGTGGATATGGTGAAGGCATAAGAATATGTTCAATGGATAGAATAGGGCTAAGTGTATAGAGATGTGCATATAAATGAAAAAGGCCATAAGAACGAGGTCATTGTTACACAAGATTATGACATTTACCATTATGTCTATCTATCAAATATTTCCTTCGAATAAACTCAAAATTAGATGAAGAATAATATACTTTACAAATTTCTATCAACTAAAATTCAATTAATTTTACGATCATTTTATTTATTCAAAATCTCTACTAACTTAAATTCTTAACTTTTGTGAGTAGACCGGAGGATAAGAAAAGGACTTCTGATGTTATAAGTCCATCTTATATATGACTTTTATTAACTTAAGAAGTCCTTTTCTTATCTCCCGGTCTAATTACAAAAGTACTTAGTTGAAGTTGAAGAAAGCGATCCCTGCATTGTGGAATATATTCGCTTGTATCCAAAATTGGAAAGCCAAATATGCTGCAGAGAGATTAGATAATTTGAGAGCATTCGATTCATTCAAAAATCTCAGTTAACTTAAATGCTTAACGTTTTATGGATAGACACAATGCTTTGGCTTCCATGAATGTCAGAAGTCCATCTCTTCATATATCTGCCAGCCTGGAGTTGAAGAACGCGTTCCCTGATATGGTGTGGAATAGATTGGCTTGTGTTCAAATCTGGAATGCTAAGGCATTTTAGAGCAATTGTGTCAGCATAAAAAACGATAGCTACAAGCATCAGTGTAAGCATTAGAGCTAACTCCTTTGTTTGCCATTCTTTTAAGATAATGCTTTAGATTCATCCCGTCATTTGTTGTCTTAGCACATCTCCGTATAAGCAATCAACAGGTTCATCTATTTCTGTATTAGCAAGTGCATACAGTGCTTTGATTGAGGTTTTGTTTGATTTCTAGATAGTCATGGCTCAATTTGAATTCCTTGCCAGGATATGTCCTGTTAAAAGTTCTGTATAGCTATTTTTTGTACATGAAACAAATTTCACATTTTTTGCAGTTATATAATTGGCATTGAATTTAAATTCTAACTGTTCTTTTGCAGTTGTTTTTAAGTTCAATTATGTATGGTCCTTGAAGTCCAATTTTTTTGCATTCCAGAGTTTGTCTTGTCATATTTGCTTGCGCTGTTTTCCCATGTCTCGTATTGATTTTCCCTGCCTACAAACTTAGTTTTTGGATATTTTTGTGCGAAGTAAAAGATTGTACAGTGTGCTGATAACCCTATGCTCCGTGATATGGTATACAAAGTATTTCATTAAGTGAATGTAATGGAAAAACTCTCACATATGTTGCTAAGCCGGTGCCCAAACTGAAACTCCAATTTTAATATATCACTGTGTAGCCAGTCTGCATTTTCTATAGCTAATCTCCTTCCCTTCTCTCATCTCATGCTTTTATATTCTGATGATGGATCTAGAGTTTGATCCGAAATGCTAGACATTAAAAATCTACACAAACAAATTAAAAAAGAAAAGACTAAAAATTTATAACTGTCATATTGTACACTTCAGCATCTGCCTATGGGTAGATCTCTTTAAGTTGTTTAGTTTGAGATTCCTTCACAGAAAAAAAGGATATACTTGCTTGAATTGAAAATTTATCCTCTATTTATGAGGTAGGTGGGTCTTCACCGATTTCTTTGCATGGGGTAGTTTCCCCTTCTATCTAGTGTTTTCCTAGCAACGCCAACTTCTACTTGATAGTGATGAAGAGAGTCAGCCTCCAGTTGAGTGAGAGTCGCGACAGAATTTGAATTTTTTATGAAGAGAATTAGTCTTTGCTAGAGGGAGTGTTTCATTGAGTACAATGTGGGGTTGGCAATACATTCATCAACAGCCAAGTGAGAGGAAATGGCACTCAAGATCCTTAACCTTCAAAGTAAAAACACAAGAGAAAGCCACACTCAGGTCCCTATCCTTCCAACACATTGGAAAATTGGGAAGAAAGGTTGTGGGTAGTTTGACAGCAGGGATGGTGGAAACAAAGACGCACTGTCATAGGGCCAGATATGCACTAGTGTCTTAAAATTTTGAGTATATATCGGAGGTATTTGTAGACCCAATGATAAAAAGGCTGAGAAATGCTTGATCAGAATCACTAGCAAAAGAACCACGCTTAGTAGCTTTAGGACTGCAGCGTCCTACAGATAGTTGTGGGTCTCATGGACATAATCGTTTCATTTGCTCTCAGCATGGATACTAGGTAGCCATGTTTCATAATCGTAAACGTTAGCACTGTGCAAATCTAGACTGAATAAAATAAAAGGTTTCAAAAAGAAATAAAGCTTACGAAAATAGATGAAGGCCCCTAAAAATTCATAGATAAAAAATAAAATAAATTTTTAAGGTAGAAAGAGATAGTGTTGATGCTGGTGGTGAAAGTTGAACGGTTTTCATGCATCGCCTTCGTCAAACATCTTCCTCTCGATGTCATTGGCTTCCTTGGTCGTAATTTTTTTTTTATTGTTGTTGTTTTTGTATTTGAATTTGGCGTCTTTTAGGTAGGCTGGGTGATTTTTTTTTAATACATATTGTCCTTTGTTTTGTCCACTCCTTCAGAACTGTTGGTCCTTCATTAATTCCACAGAGGATTTGTGTTGGTTGGTGACGTTTGGATGTAAGGAATGGGAAGTTTCGAGATTGAAGGAAAGAGTGACAGTAGGTGGTAGTAAATTCTTTAATGATGCTCTGTGCTGGTTATTGGGGATGGCCCGGTGGTTTGTGGAGGAGCAAAATTTCTGGTTCAAATTGCAGGGGTCATTCAAGCACAGAGCAAAGATTAAGATTAAGGCACAAAAGGTGAGCATTTGGTTACCCTTTCTTTGGATCTTAATGAAGTGATGCTTGAGTTGTTGGAAAAGGAAGAATGTAGACTTAAATAAATTGGTATTTTCTTTCTTTGTTTTACCCTTGATGCTTTACCTTCTTGGAATTTTTTTGATGACTGGTTGGCGCTGTTTGGGGGAAGAGGCTTGGGTTATATGTTTTCTTTTGCCAAAAGTTACAGAAAGGTTTGTTTTTCTCGAGTCTCAAGAGTTCTGGCATGTAAAACAGAGTTGTTAACAAGGGATTCTGGAATGTTGATAAGTCTTTGTTTTGTTGTTTTTCTTGGGATCCTATCCAAAACCCAGAAAAAGGTCATTTTGAAGTCTTCTAAAATTACATGAAGGAATGAACATCTAAAAGGGTTAAGCTGTGTAACGTGCCCGTCCCTCTAGTTTGTACCACCTTAATTGTTAAAGCCGTAGGGTGAGGTTGTTAAAATCAGGATTCTAAAATCTCACTTCCTCATTTGAATGTGAGAGTTAGTTTATTTTTGTGGCCTGGTATTGTTCTTTCAGATCTAATTACAGTTCCCTTGCATGATACTTTGTAGGAAATTAAATTAAACTATCTGGGCAGTTGATATGCCTGCTTCTATTGCAAAAGAGATGGTCATTTGAGGTTCTCTTGTCCTTTGTTAAGAAAAATGTGAGTGAAAATCTTTCTTTGAAGTATGATGCTCATTTTGGTGATGTCAATATGGATTTTTCTCATGATTGGTCTGGTGATATAAATATGGTTAATGAAAATGATTTTGAACAGGTTTTACCTCTTCAAGAGGTGAAAAAAGGATTTTGAGGAATATGTGGTTATTCCTGTTGTTCCCATTGTGAATTCTGGTTTGGATTTGCCTTTCTGTGACTCTTATTTGCCTTTGATACTTGAAGTTAATGGAAATGATAAGAGATTTTTAAAAGGATTGGAAAACCCAAGACCTTTGGTTGGTTGTTGTAAACAAAATCTTGCTTACATGGCCTTGCTAAAGGGTTGGGTTTTTAAACCTGGTCTTGTCTTTAAAAATAGTAAACTGTATAACAGACAGAAATTCAAAATTGTTTTACCAAACGGTGGGGTTGATTTGATTTTGTGAAGTAATAATGGAAGTGATATTTATGTTTTGTATGGTTGATTAACAAAGAATGTTCTTTCTTATCTAAATTAAATTCTTATCATGCTTACACTAGGATAAGACTAGCTCTTTGAAAGAAAAGTGATTTTTCTATAGTTCTATTGTAGAAAGAATAAAATTACACTACAAATAGACAAACATACTTGCAAAATGAATTATTTTACTAAGATGAAACATAAAGTTGAGATGAAGAATGTTTTTATATAGAAAACAAGATTGTAGAATTCAAAAATTGAATATAGAATCCTAAAAAGCCAAAAATAAAAAGAAACCTGGTACCAAAAGGAGAGGCTCACTGTCTAGAACATAGGTGTAGTGTGCAGATGTCTGCAAATAACATTGGAGCCCTACTATGTGTTGTCATCCTAGGGAAACAGAAAATTGAATTGTATGGCCTGGAAAATAATTTCCTGCACAATAAAGAGACAAAGGCAACAAAACAAAAAACTAACAGATACCAGAATATATGGAAATTCTAGAAAATTGATTTAATTGACAAATTAGAAGCAAATAGAAATTACAAGTAAAAGTATGAAAAAGCAATATTTCCAATGCAAAACAATCTCGCCCAAGAGCAAGATTGGTGTCAACCATGCAATCAGCCACACAACCAAGGTGCATGCCAAAATGGAGAGTTTGTCCAAGCTTTAGTATTGCAGAATGAGCCAACCACCTCTGGCAGCAATATGACCCAAATTAGCCTAGTGTTGGCAATCAGGCTCACTTACAAGGAGATTCTACTTTTGTCAATTGGCAAGAGGCAGAATTTTGTGGTATCAACCAGACAAATGGTGAGACTATGCTACAATATACAAGGTCAAAGAAGAGAGCGATGGAAGTTGCCTCACCTTCAACATCAACCCAAGCTCCAACACCCAAGTCAAAATACCATGCAAGGGAGCATGAGGCAAGAGGAGGCCCAAGTCGTCCAAAGAACAAAGGTAGACCTTGTAGCTTCAAAGGGCCCCCTAAAATCAGTTTGTGTTCCTTTCAATATAGTGGATCAGATGAAGAAGGCCAACCTCAATGTCACTATCTGGGAGGCCCTTTCCATCCTATCTCAAAGGGATTTGCTCAAGGAGGCATTGAGGGACATCAACCAATCAAGTGATGAGGCAGCAGTTAGCAAGAAGATAGTCCCCATCAGTGTGGTACAACCCAAGGAGGAAGAAAATTCAAGCAAGATCAGTAAGACTCCCCCCTTCTATCTCCCTTTTATTATAGGAGATAACTTAGTTCACAACTGCATGATAGATTTAGGAGCTAGTAGCTTAGTCATGCCTAAGAAGGTAGCTGATCTTCTTGGCATAGAATATGAACCTGTGACTGTGACTAAGGGGGTTGTCCAATTGGATGGCATTTCTATTAAGATAGTAGAGGTGGTTAAAAATTTGTAGTTAGCCTTGCATGCATGCCCTAGTTGCACTGTCTTACAAGACATATCAGTCATTGACCTCCCTACCTTTTTTGCCATCTGTCTGTCTAGAGACTTCACCGCCAAGATAGGTGGATACTTGTCTTTTGATTGGTCCCATATGCTATTTCGAACAAGGTGTGGTACCAAGGTTACCATAAAGGCAGAGCCCATTGCGCAAAACCACATTGAGCCCTACACCCTGTTGGTGTCTGTTTTATCATCTACTAAACATTAGAATAAAATACCCCAAGGATACTCTATCCTCTCTTGAAAAACCACCGCTTATGCTAAGATTGTGAGATCATATGGCGATTCCAAGGTCTATATGTGCGAACAAGCGACTTTAGTGGGATAGCTTCTTGGGTAGTGTATGCTGAAAATCTCAAGGGGGACTTACGCTTATCAACTGGTATCACTCACAAGCCAGACTTAGGTGAATTTATCAATGGCTGTTCTTTGTTTTTGGGTTTTCTGATTTAGGACTTCAAAAAAGATAAAAAGAGGATAAGGTTTAGGATTTCTATGCTACTTCTAAGCTATTCCTATGAACTCAAGAGACGGTAAAGATTGAGTGAAATTGGTAACTATACTCTGTTACATGGCAAACGGGACTCGCCCGAGTCCGACTCATGCTCGCCGAGTTTTTGGGACTCGGACTCGGACTCGTCCGAGTCTGGCAAGCAAACTTGCCAGACTCGCTGAGTTGGCGAGTCCCGAGCCCCAAACTTGGCTACTGGCTGGGTTAGTAAAATGACAAAAAAATACATTTTAAAAAGTTTTTTTTAAATGAATGGTATCGTCTTTGTTCACTACAACCTTTGCCTAAGAATTAGAAAAATTAGGGTTACAACATGTCATCCAATAGGAAAATAACACTCGACACCTTTATTAAATAATAAGTTTTTTTGGCCTCGCGGGGTGCTGCCCCTCGACCTCGCCTTGTATCACGCCCCTTGACCCCGCAAGGGGCGATGCTCCTTGACCCCACCTTGGGGGTGCTGCCCCCAAACCCCTATCGAAAAATATGGGGGGAAATTGCGTCGATAGAAGTAGGAAAAATTTAAGCTTCGAGTCTGACACTGATTGGATCGACCAGGTAGATATAGAGGCTGAGACTGTAGCCATGGCAGAGGAGGAGCGGAGAGCACGAGCACAGACAAGAGATTTAGAGGCAAATAGTGACACGGATGTTCCTGATGTTGGTGAGCATGGCATGGTGTCACGGGGAGTGGCTATGGCTGTCGAATAATCCAGGACCTACCTTAGACACCTTCGCAGGGGGCTGGGGCCGGAGGGTGCAGGCTCCTCTGAGCCATAGGCTTGTAGTTGTATTTACCTTTGGTATTTGTATGAAACATTTGATGATGATCATATGATGACATGAATTTTTTATTCCATGAGTTTTGTAATATTGTATACATTTGACAATATTTATATATCTATGTTTGTTATTTCCTTCAGCTACAATTTGCGTTTATGCTTATGTGATTGATGTATACTTGTGTATGTAATCAAATGAGCCAAGTTTGATGATGTTATTGTGTCTTTAAGGTGTATTCAATAAAGGGTGCCTGAAACAAGTTTTAAATCTTTAAAAATCTCTAAATTTCTTGAGTTTTTCACTTTCCTGAGTCCAGCTGAGTCTGGAGCCGAGTCCCAAGTCCGAGTCGGCCTTGCCGAGTCCGAGTCCCGTTTCTTTGGTTATGCCACACTTGGGACAACTACGCAAAGTATGTGCAATCTTCTAGGATTGTGCTTATGATTTTCATACTTAGGAATAGTACCAACAATTGAACAATATTATTCCAAGTAGAAGTTAAACATCCACATTAAAAGCTCAGGCTAACTTTACACATTGAATGGAAATCATTCATCCAAAGAAAGTATGAGCAAAATATCACCAATCTATACTATCAAATCTATCATTCATCTAACAACTTTACAAACAAATAACTTGAGCAAATTTAATCCAAGTGTTGAAGGGAATATGCAGCCATGCAACCATTTAGTAATAAAAAGATTTCAAGACAATATTGATAATGAACTTCTATTACTCAAATAGCTCTAAGCAACAATTTCATAAATCTCTCCACACTGAAATGAAATGAGAGAATGAGTTTATATAGAGTTTTTGAAAACAAATGAATGGCCGAGATTAAGATCAATGGTCCAAATCAAGACAACTAACCCTAATCAAAGTTTCCCAAAATAAGATCCAAGATCAACTGCAAATGAGACAAGTGGCACAAGATGCTATATTTAGGATTGCACCCCCTTCTTCTGATATTCAATAAACCTGGGCACAATCTGGTCAACTTCCTCCATTGTGACATGTGGCAGCATGTTGATCCTGAATTCTAATCCTTCCAAGTCATCTGCACTTAGAGAAAAAGTGATTTCCCAATCAAATTCCCGTTTCTGAATAGCATCTTTGATGGATAGGAGGTTCGATGCCTTAGCCAAATTGTTCTTCAAGATTGGTTCTGTGATGGCAAAGAAGATGTCTTGTGTTCTGACCTTTAGATTCTCCAACTACATATCCCTTTCTCGGATAGTTTCTTTCCCAAGTATCTCTACAACTATAAGGAAAATCTTGTCCTGAATTGCCTTTATCTATCCTTCTATTATATCAGCATCAACCTTTATTTTTTCTAAGACTACATTCCGTGCAACTGCCGTCCAGTGCCAGCTATTGAAGTCATAGGCAACCCCTGCTTCAATTATTTTTCCATTAATGAATTCCTATGGTGGGAATCCTTTTAGCTCTCTAAGGCATGTGATAATTCTATCTTGGATATCGTGGAAGTCAGCCCACACTTCTGCCATGTTATCAATCTTCGAAAGTAGAGAAGAGGTTTGTTCATATGCTGATGATATTTCTTCCATAAACGTGGCTGCTTCTTTCCTTATACTTTCCATCCAATCTTTAGTCTCTCTGGCTGATATCTTTTCTTCCTCAGTATTTTCAACGTCTTCTTGTGAATTCAAGAGCAAAAGAGCTTCTTGATCAAGTGGCTTAGTAGTCAAATGCTGAATATATTCTTTTAAGCGCTCAACTTCCCTCTTATATTCTTTCTTTTTTGTCTCTTCATCTAGCTTTGCCTTCATGGAAGCAACTGAATTGTCTAAGTCCTTTTACTTGGGTCTTTGTGCTTGGGCCTAAGTCAAAAGTGGTAATCTCAAATCAATGGGGACTAGTATCTCCCTTTGCCTTGTCTACCTTTTGTATTGCAATCTGTACTGTCCTACATCCTGTTTCATCTCTATGGATGGTGGAGAATTTTTTGGTTGGCTTCTTCACAATAGTTTGCTCTAATCTGGCCAAGAAATCAGCTATGTCGTCTTCTTCACGTTCCTCTACTATTTGTGTGTTTATTTTCAACCTTTTCTTTAGCCAATCAAGAATAGTGGGCTGCTCAAAACCTACTTCTTGGTTGCGTGCAATACCTCAGAGGCGGAAATCATTCCTTCTTGAAACTCTCCTCCTTCATCATCTATTCATTTTATGATTCTAGGATTTTTGTGCCAGTAGGAGACAGTGGTTGTTCATCTTCTTGATGGATTGATTCTACATTCTCCTCATGAACTAGGGAAGGAATCTCCATCTCTGCCAATGACTGATCAATGGCCAATATATCTATGTTTGGAGATGTGGTAGAACGAGATGGTTCCACCCCTTGTTTCTTTTGAATACATCCTTCAGTCATAATTGCCTTTCCTTTAGTTTTTGAAGAACTTCCCACTTCTTTTCGTTTTGTTCCTTCAATTTGTCTGGCACTTTGAGAAGCTTCAGCATTTGAGGAACATTCCTCCGCTTCTCCCATAAAGTCATACATCAAGTTTACTCTTCTTCTTCTCAGCCTTTGGATCTATTGATCAACCCACCACCTGGAATAGTTTTCTATTGGTCGCATCAAGGTAGCTATGTCAGCATGTTCAGGTTCTGAACATTTGATAGGAGGGAGAGGTGCATCCCCATCAAAGCGTGGCTCAGTGCATTCTTCACTTTCCTCCACTTGATCTAGCACAAGAAAAAGTTTAGTGATCCTGATTAAACGAATTGGCAACTTAGACCACATCTTTTTCCTGACAGCATACTCATCAACAACATCTGCCCAGTGGTCTTCTGTATCCACCCTATGTTTGAATGTTTCTCCATTCACTGATCCAATATTACCAAGAGGATCGAAATTAGCTTTGGATCGGTAGAAGGTAAAGGGATACCATTGCATTTCTAGCCTGACACTTTCTGCTGCTTGTGCTGTCGGACAATATTCTAACATGTTTCCGATAAAGAATGGAAAAGAGATACCAGCCTTTTGTCTTATTCTCTTGAAGCTTTGATATGATTCTAATTGTTAGAGAACTTCCAATAGGACAATCCTGTTGGTTGGATAGAATGGCAATAGGTAAGGACAACCAGTGAAACCTTGGATTCTAATATAAGTGAATTTTGGAAACTGGATAAATCAGGATCTGTACTTGCCAATTAGACTTTTTGATTGAGGAGAAAGTCTTTTATGAGTACCTCCTTGCAATGTTCTTGTGATATACATGAATAACACATCATTTTCCTATTTGAAATGACTTTTCTCCTTGAGCTGCAGCTGAGGATAACAATCATATGATCTGAATTCATTCTCACCACCTCCAACTGTGCCTTTGCAAATCAGTCCTGAATATCTATATGTTGCAACCAATAGATAGACTATGTAAGAACTCATGTAAAATGTCTTCGTTTTCTCCAAGTTCATCAATTGGTCATGAAGGTTGTCATTGATTATGCGGGACCAATTGAATAACTTGGTTCTTGAGGTGATTTCATCTATGAAATAATACATCCATGTGTTGAATAGTGCACTTTCAGGGCTGCCCATTATTCTGTTCAGTAACAAGATGATGTCACCATATTCTTCCTTGAAGTAAGGACGCAACAAATGCTTTGGCACTTTCTCTTGAGGTCTTTTCTTCTCTAGCCAAGTCTTGTTAACATTTGCAGCACAGAGTTCAAACTAACTGTCATAGACTCTCTTGGTTTGCTCCTTAGTCTTGTAGGTGGCCTTATTATGGATTGGTATGCCAAATGTCTCTTGAATAGATAGTTCTGAAAGATTAGCTAGGACTCTTCCATCTAGTGCGATTATCTCTCTTGATTGTGCGTTATAGTGCAAGGCACATTCAACTATCATCTCAACACACTCCTTGGATGGTGGAAATCCAACTGCCTGGACAATTCCATTGTGCATCATTCTACAAGCAATAGGTGTAGGAATGTGTCCATCGTGCCCATACATTCTTTTCTTAAACTCCTCCAGATCAACATGTGCGAGATCTGTGTCAGTGATGTTCTTCCATTTGGATTTGATCTTAGATTTCAACTGTGCTCCCTTGTTGGCGAACTTCATTGGTGCTTCTTTGATCGTCCACCTAAAAAACACATGAAAAATTAATATTATTTTCAGATTTTAATTCTGTTTTTTAATCCTCTTTTCTGAAAATTTCACTTTCAGCTTGTTAAAAGGTTAACTTTATGTGAAAAAGCAGATTGTAAGTGAAGGGTTTGGTCAAGAAATTGATAAAATTGAGGAAAATAAGACAAAAAGGTAAGAAAATTCAGTCAAATTGAATATTTGACTGACTAAAATTTACCTTTTACTCTGAAAATCTGTTTTCAAATCAAAGAAAGCACTCAATTTCTTGACTTCTAACACTTGGAAGATTTTCACTTCTTGAAAATTTCTCTTCAAAAATTCAAAAATCACAAATTTTGAGAGAAAACTTCTCTTTAATGCTCTCCAAATTCTCAACTTGAGTAGTGAATTGTGAAATGATTATGGTTCTTACACTTAAAAGTTTTTTTTTTGTTTTTAAATTATTTTATTATTTTTTTGTGTTTTTTTTAATTTGAAAACACAAAAAAATAATAAAATAACTTTTATTCTCTCCAAATTTCATCTTTATCAAGGAATCTTCTAGAACTTTCTTTTAATTTCCAAGATTCCTGAATTTTTAAAAATATTTCTGTTGAAAAATAATTCGTGAAAAATAATCTTAATTTTGGAAAATAATTAAAATTTATTTCATGTGATAAATTTATTTTCCAACTTGCTGGTTTGATTTCATATGGATTTTAATCCAAATTTATCTTTCTTCATGGCATGGCAAATTGATTGCTCTCATGTCCGATCAAAAGATCAATTTTAGGTCTTTGGTCAAGATCTTCACATATTCCATTTATGTCTGGATGAATCAATTTGTGTCTGGACAAGGGTTTGGACAATTTTTTAATCTTGTCTTATGTCTTTACTGGGTATGTCAGGGTTTATGTCTTGGAATTTACTTCAGTCTTCATGTCTTGGCATGCTTCATGTCAATTGGTTTTGGATTTTAGACTTGGAATGTTATTAGACAATCATCCTTTGGTGAATCTTCATGTTTCAATCTCTTTTATGCCTTGGACAAAATTAGTGGATTTGAAAGGTTTGGACAGTCATGAGCCTTCTTGTCCTTGGCAGAGTTGGAAATATGATCAGACCATTTGTCTTGCTATTATCCTTGATCTTGTTTATATGGCGAACTTGAGGAGCTTTGTTTTAAGCATTCTTTCCGTTTGGCCTGCCAACTTATGTCTTAGATCAGACTTGGAAGGATTTTGGACAGTCATAAGTCTTTTATGTCTTGATGGGCATGTATGTTTGGAAGTTGTTTTGTCATGTGCTTGCTGTTCATGGTGGATCTTAATGATGTTTAGACAGTTTGTCTTGCTCTTTGTCAGGTTATCTTGGCAAGCTTTATTTAATCCTGTGTTTGCTATGTCATGGCCTTGTCCATGATTTCCTCGGGCGGAATTTGAAGGTGTTTGGACAGTCATATGCTTTCAATCTTTATCTTCCATGTCTTGGTGAACTCGAAGGATAGCTTGCTAGGACGGACTTGGCTAATGTCTTGCCACCTTCAACTTGATCTCCTTTCATGTGCCTTGACAATCTTTTCCTAGGCAGATTTTACATTTTCTTGGACAGGTTTTAATCATGCCTTGGGGACTTGGAAGAGTCTTTGCCATCTTACTTAGGCAGGCTTTGCAACCTTTGTACAAGTTGCTTTATGCTTTAGGTGGTCTTGGCAAGCTTTTTGCCAAGGCAGACTTGGCATGTCCTTGGACATCTCTTCATGCTGTTTGGAAGGAGTTTGAATAAGCTTGGACGTCTTGGATAACGACGGACTTTGGAGAAGGCTTGGCATCTTCCATAGGGTGGACTTTGTGCTTTAGCTGCCAAGGCGGACTTGGACAATCCTTTGCCACCTTCTTCCCTTCCTAGGCGGACTTTGAACATTCCTTGCCTTAGATTTATTTCTTCCCTTCAACTTTGCCTTAATTTTTCATGTCTAAGCGAACTTTAGATTGCTTGTGCCACTTTTGTTTTGGCTTTGAAACCCTTGGATATGTGAATTTAGATTGCTTTCTTCTTGCAACCTTTAAGGAAGTTTTGCCAATGAACTTTGTTTTGTGATTTATCCCTTGTCTCCATGGCAGATTTTATTTTCTCTATCTGAAATTTGATAATCTGATCAGACTCTTTCATGTATGGAAGCTGCTCAGTTTTGGCGAATTCTGAAATCTCCTTATGCTTCGAACCTTTCTTGGAAGCTGTTTGGCAAATAAAGAAATTTTTAATGAAGTAAAAACTATGTTTTATAGCTCCTTGGCGTCTTAGAAGCTTCCATGCTTTATTCGAATTTTTTTAGAAAGTTCTTTGCTTCATGAAGTTTCTCCTTCAATTTGAGCGAACTTGGAAGGCTTAGATAACCTTGCTTTATATGATTTTTGGCAAATTTGGAAGCTTCCATGCTTTATTCTTTCTTCTAGAAGATGATGTCATAATGTTTTAATTCAACCCAAGTGAATTTCCTTATTAGCTTCTTTCTAGAAGGCAAACTTTGGGAAAGTTTTATTTGTTTTCTTTTAGAATGTGAATTGGAAGAAGCTTTATTTGCTTTGTTCTAGAAGGCGAATTTAGGATTCTCTTCTAAATGCAATGTCATCAATTTGCTTTATTTGCTTGGGTGAACTTTGCTTTTTTCTTCTTTTCCTTGAAATGCCATGTCATCATACATGTTATTGCCAACTTGGAAGGCTTCTAGGCAGACTTGGACAATCATCTTCCATACTTGCCTAGGTGAATCTTGCATCACCCTTGCTTATGCCTTGGCGGACTTTGCTAACCTTCTTCCAATATAGCTTGGGCGGACTTGGATGAGTCTTAGACATGTTATTCCATGTCTTGGGTGGACTTGGATGATGATCCTCCCAACTCACTTCCCACTTTCATGCCTTAGCTTATATTCAACTTCATTATGCTTGATTAACCCCATGTAGGAGTTTTAATTAACTCTTGCCAAGAGTCAATTAACCCTTGGATATTTTGGGCGGACTTGATCGATCATTTGCCATTCCACTTGTCTAACCTTGAGCCTTGGCGAACTTGACTGATCATCTACCATCTTCATTTCTTCAACTTGGGCGAAATGTTCAATGTGCCATCTCCCACTGCTACCTTTATACTAGATCAACTGTTCATCTGGAACAAAACTCTAATTAGGGTTTTGACTTTGCTTTTTGCACTTTGAGACCTAATTTTCGAAATCTGAGAACATGGGCAGTAATAATATGAACGATCTTTTGAAACAAAATCCTAATTAGGGTTTGCATTTTGCTTTTTACCCTTAAAGACCAAATTTTCAAATTCTGAGAACATGGGTAGTAATAATTTGGCATGAAGATCAAACCCTAATCTTAGAAAAAAGCAAAAAAACCAAACCCTTTCTTTTTATACTCAGAAGCAAAATTTTTTGAATCTGAAGACATGGGCAGGACTGATATGACCTAAAGAACAAAAGCCTAATCTCATAAAAAAGAAAAAATTTCGAAGCCCTGCTTTTTATACTTGAGATAAGATTTTCAAATTCCGAGAACATGGGAAGAGATGAAATGACTTAAGGAACAAAACCTAGATGCCACTTTCAAAAAAGCAAAAATTTCAAAAAATAGCAAGTTGTCAGAAATGACCCAAAGCAATTGTGATCTTCGTCCTTCAGACCTTCTAAGCACTTTGACAACATTCATACATGACTTTGGGCATGATTTCTCAATTTGGCTCAGGATGACTTCAGAAACTCAAACTCAAAACTCTCTTAAAAAATGGACTTGTGAAACTACAGAGCTAGGACAAAACCCTAAAAAGCGAAAAACTGGGGGTCCCCATGGGGCGATGTGTGAATTAGGTCACAACACACCCCCAACCCTATAAACATGAATTGCACTTTGTGTGAAGAGGGGGAGGAGTGTATTGTCCATGAGCCTTTTACTCTTTTGTAGGAGGTCCCTGAATGTTTGCTAGACGAATGGGCCAATGCTTTTCAATTTGATCCATTAGATGAGACTGAAGAGATTGGGCTCAGTACCTATTGTATTCATGAGGAGGATACTCCTATTCCTATCCTCATCAAGACACAAGAAGATTCAGAGGGGTTATGGAGCATGTTTTTTGATGGTTCAACAAAAAAAAACCGTGCAGGTGCTAGTGTGATGCTTGTTTCTCTTGAGCAGGAGAAACATTTCTTTTCTTTTAGGATTCAGTTTGGTTGCACCAACAATGTGGCTGAGTATGAAGCCTTGATCCAAGGCCTCCAACTTGCACTAAACAGAAAGATCAGATCTTTGCAAGTATTTGGAGATAGTGAATTGATTGTTAATCATATCAGAGTTCAAAGCATAACAAAGAACAACTTACTCAAATCATACAAACAAAGGGTTTGGGACTTGATTGAAGGATTTGATGCCTTCAATATCCAGAGCATTCCTAGAAGTCAGAACAAGCATGCTGATAGGCTTGCAATGGTTGGTGCTCAGTTTGACATACCAGTGCATGTTGCAAGCAAGAAGGAACACCACATCAGGCTTGTTGTGAGTCCTGCTATCCCAGACAATTAGACAAAGTGGCAAGTATTCGAAAGTGATCAACAAATTCTCAATTTCTTGCAAAATGAAGCAGAACTTTTTGCTAAGAATCAGTCTATGCTACAAGACTAGTATGGAGATCAGATGATGTAGCTCAACTCCAACAAGTTGCCTAAAGGTCTAGTTACCTTGGAAGGCATTTTCAACTCAGATGATCAATTGAAGAAGAAGATGAACTTGGCTGCAAAGAAGGGTGATTACAAGCCAGTTGTTGCCGAGGGAAGGTCTCTAAACTTGGGCAAGGTATGTTCCTCAATCAAACAGGTAGCCTTTGTTCAGCTTTGTCAAAGATATGATGACATAGTTGCTTGGACCTATGAAGATTTAAAGGGTTTCGACCCTAGCTTAGCCCAACATACTATAGAGCTAAGTTCAGATGCAAAGCCAGTTAGACAAAAGAAAATGCCAATAAACCCCAAAATTGAGCCACTAATGAGGAAGGAGTTAACCAAGCTCATAGAAGCCAATATCATCTTCCCTATCAAGCACTCCTCCTGGGTGGCCAACCTTGTCCCTGTAAGGAATAAGAATGGGGAAATCAGACTTTGTAGACTTTAGGGACCTCAACAAAGCCTCCCTTAAGGATCATTATCCCCCTTCCTCCATAAAGAAAATTCTCCAAAAGGTCAGTGGCTTAGAAATATTTTCATTCTTGGATAGGTATTCAGGCTACAATCAAATTTTAGTCCAAGAATCAGACCAATACAAGACTGCTTTTACTACTAAGTGGGGTATCTATGCTTATTGTAAGATGCCTTTTGGGATAACCAATGCAGGTGCCACGTTTCAAAGAGCAATGGACAAGGCTTTCAGGGATGTATTAGCAAAGTTTGTGCTTATATACCTTGATGATATAACTGTTTATTCAAAGCATGCAGCTGACCATCTTGGTCATCTTGAGCAGGTCTTCATGAAATATAGGGAATATGGTGTGTCCTTGAACCCTAGCAAGTGTGTATTTGCTACAGATCAAGGAAGATTTCTAGGACACATTGTATCCAAAGATGGCTTGATCAATGATCCAGAGCAAGTGGAGGCTATTCTTTCTCTCCCACTCCCCAGTCACAAGGAGGGATTGCAAAGTTTCCTTGGTAGGATTAACTTTGTGAGGAGGTTCATTCCCAACCTTGCTAACATGTTAAAACCCCTCACCTCCATGTTGAATAAAAAAATGGTTTTCAGTTGGACCAAGGAGGGGAGGGCCGATTTTGAAGAGTAACAAGTGATTGCTCAGGCCCCTACCCCTGTCTATCCTAACCATGAAAGGGATTTTATCCTCTATACCTTCGGAGGAGAATCTAGCATCTCAGCTATCCTAACACAACTGAACAATGATAATTTGGAGCAACCTATTGCCTTCTTTAGTGAAGGATTAAAAGACTACGAGCTCAGGTATAGCTATGTAGAGAAGCATGTCCTCACTGTGGTAAGAGTGTTGAAAAAGTTTAGACACATGTTGTCTAACAACAAGATCCAACTCTTAGTTCCACATGCAAGTGTCAAGGATTTCCTTCTAAACAAGGGCATCAACGAGAAGAGGGTTGGGTGGATAACCAAGGTCATGGAATATGACATCAACATCAAGACCACCAAGCTTGTAAGAGGTAGGGGCCTATGTGAACAACTTGTCTCATCTTCTGAGACTACTTTAGAGGTAGCCCTTGTGTTACAAGAGGATCAAACAACTAGCAACAACACTCAGTTCAATTGGTGAGTGACATGACCACCTTCTTAATGGAAGGTAGATACCCCCAAGGTCTAGATAGGACCAAAAGAAGGCATTTCAGGTTGCAGCCCATCCCCTATGTTTTAGTGGATGGCACCCTTTTTCAAAGAGACTCTAATGGAGTCTTGTTAAGATGTATCGAGCAAAATCAAGTCAGTAGATTGTTAGAAGAATTTCATGATGGCTCTTTAGGGGGTCACTTCTCTGCAAGGACTACAACTATCCAAATAACTGGTTAATACTGGCCATCCTTATTCAATGACTCACATAGATGGGCGAAGAATTGCAAGAAATGTGCTTTCTTCTTTGGAAAGCAAACAGTAGCTGCCTTACCTCGCCACCTTATTCGAGCAGATCAACCATTCACACAATGGGGTTTCGACTTCATTGGCATGATAAATTCACCTTCTAGTGTTGGCCACAAGTGGATCTTGGCTGCAACAAACTACTTCACTAGGTGGACAAAGGCAGTTGCATTGAGGGATGCCACTGAAGCCTCAGTGTTAGAATTCCTTGATGGAATTGTGACAAGATTTGGTGTGCCCTCCACTATCATATCAGATAATGCCAAGGCATTCGTTGGAACCCAAATTAGTTCTTGGGTAGTTAAGCATGGTGTATACTTGAAGACGTCATCCAATTATTACCCTCAAGGTAATGGCTTAGCTGAATCTTCCAACAAGAACCTCATCAAGATAATCAAAATGATGATCGAAGACAACTAGAGGTCGTGGCATACTAAGTTAAGGATGGCCTTATGTGTTGACAGGATCACACCCAAGAGAGCGATCGATAACTCCCCTTTGATGCTGGTGTATGGGAAAGAAGCAAGACTTCCAACTTCCCTAAAGTTATCCTCTCTTGAACTAGCACATCAACTAGAATTGACAAAGAATGATGCCATAACAGTAAGGCCAGCTGAGCTAATTGAGCTGGAAGAGGTTAGAGGTCAGGCTATGCATACGCTTGAGACTCATCAAGAACAGGTCAAGAGAGGTTTTGACAAAAAGGCTACTAATAGGGTCTTCAAAGAAGGAGATTTAGTTCTCAAGTGGGATGCAGACAGAGCCAAAGCCAAGCGACACTCCAAATTTGATGCTATCTGGAGTGGTCCGTATGTCATCACTAGTTGCAAGGAGGCCAATGCATTTCATCTCTCCAAGATTGATGGCGAAGTTCTTCCAATCCTAGTGAATGGTATTCATCTCAAGCCTTGCTTTGAAAGAGGGTCTTGATGACTATGTAAATATTAGATTAGAAGTTGTTTTGCTTTCATAAGTGCTTTTGCACCTACCACATTCTCCTTAGGAGGGTGTGTGCTCTAGTTTCCAGTTTCCTTCCAAGTGATGGCGCACACATGTTTTGGGTCTTTTCAATGACTCAATGCCCAATGGATGCTCAAAGCTTCTAGATTTCATACTTAGCGGGCAAACATCTCATAGAGGTCGCCAAAATGTTGTCATTTTATGACACCCTTGGTCCATCAATGAGAACCAATCAGAAATATGTTCCATGGACCAGTGCTGCCCCAGTTGATCAAGGAGAAAACCAATGGAGGCGTGAAGTGTTTAAGTGTTGTCTTGTTAGAAGGAAAGTTCCCAAGTCTTCTCTTCCCCGGAACCCCATAACTCTGGAACCCCGAAGTTCCCAAGTTCTCAAGTCTTCTCTTCCCTAGAACCCCGTAACTTTGGAACCCCGAAGTTCCCAAGTTCCCAAGTCTTCTCTTCCTCGAAACCCTGAAGTTCCCAAGTTCCCAAGTCTTCTCTTCACCGGAACCCCTAAGTTCCCAAGTTCCTAAGCCTTTTCCTCCCAGACTTTGGAAACCCAAGTTTCCCAAAGACTTCCGACTTCCGACGACTTGTGACACTTCCAAATGGTGTGATAACACTCAAAGCTTTAATGCTCCACCAACTCTTGTGATTCATACACTTTCTTTCATGGAGCTACAGGAGCGCATTTAATGATTTTTGTAGGATTTCCATCAAGTGGAGTACAAGGCCATTCTTATTTATGGTTACTTGATTGACCTTCATGTCATCCTTGCATGCTCTGACTTTGGAATGTCAAGCAATCCACCTTCTAGAAGTACTTTTCATCTTGGGATTTCCTCTTCAAGGGATGGCTGGGTTGCTTGCATGTACACCATGTCAAGTGCATGCACTTCCTTGCATTCCCTGACTGACATTCCTCTGCACACACAAGGGTCAAGGCTTCTCTTCCTTGACCAATGGTCTCGCCTCTGCGACCAGTTTTCTATATAAAGGCTGCTAAGCCTCATTGTAAAGGGTTCTCTCTTTGCTAGCTTGAGCTATTCTATGCTCTTTCACTTCTCTTGAAGACTTGTATTTATCTTGCATTTTTGCAACTGTAAGTTTGGCCATTGGCCTTATAATGAATTGAAATTATCATTCTTGCCTTCCTTCAACTTATGCATTTTGTGTATGTGTTCTTACCTTCATTGTAAGTGTATGTTGGTAGCTTTCTCTCATGTGTATGCTGTGTTAACTGTTCTGGGTGCGACTTTTGGGAAACCTTCTCCCCTTTGGATACTCAGCAATTTCTAACCTCCATATATGCGTTTGGGGTCATTAATGCAACTGAAGTTTGTGCATCTCCAGGGTGTTTCAATTGATTCTTTGTGTCATTTTTGGGTGGGGAGAGAAACGCCTCTTATCTTGGTGCATCACCTCCTTTCATTTTAGCATTTCCCTCTCCCCTTTCCCTCCACAAGCTATTAGGATAGGTTTAGAAGTAGAACTTGGACTGTTGAGTTGGCTCAACACCTGCACTTGGATTGAGAAGGAAGTCGACCTTCTCCGGAGATTTAACCCCTTTGCGCAAGGTCCCACACTTCGGGGTTGTTTCCATGTTTCACAAGGTTGCTGAGTTGATAGCTCAACAGGAGTGCAAACTTTTGTGACAACAGTAGTCAATAAATTTATCGGTGCAGTCAAGCAATATAAGGTCGAATCAACCTTCTCTCCCGTAACCTCCAGCTGATCCCTCCAATTTTGTGGCTCAACAGACTGCCAATCAAAATCAGCACCATGGAATGGAATGAACGATTTGCTTCCAGGAGAAGGAAACAAGTCAACAAAAGAACCAATCTCCCAACTAAATGATACTCAGAGACATATCCCCTGCGAAGACGGTGGAGTAGTGTTGTGAATTGTCACACAACTCATTGGAGAATTCACTACTATATTACAAAAGCTGTCAACAATCTGCCCTGCATCACTTGTCATGGGACTAACCTTAGGAGAACCTGGTGCATCATATGCTTTCCTGCAACTCTCCACTAATGCACTCATCCCATCTATATCAACTGCACCGGTAATTGTGATGGATGTAACACATCCTCAACTTGCTCGCAACCATAATCTGTGGATATAAGTTCCTCACCAACTGCTGCCATAGAAGCCTGAATTGTATTTGTCGATGGTGGCACCTATACCAAACTCAACCCCACGGTAAGCTCCTCTATTTGTAACTGTGAGTCTTAAAAGGCCAATTGAGCGCTATTCAATGAATCCATAGACACCTCAAGCTCATGAGTGAGCTCATCAACCTTCTCTTCCTTTCCCTTCAAGGCATCATAACAAATACCATCCCACTTGAGAAGATAATCTCTGTCCGCAAGTAGTTGTAGGTAATTTTGTTTCATTATTCCAATTGCTTTTTGAAGTGCATGAAACTCTGCAAGGGAAAGACCACTATCACAATGCTCATTTGTCAAGGGAGTACTCCAACCATAAGTTGCCAACATCTGATGAACTACATAAAAATGTTCTAATGCTATGGCAATCATACTGTCATTAACCTTTAGTTGCCCTACCAAATGAGGACCCTGGAACTTATCACCCCCATTCAAGTTTTCTGATGTATATTCTGCACTACGATATGAAATTGAATCATCATCGCTCACTATATGATAAGTAGTGTGTGCTATCAACTTTGCACACAATATCATCAAAGGTACTGCTGCTATGTACCTCATAGGATGGCTAAAAAGACATTGTAGAAGCTGTTGTTTTGACAATATCTACGCATACTTCTTCCATAGTTACTGCAAGTCCATCTAAAGAACGATCCTAGGGCTCACTGCCAATAACTGAATTTTCTGATTCTTTTTCTATGGTCTGATTTGAAAGATCAGACTTGTGGTGGCATGAATCCTCTTCACACAATGCATCAAAAATACCCAAACCTTGACTATTTGCCTTTGACAACTCCATAGAATCATCACCCTCATATGAAATAGTCGTTGTCTCCTGTTGATGCAAAGGAACCTCACTACTGTCTTGAAAATCAGAACCGTTATCAATGCTGATAACAACTTCTGGAATGCTGTGAGTATCATTTTGGGGCTCCGCCATACTATTATCATGTTGTAAAATTTTCTTATCAACAACTGATTCAGCTTTAACCCCATGTTCACCCAAAGAATCCACACCATTGCTGTCCAAATCACTAACATGATCTATGCTAGCCTCTAAAATAGAAGCCTTTTGAGAAACCTCTTGCAAGGATGATGTAGAAAAATCATTACCCAAGGCTGTCCTAATGTCTCCTTGAGTCAAATCCGCATGTCTATCAAACCCATCATATAAATTTTTACATCCCTCATCGGAACTTGAAGACACCAAAACATTCTTATGAAGAGTTGTATCAACCATATGTAAAGATTCTCTATCCATTCAATGTATAAAAAATGCATAAGCTATAGTGTGATGTTCCTTCCTTGCATGCTCAATCTTGTGGCAAACTTTCGGGCGCATGCCCATGTAGTCCTTGGAAGGTAAATCCTTTTTAACACGTTGAGGAAGAATGCTATACTCCTCAAATATGCTCATCACTACCGCTTCTTTGTCTTGTGGTGTCGGACCTTTGCTAGCATAAAGTGAAGATGATCCTTTTGACAGTCCTAACTTTGAAAGTGAATCCTCTAAATGCTGCAATTCATGTCTGAGCTTGTATTGTGTTTGTTCAATTTCTTTCCATGCTTGTTTATTGCTAAACAACTTTGTCATGATGACCTTTTTCGCTGTCCAACTGAAAGCCAACTCCAAACTGACTTGTGCACAACTGATTTCACACCAATCGAATGCAATCCTTTCCCAACAGGTTGGCAGGATTACAGCTCCGATATCATTGTAAAGTGCCTTCGCAAATTTGAAGTTAAACCCCTGATCTTATGCCTTAGACAATTTGACAAACACTTTGCCTGCAACCTATATGTTTGCTGGTTGGGTTTTTCTGTTTGTATTGTTTTGGTTTTGTGTACTGCAATTGATGTTTTTTTTTGAAGGCTTCTAACAATGCAAGATTGACTAACAATGATATAGAAATTGTATGCCAATTATTTTTTTATGACTTCACACATGCATATAAGTGACTGAAAATATTAACTACAACTACTTTACAAATTATCAAACACTTGGCATGCATCTATTCAACCCAATATGAAGGTAAAGCAAAAGACACTTAACAGCTAATAGATATTTAGACAAACATGTGGCATGCAACCTTGTATCTCCTCCTTTAGATGCAAACCAAGTATAATGCTGATATAGTGATCTAAATGCAATGCCAAGACCCTTGGCTTACAATCAAAGGTCGTTCAATGACTGATATAAAATGTGCACTTACAACACTATTGATAGCAGCGATCAGATTTATTCCTTTAGACAATAAAAATGCAAGTAATGAACCTGTCACAAGTTGCTGGAATGATCTGCTGATGATGACATGAACCTTGAGATTCCATTCCCACAATAATCTGCGATTTAAATCCTGGGTAATACCATACCAAAACAGATTAATACTGCAGCAGCACTGTAGCGTGGGTACTATTCACGCCACTGTAGCAGCAGATCAATAACTTCTAATTTTCTTCTCTAATAAGCTCAAACTTGACTTCTGAATGAAGCCAATCTATGGGGCAACCCTTGGGAAGATATTTCACAACCTCAACTATGCCAATCAATGAAAGTTTTTGTTCCCAATGATCAATAAATGTAGAAATTGCAGAAACCCTGGGTTTCTTCGTCTCCACAACAAAGTTCTTCAAAATCAAATACCAATTCCCTTGATGATTAATAACCTTCGTTGATCCCTTCTTATAATCTTTCAAGAGGAAGAAGTCGACCCCCAAGAAGATTCTTTTCAATCACTAAATAATAATATTTAATGTGCATTTAATAAATTTTTAGTTATTCCTCAAAGTGGACGCCCAATTTAATTATTCATTAAATGCACTTGTAAGTCATTAAATGGCCCCTCTAGACATAAAGTCATAATATAACTTTATAATTAATTATTAATAAAGTAATTACTTTATAAATAATTAAATTACATAACTCCACAAATAATCATTATTTCTCAATTCTGTCTGAACTTGAGAGTTAACTATTGTTTCCACTGTGCATCTAACCGCTTTACTAGAAATAGTAAGGGTCCCTCTTAACCATCCACTGACTTACTATATAGTAAGTCCCTCAAAACCAAACCAAAGACCTCTAAATATCAATGCCTCAGAACATATGAAGGGTCTGGAGAGGAAAACACCAACAACTGTCCTCTGGAGAACCAAAAAAACTCCACAATAGAGTCCTCTAATCACCAGTATTAGCCTACAAGGACCCAGTGATAGGCTACATCCATTAACTCTGATGCATGCTCAAAATGCACTAAACCGTTTGGAAATGGCCGTTTGCGACATGGAAATGAGTTTTGGCCATTGAAAAGTGAAACGACATTCTCCCATTGTGTTTTTGTATTTCGGGATTTGGGAAAACGGTCTAACACTTACCAAAAGAGTAAAGGTTAGACCAGTTCCTCGAATCTCTAAATCTGACAAGGAAGGGTTTTTGTATTTCGGGGTTCGGGGAAACTTTCTAATCATAGTTACAAGACTCGGACTCGGCAAGTTGATTTTTGACTCGGACTTGAACTCGGCGCCTAGACTCGGCCAAGACTTGGCAAATTGAAAAACCCAAGAAATTGAAAGATTTAATTTTAAACTTCTTTCATGCATTTTTTAATAAATAAACCTCAAAAACACAATAATCTCATCAAATAGAAACTACTTTGAACACGCACACAAGTTTACATTCATCGCATAAGTATAAACACAAATTTTAGGCTCGACCTGAAGGAAATAAGCTAAACTAAATAACACATTATAAATATAAATAGTGTCAAATGTCTACAAAATTCAGGGAATATGAAATCCATGGCATCAAAAGTTCAAAATATCAACATAAAAGCTAGAGCCTAGAAATCTAAGGCTTAGAGGAGCCAATACATTCTATTTTAAGTTTTAAAGTCACAACGCTCCTTTGAACCTTAAACTTCAAAGGAGCATTGTAACTAGAGGAGCATTGTAACTACAGAACTCATTATCATCTTAAGTACATGTAGAATGTATGGTCATTGCACGAGCATGTTTTGTTTATTCAAATTTACACATACCACTTCATTATTTTCCAGTGTGTTGTATATGAATCTATGTAGAAAGAATTAGTTGTTTAACTAGATGAACTAATCTTAGATTCCTTAAATAGGTGGTTTACCATGGTGCAATCATTGGAAACAATTTGTGTGGTTCATTTTTGGTAGTGGCTTAAGCATCTCCACAGGTGAAGAAATCATTGTGCAAGTAGGTAATGATGCAGTTAGTATCCAATACCGTGTGAGAAGGAATGTCCCTGGAAGTGAAGAATGTTGTAGACAAATCAGCAGTGCAGATCTTAATTTGTTAGTGAAACTAGAAATAATTTCTTTATGTTGGTATATGGAGCCTAATCAGACTCGGAGGTTAAATTTTCTCCTTTTATCGATGCAGTTTCCCCCCAAATTATTCAACGAAGGTTTGGGGACAGTGCCCTTGCGGGGGTTTTCGAGGGCAACGCCCCCGAAAGCTCAAACGACTTTTATTATTTTATAAAGGCATCAAGAGTTATTTTTCTATTGACTAACATATTCTAACCCTATTTTTTTCTAAACTATAAACTATAATTTTTTTTTGGCTTTTTTTAACCTTGCTGGATGGTAGAGTCTTGGGCTCGTGACTTGGCGAGTCTATGAAGACCCTGCCAGACTCAATTGAGTCCGAGTCCAGGGTCCTCTAGCCTTGGTAGAGGTGACTTGTCTCAGGACTCACCGAGTCTAGTTAGACTCCGTGAGTTCTGTAACTTTGGGTCTAATGCTTATTAAAACAGTAAAGGTTAGTCCAATTCCCTGATTCTCGAAATCCAACAAGGAAAGGTTTTCGTATTTCTGAGTTCAAGGAAACGATCTAATGCTTACCAAAAGAGTAAAGGTTAGACCAGTTCCTTGAGTCCTCAAATTCGACAAGGAAGGGTTTTCATATTTCGGGTTTAAGGGAAATAGTCTAATGCTTACAGAACGAGTAAAGGTTAGACCAGTTCCCTGAATCCCGAAATTCGACAAGGAAGGTAAGGAGAGTTGGGTAGTGGACCCCAAGGTATTGAAGGCAAGATACAAGGATGAAGAGAGAAGACTTGAAGTCTGCCTCATTATGAAATAACACTTAAGCTTTTTCCTGATTTCCTAACTTGGCACCTGATCAACTGGGGCATAACTAGTCCATGGAACGTATCTATGATTGGTTCTCACTAATGGACCAAGGGTGTCCTAAAATGACAATACGATCTTCAGCACAAAAGGTTTGAAGAATGCAATAAGAGGCAACAATGAAAAGAAAAAGATGAGAGGATGAGGGGCCTTAAAAAAAGATGGTATTTGCTCCATGGAGGATTTCGTTAGTCTGAAAATCTTTGTCCTGATTCAATCATAATCTAGGAACAAGGAAACAGTTAAAAAGATACGCATTTTTTATAACAAATATTCAAGACCGATAAAAGATTATGCACACAAAAGCTAGATTATATTTCAAGAGTTCTTATGTTATTGAAACTTATTTTGACAAGGTGTTTCTGCAAATTGAAGAGATGCAACATGACTGAGTTTGGAAGAAGTCAAAAGAACCAGAATAATAGAGAATTGTTGGCGGTAATATTGTATGTATGGGAATAAAAAGTAATTAATTAGGAAGTACTTTGTTTAGTGATGTAACCGAGGGTAGGTAGTTACGAGTGCGACAGTTGTCCCTCGCACCCCGTCACTACCTTTATATACCATATGATGTAACTGGTCATTATGACGATTATGAATAAAATTGTATCTTTTTTGTTGGCTGGCAACTAATATACATTGTGTGACTTAATATTGTTTATCTAAAATCTATGGCATTACTGTTCTCTGTTATGAATTATGCCTGCATTCATTAAACTGTTCGCCTGGAGGGCAAACATCTGGCGCCGTTGCCTAGTTAAACCTGGGAATGACGGGAGTCTGCTACATGGAACGACAATAATGGGCCAACCATTGAGCGAAGGGACAAGTAGCAATCCCGAGGAAGAGCTAGAGGAGTTGTTCGAAGGAGAGAAGGAACTGACAAGAGATTTCACCTACATCTTGTAGGCATCGATCGAAACTTACGTACGAAGGGAGGCCACGACTGAGAACGTCTATGAGAGCATCGTGTGGAGTGCCCTTGGCGTAAGTCTGGCGGAAATCGGTTGATGAACAACTTGCCTAGCTTGTTGGCACAATCATTTCTCGCTCTACAAACTTGTCGAGAGGAAACCTACCACAAGAACCATCAGCAACAAATCTTACAGTAGTTCGAAGAGAGGAGTTGACGCCAGGAGGAGGAACGGGATGAAAGCTGTCGATGAACTTTCAACCCCACGGAACGAAGGAATTGATGCCTGTGACATTGAATAAGGATAGAAACCGTGTGGCAAAGGGACAAGAAGAAGACGGGCACGAGGCAGCCGCGAGGGCACTAAGGTTGGAGGAACAAGCGGAACATCGAAGACGGTTGAAGAAACTTGCTGAAGAAGGAAGCGGAAATGGCAACAATGGCTCGGGTGGTGAGGGCCAAGTTTCTGTGTTGATAGAAACCACTAGAAAGCGGTTGGGGGACCTTTCCCTCACGTTGGAAGAGATTGGTGATGGGAGTACGGTAGAACCGTACACGCCATTCAGAGGTGCGAGACCAAGAGATAAGAGGGGACCAAGACCGAGAACAGAGAGGTGGGAGATATCAGTGCAACTGAAGGTGTCGGGAGGACACAAGGGCACGGTACTAGAAGCAATCTGTTTGGTTCGGGCTCATCACATCCTGGTGGTCAGAGTAACCTGGTGGGACCCAATGTACCAAATCTGAGCGGAGCACCGTCTGGAGGTCCAGTGTCCGGAGGATCAGTTCCTGGAGGGTCAAGTTCCGGAGGGCAGACTGGGCCGCAACCAAGGAGCGTGATGGCGATCAGGCAAAAGTTGCCTAAGTTCAATAGAGACGAGAAAGAAGACCTTGTATGGTATTGTCATACGTGTGAAACAATCTGGTCGGCCAATGGCGTGACTGACAAGGTGGAATGGGTGGTGTAGTTCCCAGCCACCCTATGGGGGGTAGCCATCGACTAGTACTCCGATGCTGATAAAATGAAGATAGCGACTTGGGACGAATTACATAAAGCCTTCGAAACAGAGTTTTGACTTCTCAGGGACGACAATGAAATCGTGGTGGAAATCCTGAGTACCAAGCAAGGGAAACATGAGACTGTTAGAGCATATAGCCGACGACTGAAGGAATTGCTAGAAAAGATGGACAACCAGCCAGGTGATGGATTAAAGAAAAGGTGGTTTGTGAAGGGTTTGGAATCGTCCCTCATGAGGAAAATGAAAGTTGTACCACCCACCTCCTACGAAGATGCCTATAACTGGGCAATGGACCTAGAAAGTGAAGACAAGACATCTAGGAAGAAGAAAGACAAGTCCTTTGGTGAGGAGGACTCCTTGGAGGGAAGTAGCAGCAACGAGGGGTCAAGCAAGAAGGTGCAAGCCCTCTAGAAAGACATGCACCGCATGATGAAAAAAATTAAAAGTATTAAGGGAAGCACGAGCAAGAATGAGGAAGTGTGGTGCATGGAGTGGAAGGAGGAAGGTCATACAAAAGGCACCTGTCCTAAAAAGGCCTTCTGCGACATTTGCTAAGTGTTAGGACACTCCACCAAAGAATGTCCCTACAACATGAAGACACGAGGGAATCAGGTGCTTTTCACCCAGGAGTAGCTGTCACCCTCCGCTATAGCAAGCACATTCCTACCCCAAGCCAACACCATGACATCATCCAGCGGTTACATAGGTAACCGAAGGGGAAGAAAAGGCAACAATAATAACCACAATAATTGGAGCCGAATACAGTATGATGCCAAAGGACAACTGATGATTCAGTGTTGGGCCTGCAACCAGTGGGGACACTTTGCGCGGGATTGCCAGACAGAGGAAACCCCCTAGAACTTGTGCAGATGGTGCAGTCCTGGAGACCATGATGACACAAATTGCCCCAAGCTAGGGGTTAATCTTTTCAATATTGAGAAAACGAGTGATGATAAAGAAGTGTTGGCAATCACTCGTGCGCAAGCCAAGAAGGCCACTTATCTTGAGTCCTGTACGAAGGAGAGATTACGAGAGGCAAAGGCCGACATTGAGCGGGAGATGACGGTAGAACGACACAAAAATGCAGAGATGGTGAGTACCTCATCTCGTCTTGAAGCAGAGAAGAACATTATTGAGCAAGTCTTGTAGATGGAGGTGCCGATAAGGGTGAAGGACCTTTTGGACACAATGCCACAGCTGAGGACCGCCATTCTCAGCACCGTACAAAGCACCGCACACACACCTTCAGGTGCAACCCAGACATAAGTAGCAGTCAGCCCTTCGGCTGATCCAATGTTGTTGGCCTTAAATAGTGGTCAGCATCCTGCAGTAGTGGAAATGGGAATCCTCGGGACTATCCTTAAGGACACCATTGTGGACGGAGGATGTGGGGTGAATGTGCTACCGGAGGATACATGGAAGAAGCTCGGGAAGCCGACACTATGGCCACCCACATTCAATTTGGTGGGAGCAGACCAACATTGTATTAAGCCACTCGGCACCCTGGTGGCCCAACCGGTGACCATTGGCACACAACACTTCTTATTGGGTTTTGTGGTAATCCCGCTTAAAAAGAAGGGCTAGACACCATCTTAGGGAGAGTGTGGTTGGTCACAGCGAAAGTGAATAAAAATTGGAAGAACACCCTCTCCATGGAGAAATGTGGGTGGAAGTACATTATTGATTTGAGGACACAAGTCGTCAGTGAGGAGCTTGCATCATCAGACTCCGACTCAGATGACTCAAACGGATGGGAGTGGGGTTTCGACGAAGGTGAAGGTAAGATGGAACCAAATAGTGAAGGAGTGCTTGAACTCGATGGTTGCTCGAAGGATGACATGTTCTCATTGAATGAACTCTTCCATTGGTAGATGGAGGACTATGAGTTGTGCCAATGCAACATGCTCCAGATAGAAGAATCGAAGGAGAAAGTTGTGTTTCCACTAGAGTATGGAGAATACAGAGAAGGGGAGGCCCGAGTGGATGACGCTCCTGCACACCAGTTCGAGAAAGACAAACCTATCAAGTACGAGGAGTCCAAGTTAAAGGTGACCAATTTGGGAACGGAGGAAGATCCCAAAAACATATTGGTGGGGGACGATTGGGATCTTGTGTTGAAGCCAATAGCTTTCAAAATCTTTTTGGAGTATAAGGATGTTTTCGCCTGGACATATAAAGATTTGAAAGGTGTGCCCCCCGAGCTATGTGTACATCGCATTCAACTGGTACTTGGAGCCTAGGCAGTGCAGAAGAGGCCGTATTGGATGAATAGAAACTATGTCGCAAGAGTGAATGAGGAAATAGAAAAAATGTTAGAAGCTGGCATCATTTTCTGGGTCTAGACTAGCGAATGGGTGTCTCAGAGTGTTATTTCCTTAAAGAAAGAGGCTAATCAAATCCGGATCTGCATCGACTTTTGGTGCCTGAATGCAGTCACCATCAAGGATCCTTTTCCCATACCTTTTACGGATAGCATACTGGAAGAGGTAGCCGACCACGAAATGTATTCCTTCATGGGCGGGTTTTCAGGATACAATCAGATATCCATCGCCGAGGAGGATAAGCTCAAGACCACCTTCGTGGTGGAGGATGACATGTACGCATATAACTGGATGCCATTCGGTCTATGCAACGCGCCTAGAAATTTTCAAAGGCTCATCCTGCACATCTTTGATAAGATGTCTGTGAGAAACTTTAAGGTTTTCTTCGACAATTGGTCGATTTACAACGGGCAGGACACACATCTAGTAGGCCTAAAGGAATGCATGGAGAGATGCCGAAGGGCAAGGTTGGCACTCAATCCTAAGAAGTGCAGATTCATGGTGCCTCAAGGCAAACTGCTCGGGCACATTGTTTGTAAAGCTAGGTTGAAGACGGACAATGATAAGGTCTGGGTGATCGTGGAGATGGAGCCACCCACAAAAGTCACAGGGGTAAAATCTTTTTTGGGCCACATTGGTTACTACAAAAGGTTCATAAAGAATTTTGCTTAGATATCCTACCCCTTGGATAAACTAACTCGGAAGGGTGAGCCGTACATGTGTGGGACCCTAGAAGGCGAAGATTTTGAGGAATTGAAGACCAGGTTGGTGGCGGCCTGTAATGTCCCCTTCTCAGTGATGTTCATTCAGTGATCCAGTGGCCTATTTCGGAGACTCGTACGCTATGTGGAAAGGAGAATTAGGGTTTCTTACTTTTGTGGAGTTCTGCATGTGCTTTCTAGGGTTTGTCAAGAGGGAATTCTTCAGTTTTTCTTATGGTTTCCTTCTGGGTTTTCCTTGAACTCCAGGGTGGCATAACATGCATTTGATTCTTTGGTGATGTAAGAACTTACTATTTTTAGTATATTAGGGTTTGGTTGTTTGGATGATGTCATTCAACTAAGCTTTCCAAGCTCTTTCTCTGCGTGCGGTGATCATGTTTTTCGGAGCAGTAGTTCTTGACTTACTATTTTTAGTAAGTGGCTGTGTTGAGCATTTCTATTTTTAGCAGCCTCAGACAGGGTCTTGACTAAGCACAGTTCAGTGGTCTTCATCGCACAGCTTCATCCTTGATTTTGGTATTGATCAGTTTTGGAGTTATAAGTTATTTAATTAAATATTAATTCCTTATCCTAAGGTTTAATATTTAATTATTTTTATTACTGATTATTTGTATTGTGGGCAACTTAGGGGAAAATATTTATTTGCCATTTATATTGTTATTTTCCTAAGTTAGGCGCTGAAATTTAAAGAATGCCTTAAGTTATTGTTTGAGGGCTTAGGCAAGTTCGAACTTGTTTAATTATTGATTAAAATACAACTTGGGCGCCCACTTTGGTAATGAAATGAAATGTAAATTGGACGCCATGTGATAGCGAAATGAAATGCAATGAGATTTGGGCGAATTTGGGAGCAATTACATTTGAATTTCAAAGGGAAAAATCTATAAATGTAGGTGCTTGGCCTCTCATTTGGTATCTTGTGAAATTTCATCGTTATGCTGCCGGTTTGGCGATTGAAAATCTAAGCTTCGAAGTGTGGCTTCCTAGCTAAGTCTCAGTTTTGTACTTCGAAGATAGTACCTAGCTGTGTTCTTGTATTTCCAGTGCTGTTAGAGAGTGTTTTGCTGAGTGTGGAGTGTTTTGTGTGGATTTTGGAGTGTTTTCTTGCTGCTGGTCGCAAAGTTGTTGAAGCCATATTTTGCTCATACCTCTTGACCAAGTGATTGCATCGTTCTGGGTATCTGCTCTTTGGAAGCGTATTGGGAAGATGATCTTTCTCCTATCTTGGTGTGGCTTTTGGTCGTCATTACATTTTTTGGTTGC
Organism: Cryptomeria japonica; assembly: GCF_030272615.1. Lineage (NCBI taxonomy): Eukaryota > Viridiplantae > Streptophyta > Pinopsida > Cupressales > Cupressaceae > Cryptomeria > Cryptomeria japonica. Next base: position 355,603,337 of record NC_081408.1, on the reverse strand, counting down.
AAATCGAATTTTGCTACTGTAGCACCATTTTCAGACTTACCTTGAGATGCGTGCAACACATTTGAGGCTTCCAAGTTGTGAGTTTGAGGTATTGGATTGGTTGCCTATGTTATATTAATCATTTGCACTTGTTTTGGTGTGATTCCGGTTAGTTTTGAGAAAGTGACGATTGTTTTGGTGTTTCTTGTAGTGGTTGGATAAAGTGTTTCTAGCTTGCAGAATTAGAACAGCAGTAGTGTTTAGTGTGGTGTGATTTTGATAGTGGAGTGTTGGAGATCAGCATTAAGCTTCTTATCTTATCTCATATCTCTATTTTGTAAAATTGTTTTAGTAGTACTGATCAATCATTCTTGTTGTTTCTTATTTGTAATCCCATTGTGCAAGTGGAAGAGGATGGCTTAGCCGCCTTCTATGTTGGTAATCAAGAAATAATGAATGTCCTCCCGCTGAAATACTGCGGTAGAGTTGATTAATTGTAATAAGTCCTTGCGCTAAAATACTGCGGTCGAGTTGATTTTGTTGTATTACGTCCTCCCACTGAAATATTGCGGTTGAGTTGATTTTGTTTGTAATAAGTCCTCCCACTGAAATACTGCGGTAGAGTTGATTTGTTTTGTGTGTTAGTATTTCTTCTTGGCTAGTTTACCGCGAAGTCTTCTGGTTATCTATCCCGCTGAAAAGTGGAAGGGGCTGGCTTGCCGCCCATATTGTAATCAATTTCAGTTTTCAAGCATGTAACGATCTCCTCAACACTGTATGTTGTCACCCTCCCAGGTTAGGCTCTCGGTGATCAGAAAGTGGAGGGTTACTTTTAGCAGTAATGTGATTATCTTTCTTAACTTTAACAAGTGCATTGTAGTGTTGTGTTTAATAACCAAAAAAAATTAAGGGTGATATTACAGTGGTATCAGAGCAGGTTTTCCTGCCAGCTTGTGTTTCGAGTTCTCCTTGAGTGACAGAGAAACAGTGGTTGATTCAACAGACTCAGTGGATTCAATGGCAGAGAGAACATTAGATCAAAATGTTGCCAATGGGGATGTGGAGAGAGATGAGAAGAAGTTTGACACCATGATGAACATGATGTCCCAGTTGCTAGCTACTATGACTCAGAGTCTTAGTGGTCATAATCAAAATCAAAACACCAATGGTCACAATGCTAGCACCTCTAACAATCCAGGAGGTAATGGTGGAATGCCGGTTGGTTTAGTGTCAAGACCCTTGCAGCTTGCTTTCCTTCCAAGGGAAGTATCGCCACCTGAAGTTGAAGTCCTTGTGGCTAATGGGATACAGGCTTGTTACACAAAGTATGCATCACTCCTTGCGGAGATCAGAAATATTTTGTTTCTTGACCAGTTCTTGAATCAGAAGAAAGGGTATACACAATGAGTGCTGCAAAATCCAAACGTTTGGATGGGAAGGCTGTCTTGACATATGAAGAATGTGTGACAAAGCCTCGAGATACTCCCTCAAACTTGCATGAAACTAGAAATAATGATGATTGGTTTTGTGGAAAGAACGAAATAGCAATTCTGAAGCCTAATTCAGATTCAGTCAATGTTGGCCTTGAGACCAATGAGTTCAAAAATGAAGAGCATGATACAAATATGTAGGTTAGAACCGATGAAGCTGATTTAATTCTTGAGAGGAAATCAGACTTATCTTCACAAGAGGCTGATTTTGAGCATGAAGATAGTCATCTTGGTGAATTGGATCCTCAAAACACCGCCGAAAGTGATGATGAGGATGCACAAGAGGGCTGGGACAGCTATGGGATCAGTGTTGACAAGTATTATGATTCTGATTTAGATCTTGACCATAGCGGCAGTTCACTTTCTACCCTAGATCAGAATTGGATAACATTCAATAACCCATTGTATGAGATAGAAGATGGAGCATCACTTGGCTCTAGCATTTCTCTTCGTGAGAATAGCAAGGTGTGGAAACCAAGAGAAGATTCAAAATCTAAGTTGGCGTTTGGTTTTCATCTTTTTGGCATTTGGGATCCTGATATAATAGAAACTAAGCATGAAGAGGATCCAACATAGGATAAATTTCCCTTTGATCCGGGTGAGGCTCAAGAAACAGATTGTGTTGTAAACTATGATGAGACAGTTAAGGAGGTTCTCGGAAAAGAGATGGTTCATGACACTTGTGGGAAAATGGAAGCAACTGAACCTGCGCATGATTCTTTCTTTCACTTCAATGAGACAGAGGATTTTGGTTTGACTTTCAGAACAAGCTTATTCCCTTTGACTCTAATGTTGTTGCTACCTCATCTCGAGAGTTGTGTTGAAGACAACATTGAAGGTATTAATTCTTTTGAGCATAAATCATATTTTCTTTTGCATGAAGTTGATCTAGAGAAGAGAACCAATGACTTCCATAATTCAAATTATCAGTTTACTAGCGAGGATGAAAGGGAAGAGGCACTTGAGAATTGTAGCAGCCATGGAACTACAGTTGAAAGGGATCTTGATAGCAGTTCATCGACTTCCTTTGATCAAAATTGGAGAAGGAAATTTTTATTAACTACTGAAAATGAAATACAAGTTTTGACTAGAATGGATGATGCACATGGGTATGGGGGAAGTTTAATTCATAATGTGCCAAGAGGTCAAGTGGAGTGTAATGTTTCCCTTGCTGATCTTCGAAATATGAAGAATACTATAGAGGAAATCAAGGTAACATTCTTGCACGCAATCCTTGATAGAGATATGGGTTCAAAGGTAGCTGACAAGGCCATAGATTTATACCAAGGAACGAAGTCTAAATTGAAAGTAGTAGAGTTTCAGATTGCTATCGATAAACTCTTCAGGGAGAAACAAAATAGGAAAGGAGCCAAAGAAGTTGAGCAAGTATTGGAGGAACTTGATTGCATTAAGAAAGAGTATGATCTTGCACATTGTCCCATAAAATCTGAAATAAGGAAGCTTGGAGCAACAAGATGCTTGGGGAAAGCATGAGGGCTATGATAGTAATCAACTGTTTGATAATCCCTTGTTTGATGTAGATGCTGATATGACATTTGACAATCCACTCTTCGAGTTGGATGATGAAGTTTTCCTTGATTTTAGTAATGAGGGAGGGGTTGATTACAGGATTTGGAATTCGGGTGCACTTTCTAGTAGTAAGTTGTTGATTCAAGATTGGAGATATGGGCAAAATTTCAATGTTGGAACTGCTCTTCACTTTCCAATCCGCACCCACGAGACTACAATTCTTGGCATGCAGATGAGTTCGTATGCATTACTAGTGCAACAGATGGTTAGTATGTGGTTGAGGATGTGTTGACGTGTATTTTGTACACTATCAAACACAGAATAAAATACCCAAGGGTACCTTATCCTCTCTTGAATAAAGCCCCTGATTGCTGAAGATGTCGCAAAAAAGGATCAATCAGGATGACTCCAAGGTTCTTTGATGTAGGGTCTCTACGTGTGGATAAGCACCAGTGGTCGTTGTGAATGCTGTTTCATCAAGGGGCCTTACGTTTCCAAATTTGCAAGAACAGAATTTCCTAATACTAATGGATTCCCAAAAAGATCAAAAGGTAGGGTTTGCAAGAGATAGATTCTAATCTAATCCTAAGAATGACTCAATGTAGGCTAGACTTGGTAGGATTCGACCAATTTCAGTATTGCCAAGGAATTACAACTCCACTGAGATTGATGCGATCTTCTAAGGTGATTATTGATTTTCAAATCACCAAGAATCATAGACACTACCATGAAGGTACATATCAATAGTTCAATAATGATTGAAGGTTTAAGCAATCCAAATATCTCCAGTTGACCACACAAGGCGTCCTTACCATCAGTAAGAGGCTAGTGGTTTGGAATGTGAATCTCACCAAAGATCAAGCCCAACACTTAGTCCTTCAAACTTAAATACTACTTTGACTAAGAATGATTCAAGAAAGTAAACGACCATGAAGATAGCCACAAGAATTGCAATAAAACACCATAACTTCAATATTTTATTGATCCCAAAGCCAACATAGACAACAATTGCTTGAAATTCTTTCTTCAATGCTCAATCTTGCTACCAAAACAACTTTCTTCTCTCCAAAAGCTCTAATCTTCTAATTTCTAACTATATGACTATCATCTAATTTCTAATGACAAAATGAAAATGAGTGAGGGTATATATAGCATCCTCAATTACAATGAACGGCCCAGATCAAAAGAAGATCAATGGCTGAGATTTTGACACCTAAACCCTAATTAGGGTTTGTTACAAAAAGTCTCCTTTTTATTGAACAATATTAAATGCATAGCCAAATATTTAATTTGGCACAAAAACCTAGGAAACATAGACCAATGATAATTAAGGTGCCACATCATTTACAACAACCTCTCTTCTAGAACCTTATTCCCTTTCCAATGCTCTTTCTTAGCATATGCAACGAATCTAGACACAATTCCTTCAATCTTAGCAATAGGAATCTCGGGAAGATTCCTCATTCATTCCTCCAAGTGGATAACCCGATCAAAGGCCTTGAGAAGAGCTGTATCCCATCCAGGTTCGAGTTCTTTGATTTTCTCAATCAGGAGCATAGTGGCGAACATTTGATCCCGTTGCTCATCTGTAATAACATTCTCATCTTTGCAAAAGATGACCTTGACCCTTTCTTCTAACTCTTGAAGATCCACATCTGTCTCAACTTCGATCCTCCTGCCAAGAATAGTACATAACACCTCAAACACCTTGTCCTGAATCGGATGGATAACTTCTTCAACTTGATTGCATTTGGTGCTGATGTCTTCGAAAAGAACTTCCTTCATCTGGAGTAGAGTTGACCACTGGAGTAAATTATGAACTCCTCCATCCATTATCCTTTCTTGTGCTAGGATCTTCCTTGGTGTTTGCCTGATTACTTGTAGAACAGGAATGATAACATCTCTAGTGTGAGCGAAAGCAGCTACAGTTATCATTAGGTTGTGGATGATCTCAAGAACCTGGATAGCTTGGTGGATTGTCTGCATCATTCTTGTTGCAAATTCAACGGCAACTGTGTGGGATTTGTCAATCCAAGAGCTCATAAGCTGAACCAAGCTCTTGACTCTCTCTGCCTCGCCAACTGATTCAAGGGGAAGTGCTTGCACAGGAGACACTGCTGGGTCCTGACGTCCCAAAGGTTGATTGAGATGGCTAAAGTAGCCTCTCCAAGCACCTCTCTCTCTCTCAAGCCTTCTATTTTTTTCCATTTCTTCCTTAAGCTTGTCTTTTAGTGCCTCAAATGAATCGGTTGCCTCATCCAGTGTCTGCTCAGCAGTGAGTGGGCCAAGCTCAAATGTTTCTACATCATACTCTTCTGCAAGGATTTCACCTTCGTACTTGTCTACTGCTGGTGTAGCTATCTGCAATTTCCTGGATCCTGTCTCATCCCTGATCATCTTGGACATCTTAGTGGCCTTCCTTTTCTCTGTTACTTCCTGAGAATTCCCTACAAGACTCTCCAAGTCAATCACATTATCTTCATCCTCGATCACAATCACCCTTGTTAGTCTTTCCTTCAACCAATCTGGAATAGTAGATCTCGTCTCTCTAACTTGTATCTCTTTAGGCAATGATTCTTCTTCTCGGAGAGGAGATGTCACTTCATCATCATTCTTGTCTTCATGTAGCTCATTGACTTGGGGAGATCGACTTGATGAACGTTGAGGTGCTTTCCCTTCTTCGTGTTTATCATTCTGTACCATTGATTCCATAGATTCCTCAACTTCAGGTACCCTCTTCTCTTGTCTTACAACTTGACTTGTCCTTTTTTCATGTCGAGAAGATGTGCCGGATGAGCGATCTCGATTGGCCTCTTGCTTCTTCTTGGAGGATTCCCTTTTCTCAGGTCTTTCTTTTCTCTTCACACCTCTAGGATGAGGATTGCCTTCACTTGCGCTTCGAAGATTGCCTTCGCTTGTGCTTCTAGGATGAGGATTACCTTCACTTACGCTTTCTCCTCCTTCTCCTGATCTTTCCTCCAAAGTAAAAGTCATAGGCATGTTCTGTTCTCTCAACTTTTGATGTTGTACATCCACCCATCTGCGAGTACATGACAAACTGGAGCCATCAAAGCTTTTAAGTCCAAAACCTCAAGTTCGTTCCAATCTATCCTTACTGCTTTGTCTTCTCGGTCATAAGATGATTGGAGATGTCTGCCACTGTCCTGAGCTTGATCAGCCACCCTGTAAACTTTGCATTTCCTGATGAGATCTAAAGGCAATCTGGAATGCATTTTTCTTTTTACTTCAAAATCATCTGAGAGATTCATCCAAAAATCTTCTACCTGAAATTCGTGCTTGTACTTTCTACCAACTGTTTCTTCCATATACCCATAAGAATCAAAATTCTCTCTCAAGGCAAAGAATGAAAATGAATATAAGGCCAACTCCCTTTCTGCATCATCTAAGGTTATAGCATTAGGACATACCTCAACTGAATTTCCTAGTATGATAGGCACAGGAATTCCATTTCCATGCCTGTGTCTGAATGCCTTCGCATAAGCCGCCAACTGCCTAGTTACCTCAAGTAGCACTATTCTGTCTGTCGGATATCTCGGCAACATATAGGGAGGTGAAGGACTCCCATGAACTCTAATATATGTAAACTTTTGGAATTGGATGAACCAAGCACCATACCTCTTTACAAGCTCTTGTGCATCTTGAGATAGCCGATTGTGAATCCCGCCTTGCAATGTCCTGGTGATGTTCATCGTGAAGGTATCATTGACTGACTTGTAGTCACTTCCAGGTGGATGATGCAAATGGACATAAGAGTCACAAACTTTGACTTCCCCGGGTCCTCTTCCAATCACTCCTCTGTGAGGTAGTCCTGCATATTCAAAACTCCTGATCAGGGCATCTATGATGTACGAGCTCATGTGGAATGACTTGGTAGCCTTTAGTCTTCTCAACTGTACGTCCAAGCAATGGCTAATAATTCTAGCCCAATGAATCGTTCCTTTTCCTTGAACTATCACTTGGATGAAGTAGAACATCCACTTCTCAAAATAGAAGGCTTGAGGAGCCCCTGTAACTCGATTGAGCAAAGCTATCAAATCTCTGTACTCCTCTTGGAAGTTGATCCTATGTGGTGTGTTGGGAATCTTGTTCAGGCGAGGACGACTTTTGAGTAACCAATTCTTATTAATGATGCTCAAGCAAGTGTCTGGATCATCTTCATACATGGACCTGGCTCCTTCTAAGCTTTTGTAAATCATATCTTTATGTTCTGGAAGATGGAGAGCCTCACTTATAGCCTCCTCTGAAAGGTAAGCCAAAGTGTTCCCTTCCTTGGACATGATTGATCTTGATTGTGGGTCATAATGGCAAGCACACTCGATCATTAGCTCATGACACTGAACCGCTGGAGGGAAACCGGCCGCCTTGATGATGCCACTTTCAATTATTCTCTTTGCGACAGGTGATGGCTTTCCAATGTAAGGGACCTCTCGAAACTTCTTCACACTGAAGTTTTCCAAGTTAGTATCTCCAATGTTGTTCCACTTTGACACGATCTTGGTCTCCAATTCTTCATTCCTCTGATCTTCCTTCATGAGAGCTGGACGACTAGTGGATGCTCCCGCTTTTGGGGTCGCCATCTTGGCACCTACACAACATTTCATAATGAGTAATATATTTTGCAACGTAGAAATATAGAGTAGAAAGGGAGATTGAAGCTTTTAATTTAGGAAACTTCATGATAAATCTTCGAGTTATCATTTCCTAATTTTAACTACGCAATTTGAAGTTCAAAATTCAAAATTTCAACATTGGACTAGGAAGATTCACGCCATACCTCCACTTGAGAATTAATTCTAAGAAATGATGCAAAATTAGGAGAATTCACTAGGCAAAAGGTAGATCGAAGTCCTCCCTTTAGCAAAATGCACCTTCCTTTATCAACTCCACCACCTCTAGCCTTCAACAAAATTCACTCCGACCAGATTTCGCACTTCTTCCTTGCTTCTCCAAATCGCACTTGAAGTGATGATCGAATGATTGATTAACATGGTTCAAAACACCAATATTATATAGGCGCTCACCACCTCACTTTCCCATAGGCCAACTTGGTAAAATAAAACCCAAAATAAACCAAAAATTAATAAAAGAAGAGGCCGACTTTACAAAAATATTAAAATGACACCTCAAGTGCTCTATCTTTTAATTTTTAATTTAATAATAATTAATTTCGAATGCCTTAATAATAATAAAATCGATTTTCCAAGGCTTAAATTAATTATTAAATATCAATGCACCCTTATTAAATGCCAATTTAATTAAAAATTTTTTCAAAATATTTCGAAGTTTTAGCGAACTTGGCATCTAACGTGGTTTGGAGGATATTGGCGCCTGAGCATGGTGAAAATAGCGAATGTCAATAACCTCGCTCTGGTCCCTTGGAGAGGGATAGGAGCGCCTTTTCATTTTAGACCTGGCATTCCTTGTTTTCACGTTCAAAACCTCATCCTTGGCGTCCAAGATGGCATTTTATCTGGAACTTTGAGTTTAATTCATTTGATCTTTAGGAGGAGCGTACCTTAGGACATTTTCGCCCTGGTCCCTTGGAGAGGGACAGGAGCGATTTTTGCTTTTTGTCCTTGATCTTCATCTTCCAAACTGCCAATTCATGTTGTGGGGTAAGTAATGATCTTCATTGTTCGCTCTATGCATGTTTAACTCGCTTTCTCAAGACAAAATGGGCTTTCCAAAGATTTTCGCCTTGGTCCTCCAATGAAGGACAGGAGCGATTTTTGCATTTGAGCCTAGGATTGTTGATTTTGGGGGTCAATTCTTTGTCCATCATTTTTCGAAAGACATTTCCCATCTTGTATCACCTTGTCTTGGCATGGCCTTGGAGGAAAAATTGTTGATTTTATAGAAATCGCCCTGGTCCTCCAGTGAAGGACAGGAGCGATTTTTAGTTCATAGCACAAATTCTTAATGACATCAATATCTAATTACCTTCAAGGCATAAAATATCATTCCTTACTCCATCTCGAGTCTTGGAAATAAAAGTAGCATTTCAAAATGTTAGGCAATAAGGCATATTTGAAGATTTCGCTCTGGTCCCTTGGTGAGGGACAGGAGCGCTCTAGCCAATTTCCATCGAAATTTGTGGTCTTTGCAACTCCATTCCTTCTTGAAGCACATTAAATATCATTCCAATCTTGTGCCTTGGTCTGGATTTGTCCCAATTTGGGGAAGGAAGCTAGATAATATGTTTTTTGCCCTGGTCCCTTGGAGAGGGACATGAGCGATTTTGCAATTATGAGCTCTCCTGTGCTTTGCTGGCCTTCAAAATTATTTTCATTGTATCAATCACGCCCCCTTTCATTCATTTCAAACATAAAAATTGCTTTTCCTTTGCGAGAAATCAGTCTTGTGAGAAAATCGCTCTGGTTCCTTGGTGAGGGACAGGAGCGCTTATTATCTTTTGAGTTGATTTTCTCCTTTGTGGCCCACTCAAGTTATATTCAACGGACAGAACACACTTTCCTTGGCCTCTTCAAATTGTAAAATCACTTAAACATTGCAAGGATAATGCAAATTTGGAATTCAAGCTCCGGTCCTTCAGTGAGGGACAGGAGCGAATTTTGCCCTCTAGGCCAAATCTTTTCACTTTTTATCTCGAAATTCCTTTGCTGGGAAAGATGTCATCCTTTTACAAGCTAAGCACAAGAGCTCGAGTCTGTGAAAGGTCCAAAAAGGTGTGTTTGAAGAAAATCGCTCTAGTCCTTCAGGGAGGGACAGGGGCGAGTTTATCTTTCTAGACAAAGGGTCCAACCTTTCATTGCTTTTAACTAAGTCTGGATGCTCTATCATGCTCATTTCATCCTTCATTGTACCCTTGACGCCTCAATTTGACCAATCGAGGCCAAGAATGACCCAAGCAGACCTTTTCGCCTTGGTCCTTCAGTGAAGGACAGGAGCGAATTTATCTTAAACCTTCAAATTTCATCATTTTCAAGCCTTCAAAATCTTTGAAATCATCAAGTCGTGTCCAATTATCTCCCCTGTAGACCTTGCACAAAACAAATTAGAAAAGTTAGTGACAAATATACACCAAATAACATTTTCGCCTTGGTCCCTAGGAGAGGGACAGGGGTGATTTCACTTTTCCAAGCTAAAATATCCACAATTTAAATCTTCAAATCACTTCATCACGCAGGGTTAGGTCATCTTCAAGGCTAGGAACCTGTTAACAAGCCTTCCTAAAGCAAGAAATTGTACTTAAAATGAAATTCGCCCTGAGCCTCTAGTGAAGGACAGGAGCGATTTTTTTGTTTCAGGTATGATCTTGCCTCCAAAATTTGATCAAAACTTACTTAGGCAAAAATACAAAAAAAAGCTAACACTTAGACAAAATTTGAATTTACCTCAAAAAACCCCTGATTAGACCTAATCTGAGATCCATTTGACCTTCCTGACAGGCTTACCCCACTGTCTCAATCCCAATCCTCGGGAGGGTACTTAACAAACTTCCAAAATTTAACCGGACTGGGCTTTAAAAGCACATTCGAAAGAAACCCCCTAGGGTTTAGCCCTAACCCAGACAACTCACTCACTCAAAATCCTAGAGGCAGAGAGAAGAACAGGCAAAACTGAAGCAAAAAGAGGGGGTCCCCATTCTAATGGGGCGATGTGTGAAATGGTCACAATAGGATGGTTGGTAGAGGAGATTTTCTCATTTGTGGTGGCTTTTCAGCTACTCTCATGACTCCTATTTATTCAGTGAGATTTTTGATTGTTCACTGTTATTTTAAGATTTTCACACCGTTTATGGTGACTTCAATCTTGGGGCAGTTTGGTTTTGACCACTTGCGGTCTTTATTAAAACTAGTTATGAGAGATTCTCTAGGCATGTTTCAGTTATTCATCGCTATTTCTTGGAAAAGTTTGGGACACTGCAGTCATTTCATGGTGTTAGTCGGAAATCTTTCAGATGATGATTAGTTGATTGCAATGAGATGGGTTGGCTGGTGTAGATGAGGTCCTTCCCTTGTCACTTGGAGATTAAGTGTCCACGGTATGTTTTTAATTGGTAATGATAGAGGCATTTCTGGGTTGACAGATTGTAGAGTTATAACAGTGAATGATCATTTTTGTGGTGTCATGTGGAGTGACACTTGGGGTTATGTTATATGGTTGAGCACGATCTTTTTTCTATCGTCCAAGATCGTGATTGGTAGTGAAATTGCTGATGTGGATTTTATAGAGTTGCCTTGACATGATGGGTTACATGGCATTGATTTCAGCTATCTCAGGAATTGTGTCTCAGAGTAGCAGAGAGCTCTAGTGAGACAGCTACACTTAGGGGAATATTGCTACAGTTCTTTCCACCACATATCTATCAAAATGTCTCCCTCCATGGTACTCTATGGTTGTGAAGCCCCTAACTTCATTGATTTGATATCTGGTGATAGTAAAGCCCCTTAGGAGAAGGTTATGATGCAACAAAGTCAAGATATTTTGAGGTCTCTGAGGGACAATCTCCAGCATGCACAGAATCAGTAGAAGTTGTATGTTGATCAGCAGCGGATTGAGCGCACCTTTGAGGTGGGCGACATGGTTTATTTGAGGCTCCAGCCCTATAGACAGTCTACTCTCAAAAAAAGTGGAGTTGAGAAATTGAAGGCATGTTTCTATGGGCCTTTCAGAGCCAACAGGAGGATTGGAGAAGTGGCATATGAGTTGGAACTACCGACGAGCAAAAGGATTCATAATGTATTTCATGTGTCTCGCCTTAAGAAGGCTCTTGGACATAATGTTGTTGCTTCAACAGAGTTACCTCTGCTTGATGAGGAGGGAGAGTTATTTTTGATTCCTGAAGCTATCCTTGACTTTAGGGAGCGTTCTATGAGAAGGGTGATCAAGGAATACTTGATCAAGTGGAAAATTTTGCCAGCAAAGGATGCTATGTGGGAAAATGAGGAGGTTTTACTGCATCTAGCCTTATAGTTGCTTGAGGACAAGCGATTTTGGGAAGGGTGGACTGTCATGTCCCCTTCTCAGTGATGTTCATTCAGTGATCCAGTGGCCGATTCCGGAGACCTGTAGGCTATGTGGAAAGGAGAATTAGAGTTTCTTACTTTTGTGGAGTTCTGCTCGAGTTTTCTATTTAATATTTAATTATTTTTATTACTGATTATTTGTTTATGCCGAAAATGTGGTGTCAGCCTGCAATAGGTGGAAACATCTCAAACACACTTGAAACATTGCATTAGAGGTTAGAAATCCAAACAAAGCAAGTTAAATGAATCTAAACTCTTTAAAATCGTTCCATGTTCCTCTATCTTCAAGGATCTTCAAGATTCAAGGTGGCTCTCAGCTTGGAAGAGCACTTGATTCCGAGATTTATGATTCTAAGATCTAAATGGAATGCAACCAAGATCCTAGTGATGATTTAGATATGAAACTAGATGATGATATGATGCAAGATATTGATATGAAGCTTGAACTAGTATGAAAATGATACTAAGATGAAGCTAACATGATATGAGATTAACATGATATATCTAAGATTATAATGCTATCAAAATGATCTAAAATGCTATTCTATCAAAGAGAGATAATATGCTTAATGTTATGAGACTAAAAGTTTGATGCACAAAGACTTGATTTTTAGAAGAAGGAATGGGCTCTATTTATAGGGAAAATAGGGCAATGGATGGTCAAGATTGGATGATCTTATCAAGGGTCAGGATTGAAAGTTATCAATCCATGTCTACAATTCTCACCAATAAAATGGTGACAATTGTCAACATAAGACTGCTTGAGAGGAGATGAAAGAAGCATTAAATGCTTGAGAAGACCTCGTGGTTACCCTAGGAGGTAAGGGTAAAGGTTAGGTTAAGGTTATCCATTGGATAAAGCTTTTACCCAAAGGATAAACTCTTGTGCAAGGGTTAAAGGAATAACCATGGTCAAAGCAATGAATGCTTGATGAGACCCTTGGGTTAGATGTGAGTTGAGTTAGAGAGAAAGTCTCTAATCATGCAAGAGGGTTGAGTTAACCATTAATGGTTTGGAAGACTTTCAAGGTTAACTTGTTGAAGACATAAAGCCTTTAATGGTTTTCAAAGACTTTGAGGGTTTGAGAAGTGACTTCCCTTTGCTTAGGGATGTGACAATATTTAGGAGATGGGTTAGGCTAATTTAGAAGTGATTAGAAGAATCTAGAAGAATTTAGGAAGGGGATTTAGGAGGCAAGTGGGAGATGTAGGATTTTGCAAGTGGGTGGAAGAGAATTTAATTAAAATAAATTGCTTTATTTCAATTGTGGTTGCAACTTGCATTTGTAGGATTTTGCAAGTGGGGGGATTTTTAAATAAATTTAGATTTATTTAAATGCAAATGAGATTTTAATTAAATGTAGATTTAATTAAAATGGGAAAGAGGATAAATTGATATTTTTAATTAAATGTGAATTTAATTAAAATGGCTAGAGGGGGGTATTTAATTAAATGGCTTAAGATAGAAGAAAGGTATATTAATGTTATCTCGTCATTCATCTTTCATAGCAAGAGTAAGTCACCCTACAAAATTTTATTTGAGTCCTTATCTTTCTAGAAATTCCTTGGTTCAATCTTTAATCTGTTTGTAAATTGTCTCTTAATCCGTAACGCCAAGTTTTATGGTCTTTTTGAACCTCATGAACTCATTGAACCATTTTGAAGGGAGTTCAATACCACAGGTTCTAAGGTGTCTAAAAAGTTTTTCATGCTAACGTTCACTCAAAGTGTTTTGCAACATTTCTTTTTCGCGGTCGCGGATAATGTTTTCATGTCCTCTTTCCCCAAATCATGAACCGTTCGAACCTAGTTCAAATAGTTCAGTGATGTTCAACATGTTCGATAAAGTTCAAAGGCTAACGACGGTTAACAAAAGTTGATCTTTTCAAAGTAAAATTTCCTTGGCATGGTGTACGCCTTGAACTACCTGAACTGTCATGAAGTCAGTTCAAGTTGTTCATGTGTGTTCAAATCAGGTGGGTCCCATGGACTAAAAGACATGATGGTGCATTTATTGCTAAGTATGACAAAGATTGAACCATATCTCGGGTGACGTCAACTGGTTGATTTTTCAAGGCAAGTAATCATTTTTGGGAATTGGCGGTTACTCCAAAAACGCTGCCATGCATTCAATGCACGCGTGTGATGTCCAATCCCAATGCTCATCACATTTGAGTTGATGATCAGAATTAATGCACTAAATAAGTTCGTATCACTTCTTTTGCTATAAGGTATGAAGTGATTGATTTTTGAAACTTGTTCTTCATTGCTGCGAAGTGTTTGATAGAAGGTTTACTTGTTGGTAGTTGTTCGATTGGTCTCAATTGTGAAGGTGAGTTTTATTTCCTACCCCCTCCAGTGATTTTTAGCTGCTTTTCTCTCTCATAGTAAAATTTGCTGGGAAAAGTAAGGGTTGTTGTTTATGAATTATGAAGTCCACTCTACACCTGTTTGGGAATATTTTCAGTCTTGCTTGCACAGAGCCCATAATCAGTGATACAGACCTGAAAGGAGGAAATTTGGAAGTTTTGAAAGAAAGGGTGTTTAAAGGAATTGACGGTTCATTTGGTTTAGAAATTCTAAGTAGTGGTCTCGTAGAAGCAGCAGCCTTTCCTCCTGCTATCCCTTGCCCAGAACTAGTTAGGGAGTGTATTGCGAGGTATGATCCTATTTCCGAAACCATCAAGAGAGATAATGGTGAAACCCTCCTTGCAATTAACAGGGAAGTTATTTCCTCTATTTTCAAATTACCTGATTACCAGTTCTCAAATTTTTCTCCTGCCCAATCAATCACCGAGTTCAATGCAGATAGAACTGGACACTGGAACAACATAGCAAAGTATTGGTTGAAGGTTCCTTAGAGGGGTGGCTCCAGGTTGCCTAAATATCCCAACAAGAATCACATGCTTCCCCATATCCATGATGTCATGTTATTGTTACACCGAGTTAGAGGTTCAGCTGAGGCCTACAGCTTCGATGATTGGATTTACTGTAATGTACAACTGGTGCTGGAAGGAAAGCAGTATCTTGACTGGACAGAGCTTATTGCCGACTCCATGAGGGAACAACTGAGCATGGCGAAGAAGTTCAAGTAAAATTTCTTTATGTCCTCGTATCTGATATATTGCTTGGCATGTGTTAAAGAGATAGTGGGAATACCTAGGCAGCCCGCTGAGGGAGAGGTTTCTGTGTATGACTTTTACCCCATGTTACAAAAAGATAATGCATTGCAAGATTTTAGGAGAGTACATAATGCTTTCCTGGGAGATTTGTGTTATGAGTTAAAGAACATGAAAACCAAGAGAATGTCTGAAGATGCCCAGGCATTAGTAAAAAGATATGGTAGTTTCTTTGTTTAGTTTCCTCATTTTTGTTACATAAGAGTAGGCGGTTTCGAGGAAGAGCCTTTCAGACTTCCTCGTTTTTGTTCGGATTGTTTTATTCTTGCTGAGATCTGTAGGCAGTTAGCTACCGTAATTAAGAAGGCTCAACCCAGAGATAAATGGAGGATCATTTTCCCATTCAATTGGGTATCTTATCTTGCAGTTCAATGTCAGATGCTTTGAGCATAGAAGTTGACTTGAAGAATTTCAATTTTCCACTGTATCATGAAAGAAAGGGCTTTGACAATAAAGGTTTCTCACAGAGTCTTGGTTTGATGCCACACCTTCCAATTCCACACCTGGAGGATTTTTGGGAAGATTGAAATGATGAGCTTGAAGTGTTCAAAAGAGCAAATATGAGGATGGTTTTGGAACACGTAGTTTCACCACAGGTGAAACTTGATATAAGTGGAATCTAAAAGGATTATCTAGAGCTTTTTGAACCTGGATATCTAGACCAAGTTGAACCTGAAACATCCTGCATTAATTGGGATGTGGAAGAAGAGGATGACATACAACTTAAAACAAAGAGGGTCTTGGAAATAACTGCAAAATGGGTTAATAAGAGAAGAGCAATGAAAATAGGCATCAAGATTGATCCTGCAAGAGATAGTGAGGTTGCTCTACATTCCCCAAAACATTTTTCTAACCCCACTTCTATGCCTGTTCATGCAGGTAAAGATAAGAAGCCATCTCACACCAAGCACAAGCCTAATCCAGCTCTGGACTTTTCTACTCCTCGATATACAAGGTCAGGAAGTGCTGCGCAAAAGAAAATGGACCAAGTCAAAGACACAGAGGCAAAAGACAAAATCCTTGATACTCAGATTTTCGAAGTCGAGGACCTTGACAGCGACATTGTCAACACCATGGATTCTCATGTGGTCATTGTAGCCATGACACCGCCACCTAAGGTGATTGGAGGAACAGCTAGTTCAAGTGCAACTCCTAAATGGCTAACCACTTCAGTAAGAAAGAAACGAAGTTTCATTCCAGTGTCCATCCCAATTCAGGACATGGTGGTTAAATACACGGAGAAGGGTCCCAAACAAAAGAAGTTCAAAACAACTGCCAGATTGGATGCTGATGAAAAGACCGGGAAGTGGGTTGCTGGAATCGCCTCTTACAAACCCAAAGATGAAAATAAGGAAGTAAATGCAGAGGATTTTGAGGTCACCAAAGTGGAGCTCGAGAACATGGGCAGGGATTCGGATAATCACCTTTTCCAAGTTTCGGCTAAGAAGATGCTCACTAGGTCAGAAAAATATGGGCAGGCGAAAGAGAGCTGAAACGACATATCAAGATTCTAGCTCAATTCATTGATAGCTTAGGCTGTTTTGGAGCACTTCCCATATCACATGCTTCAGAAAGTTTTGATCCTACTACGCCAAAGAACAAGAAACTGATGAGTCAAGTTCAGCGGGCCAAAAGCATCGCGGGGGCTGTGGAGAAATGGATTGAAGGAGTGATTAGAGATGGTGAAAATTATATCACAAGCTCCAGGAAGTTATGCGACAAGATGCAAAACCTCATTGTAGAGATTCAGAATCAGATTGTGCCATGGGAAAAAGAAGGGCATAAATGGGAAGATGTCTTACCCATGCTCACCAAGATAGAAGAGTACGAAGCCATCAAATTTTTAGTAGAGAACTCAATCAAGTTGGTAACCGATGAGTGCCAACTCTTCGTATTGAAGAAGACTATAATGTGGCGGGTAATCACATTCAAGTCTGTGATTTCTCATGCCAGGGCTTCTGTTTATGAGCTTCAGAACCTTCAGTGTAGCTTGGTCAATGACAATAAAGTGGTTAATCCAGACCACGATTGGCAACTAGGACTTTGTGGGCTGAACACACAGGACGCAGTAAAGACTTTTAGGCTGCACATGGAGAAAGTTAAGGCCAAAGGCAATTTCACTCCCGAAGATATAACACAAGTCGCCTGAATTGAATCCATGACATTTATCGGTAATGATCAGTTACCTAAGCATGCCAAGAAAATGGTGAAGCACAGGTGGGACAAAGAAGCCGCAAAAGCAAATATCAATGCCATGAAAAATCTGAGCTAGTCTATAATTCAGGAGCTTGCAACTGCCCACGATGCCCAGAAAAGTGGAGGAGAAGATGACGATGGAGAAGAAGCATGACATGATGATAATGCTCTGTTTTTATTTTATGTGTTTTTCATAATCTTGCAATGACTTCGAGACATCTGCCCCTAAAATACTCTGTTGGTTTTAATAACTGTTTCGAAGGAGGTTGGGTTTTGAGGGAGACCTCCTTTGTTCTTGAAAGCTACTATAAATTAGATTAAGATAGATACAGAAAAGGTGAGAGGGAGTTACTTAGATTTTGTTTTTAGAAGTTCTGTTTTTGTTGGAAGGAAGTCATCAGTTTTTCATAATCTAAAGTTAGAAAGAACTTATACATGTATTGTTATGTCTTTGTTGCATGGAATACATATATAAAAATCATATGCATTTTGAGGAGGAAAATCTTTGAGTTTTGAATCCGTGGAGTAGTATTTCTTTGCAAATATTAATCTAAAACAAATGACTTTGGTTACCTTTCTGATGGTAGATGTTGTCGTTAATCTGGAACCCCTTTTCTATGTGGTTCTAAAAGGATATATGTTTGAATAGAGACTTTATTTCTCTTGCTTATTTTCTATGAAGTGTTAAATCGGTGTTTTTGAACTTTGTTTCGATTACCTCTTGTTTACATGGTGAAGCGTCTTGAAGAATAGTTTTTCTGAAATATTTGTAAACTGTTAGCATCTCATCTAAGAATGAAGTAGGCAGCCTTACGTGCTTTCAGGTTTAAAGCATACTAGTTTAATTTAATTAGATTATTCCCTGAATAACTAATGGAGGGAGCTGTACTTATCGAAAATTCAGAGGGAAGTGGTGTATGTCACACTTACCCAACTGTTTAGCTGAACTTTTGTCTTTCAAAGAAGGTGACATAGTTTCAAATTAATTTAATTAGAAGAAAGGCAAAAATCTGTTCACTAACAATTAATTAAATCTTAATTTAATTAATTGGAAGAATTAAGAATAATTAAATGAATAAAATTCACTTAATTCATTGTGCAACTTTTAGGTGTTTACAATTTGTATTGTGGGCAACTTAGGGTTTGCCATTTATATTGTTATTTTCTTAAGTTAGGCGTTGGAATTTGAAGAATGCCTTAAGTTATTATTTGAGGATTTAGGCAAGTTCAAATTTGTTTAATTATTGATTAAAATACAACTTGGGCGTCCACTTTGGTAATAAAATGAAATGTAAATTGGATGCCATGTGATAGCGAAATGAAATGCAATGAGATTTGGGCGAGTTTGGGAGCAATTACATTTGAATTTCAGAGGGAAAAATCTATATATGTAGGTGCTTGGCCTCTCATTTGGTCTCTTGTAAAATTGCATCGTTATGCTGCCAGTTTGGTGATTGAAAATCTGAGCTTCAAAGTGTGGCTTCCTAGCTAAGTCTCAGTTTCGTACTTGGAAGATAGTACCTAGCTGTGTTCTTGTATTTCCAGTGCTGTTAGAGAGTGTTTTGCTGAGTGTGGAGTGTTTTCTTGCTGCTGGTCGCGGAGTTGCTGAAACCGTATTTTGCTCATACCTCTTGACCAAGTGATTGCATCGTTCTGGGTATCGGCTCTTTGGAAGCATATTGGGAAGACAATCTTTCTTCTATCTTGACGTGGCTTTTGGTGGTCATTACATTTTTTTGTTGCAAATCGAATTTTGCTGCTGTAATGCCATTTTCAGACTTACCTTGGGTTGCGTGCGACACATTTGAGGCTACACATTTGAGGCTTCCAAGTTGCGATTTTGAGGTATTAGATTGGTTGCCTATGTTATATAAATCATTTGCATTTGTTTTGGTGTGATTCTGGTTAGTTTTGAGAAAGTTACGAGTGTTTTGGTGTTTCCGGTAGTGGCTGGATAGAGTGTTTCTAGCTTGCAGAATGAGAAGAGTGGTAGTGTTTAAGTGTGGTGTGATTTTAATAGTGGAGTGTTGGAGATCAGCATTAAGCTTCTTATCTTATCTAATATCTCTATTTTGTAAGATTATTTTAGTAGTACTGATCAATCATTCTTGTTGTTTCTTATTTGTAATTCCCACTATGCAAGTGGGAGAGGATGGCTTAGCCGCCTTCTATGTTGGTAATCAAGAAATAATCAATGTCCTCCCGCTGAAATATTGCGGTAGAGTTGATTAATTGTAATAAGTTCTCTCGCTGAAATACTGTGGTCGAGTTGATTTTGTTGTATTACGTCCTCCTGCTGAAATATTGCAGTTGAGTTGATTTTGTTTGTAATAAGTCCTCTTGCTGAAATACTGCAGTAGAGTTGATTTGTTTTGTGTGTTAGTGTTTCTTCTTGGCTGGTTTACCGCCAAGTCTTCTAGTTATCTATCCCACTAAAAAGTGGAAGGGGCTGGCTTGCTGCCTATATTGTAATCAATTTCAGGTTTTCAAGCACCTAGCGATCCCCTCAGCACTGTATGCTCTCACCCTCCCAGGTTGGGCTCAACTTGATGATCAGAAAGTGGAGGGTTACTTTCAGCAATATTGTGATTATCTTTCCTAACTTTAAAGAGTGCATTGTAGTGTTGTTGTGCTTAAAAACCAAAAAAAATTAAGAGAGATGTTACACGACACCCATCCTCGCATATCCGAATTGGGACAAGGAGTTCCATGTCCACGTAGATGCCTCTAATTTTGCAATTGGTGCCACATTAGCTCAGGTAAGTGACCATGGACTGGACCATCCGATCTATTTTGTGAGTAGATTACTGTCTAAGGCCGAAAAGAATTACAGCACAACAGAGCGCGAGGCCCTAGGGATGGTATATGCCGAGCAAAAATTCAGACATTACTTTCTGGCGATGCCATTCACGTTTTACGTAGACCACCAGTTGCTTATGTATCTAGTCAAGAAACCAATCATTCAAGGAAGGATCAGCAGATGGCTACTCCTACTATAGGAGTTTACATTCACCATCATTGTAAGATCGGGGAAAAGCCATGTGATCGCTGATTAATTATCCAGGATAAGGTCGGGGGAGCCGCCAAAGGGGGTTAATGATGAATTTTTGGATGCTCACCTGTTCAAGATCGCAATACTGCCATCATGGTATACTGCTATCGGGGAATATCTCTCCACCTCCGTGTTCCCGCAAGGTATGCCACCTGGAGAACAGAGGAAGCTCGTGTTGAGAAGCCGTACATTTTAGTTAATTAATGGATTGTTGTATAAAATGGGGCCCGACTAGGTGTTGCATCGGTGTGTGATGGAGGAAGAGGTGCCAAGCATTCTGAGGGAGGCACATGAGGGGCCCACGGGAGGCCATATGGGACCCGACATTATGGCACGGAAGGTGCTACTGGCAGGCCTATGGTGGCCCACATTGTATAATGATGCCAGAGAATGGGTAGTGGGTTGTGACACGTGCCAGAGCACCGGAAAGCCGCTGAAGAGGGTTTTCATGCCTCTCAACCCCTCACATGCCCAAGAGTTATTTGAGCGCTGGGGGCTGGATTTTATTGGGCCACTCAAGGCTAGCCATGCCAAGAGGTGCCGCTACATGTGGTCGCCATAGAGTATTTAACGAAGTGGGTGGAAGCATGGGCCTTGCCTGAGAACTCAGCCTTGAGTACGACAAGATTCATTTATGAGCAGATAATTACACGGTATGGCATCCCCATACAGTTGAGTAGCGACGGGGGTGGACATTTTGTGAACCATGTCATCAAGCTACTCACTATTGAATTCAAAATTTTTCAACCATTGTCCAACCCTTATTACCTCCAAGCCAATGGGCAGGCGAAGGCTACCAACAAAATTATCGTTGAAGTAAATTATAAGTCTTGCAGAGCCGAGGGGGAAGACTGTGAAGAAAAGTTACCCTCTGTTTTGTAGGCCTACTGCACCACCTACAAGGTGACTACGGGCTAGACGCCATTTCAACTCATGTATGGACAGGAAGCTGTTTTGCCAGTTGAGTTCATGGTGCCAATCCTTCACATTGCTATTGAGAATAGGCTCGGGGATATGGAGAGCCTAAGAGAGAGGTTGTATGTGTTGAACAAGTTGGATGAGAAAAGAATGATGTCTCAGTGGGCTACGAAGGTAGCCCAAAAAAGGAGGAAGCTGTGGCACGACAAGCACTTAAAGCGAATGAGGTTCGCCCCAAGACAATTAGTGCTGAAATATAATGGGCGCAATGAGATTAAACCCGACAAATTCAAGATAAGGTAGTTAGGGCCATATAAAGTTTGGGAAGTGGCTGAGAACGGGTCAATCAAGTTGTGGACACTGGATGGACGGGAGGTTCCAGACAGCGTTAATGGGTCAAAATTAAAATCATATCATGAGCGTAGGCGAATCGACCCAAAATCTTCCGTGGGGAGACTTAGGTAAGATTATAAAATTTTAATATATAAAAAGAAACTGTTAAAATCTCCCTACAGTATATATTGACCGTATGGCAAAAAAACACAATATATATGAAAAAAATCACCGTACAGTACATATTTACCGTACGACAAAGTGGGAAAAAAAAAGTCGCTGAAAGAGAAGCGGTCGTACGGTATATATGCATCGTACAACGAGAAGGAGAGATACACTAGCTGTACGGAAAGGAAAAAAAATATCGGCATGTGGTATAGTCACTGTATGGGAGAAGAGAAAAAAACGTACGCGGAAAAGAAAAGACATTACCATACGGGTAAGAGCCGTACACCGTATGATGGGGTATTTGGAGGAAAAAATGCCATTGTACAGTCTCTATTACCTTATGACACAGAGAAAAAATATATTTAGCTTCTGCGTGAGTGGTGAACGCTACCGTACGACAGAAAGGAGAGGAAAAACAATAAAATCGTTGGGCAGCAAGAGTGAACCATACTGTCGGTAGTTGGAGGAGAGTAAGCACATGCAAAAAATTGTTTCCCTAACCCTATTTTTTTAATATTTAAGGGCACAAGAGACAAAAACAAAATCATTTAATGAAGCCCAACAGTGGAAAGAATTGGAAAAGACAGTTGCGGCAATTACCTGCTATAGTGCCGTCAACCTCTGCCAACAAGAAAGCTATTCGGATTCAGCCTTCAGGTGTGAAAGTAAGGGCCGACATGGCTGACAGCAGCAAAGGCAAGGGCAAAAAAGTGCGACCAAAGGTACAAAATCAGATGGCAGCGAAGGACGAGGTGTTTGCGGACACCATTACCTTCGAGGGTTTGAGTGGGACAGATTGTAAAAAATGGTGGAACGAGACCCCACATGATGATCCCATGAAGGCACAGCTGCGACACGCACAGGCACACTTGGCCATCTAGATGCCCATCTTTTGCATTAAAGATTTTGAGGTTGTGCTGAGGGCTATGCTTGGTGCCAACGACAGACACGCGATAGTCAGTGTTCGATTATGAGCACCACTAGGTTACGGTTTCTTTTGCTTCCACAGAGTTCACGAGGGTTTTTGGTATTCTGGGAACACAGGGGAAGAAAGTAGATAAGAGCCAGAAAATATCCCCAGATTTCAAGGATAAACTCCTGAAGTTGATGTGTCGAGATGACCTCACATAGGCCGAGCTCAATAGTCTCCAACATGCCAACAAGGGAAGAGGCCTAAAGAAGTCCTTTTTGAGAGAGGGGGAATGGCAGTGTCTCCTGGATGTGTTGAAGAGCCGCTTGATGGGAGCCAGTGGGGCTTTAGACATTGCTATGGTGCAGGTTGTATTGATGAATGACATCCGCAATGGCGTGGAATATGACTGGGCATTGGTGCTCGTTGATAGGATGGGGAATTTATGACCTTGCAGCACAAAACTTTCTATATGCCACACCATGCCATTGGACTGTTCTTGGATGTCGTGCGTCTTTAGATATCGCCCGACACACAACACTTGGCAGCACACGACCGTGTACACCTTGGACAACCACCTATATTCTATTGGGCTCATTTAGATATCACGACACCGAGTGGAGATACACAATCAGGCAAGACACGAAAGTGGAGGGTGGTGGTGTTTGAGTCCGAGCCAAAGTTGGAGTCCGAGCCTAGTGACCAGAGTGAGGAGGCAAGTGCAGAGGAGGATTTTGTAGATATGTCGCAGGGCATGAAGGGTAGTTTCAGGATGGTAGGTAGAGGCAGACAACAGGTGGAGGAGACCGTGGCGACATCTCCCGCAGTTGCACAGACAACCACACCTCCACCTCCCACAATTGTTCCAGTAGCGGCAATCACATGGCCCCAGAGTGAGTTACCCCAACAGATGGCATCATCACGTGCCACTCAGACTCTACCACCTGGAGTGACAATATTGGCAGTGCCGATTCCTGGGTTTGGGCAAGGTCGGGCACCAACGATTTTGATTCCCTTGCACATGGCGACAACATTGGTAGCGCTACCAGGAGCACCAGAGCCTCAGATGGTCGGAGTTAGGAGTCCCAGGGCAGCAACAGTAGAGGCAGGGACCAGTGGCCGGATAGTTGGTAGGGAGGCTACGGTAGTATCAGAGCATCTTGGAGGGAGTGGTACCCCTTCTCAGGTGGATATGAGTGCCTGGCTGAGTCGGTATAAGATTGCACCAGTAGCATCGGTTGGAGCAGCTGTCCTCTCGTCTCGGTGTGAGTTAAGCCCTCGTGAGATTGTGGACTTGGTTGGAGATAGCTTACCAGAGACTTCACGGATAGTGCAGAGAGACCACTCACCTATTCGTGAGTTGGTGCTGAGTCCCAGGCAAGGAGGAGTTGATCCACAACCCCCCTCATGATAAGCCACTGTAGAGTCCTCGCCAGGATGCCCAAGAGAACGGTGTCCCAACATCTCCCAGAATTGAGGGTGACAGGGATTTGGAGCGGTTTCTTGCGGACATGGCTGTTGGAGCCTGGAGGATTGTAGCCTCCGCCAGGTCCCAGGGAGATGCCACGATAGACGGACAGTTGAAACAGTTGCTTGGGTTTATGAGGGATGGGTGCACGACACACCTTGTTGAGTAATCTGAGACGAGAGGGTGGCCTACTACAGAGACCTTGCAGATGCTCGAGGATTGGGGCCTCTGGGTGCAGGTTGGAGAGACTAGTAGACAGTCACTGTTGCGAAGGATAGAGCAAGTCTTCTGTGAGACATACTATGAGCTGAGGAGGACATAGTATATTGCTTAGGGTACCGAGACCCAGCGGTAGAAGGTCGTGTCGGCAAGGGAGGAGTTGGCTGCTTGACTCCAGCAGCTGGAGGAGTCGCACAGAGAGAAGTTGGCTCGGGAGAAGACCTCGTGGGTCGCAAAACGCGCTACCTTGGAAGCAGAGTTAGCCGAGGAGAGGTCGGTGAAGGATGCCTTGGGGGCACGGTTAGAGGAAGCTCGGGAGGATAAGGCTATGCTGGAGAGTTGTCTCGCTAGTGCCTTAGAGATGGTGGAGAAGAAGGATAAGGTCTTGGAAGCCATGATGATGGTGAAAGTAGCTATGGAGTGGTAGATGGTTGCAGAGCGGGACCTCAAGTTGAGGGTTGAGTAGGTCTACGAGTTACGGGCACGCTTGGCAGCCACACCCAAAGCATCGGCACCATCCTCACTAGGGATGCTTCCTCAACCCCATTCTTAGTCATGATTTCTTTTTCTGTTGATCATCCCATTTTGTTTTCAGTCGTCAGGAGACGACCTTGTTTTTTTTGGGGGATGATGTTGGCGTTAATATTGTATGTATGGGAATAAAAAGTAATTAATTAGGAAGTACTTTGTTTAGTGATGTAACTGAGGGTAGGTAGTTACGGGTGCGATGGTTATCCCTCGCACCCCCTCGGTACCTTTATATACCATATATGATGTAACTGGTCATTATTACGATTATGAATGAAATGGTATCTTTTCTGTTGGTTGGCAACTAATATACATTGTGTTACTTAATATTGTTTATCTGAAATCCATGGCATTTGTAATATCCCCCTTAATTTTTTCCAAATTTTTCCCACAATTACATTCAACACAAAACTTGTTATGGTTAGGAAATGAAAACCAAATGCTGCTGAAAGTAACCCTTTCACTTTCTAATCACCGAGAGCCCAGCATGGGAGGGTGAGAGCATATGGTGTGAAGGAGATCATTAGCACAAATAACTATTGGAAATGAAATCTCAAATACAATACTGGACGACAAGCCAACCCTTTCCGCTTATCCAGTGGGTGTAAGAACTTCTACAACACTATGGCGGTGCAACCAACCAATTAGAAGATTACAAATTTTAAGAACAACAATCACTCGACCGCTTATTCAGTAGTAGGACTAGAAATGAAATAACAATCAAATCCACTGCTTATTCAGCGGGAGGATTGAAAATAAGATTACAAATCAACTCTACCGCTTATGCAACGGGAGGACAGTATTGCAATATTCAAAATAGGCAGCAAATCCAGCCTCTTCCACTTATGCAGTGGGACTAAGAGCAATAATCCAATTAGATAGCTGTTAGCCTGTTAGTACTACTAACCAGCTTTACAATGCACAATATGGATTAAAATTTAAGGGAAATCACTATTCCAAAGATAGGCGGCAAGGCCAACCTCACCTCTTCCACTTATGCATTGGGACAAGAAAGAACAATAGAAATCTAATATATAAATCTGCAACATTATCTTCAATCCACTCCTCTGAATGAAGAGCAGTCTCTGGCTCGACTAGTTGCTGTATTGCAAGCAAGAAATCAAGCTATGGCAAGGAGGTAAGCGTTCCCCGAAGCTTTCACTCTGCATTTCGACAACATTTCAATTATAAAAATTCTTGGATACCAAAAACAAGAGCCCAACACTCTTATTTATAGACTTTGTGTCTCCAAATTCAAATTCACATTCCCTCCAAATGAATGCCAAACCCAAATGCACATTCACTTTACATTATTTTGAAATTACATTTCATTTCTCCTTTCTCCAAATCGACCTTCTCATAGGAGCAAATATACTTTATAAAAATGATAATAAAATCATAATGTGACATCCAAGGTAGATAAGTGAAATATATTATAAAATTAACTTATTTCTCCATAAGGTGTCCATCTTGCCTTATTAATATTTCACTTTATAAAGTATTTTTCCTCAACAATAAATTGCCCAATATATAATTAAGGAAATGACTTAGATATCAATATAACTTAAGCAATCCCTTTAAAATAAATCGTCCAACCTTTGCCTTAAGTTGTAATTTAATTCAAAACACCATTTTCATCAAATACTGAACCTACCAAAACAAGCTCCAAAGATATGGGGAAACAAGCTAAGAGAATTGCCCTGCCAGAAATAGTCATTGAACTGAGCTGAAGAACCCTTGCCAAGAATAGCACCAAAAAAATGCTTGGAAGACCAATTGCAAACTGACCTGCTAGAAATAGCCATATGAACAGGCTTGCTAACATCCTGCTAAAAATAGTACTTACTAAAAATGGCATGCTACTAAAAATAGTAAGTGTTTCCAAAGTGATTTTAACCACATTCTAAGAAGTCATCGCACTTACTAAAAATAGTAAGTCCGGAAAAAGTCACCCAATCCCAATGCATGTCAAACCATCTTGAAGCTCTCTGAAAACCCAGAAGGAATCCAGAATCCAAACTGTCAAACTCCCACATACACCCTCTGAAAATACCAAAGAATCCTCCTAGAAAATAAGAAACCCTAGTTTTTGCTCTTGACTAGCCTATGGGCCTCCAAAATAGGCTAACAGCCAACTGAACTAATCACTGTGGAGAAGGGGACATTACAGCATTACTGTTCTCTGTTATAAATTCTGCCTGCATGCATTAAACTGTTCGCTTGGAGGGCAAACAAGAATCTGTTGAAGGGTTGGCAAAGGAGAAGGAGAAGGATTAGAATGAAAATGCATAATGGAGAGCATTTTTCCATTTCTTAATCATTGTATGAAGATTATAGTTGTTAATAATATTTGGTTTGAGTTTTGTTTTACAATGCTTATTTTTTTTCCTATAACTCAATTTTGTACTGATTGGCTTTAGCTTTGTCTGTGGAT
Source organism: Cryptomeria japonica (assembly GCF_030272615.1). Taxonomy (NCBI): domain Eukaryota; kingdom Viridiplantae; phylum Streptophyta; class Pinopsida; order Cupressales; family Cupressaceae; genus Cryptomeria; species Cryptomeria japonica. The sequence continues at coordinate 355,575,922 of NC_081408.1, read as the reverse complement.
TGCTCACACACATATGTATAGCTTTACGTTAACCATGTCTGTATGCATGCATGTATGTACTGAAAAGTATGTGGAGAAGTATATTCAACAAAATGAATGAGCCACTTGCATTACTTGATTGCTGTGCTAAAATTTTAAGACATTTTATTATCAGAATGCTTGAAAAACTGCAACTTCTAGCTGGGCTGCAAAAGCAGATGCCACATGCCCAGAACTTCAAATAATATATGACAGAAAATTCAATAGTTGGCAACTTAAGAAATCACTCCTGCAAACCAAAAAGTTTTTCATATTGTACATGATATGATCATACTACAAGTATATATGATCCACATAAGAAATATAACTTCAATTTGTCAGTCAGAGTTTTCAATTTATCCTCACATAGAAGCTCCAAATGTTTTGATGCAGTGATAGGAATTAGTTGTATCAATACTGAAAAGTTATTCAGTGGTTGCTCAAATATTAAGAATATCTAAATAATCTAATCTGTCCTGGCTTGCAGTTATTTGGAATGGGTGAAAATGGACACCCTGAAACAAACAAAATATATACAATCAATGAATAATCTACTTGGCTGGTACTCTTTTCTTAAAGCTTTCTTGCAAGCTTTGGGTTCTGCTTATAATACTTCTTGTGATTCCAGATTTTCTTCTGATTGAATTTTTTTCCCAACTTAATTTCATGCTGCCTTCAAGAGTACCTGCAGGCAATCCATTATGCAAAATTTCCACCTTGAACAATGTGGGTTCACAAAGACCACTTGTATATGCAGATACCACTGGTGCCAAGTGTATTGTTGTGAAACCTGCATCATGAAAAATAAGGTAACCATCTACAATTTTTAACAAAATAACAGCAAATCTTAGGAAACATTGTTATCACCTTCTTGACACATAAAATTACATAACTTGATGGGGACTTGAATAGGGCTTAGGCAAGAAAAATCCTAATTTTGCATCAAACTAAACATCTACCATTTTTAGTATCATTTTGAGAATGAAAAAGAGATACATAATCTTCTTGGAAGACTGATGTCTTGGTTCCCCATTATATTTTTAGTTGACGGCAGTATGCAAAAAAAAATAAAAAAATACACACCTTAACACACTTATATTCCCAAGGTCAATTGTTAGATGATTGGCTTAGTTGAATTATTGTTGTTGTGCTTGTTGTAAAAGTTGACATAGTTCACCAGTTCTCTGTTCCTAGAATTGCTTAGCACCTTTGTAATGTATGTGGATATAATGCTATCAGGGAAATAGGAAATGATGAATGGTGTGGATAGTATAACAAATTGACAGTATTGCTGATCAGCACTATTTTGGTTTGATGCTAAGAGATCATGTTGCATAACACATGGGATGCTCCTAACTCTGAGGGACATAACCTAACTGGATATTGACATTTTCTAGGAAAACATTAGAGGGTGTACTAAAAAGGATACGCTAGGAACAAAAAAGAAGAGGAAAGAAGAGCTCCGGTTAAAAGTATCATGTGTCTCTTCAAATCTAATTTAAGTACTTTTAAAGTAAAGGCTAAGACAATACAAATCAACCAACAACACTTAAGGAAACACTATACATAGGAAGTGGACCCCTACATCCTCATTCACATATAAAAAAGAAAAACAAAGAAAAAGCTGACTTGTCAAGTGAAATTGACAAACTGAGGATAGTACAAAAGGATTGAAGTGAATCATCCCTAGTAATATGACATGTGGGAGGGTCTATCATATGTATTTCTTGTAAGAAAGGCACAAAACCAATAATAACACACAAAGAAAACTATCTTAAACTAATCTAAACCTACAACTAAAACTCTAAAATCATAGAAACAACATTAAGGGACTGTTTATTGCAAGAAAGGGAGTGAATGCACTGCTACTTGTAATTTTGACCATTGTATCTCCGAGTTTCTAAGATGTGGGGAGGTAACTTCAGTGATAACAAAAAATTTCCTGAATTTTACTGACAGTGGAAAACAACTATTAAAATAACTTGAGCAAACAAACACAGATGAACTTTTAAAAAGTGAATACAATGTGTTGTATTTGCAAAGACAATTCTCCCTCTTTTAGCATTTTACAATTTTTTTAGCTTCTTTTTCCTAAGTAACTCTTTTTCTTTTGTGGACCAAATGGAGAAGGTTTTCTGGTCTTGAAAAAGTAGACACCACCTCTAAGTCCTTGGAATGTAAGGGATGCCATTTGAACCACACTGATTTTCTGATCGCTCGTGACCTCTAAGACTTGCACATAAATAGAAAAAGCATGAGCTTGGAATACTAATATAGAAGGTTTTGCGATGGAAAACAAATGTTAAAGGCTTCATGGCTTGTTTTCAATTATTTCTGACCCTAGGTTCCCTCTACAGGAAAGAGTGGTGAAAATGTTAGTTGCGATAACATGAAACAACTATGAAAGAAGCATAACTGTGTATATGAAAAGTATTTGTCCTATTGCAGAATGCATTAAACCAATAAACTTTCCACTAAGATCTACACAATAGCAAGTAGACATAAGGAAAAAAATTGTAGAATCATACTAGCTAACCAATTTAATTACAAAGTACATATGAGCCCTTTCTCATATTAAACAAGAAAGCCATGATATATGGCTTGGTCCCAAAAGTTGGATCAATCTAGCACAAAGGCCTTGAAAATACTAGTCTTCTTGAAGAAAGTGCAGATTGGACTTGATGTCATATAGAATAATTTTGGGAGGTGGTGGTTCTTCAGCGGCTCTTTTCTGTTATGCATTGTATCCTAGTTGCTACAGAATTTGCTAGTTACTATACACAGTTCTTTACCGCTACGCAACACGATCTTGCTACTACACAAAGTATCTCAGTTTTGACTTGGTGGCAAAATATTCTTAGGATGAATGTTAATTTGTACTTGATAATGTCTCTATTCTTCGTTTCCATCTCAGTTTGTGGCAACAAAGGTTTTTGTATTTTGATTTTATAATACAGAGGGAGTGGACTCCTACATTCTCATTCACATGTTGAGAAGGAAAATGAAGACAAGCCTGACTTGTCAAGTGAAATTGACAAACTAAGGCTAAAACAAAAGGGTTGAAGCACATCATCCTCAGAAATATGACATTTGAGAGGGTCTATCATGTATTTTTTGTAAGAAAGACACAAAACCAACGAACAACACTCAAAGAAAACTACCTTAAATTAATCTAAACCTACAACTAAAAACAACATTCAGGGATTGTTTATTGCAAGAAGGGAAGTGAAGGCACTGCTCTGCATGATTTGGAACACTGTTTCTCCGAGTTTCTAAGATAAGGGGAGGTTCTTGCAGGGAGAACAAATTTTTTCCTGAATTTTAGTGGCTGTGGGGGACACCTATTCAAATAACCTAAACAAACAAAGAGTTACTGAAATTTTAGAGAGTAAAGATTACGTTACCCCGAGTTTCCAGGACGGGGATGGTAGGGGATGGCAGGACGCATTTCTAGGACAGCAATTTTTTTTGCCAAATTTGGGGTTGGCGGGGGACGGCTATATAAAAAATAGGGAAAATTTAAAATATATAGGAAAATTCTAAATGTTCACATGAAAACATGTATAAAGCATGCATATATACATTATATTCATATGAAAACATGGATATAGCATGTGTATGATACTATGAAAACATTTTAGAATATAAATTCTGAACGTACAACATTGTCAATACTCGATATGCAATTATGCATTCATAATTCACAATTTCAATTCATTCACATTGTCAATATCAAAGTTTTAAAACTCGTGGACTCGCCACGAGTCGACTCGCCAAGGACTCGCGAGGCGAGTCCATCTGAAAGACTCGCGAGTCCTTTGCAAGGACTCGCGAGTCTTTCAGATGGACTCGCCCGACCTAGAAAAAACGTCATGCTAACTTTAAAAGTGAGTTTTTTTAATATTTTTTTGCCTTCATTTGGTGTAATTGAGGGAGTGAAATATCTCATGAAGGGTTTTTTTGCCAATAGAAAAATAACAGCGATGCCCCTTGACCCCAACTTGGGGGCGCTGCCCCCAAACCACCGTCTAAAAATATAGGGGGAAATTGCGCTGATGGAAGTAGTGAAAATTTAACCTCCGAGTCTGATTAGGCTCCATATAACAACATAATTAGCATTGAAAAAATCTGGGTATTTAGATTTAGTATTTCAAATTTCAAATATTGCGCATTTGTAGATCATATGACATGTGTAATGTTTCAATTATGGCTCTTATGTTCTCTAAATGCATTAATTTCTTCATGTTTTTTTGTAAAACTAAGGTTTTTTTTTCTGCTGAGTCTTTCGTGAGTCTTTCACGAGTCCGAGTCCAAATTTTTGGTTTGCCGAGTCCGAGTTTTTAAACTTTGGTCAATATGCATATCATAATAGATATTAAAGAAATAACATACAAAATGCCCAAAGACTACACCGCTGCCATATAGTTTCATTGTCAATTACGATATGAAAATCAAAATAGTACTAATGAATTAATATTATATTATTTTGATTTCCTATTTATAATTTATTATTTATTAATTTTAAATTTTTAAATGTTTACCAATAAATTTAACAATTTAATATTTTTTCTATTTATAATATATTAATATGAATTAATTTTAAATGTTTGATATGAATTAAATTATAATAAATTTAAAATTTAATTAATGTTGCCTTTTAATTTATTTAATAACAATTTGAATTAATAGGGGCCCATATTAGAAAATTATTATTTTTTTTTGAAAATACGACATTTTTTATTTTTTTAATATTTTTAATAGTCTTAGATGTGGGGGACGTCTCGCCGTCCTCGGGATGGATTGGGGAATTCCCAGCCATCCCCGGAACGTACGGACGTCCCCCCTAGCAAGGGCAGACGTCTCCCCGTTTCGGGGACGTCCCCTCTAAATTCTTGGCAATTTCGGGATGGGGGGAAACGTCCCTTGGTCATCCCCAAGTTCCTGAAACGTCCTTGGGACTGGGACGGGGGTTTTCAGGCCGGGGACGCGTCCCCGGGTTACATAGAGTAAAGACAATGTTTTGTATCTACAATAATAATACTCCCCATTTTAGCATTTCATGACATTTTAGCCTTTTCTTCCTAAGAAGTACTTTTTTTTTTCACCAATAGAGCAGGTTGTCTAGTCTTGAAAAAGTGGACAGCCCCTCCAAGGCTCCAAATCCTTGTGATGTCAGGGATGTGACTTTCACCACATTGAATTTCTAATTGCGACCTATAAGACTTGCATATAAATAGACAGCATGATCTTGCAAGATGAATATTGAAGCTTTTACAATAAAAAACAAATACTGAAGGCTTTTATGACTTTTAGTCAACCAATTCAGACCCTAGCTTTCCTCTACAACAAAAGGTGGTGAAAATGTCAGTTACAAAAGGGTGAAAAAACAACAAAACATAGATACAATAGAAAATTAACAGATGGAAAAAATAGTAGAATAATTCTAGCTAACCAATTTAATTACAAAGTACATATGATCCCTTGCTTATATCAAACAAGAGTGAAGATAACATAGGCATGATAAGTAGTTCCAAATATAGGATCCATCTAGCACAACAGCCTTGAAATTTGAAAATACATTCTTGAAGAATGCGGATTGGACTTGATGTCATAGACATTAATTTTTTAGATAATTTTGGGAGGTGGTGGTTCTCAAGAGACTTTGTTATGCATCATATCCCAGTTGCCGTACAAAATTTGCTACTTACTATACATATTGCTTTACTGCTACACAACATGATCTAGCTACTGCACAAAGCATTTATGGTTTTAGTTGCTAGCAAAATTTTCTTGGACAGAGTTGCTTGGTACTTGATAATTTTTATTTATTCTTTGTTTCCATCTCAGATTTTGCCAACAAAGGTTTTTGATATTTTGATTTTATAACACATAAGGACTGGACCCCTACATCCTCATTCACATATCAAAAAAGAAAACAGAGACAAGCCTGATTTTTCAATTTAAATTGAATAACTGAGGCTAGTACAAAAGGATTGAACTCCATCATCATGAATTTCTTTCAAAAAACACAAAACTAATGAACGACAATCCAGAAATATTTTTCTATTTAATATATAATAGATACATTTTTTTTCATTTGTTCCTCTCCAAAAACATATATATTTCTATTATAAAGTTGTGAATGAATGGTTCCTTTGAAATTCATTACCCAAACTATCATTGGCTGATGCATAATCATAGTCAAGCACTTGAATCATCAAATATTCCTTTTCTAGCCGCTGAAGAGAAAATGTGGAAAGAACAATAATTGGCAAATCCTGCATTTGAGAAGTACCAAAACTCAAAATAGTTGCATCAAAATAAATATCATTTATGTGAAGTTTGAAAATGTGATCATAAATATGCTTGCATTGTTAAATAAGATCTTGCAAATTATCAATTTAACTAGACATACTAGGAAAATGAAAGTAGAATAATGTGTTTTGTAAAGCAAGCTGATAAGATGAATTAATGTGACTCAAATGAAGTTCCATTATTTCAACTATGATTTGGTTGCAATTATAATATATATCTGATGTGTATATTTGAAGCACAATAGCAACTCATATAAAAAATTGAAACAAAAAATGGCCAACAACACATGCATACCTAAGATACATATTTCCCTTATGGGTCAACCTTTACAAGGGATAGGAGGGATGCGTTTGCATTATGCACTTTGTTTAAGTCATTTTAGAGTCATTTTAGAGAATAGCAAGGGGCGACAAGAGGGAGACTATTATTAAAAATAGGAAAATTTTAGAAATGCAGGAGAATTTCATTCATATGATAACATTGCTATGTCATTCACCACATACATTATAGATCCTTAATACAGAACATTAGAGTTGAATTGAGAGTTCGTGTAATATCCCTAGCATGAAACTTGTGAAATATGCAATTTTTTGAATTTGTGCAAACTTAAAAGAATATAGAATATAAAGTGTAGACACCAAAATCAAATAACAAAATGATAATCAACAATATTTATCAAAAATAATAAATTTGCGAAACCTTCATTCATGAAAATATTGTGTAATGTCTCCATTTTCAGCCCAAGCATTCAGAGAGAAGATAATTAAATTACTAAAAATTAAGTTGTCTAATTTAATGTTTTTGAAGAAACTGTATTTAAGTTAAATATTTTATTTTTATAGTGACTTTACCTAGGGCCAAAAACAAAGTAAAATATTATAAAATCATGTGAATCATCAAATATTCTTTTTCTAACTACTAAAGAGAAAATGTGGAAAGAACAATAATTGGCAAATCTACATTTGAGAAGTACCAAAACTCAAAATATATATCATTTATGTAAAGTTTGAAAATGTGATCATACATATGCTTGTATTGTTAAATAAGATCTTGCAAATTATCAATTTAACTAGACATACTAGGACAATTAAAGTAGAATAATGCGTTTTGTAAAGCAAGCTCATAAGACGAATGAATGGGACTCGAATGAACTTTCATTATTCCAACTATGATTTAGTTGCAATTATAATATATATCTACTGTGTCTACTTGAAGCACAATAGCAAGTCGTATAATTAATTGAAACAAAAAAGGGGTAATAACACATGCATACCTAAGACTCATATTTCTCTTATAGGTCAACCTTCACATGACCTAGTACTTGAATACTAATTCTTCATCATAAATAATTCTGGGGTAGGAATGGCAAGGGAGAGGTTGGATGTGTTTCTAGGATGGACTTTTTTTAAGTCATTTTAGAGAATAGTAAGGGACAACAAGGGGGAGACTATTGATAAAAATAGGAAAATTTTAAAAATATAGGAGAGTTTCATTCATATGATAACATTATATGCTATTCATCACATACATTATAGATCCTTAATACAAAACATTAGAGTTGAATCGAGAGTTCATGTGATATCCCTGACATGAAAACTTATGAAATATGCAATTTTTCCAATTTGTGCAAGCTTAAAAGAATATAGAACATAAAGTGTAGATGCCAAACTCAAATGACAAATTATAACCAACAATATTTATCAAAAACAATATTTTGAGAAACCTTCATTCATCAAAGTATCATTGTGTACTATCTCCATTTTCGCATTAAGAGAAAACAAAATTAATTATTTATATTGAGTTGTCTAAATTAATCTTTTTCAGACAACTTATATTCAATTAATTATGTTTATAAGTTAAATATTTTATTTTTATAAAGTGACTTTCCCTAGGGCTAAAAATAAAGTAAACTATTATAAAATCACTTGAATAATCAAATATTCCTTTTCTAGCCATTGAAGAGAAAATGTGGAAAGAACAATAATTGGCAAATCCTATATTTAAGAAGTACCAAAACTCAAAATAGTTGCATCAAAATAAATCTCACTTATGTAAAGTTTGAAAATGTGATCAGAAATATGCTTGCAACATTAAATAAGATCTTGCAAACTATCAATTTAACTAGACATACTAAGAAAATTAAATGCAAGCTGATAAGATAAATGAATGAGACTCAAATGAACTTTCATTATTCCAACCATGATTGGGTTGCAATTATAATATATATCTAATGTGTATATACGAAGCACAATAGCAAGTCATATAAATAATTGAAACAAAAAATGGCTAACAACAAATTCATACCTAAGATTCATATTTCCCTTATGGGTCAGCCTTCACATGATCTAGTACTTGAATACTAATTCTGCATCGTAAATAATTCTAGGGTAGGAATGGCAAGGGATAGGAGGGATGTGTTTCCAGGATGAACTTTTTAAGTCATTTTAGAGACTAGAAAGGGACAACGAGGGGGATACTATTAATAAAAATAGAAATGTTTTAGAAATATACAAGAATTTTATTCATATGATAACATTGATATGCCATTCATCACATACATTTTAGATCCTTAATATGGAACATTAGACTTGAATTGAGAGTTCATGTAATATCCCTAGCATGAAAACTTATAAAAATGCAATTTTTTCAATTTGTTCAAGCTTAAAAAAATATAGAATATAGAGTGAAGATGCTAAACTCAAATAACAAAATGAGAATCAACAATATTTATCAAAAACAATAAATTTGGGAAACCTTCATTTATCAAAATATCATTGTGTAATATCCCCATTTTCAACCCAAGCATTTAGAGAGAATAATTTAATTAATTAAATTAAGTTGTCTAAATCAATGTTTTTCAGGCTACTTGTATTTAATTAATTATTTTTGAGTTAGCTCATCCTAGAATAATCTGGTTTGCAACCAATTTCAACACATTACTATTCTTGCTTTATGTAAAGGAAGCTTCAAGGCATATTCTACTTAGTGAGGACTGGACTTCTTCATCAAATACTAATACTAATATAGGTTTTAATGTGGGAAATTGTATTTTTGATAAGCAAGGCTTCTGGGCATTGACCACAAAGCTTGTGCAAGTAAATCTAATTCTACATTATATTTTTATTTAAATATTTTTCTTTTATTTGCTTATTTTTGTTCACACTTACGTTAATGTTTCACAATAATTTTAGTTCACAAAGCCTTTAGTGGTTCTTCTACAAGTCAATGGGGAAAAGTTTATAATGGATTAATATATGAGGGCATGGACAAGGCCAAGGCGCCCATTAGATCCATTTATATGGGAGTTGAGGATAAGTATCAACCCATTTGGGAAATCATTGAAAGACAATGACATCTCTAGTTTCACAAGTCCCTACATGTAGCTTCTTATTTCCTCAATCCGACATTCCAATTCCGCCTTGATTTCAAGGGAGATGAAGAGGTTTCGAATGGGCTCTACACACTCATAGAGTGGATGATACCCAATTCTATTGTTGGAGCACAAATAGTCACCGAGATTGAGATCTTTAGATTGCACGAGGAGATCTCTTTCCATGAGATATATGCAAGGAACTTGGTTGACATTAAAGCTCATAAAAATCTATAAGGGCACAATTTAAATTTAATAATTAAAACATTTCCTCCTTTTTTATTATCATTATTTAGTATTGAAACTTAAAGTTGAATAATGAGATTGATTTTTTCCTTTTTCTCATCTCAAATGCATGGTGGGAAAGATTTGTTGCTGAGGTATTAAATCTTCATAGGATTGCAATTTGCGTATTGAGCCAACCATGCAATACTTCAAGTTGTGAGTGCAATTGGAGTATGTTTGAGCACATTCACTCCAAGAAATGTAATAAACTATCAATGCAAAGGTTGGACTATCTAGTTTATGTTTGTCATGTCCCCACCTTAGTTACATCTTCCACACTGTCCATAGGATGAGTTTAGATATGGTTAATTCAAAATATCATCTTATTTATAGGACTTCACGATTTTCTCTCAAGAGAAGATGTCGACAGCAAGTTACATCCACCCGAGAGCAAGTAATCCATGTCTAGAATAGTAAAGGATATGATCACTTATGCTAGCTTGAACTTTAACAATTTGAGAGTAATCCGCTTGATAATGTTGTGACTTCATAAGTAATCATGTTGAGGGGATACTGTTGGCTGATCAGGCACCGAATAAGAAGAAACAAAGTTGTTTTAGTATAACATTCCTTGACAAGCCAACTCCATTCATAAGTAATAGTAAATTAAAGCAAATGTGTTAATAAAGACTGAATACAATAAGATTTGATAGTGAATAATAATTGGTTGAAGAGATTGATCCTCTTCCCTTAGTGACAACAATCTCCTCCGAGACAAGATTAAGGATTAGTTAGAATAAATAATAATAATTTGAACTAGTAGTTTAGTCATGAAAGGGCATGTGATTAGCAAAGGGACACTTCTCATTCCAATGCTCACCACCTTGAGAAAAGTCATAACCTTCCATCCCCAATGAAGGAGTATACAAGAACAACACCAAGCATTCAAGGAGGGCATCAAAGATCGTATTGATGTCAAATATCAACTGGAGACTTAGTTCGATCACAACAAGGATCATCCATTACAACGGATAGGATTATTTACAATCATTATTTGTAACAACAAATTGGTATGATGTATCTTACCTTATGAGCTATATGCTTATTTTCAATAATGTCCTATTTGAATTCTATTAGGAATAATAAGCAAACATATGGTCTATAATATAAGTTATTTCACTTATTCTTAAATATATCTAAATGCAACTATAACAATGTCATCAAGACTTCCATTTGTTAATAATAGGGAATTAAGATTTATGTGATAGCTATGCTTAATTTCATATATATACATATACATTCATAATACATGAGAAATTAGTATATTAATAAACTAATCCTTAATAATTCTCTATTGCCCCTCATGAGGATTGGTTGGATTTGTTAGGGAAAGGAGGTACTAATATTTGACAAGGTATGTGAGCCCTAAGAGGTGGTATGGATGGGTGTTCTTGAAACCCTTTGGGGGCCTAAGAGGTGGTATGGACAAGTGTTCCAAAAACCCTTGGGCGTACTTGTGGAGAATGGGTCTCTAGCGCCCTAACATAGTTATTCCCCATCCTCCATTGGGGTTGATGATTAGGGAGCAAGTAAGGATTGGGCTAAAATATACTAATTATCAATTGTATTGTGAATACTAATGGTACTCTAGTTTTAATAATTTGATTTAAGGCATAATAAGTATAATGAAGTATGTTTAATTATGGAAAATAGGCATACTCCTAGTAGGGGACATTACAATGTTCATTACAACATACGCCTTAGCTAGAAAAAAATTTTGGGCATTGACTTATCAGCCATCATACTAAAAAGAGTTTGATCCACAATCAGATTGGATTACTAAGGCTAAGGATCCTATCTATACTAATGACGACCTTGATTGGGTTGCCCAGGTGGATAGAGAGGTAGTGGTAGTAGACATGGCAAAGCAGGACACAACACAAACAGACACCTTGGATGTTGGTGTGGGTGCCACTGAGACGAAAGAAGCTATTATGGTTGTGTTGGTGTGTGTTTTACGACACATCGAACACTGAATAAAGATGCCCAAAAGACACTCTATCCTCTTTTGAATAAAATCACCATGTATGCTAACGTTACAAAGATCATATGGCGATTCCAATATTTTCATTGCGAACTAGTGACTTTAATGGTGGATATAGCTCGTTTTGGTGATGTATGATGGTAATCCAAGGGGAACTTACAAATTTCATTCTCAAAGAAAACTTTTAGCTACAAAAACTTTATTTTTTGGGATTTTCTCGATTTTAGACTTCAAAAAATGGAAAAAGAAAAAGGATTCAGGAATTCCATACTATTCCTAGGAATTTAAGAGACGGTAGTGATTGGGTGAAACTAAACCATGCTTTGGTTCACCAACTTAAACAACTAAACAAAATGTTTGCAATCTTCAAGTGTTGTGTGTAAATTTTTTATACCATGAATAGTACCATCAAAATGAACAATACTTATCTGAAGGTAGAAGATAAACATCCACAAAATACGCTCAGACTAACTTTGCACAATGAACAAAAAACATCTATTCATCAAAAGTATGAGCAACCATCTCACCAATCAATACTATCAAATTTTGCATTCATTTAATAACTTTTATAAAGCAAATTCTATTCTACTTTGAAGAAAATATGAAACCATGCAACTATGAGATAACATAGAGATTCAAAGCAATGCAAATGAACTTTATTATCATAATACTCTTAAGAAAAATTTCACCAATCTTGCCTATACAAACGAGAGGAGGGTTTTATATAGAGTCTTAAAATGAACGAAAGGTCTAGATCAAACAAAGATCAAGGACTGAGATCAAAACATAGATACCCTAACTAGCGTTTATAATAGTTATCCAAACAAGAGCAAATAAAAGAAAGACACGAGTCACATGGAGCTTTCTTCTAGAAGAATGCATCTCTTATCCCCTTTTTGTGGCAGCATATTTGATGAACCTGGACACAAGATGATTAACCTCTTCCATTGTGACATGTGGCAGCATGTTTATCTTGAATTGGATTACGTCCAAGTCATCAACATAGGTGGCAAAAGCATTCTCCTAATCTAGTTCTTGTTTTTGAAAGTCATCCTTGATGGAAAAGGTGGATGCCTTAGTCAAATTTTGCTTAAGGATCGGTCCTGTGAAAGTGAAGAAATTCTCTTGAGCTTTGACTTTCAGATTTTCGGGCTTTACAAATCTGATTACAAGTTGAAGTTTTTCCCTCTATCCAAGTTGCCAAGCTAAAAATGTCTCTTTCCATACCTGTCCATGGTCATATAAGTTTGCCATCATTGGTCAGAATCATTCTTTCCATCATATCCTTCACGTCAAAATCCCTATTCCCACCTGCATTTGTTCGTCACATCTTCATTTGTTTTTCCCATTCTAAGTCTACTTGCAATCCGAATTTTAAAACCCGATTGCAGTTGTGCCTTCACAAGAGTTTTTCCCCCTTTTCATACTTGCACCATACCTCTCAAAACCCAAAATTGGTCAAAAGCCATGCCTTTGAATCCTCTTGTTCATTCATTACTCCTTCTTTGAGAGCCTTAGGGATAGGATTTGAGTTTTTCCCATTTAAGAAGATAATATGGCTTCTTCTATAGATCATGATGTTGCTTTGACACTTTTGGATTTTCATTGCAGCATTTACAGATTCATGTTTAATGACCGATTTGCTGGTATCATCTTCCCACAAGAAGATGAAGTACAAGTACAACAAATACCAGAACGAGATTTCTCCTTCTCAATTTTCTTCTTCATTGGAGGAGATTAAAGATACATAAATCAGACATGTGGATATGTCAGATTTCCTTAAAAGGGTTGAGAAACCCAAGGATCACAATATGCAACGCTTATTGGACAGTCATATTCATCTTGTTTCCTCTTTCCCCGTGGCTGCCCTAGAGCCAGAATTTATTCTTGCTTGTGTTGCTCATTTTGATTGGGAAACCAAAACTATCAGAGATGATGATGGAGAGGTTGTTATTCACTTGGATGCCGAAACCATTGAAAAGATTTTCAAAGTACCTACAACTCCTGTTTATGTGGAAATCTCAAAAGAAAGTGCAACAGAGTACTATGTACAAAGGGAGAAGGAATGCACGCATCATATTAATAAATGGATTCATGAACCCCAAACTTGTCTCACCTGATGGGCCAGGCTATTTCGCTGCAATTTTAAGGGAGAGATTGGTGACCCGTGACACAATTACTCTCTTAAGCAGAATCATGGGTTTGGAGCATTCTAATATCTTCGAACCATGGATGTACCAATTCATTGTGCTCATCAGGCAATCCGACCACATCTTTAGGGGTGAGATTATTAGTGATGCTTTGTGTGAACAGCTTGCCAAAGTTCCTACCACTTTGTCCTTCTACATGAATTCATACTTGGTATATATAGCAACATCACTCAGACATTTCCCTGGTCTTTCTACCAAGGGTGATCACTAACTTGTGCCTATGTGGGAATATTATGATCAGCTACCCTTGATTCCCAGTAAGATCCATAACAGAAGAGTTCAAAATGCTTTCTTTGGTCACCACATGTGTTTATTTGATAAAACACTGAAGAATAGAAGACTGTCAGATGCTGCATGGGAAAGGGTGAATGAATATGGCTGCCTTTTCCTTCAATGCCCAACTTTTACTTATATGAGTTGGATGCTACAGTAGGCAGCCATATATGCTTCCGAGATACCCAACCAACAAGATCATCCTTATGGAGTTGGGAAGATAAATTATAGCAGTTCATGCACATTAATCAATTCGACACAAGGCTGGAATGGGGATATCATCAAGTAACCCATTGTAGATTGATTGATATTCCCTTATGACGTCTACAATAGCTAAAGCCATGGAGACTAAGATGCGGGAAATTAAGCTCAAAAGATTCAAAACAACGAAAGATTTTGATTACTGGAGCATGAAAGAAAGGATTAAAAGATCTTTCACACACGTGCATCACATGGAGGACATCGCACAGAAGAGGAAATTCGTAGGATGGATTACTGTAGGCTCACACTCGAGCAAATTGTTAATTTGATCTTGACAAACATTCCTAAAAGAATTGTTGATGATGGGAACATACTTGATTCTGAGTATGTTGAAAAGAGAGTTGATGAAGCACCACTTCCATCAATTCAATGATCACAAAAAGAATGTACCTCCATTCTGGATAGATTCCAACTTGTTTTGGCTAACACCAATGCTTGGCTCAAAAGTAATGGTGTTAGACTTATCAAGATCAAGATGATGATTCTACAGGGCCTATTGGACGCAAGTCTGAAATCAAAGTTGATAACAAGGTGTGTCATTTTCTGCTACATGGATTAAGTTAAGAGTCAGTAGAGCAATGGTGATTCCTCCTGAAGAAGTGACAGTGAAAGGAAAAGAGAAACCGCAACTTCATATTCAGGTTATTGATTCCGAAGATCCAAAGGAAGAACAACAAGAAGATGATGCTCCTAAGTCCACAACTTTAGAGTCGCCTCATGAAGTTCCTTCTCAGATTCCTTTAGATGTGCCTATGTCTCCTTTTGAAACAGACGTGGATTCTTTTTCCATTGTTCACATTGCTCCTATCCCATTGAGCATGTCCGTTCAGAATGTTATTCCTGTTTGAGCATCAGAACCATCTCTTGATCACCCCCATGGAGACTGGTCGAACATTTTTTATGAGAATCGTGCATATGTTTCTTTGCCTAACTTGTCGTTGGCAGAAATTGATACTTCTGCTACAAATTTTGAGAAGTTTATGATGGAATCATCACATCCTTTACCTGTTGAGCAAGCTATGATTGTTGTTCAGACATAAACTTCTCCCAGGGTAACAACTCTAGTTCAAATGGGGCCTATTTCTTCACCACCTCCAGCTATATCTAAAATAAATTTGATGGCTTTACCTCCATGACTTAGCTCCTTCACTCCTAAGAGAAAGAAGCAGGAAATTTCTCCTAACATCTTTGATTTTCAGAAGCCTAAAAAGTTTAAACCCAGGCTGCTAAAAGGCTAAAACAAGTCCAAGAGTGATAGTAGATAGCGACAGAATGAAAGTTGCAGAAATTGTTGAACCAATTGTGGACAAGCCACATGAAGAGATGCAAACTTCAGATTACAGAATCACAAGGGTGGAACTTGGTGAGCAAACACATGCGGTTGTCATGCATGATACTCAGCCCTTAGTAACTTCATTAGTACAAAGAAATGATGAACTTCTAGCGAAGAAAGACAAGCTGAAAGAGGAAAAATTTGCAGCTTATCTCAACGATCCAAAAGATCACTAAATCTTCCGAGGAAAAGAAATCGGAAAAACATCTTTTGTCTCAGAAGAATCAGTCAGGCAAATTGAATGAGCTACTCAAAAGGCACAGGCAATTGATTCTTGGGTAGATCAACTTTCTAATCAATGTGCTCAAGTGGTGAAGGAAACGTTCCAAGTGATGGTCAAACTAGAAATGACGAAGGTAAGATTGAACTAGACTTTTGAGGCTTTCAAACAGAATCTGGAAATATTGAGAGCAACTTAAGAGTTTGTCATAGGTTGCCACAAGAAAAGTTGGATGTTCTACAAGAAAATGACACTATTCCTACCAAAACCATGTATATAGAATTTGGAGAACTTCTAGAGAATAAATCCCTTGTTTTGAAAGAACTCATTCAAGAAATTGATGATGCCTCGAGATTACGCATGGAAATGGTGCAAGATGTTGTTTCTTGTTTTGAGAAAATCTCTTGTAAGATTGTAAGTCATGATGAGGAGTTGTTGTCTGAAGAAGAAGTTCTTTTTGACTTGAGAAGAAAGATTCATCAGGAATGGGAAGTTGAACAGTTTTCAATTACATCAATTCAAGTTTTGGTGAAATACCAAACCTTTTTGGAAGAAATTCAAACTCTTCTAGAGAAACATAGGCTTACAGTTCTTAGCTATTGTGATGTTGTTATCAAAGCGGTTATTATTGCTAACAATACCCATGAGCCAAATCTCGATGAGCTGCAAGGAACAATCCATAAGTTTGAAGAATACATGGCTAAACATGTTGCTGCATAAGTGTCTTTTGACACTTAATTTTAATTTCAAAATTGTAAAATTGTAGTTTTATTTTCGACAAGTTTACATGTAAAAACAATTTTGTAATTGCAAGTAGACTCATCCCTTGCACTTTCGTAATTACAAGTAAACAAATTACAAGTCAATTCAGAATAGGACTTGTAATTTTGAATAAGTCTTAGTTGTTGAATAGGCCCAAGTTAGTTGGAATTCTCCCTTCTTTTTCTCAAGCCTCTTCTCCTATAAATACTTAAGGAGGCCTATTGTATTATCTATCTTTTTGCAAGCAAGTAAACTCTGTAGGATTTTATACTCATAAAGACTTTGAGCTTTATAGCTGTAGGTTATCATATTTTGAGTAATATAAAGAAGTGTGGGATTTCAAACTTTGTGTTGAAATCTTGCTTTGTTCCCATTGTGTTCTTGTGTCATTTTGGGATATATCTTTGTGCTTACTTGAGATTGTGGAAGGTTGTTAAAAAGAGCTTCACTCCAAATAATTGCAGACTTTGTTGTGCAGATATTGAGGGTGAAATTAGTTTTAAGTTTGCGATTGGAAGTTGAGAAGTGTTGCAAGACTTTGTGCTTGTAATAATTCCCATATAAAGTAGTTTTAGAGTGCATTATATTTGTAGACTTTGCGCTGCTATACACTACGCTTGTTCAAAAAGTTATCATCATTAAAGGGTAGATAGGATTGTGGATATTCAAGACTTTGCACTGGATATTGTTTTCCCATCTCGGAGGAGGTGACGGAAGTCTTTGTGCTTTTAGGAAACTTCATTTCCTCTCTCTCATTTTGCTTTATAAGTTGTTATTTATTTCCATGAAAGATCCCTGATGGATCTTTTAAGCTGACAGGCTGTAATTTTTTAATTATTTGTTTTAAAATAAATTCTTCCTGTTTATTAAATGATCTTTCAGAGAGAGACAAAAGTTGCAGAAAGGTTGTGTCTTTTGTTTTTGTTTGTATTTTTCCAGACATAGGTAAACAATGAATAACAACAGCAGCAAATATGAAATAGGCTGGAAAATAATGTGCAATAATATAATATTCAGCCAACCTAGAATAGCTACAAATCGTACCAGGCAAAATACATAAATGATATGCCAGCAAAGTATCTACCAACCAAAATAATGTTGCCGGCTGCAAGAAAGACCATCCACGCACAAAAAAAGAGATGGCTGATGAATACCAATCAGCAACCCACATGCCAGCTGGAAGGAGGCCGTACGGCTGCTGCAGTCACGTCCCGGCAGCCAAGGAACTCCCATGTGCCAAGCAATATACCCAACGTCCAAAGCCAAGCTCTTCCAATGCTGAACTTGCACTCCAATCAAAGTCTGAAACCAAATGAAGCTGCTGAAACCTTCTATTGGGGTTTGCGTCCCAATTCTCCAGAAATTGCTCCTCAGAGCAAATTCACAAATGCCAAGTTTGAAGATGTAAAAATATAATAAAAAATGAGCCAACATCTCTTTTTATCTCCCTCTCAAAGCTACTCGAACCCTAAAGGGAGAATATGCTTTTACCTTTATTAAATAATAGCATATTCTTAATTAAAAAGGCCTTTATGTATAGGAAAAACACCCCTTTCATCAAATAACAAAACTCAAGGTGCCAGAAGGTCTCCGGATGATGAAAATAAGTTATAATAATTCAAGACCTTTCCAACAAGCTATAACACATATGCCTGCCTCACCAGAAGAAGCCAAAATCCCCTTATTACTCCAATTAGCTATATAAATAGCTTTATTTAATTAATAAGACGCTAACTTAGGAAATATTAAAAATATATCCCAAATAGCCGTATAATGCTCATTTGACTCCACAAGTCTGAAATGGAGCCTGCCACCTGTCTGTGACTGTTGTCGGAAATCATGGATCCTCGAGCAATCTTGTCCCTAAAATCTAGGGATGCTCCTAGAAGCTAGGAAACATACCCAAATCTCCTGAAACTAAACCCAAGGAATAGTCTCATGGTAACCCAACCCTGGGTACTGTCAAATCCTCCTAAATAGTAGGAATAGCCTCCACAAAAGAAGGAAATGCCTCCTAAAATTAAGGAATTGCTCCAAACTGGTCCACTACTACTAGAATACCAAATCCCAAACACTGAATATCCTCACTAAGTCTCTATCCACCATTGTCAGCCTACAAGACCCCAAAATAAGCTGACTCACATGTCTCTACTAGACAGAGCTAAAGAGGGGACATGACATTCCAATTGCTATTACTTTTTTGTGAAGAGAAAAGAATATAGTTTTTCTTGAAAGAAGAAGAAAGACTGTTGTCTCACCTATATTAGATTAGTTTAGTTTGTAGATAGGGGGAGCCTTCCCTAAATTAGGAGAGTATTATACTCACACACTGTGGCTGAAACCACAATTTTGCACATCCCCCAGGTGCACAAAATTTTCAACCAACATAGTCAACAAGTCTCCAATGGTCTGAACCAAAAATCGATCGGATACCCTCACACTTCACCATTAAATCACTAAACTTTAACTAACTTTGATAAAAGAAACCATGCAAACATGAGAAGGACCATGGCTTCAATGCTTTATTCATTTGCTTTAACTACCATTACAGCAATATCTGTCCAACAATTCCTACTCTACTCTACTTTCTACTTCTAATTCTAACTTCAACTCCTAATTCTGTTGTCTACCTCTATTTTCTAACCTCTTACAATGAGGGAGGCACTGGCCTTTTATAGATTTTATATTTTGAATCAATGGCCATGATTTAATCCATTCCATGGACCAAATTTGCCCTCTAGAAACCCTTACAACTTTCAGTTAATGATTTCAACAACCTTCAACCACCTTTGAATTGCTCCCACTACAAGACAAAATGATAGCTTGGAAAAATAACAGCGTTTGTTACAAAAGACAAAATTGGTAGTTGGGTGAACAACTAACTTTTGGGCTTTTCTTGCATTGCATTAAATTGGGCCTAAAAGTTATCATTTTACAATAGATTAATAACAATAAATTCAGATTCTTGTCATCTCCAGCTATTCCCTGTCTATTTCTGTATGTCTCCTGTAGCACCTCTGTAATCTATCACTCCCTTCCAGAATTCCAAGAATGGCACTGTTTGGCTTTCTGCACTACGGTAGTGGTATTTCATCTGTCTTTGTGGCACATTCATTCACATCTTTAGGGGTTTGACCTTGATTTCGTCTTCTTTTTTGTCTTGGGAATCCTTTAGCACAGCTGGGAAATGCTATCTAAATCGCTTGGATCCTTGTCTCCCTGAGTGGTCCCTCCTTCTTGGCTCCTCTTTGTGATCATACCTTCAATCCTGTGTGCCCTAGATCTCCATCTTGTTGCTTCATTGGTGGTATGGACCTACAAGGACAAGTAACCTCATTATTTCAAGGGTTTCTAGAGTTAGTGCTTCGAATACCCTTCTTATTTGATCCATATGCATTCATTTCTCGTCATACTTAATGAGACTTCACCACTCAGCCGCCCTATCTTGGAAGGATGCCACCTTGATGGCTGACTGACTAGGTCACTGAACTTGAGTTTAGCCTTAAGAAGATCACATGCTCTGACCTCTCAAAATTGAAGAAGGAACATGGAACTTGGACCAATTAACCCGCATGCTGTTGTTCCATGAATTTTGTCCTAACCTTGGACTGTGGAACAAATTTAGGAGTTACGACACATGAAATGCCCCTTCTCATTTTCAGTCTTGAATCCATTATCTCGGTATGCTGTTAAGAGATTGGTTGTTGTGCAACTTGGACCAGAGGCAAATTCTATGATCATCATGCTGGATTCTGATTTTGACTACAAAATACACATTTAGGAGAAAATTCAGTGTTAGGATGACTTTTGGGAATAGTGAATATTCCTATTTGGACTGCAAGTACCGAGTTTTGAAGTGAAAACTCAAAATTTGGGGGATAAACTCAGCGTTGGGAAACATTTAAGGATTAAGGGCTTGTTCCTTTTCCTTGTGCAAACACCGAACTTTGGGGCCCTGGTCAAAACCTCGGCCTTAGGAAGACATTTTGGAACAATGCTAATCTGATTTGGACTCCAAATACCGAACTTGTAGAGGCACTTAAGTTTGGGACAAAGATCAGCAGTAGGAAGAATTTTAGCAACAAAGGCTTATTCCCTTTTCTTGTGCAACTACCAAGTTTTGAAGGCCTGGTCAAAACTCGGTAGTAGGAAAGATTTTAAATTTTTAAGAATAAGGTCTTATTCCAACCTTGAGTGCAAACACCAAGATTGTTTCTTGAGACTTGAACAAAGAAGAAATTAAGATTCCCAAAGTCTGTAATGTATATTATAACAGTCATATATTATAAACAGCTATGAACAATAGCACATTATTAACCATCACTGAGCAGAACATATTCATCATACTATTTATGAACTCATACCCAACCCTCCAATACATTTGAACTGCTGTATGTTTATTTATTAATATTTTATCTCATTCCTTAATATGATCCCTCCTTTTATCTTTCTCCTACTCGGTTCCTTACTTCCCTTCTTATCCTCCCCCATGCCTTGGCTGGGAAAGACAGACTCTATTTAAAGAGTCTTAACGAGTATTTCTTTTCCTTTAAGAGACATGTAAATGACTTCTGACCGCAGCCTTTGCAAAGCATCGGTCAGACTAATATTTCTTGTGACTATTAATAGTTAGGGTGAATATTATTGTTTGTAATTATAAATGTTATTAATATTTCTTGTGACTATTAATAATTAGTGTGAATATTATTGTTGTAATTATATTTATTGTGACTAAATATTATTTAATAGTAATTATTATTGATTGCAAATTAATATTTATTGTGTCAATTTAATAATTATTGTGAATATTGGTAAATAATAAATATTGACTGTGATTATAAATGCAAATCAATATTTATTTAGTAATTATTGTGAATAATGGTTAATAGTAATATACAGGAACAAATAAATAAATAGTTTAGATCCTCTTCAAATAAAATGTAAATACTCAAAATATAAGGGATATTACAAAGTTCCTTTTGGACCAAGTTTGGTCTCTCTTGCGTGGTTGAAATCAGAAAATTCAGATCTTGGAATGGCTTTCTTGCAAACTCTACTTCAGGCCTTTGACTTAGACTTGGAAGCATTATCCCAAACTTGGACCTTTGAATGGCAAAGCGAAACTCGGGTTCAAGAAGGTTTTTAGAATTAAGGCTTAATCCCATTTCTAATCCTAGCACCGAGTTTTGGGGAGCTTTGGGTTAGAACTTCGGTGTTGGGAACACATTTAGGAATAAGCCTTATTATGATTTTGTCTCCCATCACCCAGTTTGAGGAGAGAACTTTGTCTTGGTAGAAATTTAGAGATTCCAAAAGTTCTCCTTAATACCAAATTTTAGGAAGAGGGTGCAGTTTGACCTTGAGTTCAGATTTACAGGTTTGTATTCACCTTACTTCCTCACTTCTTGGATGAGTTCTCCATTCTCTTGCTCCACTCTTTCCTCATGTTTAGACTTCAGCCTATGGTGCAATGCAAGTAGTCCCAAGGTAGCACTACTTAAACTTCAGACTTAATGAAAATTCCCAAAGTCCTATGGCCTAATACCCCAAATCCTAATGACCCCTTCAAGGATAATCAAATTGAAGCCGTATTCTACCCATTCCGACTTTGGATGCATTTTGGCCTAGGCCCTATACTTCTCTCAAAGGGCAAAATTGCTTCAGAACATCAGTGAAGCCGAAAAAGGAGAGAGGGGTCCCTATTAGAGATGGGGTGTGTATGCACAACACAACAAGCTTCTAATGTCATCCAATCTAGATAAAGTGTGTATCTCATTTTCAGTAGAAATCAACAATTCATTCTTCCAATCATAATTGTGCAACAATTCATTCTTCCAATCATAATTGTGCAACAATTCATTCTTCCAATTTATAATCATGCAACAATTCATTCTCATTTTCAGCAGAAACCAACAATTCATTCTTCCAATCATAATCGTGTAAGGTAAATGTATTACTGTTATAATTAATACCAAAATCAGAACTGTCATACCTGGCATCAAAGTCTTCTAGGCTGTCCCAAATCACATGTGCCTCTTCATGAACTGTGAATCTATATCAACAAGGCCACTGTGTCCATGTTCAAGCTCAGCAACACGCAGTGATAAATCAGTCATGTCATCAGCACCATCAATGCCATTTTCCATGTAAACATTGTTCTTTGAAACCAAAACAATATTAGGATCAAAAGGAAGCTCATCCCATGTAGGATCCTCATCATACTTCGGTTCTATCACACCCAGATCACAAATGCTAAAGGGCTGATTGCTTTGTTTACTTAAAAACTGCTCACCATACTCCTCATAATTGGTTGCCCCTGTGAATAAATTACTCCCCAACTCATAAGTACTTAAGTCATCATAAGCATCATCACTAGAATAAGATATTAAATCATTACCATTAGCTGATTAGAGAGCATCATCATGCATGTTTTCAACATGCCCATCATCCAAAGCTGATTTGGAATCATAATCATATTTGTTCTCTTGATCCCCTTCATCTGAAAATTTGTTTTCACCATGCTCTTCATCAACAAAAAAATCATCAGTCTCAATAGGATCATTGGATAAGTCTAAAATTGGATCAAATACTGTTGTTATGACACTTTCATTGCACACTCCCTCATGCTTAGCAGCTGCACACATAACCAAAGAATCATCCTAAAGATCTTCGTGCTCCATGATAATCTCTCCATCAATTTTTGCTGCATTAGTCTCCTCAATTTCCGAGAAGCTTTTCAGATTCCCCTTGCATTGTTTGAAGTGACTTGAACACCTTGTTGCCCAACTCATAAACAGATTTAGAAACATCTTGTTCTTGATTTAAAATAGCTAACAACATAGTCATAAGGGGCTAGAAAATAGTATCACTCTAATTAATTGACATAATCATAATAGTCTTCATGGCTGCAATAATATCTTCATTGTGCTCTTTCCTGATCATGACCAAGAAATGGTGAAACATACTTTGCATTAAATTATACAATCCAAAATCTAGGATAAGGTTACTCAATCTGATTTTTGCAAATGTTTTAATATGGCAGCCCTTATAGAAAAGTGATGACTTTTGATGTCCCCAAGATCCTGGAAACCATCAACAATCACTTGAAGTACTTCCTTCATTTTGTTATCTTCGTAGGGTTCTTGAGGTGCTAAGATTCTTGTGATCTCCATCAAACAAGCCGTAACCAATAGCCTTATCTCACTATCCAAATGCCTCAACCACCTATATTGACTCAAAGTAGTCACTTTAGGAGAAAAAGCTATGTGCAACAAATTAGAAGGTGGTTCCTCTACAATTGTCAAACATCCCTCTAATTGGATCAAAGTGATGAGAACATTTTCCCTTGCTTGTGATTCCAAACTAAGTTTACTACTTGTGTCATAAAGTATCATTTGATGCCATGTTGAAATCTGAAATCACTTTTTGAATTTTCCCTACAGGCTGGCAGGTAAATTTGAGCTCTGATACCACTACAGTGACTTAACCCTATTTGCCACTAAAATTATTACAATTCCTTGTCACTTCTCGATAGATTTACTGCTCAGGAAATATGTCAAACAGTTGGCATACTCTTTGAATTCTCATTGTTTACAACGCCTTTCACCATTAACATTTCAACAAACAATTGCATGCAAGTATTTGAAGTAACTTCTGATTTTTTGCAAATAAGCATTCGACTACTTGAAGGCAATTATTTAGGTAATTGAGCTTACATGCATTTTATACTCTGTTAAGAAACTGATTTGCGTAACATAACAAAGATAACTTCGATATTAATGCATATTTTATTGCCCAAAAATACAGCATAGAAATTTTGACCAGAATATCAATATCAGTTTGAGATGAACAACAGAAATTACATATACAGGTCTGAAACTTACAACAACAAGGGGATCCCACAGTCTTTATGGTCATAAACCAGTGAAGAACTTCATCTATTACTTCCCAATCTACATGGGGCCAATGAACTCAATGTTCTACGTCTATCAAACTTACAAACAACATCAAGGACTAGTAATATTGCTGTTGGCGACTGTTTGTTCCAAACTTTCCTTAATGTAATGCCTTGGTCACTCAATCGTATGCCAATCTGAATCGATTAGCTCTTCATATTTATATGCCCCTTATTATTGTGTATCAACACAGCTGAATCACCTTAATTTATTTCCACGCACCCTCTTGCAGTCCTCGTCCCCGCAACATGCCAAAATAATGATTTTCTTCAACAAGACTTTGACTTAATTTCAGGTTGTCTTCTTGCTATAAGAAGGCTTGTCTTTTTGATACGACCTGTCAAAAAATTGTCTTATCTGCTATTTTATTTTATTTCCAGCTTTACCTCTAATTTGGTTTGAACCCAACTGGCTTCCACGACTTGCACATTAAGAAGCTTAAAATCAATTTACAAAATATAATCACTGCCTGCTAGCGCCACGTCATGCTTCTAAAACCAAGAAACTTAGGGAGTGAATATTAAATACCAGAGTTAAAGGAGGAAAAGCTGCTGCAATAAGACATTCGACTCAAAAATCAAACTCGAGCCGAATTCCCTTAAAAGTAAACTCTTTTGTCTTGTAGTACTTGTCTGATTTTTTGTCTTATCTGATTCGTCTCTTGGGTTTTGTCTTATTCAAACTTCAACCCCATATTTATCAGCTCCAAAAAATCTGCGATTGTTTCCTTGCAAGCTTTTTGTCTCTATCTGATTTGTCTTTTCCCTGGCCTATCTGATATAAAAATTTTAATTATTTGCCTAGCTAGAAATTGAAAAAGTTATGCCAATAGTAATTGAACCTTTACCCGGCAATATGAACCCAAAATCAACATCAACCTAATTCTAGCGCAGAGCTTAAAACTTCACTATGATGCCCCTTTTTGTCTTATTCAAACAACATAAAGGGCTTTGTCTCACATGTCTTTAGTCTTCCGAAATATTAAATGCAGCATTCTCACCAAAAATTGAACGACCAGCACATAATAATATTTTAATCTTAGATTCCAAGCACATACACTAGCACCTCAAAATAAACTTCAATGAATCCAAATATGCAAACCTGATGGAATAAACTCAGATCTCTTCAACTATCTGATGCCTGCAATCATGCCCAAGCTGAGACTCTTAGTGAATCCTACTGCATTGACCTAGGTAGATCTTCACCACCGAAGCCAATGATCTTCAGATGGGTTTCCGTCCTCTAGAAGGCTGAGATGAACTACGTCAATCTCCAAAATTCCAAGGGTTATCTCCAGAGAGAAATGTCATAAATCTTCAACAACCCTCTTTTATAACTTTTCTTGGAAACTTCTGGAAATTAAAAATTAAAATCACTTTTAAATTTATTTCACCCTTATTTCTCCAAAAAGTGACTTTTATTTGAATATTAAATATATCAACCTTAGTCACTTAAAAATTAATTAATTAAAGTTGTCATTTAATATACTTTTGTCGAACAACTTAAGATTAATTATTTTTTGCCCAAAAAATGGGGGCAATACAAAAACATTTAAAATTTTAAAGCTTCAAGAATGAAAACCCTCCTAGTTTTCAATGCAGACTCAATCTAGGATTGACAAAGTGTGAAATATGCATCCTTGTTTTTTTCTTTGGTTGTTGTTTTGAATTGTTTTAGAGAAGTAGACAGAGTAACACAAGTTGTGTTTCACAATAGATTTATTTTGCAATAATAAAACAATTGAAATAACTCTTCAAATACAATATTTCAACACCCACAGTCAGCAATAAACCACAAATAAAATATAACATCAAAATTTGAGATACCCAGATGGTAAAATAACCTTTTGTAGTTCATTCTCTTAATCTTACGATATAGAAGATTGAATATAAAATTGATTGGATCAAAGAGTTGTATGCAAAGGCTGGGGAGATCCAAAAGTTCATCACCAACTACCACATGTCACAAGGAATATTTAGATCATTTTCAAAATACGAGCTATTGAAGGTAAGCGAAGCGATATAAAATTTTATATGTTAGTCTCATTTAGTTACTTGAAAAATTATTTAGTTAAACTAAGCTACTTAAGTCATAATTTCATTGTGTATACTAATTCTTCTTTAAAGTTTATTTTTAATAATTTCATTTTTTTTTTGAATTAGTTGTTAAGACCTATTTCACCTCTAACACAATCATCTTGAGATGATTTGTGAAAGTTTGAGAGGCATTTTCAAACATGCTAATTAGCTGAACTTAGTCCACATGGAGGCAAAGCAACATGGGGAGGCCAACAGATATCAAATAGATGATCCTAGATTACTCTTGGTAGGATCTTGTGGAGTATTTCCTTAGTTTCACCGAACCCATTTTGAGCAAGATTCATTATATTGACATACACAAGCCTTGCTTGGAAGAGATATATGCTGGCAGAAACTCAGTGGTTAAAAAGATGAAAACCATCATAGATGTGAAATAACAAGACCCTAAAAAATACTTTTTTTAAACAAGTGCACACAATTATTGAAGAAAAACGAAACATAATGGCCACCTCGCTACATCTTCTTACCTTTGCATTGAGTTCAAAATACAATAGTGATAGAATTCCTTCTATGCCAACAATGATTATCCCATATAGATATTTTGAAGTTGTTGAAGGCTACAAGGTAGCATTTCATACACTTTTCCTTGATCTTGATTTGCAAGATGTAGTCAGGAGTAAGTTCATTGATTTTGTACACTCAAATGGTCAAAGTACCGAGGCTCTTTGTAATAAGTTCAAAAAAGATATTCATAATTGGTGGTAATGGTATTTCCATACCCAACAATTCCAACACTACATTAGTAAGTCTGAAGAGGCAGAGTCAACAGCTGTGCAAAAAACATGCGAAGGGTAAACTAGTACATTTGCTTGGCATGCCAAAATGTAGTTCTCTTAAACTCATTAAGCTTGGTACAATGAACCTTTCATACGAATAGAAATACATCCAAGGAACTAAAATAAGGGCTATAACCTTCCTACGAAAAACTTCGATATGTGACAAAGCACTTAAATTTAAAATCCTTCCGACTTTAGAACACAGTAAGTTTAAATACCTAGCAACAATAAAGACAGACTTGTAAGATATTCATTATTTATACATAATTAAATTGTTCATTCATTTAGTGCCCATATTTTGTCACACCAAACTCAAGAATCCATAATGCAGTATTATCATAATGATGTGTACAATCTAAGATTATTAACTGCATTACTGTCAATTATGAAATAATGGCATGCAAAACAAGTTGTTGTTTATACAATATTAATGCATTGATTTGATTGGGAAGTATCTTTATCATTTATGATAAGTTATTTAAGAAATATGATTAACATTTTTAACACAATTAAATACAGGATACAAGTAATTCCAAGTCCTAAATATATAATTGATCTCTCACCTTATGCATATTCCATTCTGGATTAAGAGTTTGGTGCTTGACTTTTGATTTGAAGTCTTGAATTAAATTGCGCCCAGTAAATAAAATGTATCTGTTAGGAGATACATTGAAAATATGATTATTATCAGAGCAACAGCTTTTGTGTGTGTAAAAGAAAATCCTTATACATACTGAAAGAACACAATTAGAACATACATATATTCTACAATAACTCTAATTATTGAGAAGAAATAGCAATGGGAAAAAAATAGCCATGATGACAAATATAACCCAAATGACTTACGGATCAGAAGAGCCATTTACATCAGAAGCTCGTAAGTTACTTGCTCTCAATGATGCAAACTGTAAAATCCCAGGAGCAAAAGTCATGTAAGTGAATTGCACACCTGTCTACTAAATCAGTAAATGAGCATTGACTTTGCGGAGTTTAAACAATATGTTTTTGTTAATATAATTTGACAATTTGGTTTATATTATAATCTCATGACCTACGTGGTGATATCATTAAGGACACTCTGAAGATATTATGACAAACTTGCTGAACAATGCACCACTGATTTTTTTGACTGATCCATTTTATCTCAAAAAAGAACCGAAATTAGTTGGTTACAATATTCTCCTTCAGCTACCACAAGCCTCTCATGACATCACAATTGAGGAACTTGATTTCGCATTGATAAGACAATGGGAAGGATACATTAGTCCAAGAAGACTTTGTAGTCATAATTTAATCAATTCTATTTAGCAATTAAATTTTCAAAACAACTTTCATTCCCATGAAATATTTAATTACTTAAACTGAATAAAACAACTCCTTTGAAGGGAAAAGAATACAGGATACAAACTACCCAATAACATAAAGCTAACAATATATGAATGAACTATAGTTTGCTCTTGACACTGTTATATTGTTTAGACCTATAAGAATATATCTTCTTATAAATATTAGCAGACCTTATGGAAAATATTCCATGACTATATTCTCCTTGTTACATCAGGCACTAATTTCTGACTCAATACAAAGTCAAACCATGCAACATGAGTGGCCAACTTTATGACAACTAAAAATAATACGAAGATACATCAAAATTTAGCCATGCATAAATAAAGCGTAAATGAAAATATTAGTTACAAAAATTTTCCTCAAAAAAAAAAGTGCAATATGTAATAATCAATTTGTAGAGAAATATGCCATGAACTAACTTTTACGACAATTAGGTTGTGTAGGGGAATCAATAATTTATACTTATTGATCAGATATTTTACGATCTAGTATTGTTCAATCTTTTAATATTTTTTCCTGACGTCACCATGTTAATCCTTACTTTGTTACCACTTTAAGTATTGCAGCCATTAAATGCATGGTAATGACATACTAATGTAAAAAAATTTAAGCACAATATTCTGTCTCTGTTGCATGGCTTGCAAATACTAATTTCCCCTGGGAACAAGATGAAAAGAGTTAAAACGTTCTTTGCTTACATTGTTCTCAAACAATGCTATACAATTTGAATAATGTTATTTTTATTAATAACAAAATTGAAAAAAAACTAGTGTATGCAATAATAATGGCCCAACACAAGGACACCAAGGTAAGCTTTGAATATGGTCATGGGCTTTGGGAAGAAATGATCAACATCTGTGATCCACATTGTTTTTAGGATGGTGGATGCAAGGGGTGAAAGAACACATTTCTGAGATAGCAGTCTGAGAGGCCATTTTGTGGAGGTCAGGGAATGATAGTACACACACATAAGAGGATCAAATTTTTACACGTTTTCCTATACATAACATAAAAATTCAAGTTTAGACATTCATATAATGTATAACATTGATATTTAATGTTCAATACACCAAAAGGCCCCAAAACTACAAAATCATGTATGGTAAAATGCCCAACAATAGGCATAGCAATAAGATTATACATATTATAAAAATATAGTACTAAGTACAGCTTTGCCTCATTTGGGTTACCAATAGAAAAATTAGCCATTCAATCCAGGTCACACTTTTTATTATAAGTTATGATTGGTCTGATGAGATCCCAACCAAACCTTGCTGCACAAAATGTACAAAATTGAATATACGGTTGGGCACACAATCAATAATTGATAATAAAATGTCAAATTTCATTTTATAAATGTTAAATCAAAATGGTTTATATCATAGCAGCATCACTCAAAATTGAGATCGGCTTAGCAAACCAAAGCGTAGATGAAATTCAATTACTTAGGGATTAATAGGAAAAAACTCATGACAACTCAAAATCATTTCTAAATTTTTTATTTTCAAAACCACAATCGGAAGTTAGCAGCAACAACTCCAAGTAGGGTCAAGGGGTCATGCACTTGACGTATGTCTTGTCATGATATAGAGTCATTAGCAAGCCCAAATTAAGGCCATTAAAACCACATGGACTTATGTGGCACAACATTTTTATAATTTTACTCTAAGATACCAGTTCTTGGCAAAATGGGTTGGGTTCGGGTCCTGGTTCTTGCCCAATCCTGGTTCTCCTTGAGTTCTCCCTAGGTTCCACCCGGGTCTTGCCCAGGTGGCTAGGTCCTCTGTGGGTCAGAACCCAACCACCTGGGCAAGACCCAAGTGGAACCCAAGGAGAACCTAGGTGGACCCAAGAGAAACAAGGCTCGTGGGTTCCCAAAAACGGGGCCCACGGGTCATAAAAACACAAAAAACAATTTAAAAAAACACATTTTAATTTATTTTTTTAACATCTAAACCCTAATTGCGCCCCTTATGATGCATGAAATGCATCAACACATATATAATTTTGATGTTTGAACATATATATATATGTGTGTGTGTGTGTGTGTGTACGAACGTACCTGTTGACGTGGCTAAAATCATATTACAACTCCTTCCCATCAACGCATAATAGAATGTTTTGGCTGAGTATCCTATCCTCTCTTGTATAAGGAATCCCTAATGCTGTTTTAAGTGACCAAAGGGGACAACCTCAAGGTTCCAAATGTTAGGTCATGATTGCGGGTAACTCGGTGGTTTGATGTGTTTTACTGGAAACACAAGAGGCCTTACATTTGCAACAATTTGATCTGCATCTAACGATGTTGCGATTCTTAGACTGCAAAATAAAATCAAAAGGGAAGGATTCAGGGATCCTAAGGACAATGATGACAACAGCTAATGCAACGAGTAGACAGATTTCAATAAACCAGTTCTTGTTTCACTAGAGACATCCTCACAACTCGACAAGAACAATGCAAGCTCCAAGGGGATGAATGTATTTTCAGACTATAGGGATTCATCTAGGCAGCCAATTCTGGTGCAGCCTAAAACAAACACCTACAGTTGAACTAAGCACAGTTTTGGGTTCAGATTAACCATGCACTGTGACCTACAATTAGTAGATCGTCAATGGTATGAACCTGAAATGCATCAAATACCCTCACACTTTGCTATTAAAATCACTGAACTCTAACTAACCAACTAGAGGGAAACCATGCAAACAGAAGAAAACCAAGACGACTAACACCATATTTAAATGTTCATATATTTCCTTCAGCTGCCATTACAACAATTTCTGCAGTAGTTCTATTCTACTCCCAATGGTCTAACTACTAAAATCTAACCTTCTACAAAAACACTAACTCTTTATAATGAGAGGCATCCTGCCTTTTATAGATTTTACAAATTGAACCAAAGGCCAAGATTGATTGCATCCAACAGTCCTGATCTGCCTTCTAGAACTTGGTAGCTTTAACCCATGCCTAGTTAATATTTAGTTATCCCCCCAACCACTTTGTCAACTACCTACAACTGTTTGACATTAATTTAGTCAATTTGGCAATTCGAGATAACTGACCTGTGTACCCCCTTTATTTTGAATACATTAGATGGGGTCCACAAGCAGTCCTTTTACATTTAAACAATTTAGTTTTTAAACTGATTTTTTGGAATTAATTCCAGTTGTGCATTTATGAAAATGCATATACTTGTAGCATTCTGACTGTTTTTTGTCTTCAATCTTGTTGGGGCTCAAACTAGTCGTCCAGCGGTGGCACGCTTCCCCATACTTTATCGCTTCGACCTTGTGCTCTGCAACACGTTCTTGCATCTTCGCTTTCGGCTTTAATTGCGATCAGGTCTCTGATTTGCATTTTAGATTGCCACCTTAGCTTTTCCAGTGACATCGATCTGCAAACAATCAATTTTAACCTAGATTAATCCCTTTGAAGAATTCAATGATTTTTAACAAATATTACAATTTTCAAGGCTCAAAGGGGAAAACAAAAATATCCATTTTTAAAATAAATCTTGGACCCTCTTTTGTCTTTCT
The DNA here is from genome assembly GCF_030272615.1 of Cryptomeria japonica. Taxonomy (NCBI): domain Eukaryota; kingdom Viridiplantae; phylum Streptophyta; class Pinopsida; order Cupressales; family Cupressaceae; genus Cryptomeria; species Cryptomeria japonica. Next base: position 355,543,180 of record NC_081408.1, on the reverse strand, counting down.
ACGTGGCCGGTTCACTATAAGGGGAAAACTCGTCACTTAGGTGCAAATGCGAAAATTATTTTAAAACACTCCATTATTTGCCTAGGCGAAATCTTGACATTATAAGGTGAAATGTGCAATTTTCATTTTAAGAAATTTCTAAGCTTTTAAAACACTAGCCTTTAGTAAAAATCGAACATTTTAGTCAAAATGTGCGACGTCCTTCACTTTCGCATAAAGTTCAGCTATCTTATAAGAAATGAGTGATTTGTTTTTAGCTTTATTTGCTTAAATTGTTGAACTTTTAAAATGCCCTTTCATTTTTTTGATAAAATCGAGTATTAGTGGAATGGGCGACTTTATTAGAAATGTGCGACTTTGTCTTTTTTGGTTCAAGGTAGAGTCATCTTTGCAAAAATCGTTAAAATGTCGAACTTTATTTTCTTTTCGCCCTTCACCTTTGGAAGAAAATCAACCATTTTTGAGGAAATGCACGATTCCTCTTTGCCCTCCACAACATGAGAATTAGGGTATTTTCGACAAATCACGCAACTTATATTTGTCTCTCCTCTTTCGGCCATTTAGATCATTTTGAGCGATTTTTGCCAAAAACGCCCTTTGCAAGAAATTTGGGCCTTTGGGATGAATTACGCAACTTTGGATTGCTTGTTATTTTTCGGCCATTTAGGTTTAATCATGCGATTTCATGCCTTCACTTGTGTCACCTAACTCTATTTTGGGCTAACTGATGATTTTGTGCTATTTTCCTCTAATGCCCTTTCACTGTGATACAAAAATCGGGCTTGTGAACTTAGACGTGCAATTTTGGTTATGATTCGGGCTCTTTTCCTACAAAAGTCATGATTTTGGAGCAAAATGCACGATTTTCAACCTAGCTCATTAGCTCGTCTTTGGGGAATTCGGCTATTTGGATGAGGATAAGAGAACTCTTGCTCCTTTATTCTATCTTGCAATCAGACCAAAACCACCAAATTCTTCCTTACTCGTTAACCTTGCCAAGCAATTTCGGGATTTTGGTGACTACAAAAGTCAGGATGTGATTCCAGTAGATTTTGGGAATAAATAAAAACAAACTTCATTCATAGAGCTCTCCCTACTCTCTCTATTGGGCAGACCAAACTACAGGGGTCCCTTGTCCAAGATGGGATGGGTTGTGCATAACGAACAACAGTAGCTGTACCCGTACCCAAGAAAGAAAAAAAATTTGTTGAATCCGTACATGTACCCGTACCCGAATATGTAACTTAGATTTTACTACTTTTAATTAGAAATGATTCTAGAAAGGCAAATGTTAGTGAGAAATGGGTTAATCAAGGGTTGATTATAATTTCATTGTAGGTGTGGGACAATGTAATGTCCCTTATTGTAAATGCCCTAGTTTTTCCCCAAATCACAATTCCAAGTAACTTTCCTAGTAGGGTTAGGAACATAAACTTAATCATAAGATATCTCTAATTTATTGGGAAAATTCAACCATAGGGAAGCTAGAATAAGATGACTTGATAGGGTGCCCTAGAGATTCTCTACCATTGGCCCAAGGGTGGATATACCATCCCTCTTGGCCTCATGTGGCCCATGCCATCTCTATGAGGTGGTGTACCTAGTGAGGTGTCCTATAACCGCTCCCCCTCATCTTGTCATCACTCTAGTGTCTTTATGATTGATCCTCTTGCATTAATGAGCAATGGTGGACGTGAGGGGAAAAGATTGGAGAGAGTGGCCAAGAAACCATATCTCCTAGACCCAAAGACCGTACCCATTGTACTCCTTTGGCCTCTATGGGTTCATCCTATCCCACTTTAAGGTGGTGTATCTAGAAGAATGCTCATACGCTGTACCACTCTTGCAATGTTCTCATACCCTCCTTCACCATTGCATATTGTTGTGCGAATCGCACACCCATCCCCGTCTTGGACAGGGACCCCCCCCCAGTTTGTGCCTTTCTGTCCTGACCCTAAAATTTGGCTAAGTCTGGAATTTCCTGATCCTGAAATTTGGCTAACTCTGAAAAACTGAGGAAACCTCCAAAAACTAGAATTTGCAATATAACTCCTGGAGGGCCGAAACCACTCTCAAACATCCTGAAAGTATATATGGAATATAACTTAAAGTATAAGACAAAATCGCAAAAAGTGTTTCAAGGTCCGAAAAACACTTTAGGTGTCCATTTTCGGACCCTAGGGCGAAATGTTTAAAAACGTGATTTTGCAAAAGTGTTTCAAGCTCCGAAATCACTTAAGTCCCTCTTTTCGGACCCTTGGAAGAAAATAAAAGAAAGCGCGAAGTTTTAAAACGGACGCTTCAGTTCCGAAAACCCGAAATATTTATTTTCGGACCCCTGGGTTTAAAAACACGAAATATAAAAGGACGCACTAGGTCCGAAAACTGACGAAAGCGCTTCCAGCCCCGAAAAACACTTAAACGCCCAATTTCGGACCCTACCTCCGAAGTTCATTTTAAAATCGCGAAATTTCCAAACGCGCTTTTAGGTCCGAAATCTGGGTAAATTCGCCAAAAGGACGTTTAGCATCCGAAACTCCGAAGTTCATTTTAAAATCGCGAAAACTCAGAAATTTGTAAAAACGCCTTCAAACTCCGATTTTGTAAACATGTTTAGGTCCGAAGTTCACTTATATTGGAAAAGGTGGTTTAGCTCCGAAAATGAGAGTTCGCCAAAAACGTGAAAAGCTCTGAAAATACACTTAAGTGTCCATTTTCGGACCCTAGGGGCGAAATGTTTGAAAATCGCAATTTTTGCAAAATATGTTGTAAGCTCCGAAAACACTTTAGATGCTCATTTTCGGACTTTGGGGAGAAAACTAAAAACGTGAAGAGTTGCAAAGTGGCCCTTAGCTCCGAATTTGCCTTTAAAATTTGCAAAATATATGTAAGCTCCGAAATTTGCAAAAGGATGGCAAAGGTCTGAAATATGCCTTAAGTCCTCAAACTTCGAACCCATGAGCCAAAAGTGAAAGGTTTTGAAAATTCAAAAGTTCAAATGCTCCGAATTTGCAAAGAACGCCAAAAGGTCCGAAGTTTTTGCAAATTTCAAAAGGTGCCCTTCGTTCTCCGAAATTTACCAGAAAAGCATGAGAGTTAGAGTTTTAGAATCTACAGAAGCTCTTCAAACCTCCAGAATCGCGCCATAAACCCATTTAAAACGTCCAAGACTCCAAAGGTAAAATACGCAGAAGTAAAAGACCAAGGATCAGATTTCACAATCGAGGAGAAAGAGAAGCATTTTCAAGATACATCTCGCAAAGAGCTTCTCAAGCCAGACATCGTAATTAAATTTAATGTTTGTTAAATTAAATTATTTAATTTTTCAAAAATGATTTAATGAAGTGAAATTGGTTGATCGCAGGACGTCATCGAAGAACCAGGAGAAAGACCTGAAACGCAAATCGAGGAAGGATCGCAATTCAAGGCCAGGCGCTGAAGATTGGAAAAGAAAAGATGCAGGAGCGCAAGAGCAACCAAACATTGGGAACCGTGCCGCTGAACAAAGATGAAGTCCACCACCAGGACCACAGACCAAAGAACACTCTGAATGCTGCAAGTTTATGCATTCTCAAAAGCACACAGTTGGATTTAAGTCCAGAAATTCAATTTTAAAGCTGAAATTGCTTTATTGTAAACTGCCTATGGGTCCCGTGCAAGATATTTTTGTGGATAACTATTCCCAACCACCAAGAAAATTGGATAGACCTGAATTAAAGCCAAATAGTGGCAGGTAGTTGAGATAGTTGCTGGTTGGATAACTGAGAATTAATTCGGCATTGGTCAAGGCTGTCAGCTTCTGGAAGACAGATCAAGACCCTTGGATGCAGTCCATCCTGGCCTCTGATTCAAAATTGTAATATCTATAAAAGGCAGAGGCCTTTCTTCTGTAAAGGGTTAGATTGTTAGAGATTGAGAGATTGTTAGAGATTGTTAGATAGTGAGATGGTTAGATAGTTAGATTTTAGAGTTAGAATAGGTTAGATCTTAGCAGTAGCATAGAGATGCTGCAGAAATTGTTGTAATAGGCAGTTGAGATCAATATATAAACATTGATTTGGTGTTTATTGTCTTGTTTTCATCCTGTTTGCATGGTTTCTTTCAGCATTTTAGATAGATCTTTCTATTTTGGGTGTGCAGGTATTTGATAGATTCGGGCTCATACCACTGAGGATATGCTGATTGTGTATCCTTTTGTGTGGTTAACCTGAGCCTTCGATTGTGCTTAGTTCAATTGCAGGTGTTCGTCTGAGCTGCGCCAGAATTGGGTGCTTAGCCGTGCGTCTCTAATCTGAAAATCTTCCAAGTCCCTTTGAAGATTGCACCGTTCCTGCAAGGTTGTGAGCCATTTTGGCCAAGCAGGAATTGGTTATGTTGAATCCGTCTACCCGCATACCTTTGTTGTTAGTTTTAGATCTCCTAAACCTTTCCTTTTGCTCTTTATTGAGTAATTCGAGAATCACAGCAGACTAGCTTGTTGCAAAACGTAAGTCCCCCTTGTGTTTCCAGCAAAAACACATCAAGCCACTGAGAGATCCCGCAGTCAAGCCCTGACAAAAAAAACCTTGAGGTAGTCTCCTTTGATCAAACTTAAAAAACAGCATTAGAGACTTCCTTATCTCAAGAGAGAGTAGGATAATCAGTCGGCTATTCTATTCTGCGTTGGCCGTATGGAGTTTGCAGCAATGCGATTTCATCCACGTCAACACATATATATTTATTATACATTATAAGTAATGATGAATCAATGTATATATTCATTATGACTGTAGTTGGTTATTGATGAACCCATTTAACAAGTTGATATTAACAGCATTACTAATGTCAACATATTGTGTTATATTAACAACATTATTTTTTGTTACCTACATTATAATACATTACATTATTAGTATAGTATTACATTGACAATATCATTCTATATTAGCAGTACTACATCAGATTGTATTAACCATATTAGCTTCAGATTTTACTAACATCATTATGTTATTTTGACACCTTTATATTATATTACATTAACAGTATTACTATGTTAATATGTGCCTCCTATATCATATTAATAGTATAAATTGTATTAACAGCATCAAATTATATACTATTAGCAACATGATATCCCCTTTCCATACCGTAAGTGTTTCCAGTCAATGTGACTGCTGATGCACTTATTGCCTTCCTTATTTTCTTTCCTTCCTACCGTGGCTACATATATATGTGTGTGTGTGTGTATGTATACATATACATATATGCATTTACTATATATATACATATACATATATGCATTTACTATATATATACATATACATATATGTACTTCCATTAAGAAGGTGGTCATGTCACGTACCCAATTGAATTGAGTGTCGTTGCTAGTTGGTTGATCCTCTCGTAACACAAAGGCGACCTCTGAAGTAGTCTTAGAAGATGAGACAAGCTGTTCACATAGGCCCCTGCCTCTTACAAGCCTGGTGATCTTCATGTTGATGTTGTATTCCATGACCTTGGTTATCCACCCAACCCTCTTCTCACTGATGTCCTTGTTTAGAAGGAAATCCTTGACACTTGCATGTGGAACTAAGATCTGGATCCTATTGTTAGACAACATGTGTTTGAACTTCTTCAACGCTCTTACCATAGTGAGGACCTGCCTCTCTACATAGCTATACTTGAGCTCATAGTCTTTTAACCCCTCACTAAAGAAGGCAATAGGTTGCTCCAAATTATCATTGTTCAGCTGTGTTAGGACAGCTGAGATGCTGGATTCTCCTCCAAATGTATAGAGGATAAAATCCCTTTCATAGTTAGCGTTGACAAGGGTAGGGGCCTGAGCAATCGCTTGTTTAATCTCTTCAAAACCGGCCCTCCCCTCCTTGGTCCAACTGAAAACAATTTTTTTTTTAACATGGAGGTGAGGGGTTTACATATACATACACACATACATACATATATATATTTATATATTAAATCATAAGCAGTCTGATATGTATTATAAAAGTCATATATTATAAACAGCTATAAACAATAGCACATTATTAACCATCACTGAGTAGAAAATATTCATCATACTGTGTATGAAGAACTCATACCCAAACCTCCAATACATTTGAGCTGTTGTATGCTTATTTTTTAATATTTTATCTCATTCCTTTCCATGAATGAATGAAAGATTTTAATGACGTCCACGAGACTAAACAATCTATGGGACCGAAGATAGCATCCTTAATTAAATTTAAGATTCTTTTTGATGTCGGATCTCCTACTATTAATTTTGACCAAGAAGCTGACACTTTGGTTAATTCTATATTCCTCAAATAACTAGTGCATGTTGTAAACCTTTAATCCATTTTCATACTGATTGCAAATATTCTCATATGTCGTGCACTCCATGATGAAGTGCCATTATGTTTCCATGACTCCCTTATTGCAGAATATGCAAGCTCTTTCACCCATGTTTCCTTGGGTATCTTCCACCTATCGGTCTCACATCTAAGGTGATGTGATCCATTTCTCAACTGTGCAATTTGCATCCTCGCTTTCCCTTTAATAGCCCCTAAATATCTTTTTTCACTATGGTCCTTTGTTGAGTTAAACTCTTTGATGTAGCAAGCTTTTTTCTGCCCAATCTATTTTATCCACATGGCATTTCAAAAAAATTCAATAACATAAACTTTTTATTTCACCATTGGTACTAGGACACTCATGCAAATTGATGTCCCACTTGCTCGTCCAATTGTTGTTCTGCTTCATCCAGGTTTCCTTCCTCCTGTCTAGCGTCTCTTCTATAACCATTTTAGGCCAACGATGTTTATCCATGTTATCAACCTTTTTTAAATAGCATATCAATCGGATTAACACTAATGCTTCCAATGGAAAAGTACCTGCATCAACTAACAAAATTTCATATGGCACTGTAGTTTTAACTTTGATATTTCTTATTATTAGATGTTTCTGGGTCCTTTCTAGTTGTCTCCAACTGCTATTTGACATGCTGCTGCCCCACACTTCACACCCATAAAGAACAACCGGTGTGACCAATAAACCAAAAAGGGTTTTCCTAGTTTTTCAATCCCAAAGTTCCGCTTTTCTGCATTTATTTTGAAGTATGAGGCTTTCCAACCTCCCTGTATCCTTATTGTTCTACAAGTCTCCCAACTAAGCTTATAATGAAACTCAATCCCGAGATATTTGTATTCTTTCACTATTTCCAATGGACTGCCTTCAAAAAGAAAGGTGATTTGCTTATCTTTCTTTTTAATGAGAAAATCATGATTTTGGTCTTGGTGATTTTCACTTGCATCCCAACAACATGACAAAAATCTTCTAAGGCTTTGAGATGTTCCCTTAACCTATGAGCTGATTTCGAAATTAGGATAAGATCATCAACATATAAAAGTAGTTTCACCACATAACCAGCCAACTGAACGCCATCTCCCCATGTCTTGCTTAACCATGCTTCTAACTTATCAATGTATAGACCAAAAAGTGTGGGAGATAGAGGGTAACCCTGCTTTACTCCATTATCGTTGCCAAAACATTTTGACATACCTTAACTTGTTCTGATTTTAGCTCTAACCTTCTCATACAGTCTATGTACAACAATTCTGTACACATCTGGGATGCCTAGTTCTTCCATTTTGTGTCATAGTTTGTCTCTAGGAACTGTGTCAAATGCCTTCTTAAAGTCCACAAAACAGCAATAAGCTTCCTCACCTTGAGTATTCCAAATTTTTTCAATCGTCTAAGAGTGATGCACTGATCAATGGTAGAGTGTTGTGACCTAAAGCCTGCCTACCCTTTTGCCCTTTTACCCTCCTTTTCTGCCCAACTGCTGATCCTTCGTTCTACCATGCTCACAAAGAGCTTCCCAAAGAGAGGATTCACCATAATCGTGCGATAGTTAGATGGATTATTGATATCTCCATTTTTAAAGAGAGGGATGACCACACTAGTTGCCCACTCCACCGCAAATCCTTTCTGATTGACGTTATTGAAAATTTTCTTTATGTGAGGGGCAAAAGTTTCAATCCCCCGTTTAAAAATTCAGCTTATAAACCATCTATGTTTTGTGCTTTACCGCTTGCTATATTCTTTATTCCTTGTTTAATATCATCCATTGTGAAGAGTTCCATTGATGTGTTAACAAGTGGGTAGTCCTTCTCGTGAATCCGCTCATAAAGAAGCCTAACATATTCCAACCATTGGGCATCCATAATACTGTTTTCAATATTCTTTTTATTTTGCTGTAATTCCTTCTAAAAACCTTTGAGATTATGCTTTCCAAGAGAGATTAATTCATTCCTTCTTTCAATTACATATTTTGCTTTTTTTCACTGCACCAATATTTCATATTGTTTCTTATATTCTTTGTCTATACCTCTCTCTTTTAGTGATCTCTTCGCTGCCTTACATTCTTTGTCATATCATGGGTTTGCCGGAAAAGTGTTTGCAGCCCCCAACTTGGTGTGAGACTTTTTGCATGCACTCAAAGCCTTCAGAATGATTGGAATCAGCAAACCGCTATGACTCTGGTCACCTATCTTACTAGTTGCATTATCCTCTCTATTATTTTTTAGATCATGAAAGTGTTGCTTAAGTTTAGTACTAAAGATTTCCTGTAATGTCCCCAATTTTCGCCTTCTGGTTAATAGGAGTAATAAGCGGAAATTAATTAAATTAATTTCTTATAAAGTCATTAAAATAAATTAATTATTAAAAAAGTGACTTTATATTTAATTAATTTAATTAAAAAGTGACTAAAGTATAAAATAAAATAATAATTAAATTAGTCACTTAATAAAATAAATAAAGTGTTCCTACCCTCTTCTAGAAGGAATCTCGTGATGGGTTATAAAAAGGATAAATAGAAGAGGGTGATTGAGGATCAGGCAGATTGGAGATTGGGAGATTTGGATTTGAAATTGAAGAACTGATGCATGGTGGCATTAGTTGAATCTCTGAGGACGCAAACCTTCAGCAGATTGAGGAAGGGCTGGACGAAACCCTACCTTCTTGAGAGTGAGGAGCACTCAGCTTCTCATATTGAGCATATTAAGTTTGATATCAGAAGTTTTTTATTTGCTGCTACAGTGCTGTAAACAGTGCCACGCTGCAGTAAATTTATGTCTCCATTTCACCATTTGATGATTGCAGGTTGGATGTGAGGCCCAAGCGATACCTTTTGGAGAATTAATTGGTGCTTAAAGAGTTTTATATCAGACCTCATTGGCTTTAGACTTCCAGAATTTCTAGATTTGGTGAAGGTTGATAATGGGAGCTTATTCTTAAATCAAGAGGACAGCGATACTCCTATTTGATGATTTGGAGATTGATTGGAGGCAGATCGAAGGACTTGTAGCTTTCTGTTAAAAGAGGTTGCAGACCTCTTGGAACCACATTTTCACTCATATCTCTCATTTGGAGCATCGATTCTTCCGATTGTTGATTGCAGATTGAAGGGAGAGCATGGGCGATTTCTTCAAGGGCATTTATTGGTGATTTAAGTGCATAAATTAATAGGTTGGAGGGGCCGAGTTGCAACAGGTCCCCCATTCCCTAAACCCTTCGATTTCACCTATGATGCTTGTGGATGGTTGGAAATCAACTAAGTGGAAGGCGCTATTTTAAGAGGAACTTCTGATCAGTTTTAAGTGATTCTTGGAGGCTTTAAACAACAGCAACAGTGGTACTTCTGAGTCATTTCCAACAGCAGCAAGACGGCATCTGAAATGAGCTTCATTTTACATCAATTTAGAACCAAGCTTTCCTAGAAGTTCAGCGCTAAGCCTTTAGTGGAAGAACCGGGCACTTGAAGGAGGAGTTTTGGGCAGCACTTCTCAGTGTCTTCAGAGTACAGAAGTGTCTTCAGACCTACAACAATTCGACAGTCACATAAGAAGATCTATTTGGCACTTGGGAAAGCTTGTAGACCACCGTTTGGCTTCCTATACCTCTGCAGATTTACCAGGTTCATTTCATTGTATTTTCAGTTTGTACTCAGACTTTAATGGCTGCCAATGTCCTCAGAAATTAGTGTCAAGTGTATGGTCATTGGGTGAAAATTAATTCGTATGATCATTGCAATTGAATTTAAGGAGGAATAACAGTATTCTTGATTACTTGTTTATCTGAGGTTCCATGTTAAATGTTTGACAAATTGACACTTGGCTGTAAGTGCATGTGTACTCATTGTAAACTCATGTATACGTGCGGTTAAAGGCTTAGAATGTCCTAGATGGTGAATTATGCATGATAGTGTTGACTTTTCTAGTTTAGGAAGTCATTATATAAGGTTATATCAGTCTGATTTTATAAGACCAGCAAGTTGGAGAACTGTTCGGCAAGTGTTTGACAATATTCCTCGTGTCTCATAAAGCAATTTTTAGACCTATAAGACCAGGGGATAGTACATTTCCTTACTTTGTTGATTTATGAGAATTTCGCCCTTGGGAAGAATTTTCTTTAGCATGTGATGAACTTGCCCATTGCATTGGCTGCATGGAGAAATGCCTAACTTGACGAGAAGTGAGTGATCTGATTTCATCTCCATAGGACATTCCCCAATATCAAACTCCAGCTATCTAGAAATAAAATTTTGTGAGCAAAACATGTAGTCCACCACACTTTGACCATTATAAGTATTGGAAGCGATGCATCCCGACCTTGGCCAATCTCTCATGCCATTGCAAATGATCATGCCAAACAAACTACAAAGACCGAGTAATTCGGCCCTGAACTGAGTCACATTGCCATTACCATCTTGAGAAGTTCTTTCCCAGTATTGACCTCCACCTTCCTCCAACCATAAAGGATTGTTTTCCCCTCTTTCCTCATTGCTCAATTGAAGGGATTGATTATTATGTCATGTCCCTGACTTGGTCGTTATATATATATATATCCTAAATGAAGCAACTATTATTAATTAATATAATAATTACCAACGAATGATTATTTTAAATTTATTTATTTATTTATAATATTAATTAATTAATATTTATTACTAATAATGATTCTTGTAATATTCAAATAAAGATAATAACATTCTTACATGGTTGATACAAATATAGCTCCAACTACAATGCATTCATTTTGCCAATGATATCTGAATTATAATCAATTGTAAGAATATTAAAGCTCACATGAATGCCTTTTTCCAAAGATATAAACATTATAATCCATTGATAGTATGGAGAAAGCTTAATAATTGCGATACCCAAGGTATCACGATTATGCCATTACCACTAAATATATCTTCTTTAAATGTATCGCTAATTAGCTGAATTGATTCTAATACCCGATGGCCAATTGATATTTACGATGGTATATGAATAAAGCATTTCATATTCTTACTATGAGAATCGGTCCCACTATAGAGACACATATATTCTCATCATCCAAATAATTATATCAGACGAATCCTTCAATAAGTTCTACGATATCGTTGAATATGTCTATTCCATAAGCCCGTAGAAACAAACATTAATCTATCAAAAATCCACGTACATTTTCATATTGACTCATCCTTATAGTAATCACTAGAAGTATGTTTATTTTGATCAACGAGTGTCCCTAAAGCCATTGTATAACATCCAAACATAGGAACTAATATTCCCATGGCACCTTCGGTCAGTTCACCCCTTGAATAGTTGATGTCTTATAGATAATAATAACCAAACTCATGCTATTTGTATATAAGCGGTGATCTATATTTAAACATACATCAATACCAACGGTTGACTTTATAAAGCTATGATTCGTATATTATAAGCAAACACCAAAATGTAGCGATTATAATAATAGAGGTATGATCTGTTAGGAAGTATCGCTTCTCTTTGGAAAGGCATGTCTTTTAAGGACATGCATATTTAGGAAAAGATATATGAAGATGAAGTAGGAAAGATAGAATGGGGGATATATCTTGGTTTTCTTTACTCGAGTTTGTAAGAGCTGGAAGGGAACGGAACAACCCCGATCATTATAAAGGAGTTGGGCTTAAGGAAAAGCATATGTTATTTGTTGTCAAAAACCCCTTTCTTGAAGATTGATAGTTTGTGTTCATCTTTTAACTAGAGGACAAAAACCCTCTTAATTTAGATTTGCATTTGGGGATGATAATCCTCTTATCCAAAAAAGGTGTAACGTCCACGTCCAAGGAGAGTTTGAGATGATCATTTGGCCTATTTTATTCTTGTAAGCTAAGATTGAACTTTAACGGAATAAATTAAATTAATAATTTAAAAGTTATGTAATGAAGTACATTTTACATATAGCTTTATTTAACCAATTCAATAAAGTGACTTAAGTGAAAGATTGAAAGGAAATATTAAAGTCACTTTATTAAAAGGGCATTAATGAATTATTTTATAGCGGAAATTTGAAAATGTTTTGAGGAAGGTTCTACGGATTTTTATAAAACAGAGACTATGGAGCTCACTTCTTCATGCTTAGTTTTGAAGAGTACACGATTATACTAACCGGGGGGCAAGTGAATCAATATGATACAATTCTTTACTTTTACAAACTTAATACAATTCTTCCAACTGACCTAATCACTTTCCAAACTGACACTTACTATAAATAGTAAGTATGGACAAATTGTCTTAATACTCTGCAAAAAATGTCAAACTCCTCCATTAAATCCTCTAAGTTCACTAGCGACATTGAAATACTCCTCTAAATGAGTCGACACATACCTTGAAAATTAGCACCAACCGCACTGTAAGAGAACCTGGAAAAAAGAGGAATTAGAGACTCCAGTGGAAGAACTACACCCATATGGTTTGTGCAAGATAATGAATAAATCCACAAATGTTCTTGTGTCCCTTGGAAGGAAGAATAACCCTTTTGGATATACTGCAGGTGACACTTGCAGAAAAATGGAATACCTACAACATTGTTGAAAGTGACTTTGTAGCATGCTACAAGTGATCCTTAACAACTCTACCAATGACTTGGTTGTGAGAACTTCCAAATGCAAACAAATAAACCAATTTATGAATTAGGTGGTAATAACAGCGTTGGCTGCTCACATGTCTCCCAACAGTTTGGTATTGTTCCCAATGATCCAGAAAACACATGGACTATAGATGCTACCTGTCCTTTTACTGTGTAGGGTAGTAATGAGATGAATTATATTCAAGGTTGGACTTCTAAAGAACATGTTGCTTAGGATGCTAGAACTTCCATTAAATTTGTTTATGGGGAAATTAGGCTTCTAATTGGTTTTATGATTCCTTATTTGGTCTCCTCTACACACTCTTCTTAAGGTAGTGGCCCTAAGAATAATTCTTACTAGCATGGCATGGTAATCTGTTGGATTGTTGCCTTTGATCTACATTTTTGGTCTATTAATTTTCAACTAGTGGATGCAAAAATATAGTCTTTTTAATATTGAGATGCCTTTCGGATTATAGCTCTGTCATTTGGTTTATTTACTAATTTATAATGGTCAAATGTATTTGTTCTGTTAGTTTGGATATGGTTGCTAGTCACTTCCTACTCCAATTTCTCCCCTTTTTTGGTTTGGGGTCTATACCTTTGCTAATCCTAGGGGTTGTTGTAATATCCCAGTTTTTTTGTTTTTGTTTTTAGACCAATAATAATCATCCACAAATAGATAACCCGTTAAGGTTAGAAAGCATAAACTGAAAACTTGCTGAAAAATGCAACCCTTCCACTTTCTGATCACCAAGTGCCCAATGTGGGAAGGTGAGAGCATACGGTGAATAGGGGATCGTTAGATCTCAAATCTGCTGAAAGATGAAGTGGAATACAATATTGGGCGGCAAGCCAACCCCTTCCGCTTATCTAGCGGGAAAACAAGAAACTTGGCGGTAGACCAGCCAAGACAAACACACAAAGACACAAATCACTCGACCGCGATATTTCAGCGGGAGGACTGAAATTACAAACAAACTCAACTCAACCACTTATGCAGCGGAAGGACCATTACAATCAATCATCACTCGACCGCTTATGCAGCGGGAGGACTGAATTACAATTCAATTGAAATCGGTGGCAAGCCAACCTCTTCCACTTTTCAGTGGGCTGAGAGTTTACAAGCCAGAATTGGTTAGTAGTACTACTACTTAACCTTTGTTGTCTATTATGTTTATGTTGTCATCAGTAATAATGAGTTACGGCAGTTAGTTAGTTAGTCGTCCCGAAGGGCAGTTGGACGCGATGGTTGGTCGCACCCCTTCGGGTATTATATTTTGCATACACTTCCTTCGTAGTGGGATCATGATAGTCGTATCTGGGTTTAATGTTATAAGCAATTGATGTACATGGACTGTTGAATTAATACAGAGACTGGTTATTTAATATATTTCCATTATGTTCTGTGCATTTACTTTCTGCATTTAATCGTTTACCCATATCTGGCAAACATTTGGCGCCGTTGCCTAGACATACTCAGGAAAGGAAGGAGCGGATGGCGTACGGACACGATGGGCCTACCCGTCGGTGAGACTAACCCAGAGGCAGACGACGCGCAAACGGAACAATCGTCGTGGGACGCAGAGCGTGATTGCAAGAGGCGAGGGGAAAATTGAACCCTGTAATAATCCCGGCACATTGTTGATATAAATCGTGGCCGAAAGGCAAAATAATTAAAAAAATAAATTTGTGTACATGGTGTGTGCTTGCCATGTACAGAAGTGATTTATGCCAAATATACTAAATAAGAATAAAAATAAAAAGATACAAAGTGACGAATGGGAAGTGGCACAAAGAGCGTTGAATCTCAGACAACAAATAGAATGAAGGCGTAGGCTAAGGCAGCTTGCCGAGGGACGACCGGTCGAGGGGTTGCTCGAAGGGAACCCAGGAGGTGTCATGGAGGCAGAGATAGACGGAGAGAATTACACTCTCTACACTGTCGTAGGGTTGCCCGAAGGGAACCTAGGAGTCACGGAGGGTGTCGAAGGAGAACTCTACAGTTCGCCAGAATACCACCGTAGGGTAAGAAGTCCTGAAGAGTTGGTGGAACAAACAAGGCGAAGTCTAAACCTGATCGACACTACCAGAGACCTACTAAAGAACTTGTCCATTTCGGAGGACAACCGGAGGGAGAGGACTGAAGGTGACGGTACGGTCGACGGTGCTGAGGGAGCACAATGGTACCGTACGCGAGGCAATTTGTTTGGTTCGGGGTCAACAACCTTCTCCAGAGGACCCACGAGTGGAGGGTCAATTGCAGGAGGTGGAGGCAGACGATCACCAGGTACAAGCACACAAGGCACCAGAGGAGCGAGACCCAGCGGTGGGATGGCAAGTAAGCAAATGTTGTCGAAGTTCAACGGCAATGGGAAGGAAGATCTCGTCCGCCATTGCCGCACTTGTGAAACCATATGGTCAGCGAACGGCGTTACCGACCAAGACGAATGGGTAACACAATTTCCAGCAACCTTAAGGGGAGTGGCCATCGACTGGTACTCAGATATGGATAAGGCCAAAGTTGGCACATGGGCTGACCTGAAGAAGGAGTTCGGGATAGAATTCCGCCTCCTCAGAGATGACAATGAAATAGTCGCCGAAATCTATGGCACAAAGCAGAACTAGAATGAGATGGTCTGAGCCTATAGTCAGCGGCTCAAGGAACTGTTGGGGAAAATGGAGAGTCAACCAGCGGATGGGTTGAAAAAGAGATGGTTCGTAGAGGGGCTGAAACACTCCATCCGGAAGAAGATGAAAATTGTTCCACCAACCTCGTACGAAGATGCATATAATAGAGCGATGGATCTCGAGAGCGACACCAAGACATCCAAGAAGAAAAAGAAGAAGGATAGCTCGTCCGAGGATGATGACTCTTCTGAGGGAAGCAAAAACGATGACGAGTCCGGCAAAAAGGTGCAAGCCCTGCAGAAGGACATGCTGAGGATGATGAAAGAGCTGAAGGTTATGAAGGGAGGTCCGAGCAAGACCGACGAAGGGGAGCTTTGGTGCACGAAATGTAAGACGGACGGCCACACAAAAGGCTCCTGCCCAAAGAAGGCCTATTGTGATATATGCCAGTCGATGGGGCATCCCATCAGGGAATGCCCCTACAACATGAAAACACGAAACCAACAAGTATTGCTTACACAGGAACAACCAACTACGTTAGGCGGTACCGGCAGCTCCCAGGCGAACAACAATGCAACATCGGGTGGCTACTGAGATAACTGGTGGGGAGGACGAAACAACAATAACAATACAAGGAGCCGAATCCAATACGACTCCAAAGGTCAACCGATGGTACAATGCAGAGCGTGCAACCAGTGGGGGCACTTTGCTCGAGACTGCCCGAAGGGAGAGACCACACAATACTTGTGCAAATGGTGCGGACCGAGAGACCACGAAGACGCCACCTGCCCGAAGTCTGGCGTCAACTTGCTCAATATTGAGGAAAACAAAGAAGAGGAAGCGCTGGCCGTAACCCGCGCCCAAGCTAGACATGCAATGTGCCTAGACTCGGAGACAGAGAAGCGAAGGGTATGGGAAGCATGGGAAGAAATTGAGAAAGAGATACGAGAAAGGGCGAAGGCGAAGGGTACGGTGGGTACTTCTAGCCAACCGGAGGCGGAGGATGCTATACTAAATCAAATTTTAAAATTAAAACTCGAGGTGCATGTGAAGGTACACGACCTCCTCCAGACGATGCCTCAATTACAAACGGCATTGTTGAATAATCTCTCCCAACCACGCACCAATAGCAAGCACCGCACAGATGTTCTTGGGGGGTCTACAATAGACCCCATGCTGCTGGCAGTTAACACTGGAACGAACCCGACCATTGTGGAGATGGGTATCCTTGGCGCCATTCTAACCGATACCATCGACGATGGTGGATCAGGAGTGAATGTTCTTCCAGAAGAAACCTGGCGGAAGCTGGGGAAGCTGACGCTGTGGCCATCTACATTCAATTTGTTGGGAGCAGATCAACATGGAATCAAACCCATCGGGACACTGATGGGCTAGCAAGTTACCATCGGGACGCAACCTTTCATACTGGACTTCGTGGTAATCCCAATAAAGAAAAAAGGGTATGATGCGATCTTAGGGAGAGGGTGGCTGGTGGCAGCCAAGGCCACCCACAACTGGAAGAACACTCTGTCTATGGAGAATGGAGGAAGGAAGTTTATCATAGACCTCAGGACACAGTTGGTTAGTGAGGAACCGGCATCATCTTCGGAATCGGAGGGTGAAGGAGAAGGCAACCTGAGGAACGAAGGACGGGGCTGCAGGGAGCCCAACGACAAAGGGATTCTCAAACTAGGAGAGTGCTCCGAGGATGAGACGGGGTCATTGAACAAGTTCTTCCACTGGCAGATGGAGGATTACGAAATGTTCCAGAGCTACAGGCTCGAAGTAGAGGAACCAGCGTAAGTAACAGAGGTGTACCTGCCGGAATACAGAGAATATTGGAAGGGAGACGCCCCAAACTTCGGTGACGTAGATAATCCGAAGATCATTCATGTCGGCAACGATTGGAACCCTGTGTGGAAGGCTGCAGCCTTCAAAATCTTTATTATTCTTCTCCTTCTCATGTACGGGAAGGAGACCGTGGTCCCTGTAGAATTTGTGGTTCCAGGTCTTTGGATGGGCATTGAAAATAGACTTACCACCAACGGGTCCAAATTGAAACCCTACCTCGAGAAGCATGTAGGGGACCCGAGAGGCCGGAAGGACACTTGAGAGTTCAGAGGGGAACCCGATAGGATGGAAGGGGACCTGAGAGGCCGGGCAGGCGACTTGAGAGGCATGGGACCAAAGCGGGAGACTCTCGGGCGAGGCAAACCGAGAAAGGGCAATCCCAGAGGCACGAAACCCGAGCCGAATCTGGACACTTTGAAAAAAAAAAAAAAATCCGTACAATCTGTACGACATTGAAAAAAAAAAAAAACCGACGGTGGATACCATCGCCCATGCAAGAAATAAAACATGCAGCAGCCCCAAACGCACAGACACAAACACGCACTCTGCCCAACAATGTAGCGCGCAAGCACAGGGAAGGCATATGCAGCCATCCACAGCCATCCAGGAAGTAGTTAAGCGTTCGGCGTGCAGAAGGAGGCCCGCACGGTGTGTATGGTAGAGGGTTGGTCGTGTATTCCGTATGGGGTGATCCATACGGTGGAGGGGTGTTGACCACACAGGAAGGTGGCACTGCCCCTCGACCTCGCTAGGGCACTGCCCCAGACTCCCATTTTATTTTTGAGCTACAATACACTTTTTGAGTTGGGCGAAGGGCATCAGAGAAGGCACGGTAAGTGTTGGGATTGTCTCATACTGTGAGAAAGATGCCTGAAGCTCAGCATTGGCAGGAAGCCATAAGCCGTAGAGGGAGACAAATTTGGAGGTTGCGAACAAACAGAGTCTGAGGGAAGGCATTGTAGGCACGTGAAGTCATACAGCACCAGGGAGTTATTCAATTTAGTTATTAGCCTTTGGGGAGTGTGATGGAGGATTTGAGGTGTCTCCTAGCCTTTGTGCCAGAGGGTTGTGGCCACTTCCAGGAAGGAATGGTATGCTTTGAGGAACTTGGAGTATGTCTCGGCTGGACGTGAGGTTGCCTTGGTGGATGCACAGAGGGCTCGGGAGGAGTTGACCAGCAGGTTGGAGGCAGTAGTAGCATGAGACTCAGCTCAGCGTACCCAGGAGTTGGATGCCGAGAGGGCAGCGCAGGTGGCTATCGAGGACAAATTGGCTAGGGAGACAGTATCATTTGAGTAGCAGTTGGTGGAGGTTGAGACTAAAAAGCGTGTTTTGCAGACCAGTTTGGTTTAGGCACAGGAGGACTGTGATGTCAAAGGAAGCACTAATGGTGAAATCTACACTTGAGCATCGGATGGTAGCAAAAAAGGGTTTTCAGGTGAGGACGCAGCAGGTGTATGAGTTCCACACTCGACTACCATTCGCAGTTCCTGCAGTTCTCTACCTTGGTTTTGTTTAATGTCATCTCTATTTTGTATTAAGTCGTTCGGAGATGACTTCTTTTCTTGGGGGGGATGTTGCCAGGAATAATCATTATGTTATGTTGTCACATTATGTTTATTTTGTCGTCGGTAATAATGAGTTACAGCAATCAGTTAGTTAGTCGTCCCGAAGGGCAGTTGGACGCGATGGTTGGTCGCACCCCTTCGGGTATTATATATTGCATAGCGTTCCTTCATAGTGGGATCATGATAGTCGTATCTGGGTTTAATGTTATAAGCACTTGATGTACATGGACTGTTGAATTAATACAGAGATTGGTTATTTAATATAATTCCATTATGTTCTGTACATTTACTTTCAGCATTTAATCGTTTACCCGTATGTGGCAAACAACCTTACAATAATCAAGATAGTGAGAGAAGAAGAGTAATGCTGAACATCCAAATAATAAGCATGAAATTTCTGCTAACATCAAAATCTGCAGGCTGGAAATGCAAAACCAGCAGCCTATGAATTCACTAAAACACTCATAACTCTCTCATTACTCACCCAATTCACCCAAAATCAGTTCTAAACCAATGCTACACCAGGCACAATGAAAACAAACCCAAAGGAAGCTATAAAAACACCCATATTTATTTTTGCACGCTTCCCAATGCACTCACTAAACCCAACGCCTAACATGGGAAGTTCGATTTTCATTATAAAATTCCACACTCAACATAAGGTGCTAAAAAATTACAAGATGAATTGCCAGTGGCAGGAAAGATGGATCAATGATTGAATCGCCTGGTCAAGAGGTATGAACAAAATACAGTTTCAACAGTTTCGTGACCAGCAACCAGAAAACACTCCAATCTCACACAAAACACTCCACAATCTGCAACTCACTCACCAACATCACTGAAAATACATGGACACAACTAGGTACTATCTTGCAAGTACGAAACTGAGACTTAGCTAGGAAGCCACACTTTGAAGCTTAGATTTTTCAATCTTGCCTGGTCAAGAGGTATGAACAAAATACAGTTTCAACAGTTTCGTGACCAGCAACCAGAAAACACTCCAATCTCACACAAAACACTCTACAATCTGCAACTCACTCACCAACATCACTGAAAATACATGGACACAACTAGGTACTATCTTGCAAGTACGAAACTGAGACTTAGCTAGGAAGCCACACTTTGAAGCTTAGATTTTTCAATCGCCAATTCGGCAACATAACGATTCAAATTCATATAATAACCAAAATGGGAGCCCAAGGCTCTTATTTATAACTTCTAGCTCCCCAAAACCAAATGCAAATGCTCACAAATTCGCCCAAATTCAACTTCTCCATTTGCATTTTCTTTACCAAATGGACCCAAGGATGGCGTCCATACCATAAGTCAAAGAATTACGCCAAGTAAGCACAAGACCACGATTTTGATTTAGCAAACATTTGTGGTGAATAAAATAATATCTCCCGTTATAAAATTGGCGTCCCTTTCTAGACATAAAATTCGCCTAGCACTTAGGAGACATTATGCGCAAGTTTCCAAAGCCATTAATTAGTAGTAAAATAATCAAATTAATTAAATATTAAACCTTAGGATAAGGAAATAATATTTAATTATATCACTTATGACTCCAATACTGATTATTGCCAAAACCAGGATGAAGCTGAGCAAGGAAGACCATTGAACTGCTGCAAGATCAGGACCCTGTCCACTGCCAAAAATAGAAATATGCCATACTGCCACTTACTAACAATAGTAAGTCATGAACTACTGCTCCGAAAAGCATGATGTTTGCACCCAGTGACAGAGCATGGAGAGCTCAGTAGGACATTATCGCTAAAACAGCCAACCCCTGACTTACTAAAAATAGTAAGTTCTCGCCTCATCAATGCTTGACCCTCATTCTTCATTCCACCTAGTCTACGGCTCTCAGGAATAGGCTAATGGACCACTTGAAAGACATCAATGAGAAGGGGACATTACAGTTGTTGTGTAGAGATTTCTCCTTTTTACTCACTTCATAAATTGGCAGCATTGATACTCAACTGCTTCTATTTTTACTCTTTTATTAATAAAAAAATGCAACAAAAATTTGTAGACAAGGAAAGAAATTCCATAAGTGACATTATATTAAATTACACATCTTTGGTGGTTTGCAACAACCATGGATATGAGAATTCTCTATCGCATGTTTAAGCAACTTAAAAAGTAAGATTTTGAGCTAAAGGTATGCTTGTGTACTAGCAATCTAACATAAGACACACTAGGAATGAAATATGTATAGAATGAGATAATAAATAAAAATAAAATTTACAATTATGTCAATAGATGCTGGGGAATCGAGGATAATCCCAAATCCCAATATAAACTCAATACAAATCCCTTCCAAGCAACTAAAGTGTCACTTAATTTTAATCATTCACATATACAAAACATACACACAAGAAAATCTTCACATGCTAATGAAATAGTAAAATAACAATTGCTGAATTTAAATTTATATCTTTTGTACAAGCTGCTATGGACAATTTCCTCCACTCTATCTTCTTTCTCTAATTATTCAGTTTCATGCATCCTTACAACTCCCTCTGCTCCCTTCACCACAATGTTTTCATGCACCACACAAATCACTTCCTATGTATGTATTTCCTTAGTTTATCTCAGCACACTTACTTCCTCATGTCCCACACTTATTTCAAAATCTGCATAACTCCTCATTGCTCTATTTCCACATGTACTCTAGGAGATATCTATTCTTCTCCTCTTATTGCCAGGCCTCTCCTCCAATGCACTCCATTCATCCTTTCTTAATAGGAAAAAAGTTATAACCAATCACTGTTCAGATCTGCCAATCTACTCTAATAAATCTACAACAAAGTTTCTTAATTTTTTCCTTTCACTATTTTCCAAGGTTGCATGGGTACGGGGGTTCTTGGAGACACCAGAGACTAGTATTGGTACCAGTATGGCTATTTTTTCAAAATAGGAGAGGGGGGTACTTGGAGATGCCAATTTTTTTTAATATAATTTAGTAATTTATAGAAAATCTGAAAATATAATGACATTGAACTTTCAAAACAAGAATTAACATTAACATTGAAGTTTGAGTACACAAATGTGAAATGAGTTGAATCGAAATGTCATACAGTTGTTGTGTAAAATAATCACTCTGATTACATATTGAAAATAGCTTGAAAAGCAGCAAGCTGATATGCAAACAAAAAACTGAAGACAACAATCGGAAATCTTATATCTACCATCTACTCTTCTATGCCATGATCATCCATATCAAGGTCCTTAGCTATGAGGCTCTCCAAATAGTCATCACTATCAAATTCATGTTTGTCTAATGGTAGAATAATAGGAGGTAAATCGGCTAGTCCATCTGCTTCAACCACTTAATCCACAATGGCTGCAACTTCTCCATCAGGTGAAATTTAATCCCCTTTTGCTAAAGGACCCTCATTGTATCCAAGATCTACATGAGAGAGAAGATGAAGTGAGCTATGAATGTAATGTACACCAAGTTCTTTGCTTTCTTTGATTCTAATCAGTTCCTCTTTAGTCAATGAATGAAGCCATAAGTACTCCAATTTATCTTACAAGATGAAGTGTTGGCTACTTGTGAGAGAAATCGTATTGCAAACGATTGCAATTCAAGGGTTTCACCTCCATGGTTCCACCACCACACTATAGGGTCTTTCTTTACTTTCATAACACATATAGCTTCCATGAAAGAAAAATCACCTTGCCCACATGAAAACTTATTCCATTGACTCGTCATAACTGAAGCATCCTCACCTCAGCCATAAATATTTTTAATCGCAACCCGAAATCTTTTCATTACCTCTATATCCTGATGTGGAGCCCTCTTTTTGGTCACTTCTATATCATACCATTTAGGATCAAGAGCATAGGCAACACAATGAAGACTTGTGTGAAGTTTGTTCCATCTTCCATGTAACTTTTTCTCTATCAAAGGATATAGAGAAATTTCTTTTGCATCTGATATCTTCTTGACTCTTTCATACATGGAATCTATTGCTTCATAAACATCTCCCAAACATGCCTTGTCTGAATCTGCAAATTTGATAACCTCAGATATGGGCTTAATGAAATCCATGACAAACTTAACATCAACCCAAAAATGTTCATCAAGGACCACACCTTTCACCTCAACTGCAATATTTGATGTAGATTGTCTCTAAGCTACCCATGCATTACTAACAACTGTGGAACACAAAGCTCCTTTGACTTCACAAAGGTGGTCAAGAAGAATGAAGAAACAAAAAGTGCATCAACAAGTTTGAGAAGTTCCACCTTGGCAAATTTTCGATAAATGGTGTAATGTCCCCACTTTGAAATAGAATTTAATAATAAATCATAATAATAAATTAAAATATAAAAAATTAAATTAAAATATTAAATAATATAATTAAATATGATTAATTAAAAATTAATTAATTAATTAAGTTAATGAAAAGTCAAAAGACATGAAAGGAAAAGTTGCGACTCCCTCAACAATGAGATATAAAAGGGAGAAGAGAACCTCATTTGAGAGGGGGGTAATTTGGAAATCAGAAGTGCAGATCTGATTATGAAAGGTTGTGTCCCTTTCAAACGGCAGAAATAATGAAGAGTTGCACTCTTTCAAAGGGTGTGTCTCTTGCCAAAGGGAAGACATGACGAAGAGGTGTGACCTCTCCCTCACATTGAGAGATATAAAGGAAAGGAATCAAAAGCATCTAGTGAGAGCACCATCGATCAGATCAGATCAGAATTGTTATTAAGTTACAGACAGTAACATCCTTGCTCTTGGTGGTATCCATGGGGATTAAGAAAAAGAAAGGAATGTGTTAGAGATTAACACGGCACTCAGAAATCAAGAAAAGGCACCGAAGGTATTTAGGGAATGGGATGATATAATCTGCTCTCAATATTTTATGACTCTAAAACATATCGAATCTCTCATTCAAACAATTTAATAATTATAATCAATCACAAGTACAACCATAGTCTTGTAACATAAAGAAGGAATAAATACAAATAATAAGGTTATAGAGAAATAATCAAACTGTTATAATTTCAGCATTCTAACAGTGTATCAGTATATGATCAGCATTAGTCATTGAAAAAACTATAATGAAAATATTATATTGGCCTTTCATGTATTTTTTCACTTACCATGTATTATGCATGTCGGTTTCATATGAATAGAACCTAGTGCCCATTATGATTTAATATTAGTCCCTGGATATTACATATTCAAACTCATCATGGAGGGAAGGATGAGGGATGTAGGAAGAGGGTTAAGGCAGCCAACTAAGTAGGCCACCTTGTTGGATGCCTAAGTTCTGCCATCAAGGCCAAGAGGGTCAATGTTTTGCTCTTGGGCTTAGTTCGATTAAGCTGAGAATTCCACTGCATTGCCCCCTATCGAACCTACCTTGATAAGTTGGTAGCAACACAAAAGATAAGGCATGGATAGGAAAGTAAGACCAGCATCCTACTAAGTAGGCCACCTTGGATGGGGCCTAAGATCTGCCACCAAGGCCAAGAGGGTCAATGTTCCGCTCTTGGGCTTAGTAAGGTTTGGCTGGGTCATTCTTATCACGTCCTATCCCAAACCTAGAATAGGTTTAGTATGATTATAGTTAAGCAGAATATTGATTTACATGTTCTAATTGACAGCATTAACAACTTAATATATATATATATATATATATATATATATATATATGCACTTGTGTTTTATATGTGATGATTGCAGGGCTTAAAAGTCAGGAAGTTGTTCGAAAGATAATTATTACAAGTAATTCCCTTAACCCTAATCTCCTGAATTTGTGTTTGTAGGGTTTAATTTGAGGCAACTAGAGTAGGGGATATTACAAATGGCTTGTGTGTGGTGATGATTACATATTAACATTTGTATTTTTCTGCCCTTGTCTATGAGATCTAAAATCCATTGGAACTTGCCAATATCTTTGTGCATTATTCAACAAATGTACACAACATGGTGTCCAAATATCTGTTTGTACCTCTTATGCACCAACACGCTTGCTGCTTTACAAGCAAGGGCAGCATCAGTAAGAATTTGGATTACATGTGATGCCCCCACCTCCTCAATGTTGTCACATAGTTGATTATGAAGAAATTTTGCATTTTTTTCTTACCCTGAACAATCTATTGCCTTCAAAAAATAAAGCCCTTTGCTACATGTTACCATGATATTAAGTAGTGGACAATTCCTAGCATCTATCCACACATCCATCACAATACTACATCCTTTTGTAGCCCACACTCTTTTCAAAGGTGTTGTTTGTTCCTCTAATCGATTTTTTCCTTTATCGACTAGAGTAGTGCGAAGCTTTTCATACCCAAGAGTTTTATAGCTTGTTGGTGCATTATTGATAGCATGGACCATCCCTTTATAGAAAGGCAAGCAAGTAACATTAAATGGTATTTCATTTGCATAAAAGAATCATCCAATCGATGCATCAACTACTTCTCAACCTTGCACATCAAACAATCTTCCAATAGGGTGTTTGAGATGCCAATGTGTGGTCTTTTGCTAGCCTGTTCATTTGCCACATCTCTAGAAGTCACATCCACCTCTAACTCTATATTATGACTGTGAGCTCTAGTAGTTGAAGCGTGAGAGCTTCGAATAGCAACTTTCCCATCATCCGTTTCTTGTTCCCTCACAACATCATATCATTCTGACTCATTCGTACAACCTTCAACACTATTACATGGCAAGTGAAGGAAATGAGCCCTCACCATCGTGTAGGTGCCTCTCCATGCCAATGGACAAAGTTTGCATTTGATAGTAGTTGCTCCACCTAATCCTTTCGACCCTAGAATACGATCAACATACTTCCATAGTGGATACAACCCTTGTTTTCCCCCACTTGACATTTTGAATCTGAACAAAAAAATTAATAAATTAAAAAATGTTAGATGCATTCACTGCAGTGCTTAACTTCTCACTGTTTGTCATATGTTCTCAACTATGAATTGTTATCAATCAAGCTTGCACCCTAACCAAAGTTGTGAACTTCAGCAGCCTATTGAAACATGGGAACACTTCAAGGTTGTAAGTTACCTAAAAAACGAAGTGGACCTCCAAAGTAAGCTGGTTCTTTCCAAGTACTTCACCTAAACTAACATTTCTTGCAGGGGAAAGAATAAGAGGGAGAAACATGAAAAAATGAAGACTTTAATCCTAAGGTGATGCACCAGATGATATATTGAAACTTCAAACAAACAAAAATGACACACAATATAACAACACAAATGACTTTCCTACACAACCCAATGATACCCAATTCTGCATCAACAGTTCATGAGAAGGCTAAATAATCATAGGTCTTAGTAGGAGAAAAAGATCTTCCTCACAATTTAAGACTGATTTTATGATTAACACAGCTCACAACCTGCAAAATATGTGTATTCCTGCATAAGACATAATCATGAAATGCAATTTTTAAGGGGAAAACATCACCACAAGAAAACTGCATAACACAGAAGACACAATAACAGAAAAACTGAGAAGGCACAAGCTATTATCACTGCTAAAAAAGGTGTCACCAATCTGTATTTCTCTTCAAAATGGGTTACAAAACTCCTTACTTCTGCCAAAGAACTCAGAAAATTACAATATCCAGAAGTAGAAAGGTGATAACTAACTCCAATAATGAAACTTTGAGATATATATGCTTTACCAAAAGCAGTCAAAAGGACTCCTCTTTTTGGTCGAGAAGACTCAAAAATCCTATTTTTTAGGGGTCTAAACATGTCTAGAAGGGGATGGGTTTGAGAGAAAAGTCAAGCTTCATCAACCCTTACCATAAAAGCTCTTAATTATGCATTTATAACCCCTAAAATATCCCTGAACAGGCCTGCAAGCCCTCATAAATACAAAAAATATCCTTGACTTCTCAATAAATGAAAATAAGATAAATATCTCATAAAGTGATTTATAATTTATCACTTTAATAAATACTTTTCTTATATCATTTACATTTAAGTCCATCCTATAAATAAAAAGAAGAAAGTTATTTAATAGTGACAAATTATAAATCACTTTAATAAATAATTTTATTATTTAATTTATACATTTAAAGACAAGATTTAATAAATAAAAATAAGAGAAATAAATAAAGTGGTTTATAATTAAAACTCACTTTAATATATATTTCTATTATTTATTTATAAAAATCCTATGCTATTTTACCTAGACTTACTAAGTGATGTGTATCAAGGAAGCAATAATCGTTTGGGGAATTAATCGACAAAACAAAAGTTCAAAAAATCGAGAAAAAATCGGATTTACAAGAAAACGTAAAAAATTGCAGAAAAACAATCAAAAACTACTTTTTTATTTTATTTTACAGCATTTCCATAGCATAGAGATATTGTAGACAAATAAAATAGACACTTGAACACATGAATTGCACGAAATAGATTTTTGTTGTTTATATTCATATAGCTGATTATGTTACACAAAATATACTACACCATAAATAATATCTAGATGGTGATAGATGTCAAAATGTCAATTACAATATAGTTTGTGACTTTGAACAAAGTCAACCTGTGCACTAAGTACAAAATTCCAAAATATCAAATGTAGGCAATGACATGCTAGAGGGCAGGAGGCCTTGATGATGAAGCTTCTGGGTGAGAGCCTATCCTAATTCGTTCAACCCATTGAGGACCAAAGTTGGCTTGCCTCGTGATATCAAAATCTTCAGTCTCAAGCAGACGATCAGCAACATCATCATCATCATCATCAGCAGCATCATCAACAACAATCAACTCACACTCTGGATATATCTCATCGAGGTCAATTGGCAAGCCTTCCTCAATAGTTCCTGATTTTGCCCATGTAGAAATTAGTGTTTACCTTACAAGTGAAAAACACAATGAATAGTGAATACAATTTCAAAAACTGCAACTATATATTAATATTCTCACCATGAGCTTTCTTTATCTTCAAGTGGAGGTTGTGATGAACAAATACCAAGTCATTCGGCCGTTTTTGTGATAGGCGGTTCCGTTTCTTGGAATGTATGTGTTTGAAAACACTCCAATTACTCTCACAAGCTGATGAGCTGCATAGTTGGCTTAAAATGCGCACTGCCATCCACCTTAAATTGGGTATTTCGTCTCCAAAAGAAGCCCACCACGAAGCTGAAAAACACATTATATGGAAATGATAATGTAAAGACTAAGAATATCTTATAATCTTAACAAACTTAATGAGCACATTGGCAAAATAAAGAGTGTCAAAGGTTTATAGAGTCTACCTGGTTGAATCGTTAGCATGCTTGTACACTTCCAACTCTATCGTAGCTGCATCAAATTTTTCCGGGTTAGGCAACATTTTCTCCATGCACTTGAAGAAGCCTTGTTTGCTCTCAGCATCAATTTCCATGAAGTCGGTCTTATAGAATAACAAAGGATTGAGCAAGTATCCCGGAGCATGGAGAGGAGTGTGCATCTGTCCATCCCACCTCCTATCAATTATGTCCCACAACGACATATACCTATCCCTATTATTTTCCAGCTTACTCCTTATCACCTCCTTGGCCCTATCCATGGCCTCATACACATATCCCATGGGGGGTTTATCCCCATCCACTAGTCTCAAGACTTTTACTAAAGGCTTTGAAAACTCTACAATCTGTTCAATAGATTCTTGTAATGTCCCCTTCTCAGTGATGTTCTTTCAGTGGCCAAGTGGCATATTCCGGAGACCTGTAGGGTATTTGGAAAGGAGAATTAGGGTTTCCAACTTTTGCGGAGTTTTGCATGAGCTTTTTAGGGTTTTTCAGCAGGGAATTCTTCAGATCTGCTTATGGTTTCCTTCTGGGTTTTCCATGAACTCTAGGGTGGCATAACATACAATTGATTCTAAGGTGAAGTGTGAACTTACTATTTTTAGTAAGTTAGGGTTTGGCTGACTGGATGGTGCAGTTTTACTAAGCTTTCCAAGCTCTTTCTTTGGGTGCGAATATCATGCGTTTCGGAGCAGTATTTCATGACTTACTATTTTTAGCAAGTGGCAGTTTGAGCATTTCTATTTTTGGCAGTCTTGGATAGAGTTCTGATCCAGTTCAGTGGTTTTCATCGCACAGTTTCATCCTTAATTTTGATGATAATTAGTATTAGAGTTATAAGTTTTTTAATTAAATATTATTTTATTATCCTAGGGTTTAATATTTAATTATTTTATTACTGATTAATGCTATTGAGAATTGTGCATAATATGATTTTCCTAAGTTTGCTAGGCGAAATATTTGTGTTATGAAGGGGGACGCCAAAGTGAATATGAAGACTATTTTATTCAACAAAGTGTTTTTTTTTATGCCAAAAATCGTGGTCCTCTTGCTAAGCGTGGCTTTGACTTAAGGGGGACGCCATACTTGGGTCCACCTTAGAAATGAAATGCAAAATTGAAGGGGTGAATTTGGAGGCATTTGAATCTGAATTTCAGACTTGGAAATCTATTTATACAGGTGCTTGGCTCCTCATTTCATCGTCCAGATAAATTATAATGTTATGCTATCGGAATGACTACAGACTTCTTCGAGGGTGAAAACCTCCTAGATTTTCCTTTGCCGTTTCGAGTGTGAGACATCACTCCTAGCTGTGGTTTGACTTTGTGGTTTGCTTGGTGTTCTTGTGGATTGCGTTTTGTGTGGATTTGGAGAATTTGTTTGCTGCTGTGTTTTTTGGTGTTGCTGGACGTGGTAGCTAAAGCAAGGTTTTATTCATATCTCCCTACCTGTTGGTCGTTGCATTCTGGGTACTGGCTCTATCTCACCATTCTCCCTCGGCAATATTCTTCACTGATTTGCAGATTGGGATGTGGTGTTAGTGATTTTTGGTTGCAAATCGAAATCTATAGCAGGTCATACCATTTGGGAGGTGCCTCGGGTTGCGTGCATCAATGTTGAAGCTTTCATTGTGTTGGTTTGAGGTTTGAGGTTGATCGCCTTAGTTGTTGATTTCATTTGCTTCAATTTTGGTGTGTTTTAAAGTGGATTGGAATGATTTGTGAGCATTTACAAGTATTGCTGGTCCAGTTCTGGAATTGTTGTTATTTTATATCAGACTTGTTATTTTGTGTTAGTGGCTTGAAATCAGCTATAGTTAATTATTGTAATCTTGTAATACTTCATTGTAATCATCCTTGTATCATTGGTTAGTAGTACTAACCTCTATATTTGAACTTGAAGTGTGCATTGTAATCCCCATTGCATAAGTGGAAGAGGTTGGCTGGGTCGCCTTAGTGTTTGAAATTTCAGTTTGTAACCTTTGTCCTCCCACTGAATAAGTGGTTGAGTGATATTGTCCTCCTGCTGAAATATGTGGTAGAGTGATAGTTTTATTTATTGTCGTCCTGAGGAAATATGTGGTAGAGTGATAGTTTTATGTATTATCCTCCCGCTGAAATACGCGTTAGTGAT
Organism: Cryptomeria japonica; assembly: GCF_030272615.1. Taxonomy (NCBI): domain Eukaryota; kingdom Viridiplantae; phylum Streptophyta; class Pinopsida; order Cupressales; family Cupressaceae; genus Cryptomeria; species Cryptomeria japonica. The sequence goes on along the minus strand of NC_081408.1, from coordinate 355,512,792 downwards.
TGTGTTTAAATTTCTTGTTGTTTTCCTTGGCTGGTTTACCTCCAAGAAGTTCAAATTCTATCCTACTGGATAAGCATAAGGGGCTGGCTTGCCGCTCGTGCATTGTAATTTCAGTTCGGTTTATGGTGCTAACAATCCCCGGAACACCGTATGCTCTCACCCTCCCAAATTGGGCTCTCGATGAACAAATGGTGGAAGGGTTCCCTTTCAATTGTTTTGGATTATTTCTCTAACCTTAACGGTTTATCGTGTTTGCTTTGTAATATCATTGAAAACTCAAAAAAAAATTAAGGGGGTTTATTACAATTCCCAAAAGGTGGTAGAATACATATACTCTTACCACTACTATGCCATTTGTTTGAATTGTGAAACTAGACTCCATCCACTCAGCTGAAACAAACATTTGTCTCAAATTACTTTTTTGTTCACGTAATGTTTGTAATGCAAGGAAATATGTTGCAAATCTTTTCACCCCTGGTCAAACTAGCTCTTTGCCTCCTATGAAAGAGTGCATTATAGCCAAAACCCTCATGTGATTATAAACAAATTTGGTAACCTTGTGAGCCTTCTAAAATGTTGCCTTAACCCATTCAATTTTTCCAATGTCCTCTAGGGTTAGATCAAGGCAATGTGCACATGGTGTAAAAAACATGGAAGGGTATTGTTGACGTGTCGAAGGTCGTATCGCTACAACTCTCTCCGGCCAACACAAAATAGAATGTCGAATATCCTATCCTCTCTTGAAATAAGGAAATTCCTAATGCTATTTGGTTTGATCATATGGGCTTGACCTCAATGTTTTGGTTGTCAGGTCTTGACTGTAGGATAGCTCAACGATTTGATGTGTTTTGCAAGCAACACAAAGGGAACTGATGTTTGTGGATGGATTTGAATGGAAAGGTCTTAGACGAGATTTCCCCTAGACTCTATGAATTGATTCATCTGATTCTGTAGTATGTTTGATGCTGCCATGGATACTTTACTTTCAGATTTATTTTTAAAAAAGGAAAAAGAGGTAAAAAGGGGAAGGATGATGCTAATTACTTCTACCTAAAAATAAAACATTCAAGCTAATAGACAGAAACCTTGCAATAATCAAATTTTATTTAGCCAATAATTCACACAACTAGATAAAATTGATGCAATCTCCAAAGGGGAAACAGACTTTCATGTTATTAAACATAAACGCTGAATTTAAGACATTCACACATTCCATGTTAAATAACCGAACTAAGCATACTAGTGAGTTCAAACTAACCATGCAGAAGAATTGGCAATCAGCCAATCCTTAATTGTATGAACTAAGATTTCTATCAAATATCAACTTGCACATATTATTTTGTAAAACAAAATGCATAACATAAATTCAAAAAGTGAAGAAATAGACCATGCACTCACATGAAACAATAACAACATTAATCTTCATTAAGTCTGAATGTATTTCTGCAGAGTTTCTACAACAATCCAAGATTTCTTACTAAAAAAAAATAAGGGAGAAACCATCCCTTATATAGGCTTTCAAAAATGGATGAATGGTCAAGATCTAATCTCACAAGTGGCCCAGATTCATCCTATAAAACATGGCTGCCCATACCCATTAATGGATAACAAAATATCATCACCAACCACCAACTAACTAATAACTACCAACTACCAAACATAAAGTTGCTCCAAAAAGTGCACTTGCACGGAACTCAAAAATTTATGACGACTTTGGTAGTTGGAAAAAAACTTTATCCTGAAAAAGTGCACTTAAAATTAAAAAGAAACAAATACTTTCAAGAAAGCACTTTTTCCTTCCCCGAGGTAGACTACTTTTCCAAAAATTCAAATTCCTTGCCAACTACTCTTCCCAGATGTCTTAGTTTGCCACGCGCTCTTCCCGAACATATTCTTGAAACCTTATGCAAACAGGGAACAACCCTTTATTTGAGGGAAAGGGAGGATGGCACATTTTGAACCGCACGCCCTCCAGATGAGTGTCCACCACCCTTAGTTGCTCGCGCCACTGAGATTGATGATTACTAAAACGCAGTATGTCTGCATGCAGCCTGCCAATACACTCAAAGTCTTCCACAGAGTACGTAGTTTTATCAGCCTTTAACCTAGCATTCCATTGTGATACCACATCAGCATCCCCCATGGTATCCTTCCAACCAATTACTAATGCCATAAGGATGTCCTCACCAATGCTCTCAATACCAAATAAGTCATCTTCACATTTCTCCTACGTTTTTCTGATGACGCCCGCCATGTCCATTTTCATGTTGAGAATCCAGAACCACTCCTTGAAAGTATTGATATCATAGGGGTCCAGGATAGTGTGTAGTGTGGGAATCTGAGTGTGTGTCTAGAAAAGAGCTCTCATGAGTGGTTGAGCCAAGCCAATTGCCTCCTGGATTTTGGCATACTCCTTTTTCACCTCTATTATCTTTATTCGAGCTGCATGTATTTTGAGTGTTACTTCAAATATATCATCAATAATCTTCTTTCCTCTTGTTTAAATGTCCCGGATCCATTTTCTAACGGCCTTGGCGGTGTCACGCACTCCTTCGAACTCAGTCGTAGTCTTTTGTGCCAACGCCATTGGAGGAACATGGGACTCAACGGTATGATGCAGCGGTCTCAACAGGTGATCTATGTACCCCTCGGCTTGTTCAGCACGAGCTCGGTACATATCCCTCTCAGCAGTCATTTCATCTAGTTGTCTGAGCATATTTTGTACGGAATCCTTAAATTCTTCCCTCTCCTGCTCTTTTGTGATGTCCCCTTCTAGCTAGTGACATCATGCTAGCCAATGATTAGCCTATAATTGGACCCTCGTAGGCTAATGTGGATGGTTAGAGGGTCTTCTGAGGATTGATTCTTCTCCAACATTCAGGGAATTGGCCTTTGTTCGATATCATTTGGACTCCATTTGCCATACTTACTATGTATAGTAAGTCAGGGGTAATAGAGATGGACCCTTCTATTTTTAGAAAGTGTGTTTGGTCACATGGGGAATTATGAGGAGAGATTCCTATTTCAGACGGCATAGCAATCTGACAAGTATTTCAAGAGATATTAAAGTTTAAGTGACTTAAGTGATTTATTTAAATATTTTAATGTTATTATAAAGTTATAAAGTAACTTATAATAATAAAGTCACTTTAATATTATAAGGTGCAAATATAAGAAAATATTTTATCCCACATTGGGAAGAAAAGTAAGTGAGCTCCTACAAGGAAAGAATAAATTAACATGAGACGTTCTTTTCTTATCATTGGATTATTGTCAATTGCATTTGATATGAAATTAGGAGAAGAAGCCAAGGGTTTCTGATTTCAGTTAGCCATTGGAGAACGTCAATTCTTCAGTGTTGCAACCATTTGAGGTGGTGAAATATCCACTGAATTTGGCATTTCAGGAGAGCTTCACTCTAGAGTTCTATTTGTGCTTAAAGTAAAGGAATAACAGAAAGGGTTTGAAGAATATTGAGGACTATCGAGTGCAGACCTGAAGATTCATTGGCAGCCATTAGTAATCGTTCTTTTAAAAGTTTGTTCTTGCTGCTACAGTATGCATGAACAGTACCCGTGAACAGTGCGCATGAACAGTACCCATGAACAGTGCCACGCTACAATATTTGTGCTTGATTCCGATTGCAACTTTCATCTCCATCATCGAGCATCACTATTACCAGGTTCCTCTTGCAAATATTAGTAGCTAGTATTGAAATCTTAGGCATATAATTTTGCTGTTGTAAGTGATAACTTAGAATCAGATTTGGCATTGCTGTAGTCTTTTTTGTAAGCCAATTAGTCTTGGCAAATCCATAGCAGCATTGTACTTAGGAATGAATTCAATAAAGAAGATATATGTTGCATACCATTTGTTTGGCGAAATGTCCTGTTAATAGCATATATGATCAGCATAATAGTTGCATGCCAGTTTTTTGTCGAAATGTTAGTTGGCTGTAGGTATGCATTCCATATCTAGTTTTCATGTATATGCATTGAAAATACCAAAAAGAACTGCACTCCCATACTAGTTCATTGTAAGAGGTATTGTCAACATCATTGGTGAACTTCCTAAATTTCTTGGCAACTTTCAAAGTGTATCAAACAATCTGAAATACAAAAATCAGAATAGAGAAAGACAACATACAAAGTGTTTGACAATATTCCTTGAGCCAAAATCAATCAGTTTGGGCAAAGGATATTACATCTTTGGTTGCTCGCCCTATTGGGATGGACGTGGTGCTATAGTTAGCCAATGCAACCTGATCTGTTGGTTTGTCTCCAAGTGGGACAGCAATATGAATCATACGATTCCTTTGCTCATCTTTGGTAATCTTGGAGTAAATCTTTGGCTTTTTCTTTCCTTTAGTTTTTATTTCTCCTATCCGGGAGAAGATATCCTCTAGGTTAATTGGTGGCTTGACAACCACTTTTTGTTGTGCCCGGGCTATCAACCAGTTATGAGGAATGGTTTGCTCAAATGTGACTAGTAAATCCCCACGCTATTGTTTAGATGCCCCAGCTGATCCACTGCCTATCTGCAACTGATCGGACACAAAAGGAGGAATGGGTGCAGTATTTAATCCTTTACTCATGGTTGATTTTTCTCCCACCTCACTGAGTAACTGATGGGTATCCTCTAATAGTGGTTGTTCTTCAGTTTTGTTGGGTTCTTGGGTTCTATCTTCTTCCCTTTCTCCTACAACCGTGGCGTCATCCTTGTTGCTGCCTTCGTGTTGCAACTCATGCCTACTCTCTTGCATGAGCTCTTGTTTACCAATCCCTTGATCAGGTGCAATTTGTCCTTCCTCGACCTGATTCTCAAGTCCATCCAAACCAATGATCCTTGCCTCTACTTCTTGCTCATTTTGTATTTGTCGATTATTTGCTTCTGATGCAATGGGATCATTGTGGAGGTGGAGTTGGCATGTGATCAAGTTCAACCACATCATCTTCTGAACTAGGGTCCTTAGATGAGGAAGTAACCTCTGGACACCTGATTGGCATCTTTTCTCTTCTTGTTCTTTTTGATGTCTGAGTCCCCCTATTGGCTCTTGCCTTCTTTCTCTTTTTTTTAGGTTTCTCAACCTCTTCGTTTGGCACGCTTGAGGTTTCTTCGTCTTCTGAAGACTGGGAATCGAGACTACCCATTAAATTGTATGTGAATTGAGTTCCTTCATGGGTTAGCCTCTCTATTTGTTGGGATAGCCAGTTATCTATGTACCTTCTTCGACCCTCCATGACAACTTCAAAATCTGTGATAGGGTCTTGAGTCCAATCAATGGCTGGCAAGAGGTCCTTGATTGTTTCAAATTCTCGGACTTGCAAGCAATTTCCATAGTTTGTTACCTGATCCGGAACCTATTGGTACTCATAAAGTCGCATTTATTGAACACTCAACCTTGAATATTCCCGCCGACGGACCTCAAAGTCATCTGAACAATTGCTCCAATAGTCCTCTATTGATGCCTTGGCCTTGCAATGCTTGTTGTAAGCCTTCTTTCCCAATCCATCATGATCAAAGCATTTCCTAGGGAAATGATGCTCCTGTAAGTAATAGGATGCTAACTCGACGAATGACTCTTTAGCTTGCACCGAATTCTTGAAGTGAACATCATGGTTACCTATGATCATAGGGAAGGTGAATCCTGACTGGTTTTTGTCCCTGAGTATGTTCCCTGCTGGGTGTGCCTGCCTTGCCACCTCCATGAGGACTAACCTATCTGATGGGTAACGCGGAAGCCGATACGGTGTTCCCTCAAAGCCTGCCATTCTGATGTAGGTGAATCTGGGGAACTGGATGAACCATGCACCGTATTTCCGAATCAGGGTGGCAACCTGCTTTGACAGCCTTATGTGCAATCCTCCTTGCATTAATCTGACCAGGCACATTGCAAAAGCGTCATTCACACGCTCGTACTAACCAATCGCATATGCAATGTTATTCTTTTCTCTTTGAGCTATGTCATAGTAATGCAACTGAGGATAGCAGTCGTACACTTTCACCTGATTCGGTCTGTTCCCAATCTCACCTCTCTTGATTAATCCTAGCAACGGCTGATGTTGAGCAAACATATAGACCAGGTAAGAGGTCGTAGCGAAGTACTTCTTCTCTTCGAGCTCAACCAGTTGTGTATGGATGTTATTGCTGATAATTTGAGCCCAGTCAATCTTAGATTTCCAGCGAAATCGCTCGATGAAGTAGAACATCCATTCCTCAAAGAGGTTGGATTGCAGAAGTCCCATAACCCGGCTGAGCAAGGTAGCCATATCACCATACTCATTGTGGAAATCGCTTCTGGTGGTCTTTTTACTGATCCTAGTGCTCGGGGGTCCTCTTTCCTTGAACCACTCTTCATTGATCAGTGTTTTACACGGAACAGGATTCTTGTCATAGGCAATTTGGGCTTCATCAATGGTCACGACAATGGGACTATCAGGAAGCGAGATATCAAATGTTTCCCCAATGGCCTCAAGTGTGAAGTCGACCATTACCATTCCTTTTAGTACCACTAATCTGGTTTCCGGTTGATAGTACTTAGCGGCTTCAATCACTAGTTCATAATTCTGCACGGCCGGTGGGAAACCAGCAACTTGAGCAATACCACTCTCCAACATCCGTCTGGGCTTTCCATAGGCGTTAGGAGAGTATACCCTGTTCTTGAAATCCTGAATATCAATATGTCTCAAGTTTGTATCTCCTATGTTGTCCTACACACTCTAGACCTTTGACTCCTTGACTCCTCCTTGGTACTGGTATTTTATTTTCTCGAACTTGCGGGGAATGTTAGCTTTGGAAGTTCGTGATGCTCTGGTTGCGCTAGGTGTCTTTGAAGACTCTATTGCTGATTTAGGCACCTATCCTACATACCCGGACACGAATTACGATACGAGATTAAGGTAAAAAAACGGGTTAGCAAGGCCGAAAGACGACGTTAGCATTAAAATTGTTTAAGTAGCCAGATAATTTTTTGAAATTTGAAAGCGTTTTGAACCAGGCTTTTTAAAGAATTTAAATTTTGTGCTTGGGGAATGAGTGCAATTTAAAGATGAAAATCAGCCGATTGGTTTGATTAGCTATTGTTTTGGAGTAGATTTTTGAAATGTTGCTCATGATTGCTAATGGTGGAAAGTTGCAAACGTTATTGGATTGCACAATTCAGTGTTTTGAGTTTTGAGTTTTGTAAAATGTTGATCGTTTCGAAGATGATTCTGCATTTGCAGTTTCAGAAAGAGTAGTTTATGTATTTTGTACTTTGGACCAGAATTCCTAAATTTTGCCCAAGTCTCATATTTCGGCTAGAGGTCGAATTTTGATAATTGAGTACTATTCTTGGATGTTTACTTGGGTTGCAATCTTTAAAATTTTCTCCTTTTTTATATGAAGTTACATATTAACCCCAGGCAAACAAGACAAAAAAAATGATTCCTTCAAAATTTAACTATGGGGAAGATAAATTTTGACTTACCTGACAATAGTGAGAAGGAACTTTGCTGAATACAACTGTTGAGGAGAACCAGCGTTGAGAGGAGATAGCCTCCTTTGTTTGAAGTTTGCGGAAATGATATCGTCCTTCCTTTAAGCAATTCGGGCAAACTGATGTTTTAGGCGACTTATATTCTCCTTGCGCGGCCCTAGCTTTCAATGAAATCGGTGACAAAGAAGACCCTTGGTATGTTTAAGCTTTTGAATGATTTCGACCTCTCAATGAACATATGTTGCACGACTTTGAACCTTTTCTATTTTCCTCACCTTTTTCGATTCACAACGCTCGATTGTGTGGTTGGGAAGTTGAATGATCGTTTTCGGCTTATTCTCCTTGTGCGATTTTGCAATTTTGAAGATTTTCGGAGCATTCATCCTATATTGCACGATTCTAAACTTGTTTTCGGTTCAAATGAGATTTATGATGTGATTCTGGTTTCTCCTAACAATTTTCGGCTCTAAAGAATGATCTTGGGCGACCTCCCACTCTAACCGATTTTGGCCTAGAGTTCTCTGCGTGATTTTCCTCTGTAAACGATTTCAGCGGAATGAGGTTCAATGGCGACTTTGAAATTTGTTCTCCCTTTTCACTTTCTCACGCGATTTTCTCCTTTCTTGTTAATTTCGGTTTAGAGGCCGATTGTGAGTTGTAAGCTATCGACACTCAATGAGATTTTTGGGCACAGGAATGTTATTTGGCGAGATTTTTCACTTATTAACTTTTTGGCTTAGAAGGCTTATTTGCGAATAGTGACGTTTTTAGTCAAAAAACCAACTTTGCGCGATTTAATCTTCATTGAAATTTTCAGTATTTTGGGCTTGTTCGCATGATTTAACTTTTATGGGCCATTTCGAGTGATGAGAAGACTTTGTGAGTTTGAAACATTTTCCACTTTTCGTAATTTTAACTTAAATAACTCTTCTTTCATTTTCGGCTCATTAGCCGGTTTTGTGAACTTTTGTTTGCATTTTTGCATAAATGGGTAAGATGCAAGACTTGAGATTTTCGAGCAATGGGAGGCAATGCGAACTTAAACGCTTTTCTCCTTTCGGGCTATAAAGCCTAAAATGCAAACTCGGGAACTTAGCATTTCGGCACTTTAAGCCGATTTTGTGAGCCTTAATTTTACGTTGCATTCTCCTACTTAAATTATTTCGGGCAAAATGGGCCCAATGTGAGATTTGTGTTTTAATGAGTTTTGCTTTCTAATTTCGGCTCAAACGCCTCTTTTTCGCGATTTTCTCTTTTCATCACATCTTTGGCTCACATTTCGACCTATTATGCCAATTTTCAAACCTTTGCTTGCATTTCGTCTTACAAAGTCAATTTGAACTTTTGAGTTTGCGATCTGGCCTTTTAGGCTGATTTTAAAGTTTTGAGCTTGCAGTTTAGTCTTAGAGGCCGATTTTAATGATATTTCCTCACTTTGGCCATGGAGGTCGATTTGGATTTCACCTTGGCCTGTTCACTTATCTTGACTGGCTTCAAGCTTGAAACTTGTCCATGAGCGGCGTCAACTTAACAATGTTCATGATTTCACCTGGGGTATCTTCCTACTTAGGTAGCCAATCTTTATCAACTCAAACCTATTGTTATTTTGACAATTGGACTTAACTGCAACATCTTGCTTCTCATTTTCAAGATGCAAATCCTCCACTATCTAGGACTCATGTTGGATCATCTTCTCAACATTCAAACTCTTAACTTCTGCAATCATCTCTCTAGGAATTATCAGAACTTCCTACTTAGGACCTGATCGAGGACGAGATGAGAAAACAAAGAAAGGGGGGGGGGACCCTGTCAACGACAGGGAGTGTGTGCACGACACACAAGTATTTATTTGTCAGAAGTCTCCCTGCAGCAACACAAGCACCAGCATTGTCTATGATAAATTAAACCACATTTTGTAGCCCTACATCCGTAACTACCACGTCATACATCTCAAACAATGCATTTGTGGATTTCATCATATTAGATGCATCCACAAATTTCAAAAAAACAGTGCCAATCTCAAAAGAGACAAGGAAGTTAATGAGAGTTCGGTTCCTTCTATCTGTCTAGCCATCTAACATGATGCTGCAACCAGTTCTAGCCCACTGTAACCGATGTTGTTTAACAACATCTTGAACATCCTCTACTGCATCTTTCAACATACCAACCCTCAATGACTCATAAGATGGGGCTTGAAACCCAAGTCCTATAGCTACAATAGCATCTACCATGGGTTGCCAATATAGATTTCTAGAAGCATGGATGCCATGTGAGAGGAGGTGACAGTTTTCCTACATCCTATACTCTCCAAAGTGGTTTGTGATCCTAGTGTAATGGTTTGTGATCCTAGTGTAGTACGAGGTTGGAAGAAAGTATTAATGTTTCCTCCACTTGTGTTTAGTCCACGTGCTATAGAATTAGGTGTTGACCCACATTCCCTGAAACTCCCATCTTCGCCATCTTCTTCACCCAAACAGTTGCTCCTGGGATCTGTAGAACTAGAACCTAGTTCAACCCCAATTCTTGCCTTTTTGGCCTTACTCTCAGCAATCCCGTCAAGAGATTGCTTTGCCTAATACGCAACATCTGCAAGGCATACTTTGCATACCTTAGTGTTATTTTCTTGTTCTTTGGACAAATGCCATTTGAAACGATAAATTCCACCACTAATATCTTGTAAACACCAATTGCACTTGACCTTCGTGCTACCAGGAATTGTTGTGCAATGTGACCACGCAAAGTCTTTTTGACGTGGCATTCTGATCAAGAATCAGATCTACAAAAACATTACACTCAGTCTTTAACTTGTGAGTGAGAAAATCAAATTGTTGAGTTGAGGATTTTTTATGATGGTTTTGGCTGGTTTGAACATGTTAGAAAAGTTTGTGTGTAGAGTGTAAACCATGCGTTCAATTGAAAACACAAATTGATCTGGTTTATTAGACAAGAATGTAGACAAAAAATCAAACTCTAAAGGAGCAAGTTAAGCGACTTGAACACTTATTTAATGTGATACCGTAATTTCTAAATTTCTATTTAATGTGATACAATAGTTAAATCAAAATTTAGAAATTACTAATAAAATTACAGTAATTTCTAAATTTCTAATTAAACTACAGTGTATCAAATTACTGTTAAATATACTGTAATTGATGTATAATTCTTTTTCATCACAAAAAGTAAAAAAAAATAGATATATCAATTGCAATATATTTAACAACATATTAATAAAATTCAATTACAGTATGTTTAACAGTAACTATATAGTTGATATATCAAATTACAGTACAAAATATATTGTAATATTTAATGTTATAAATTTATAAAATATACTGTGATTTCATACTATAGGTATAAAATACAAGAAGTACAGTAAAAAATTTAACAGTATAAAATGTAATACTGTAATTTAATACAGTTATTGTTAAAATACATTATACTAATATACAAGAATTACATTATAAAAAAAATTTACAGTATAAAATGTAATTTACATATAACAGTAACTGTATTTTATATACTGTTAAATTTCTACAAAATTTTATATACAGTATATTTTATAAATTTATACTGTAACATTTATACACAAATTACAGTATAAATTTATAAAATATACTATATATAAAATACAGTTACACCATAGACTCTCTAAACAGAATTTATAAATACGCAGACATTATTTATTTACAGAATGCAGACAGAATTTATTTACAGAATGCAGACAAAATTTCTTTACAGAATTTGATGAAAAAAAATTGTAGAGAAATGGCGACCAACCAGCCTGGCACATGGATCGAAATTTGTAAATAAATTTGATGAAAAATACCTGGCTAATGGATTGAAATGGAAAAACATGGTGATCAACCAGCCTAGCTCTTGTCGGGAAAGATATGCCACTCGCAATATGATCTTGTAGGGAAAGATATGCCTCTTGTTGGGAAAGATTTTGCAATCAACCAGCTTAGATATGGAAAACCTTAACGCGGTGTCACACACTATAAATGAAAAACACGCATTTTTCGCGCATTTGTTTTCGCGAAATTAGGGATTTTTCACACGACGGCGACTATCAACGATTAATCGTGCGATTTAATCCCGTTTTTATCAGGAAAAAGTCATTGAAAATCATTTTGCTTGGTCGACGATTTTCCACAATTTTTCTGGGGAATTAATCTGCAAAAAATCCGATCCCCGATTAATCAGGCATAGTCGCGATTTATTCCTGATTGCTGCTTCTATGATGTGTATAATATCACTTAATAAATATTTAACATGGCATTATGATTAAGTGATACTATGCAAATCACTTAAAATATATATTACATGAGGGATAAAATATCGAACTCCCCCTAGAGCTTCACGGGGATAAGAGAGAAAAAATAAAAAGAAGGAAAAATGCCTTAGCTTATAATCATTCAAAATAGGGAAATAAACCCTAAAACGCCTCACTCTCTCCACTCATTCGATATTCTCACTTTGCTTCAGCCGCCATGGGGTTTGCCTGTAGGTTTCGAGTTGCAAAATTTGTGGATTATGAGTGCTGCCATATGCCGCCATGGCTGATTTGTGTGTAAAAGGCGTGGAAGCTGCATTTATTCTCTTAAATTCAGATTTTGACCTCCATCTTCTCGATTTGAAGGGGATTTGGGCCTCAAAGGCCATGATCTTGACTGATTTTTTTTGCATCCTTTGACGTTCTTGTTCTCCTCTGTTTTCTTTGGCCGCCATGCTTGGGTCATCTGGAAAAATCGAAGGCAGTACCAAGCCGCCATGAAGAATTTTGAGGGTTAGAAAGGGCGTTTCTGGAAATGCTTTTGCAGATTTTTAACTCCATTTATGGCCGTTTCAGGTGTGTATTTCCTTTTGTACAAAACAAAAAGAAACTTTGATTTTGAGCATTGACTTGACTAGAAAAAACATGAAATGTTTTTGCTGTTTGAAATGTCATAAATCGACATGGCTGCCTGCTAATTTGTATTTATCTGCACTATTGAGGTTGCATACTTGGATTTTGAGGTTTTGACTGTAATATATTTGTAAATCATTCTCTGTCTTGCATATTGCTGGTGACTTTATGCTCCTTTAATGACGGCACCTTTCATTGTTTTTTTTTAACCACAAACTCAAGTGTTTGACTTTGATCTACTCACATTAGACTCCATTAATTGCTCACTGTGAATGCTCTTGAGTTCGGAGCTTTTGATGAGTTCACTGCGTTGTCACGATTTTGCAAAGGTCTAAGAGGACTTTATAGAGACACATACCCTGCACTTCCTTCATGATTTCAGTGATATTGATTGCTATTGCTATGTTTTGTAGCATCTATGAACTGTCAAGGCTTCTTTTGGTTACTCTGTTATAGTATTTTGACTGAATTCTTTTATTCAATATTGTGTGCCCACTATGATCTTCTTTTCTCAGACTCTACTCTATGCGATGCTCATAGCCATTGCAATTGATGCTGAATTTTGGCTCTTATTGTGCTGCTACAAGATGGTGTAGAAGATTGAAAACACTGTATCCTATTACAGGGAACTACTCTATTAATGCCTAATACCTCTGTGCTTTCTCAGAGATCTCACTGTGTTCTTGATTATTGACAGTAAACTCTTCCCTGTGATGCAAGCTTACTGTCCTTTGTTGAGGACTGCTGCAAATTCTTACTAAGAAACCCCCACTTGGTGATCACTGTAAAATATCACAGATGTTGCCATTTTTGAGCGAAAAGACTGTCCTAATAGAACAACATGCTTATATTCTTTTTAAGATTCTATCTTTTCATTGTCTTTTACTCAACTTAAAACAGTGAATTAGGCTGCAACAATATTCTTTTTACTCTATTTCACTGTTCTCTAAAGACTGCGACGAGCTCTCTAACCTCCTGGATTGTTCTTTGACTGTGTTCTATTCTCCATGAAACATTTGATCATTGTTCACTGAGAATGCTGCTCTTGTGAATAACAAGTGATAGGATGCTCTTTACTGTTATTTTCTGCTCTGAATTCGGTTATGAATGTTCTCATGAATTCTTGCCATTCTGTTGATATTTATCTAAAGCTCTTTATAAATGCCCTTTAGTGCATGCATCTTGCCTTTGAAACACAAAAACAATTTTTACTATTTTGGGCTGCTATACTCTGTGTTCTCTCTTTCTTGCAATTCCCAATTATCCATACTATGTCTTGATCATTGAAGAGTGTTGTTCTTTGTTCTTATAACTGAAATTGATCTTTTTTCGCTGCAATTATTATGACAACCATGCAATCTTCTTTATTTCTCTTATATGATGGTCTTTGTGAATGAGTGCTCCTCGTTTATGACAGTATGCTGGTATTGACATTTAGGATCCGCATGTTCCTATCAGTTTACTTCCATGAGCGACAAGTACTCTTTTATTGTGACTACCATAGGAGACGGGTAAAGATTGTTGAATCTTTGTCATAATAATTTGTCCTTAATATCACAACATGCTGAGCTCAACCCTCGTGCGAGCCCATTTAACCCACAAGCTGTAATAATTACATTGAATGAAGTAGTCAGTAATGAAACTTCACTTGTATCTAAACAATGAACGAACTATTAGACAAAACTACGAGTTTTTCAGATTTGTTCTTTATTTGTTGATAGTGACATAATGATTGGACTGGTATAATGCATTATAGGAGTAAATTGTGCATGTAGTGATGATGTATATGCAAGGATATGGTATCCCAAGCTCTAGCACAAATTTCTCCTATCTTTTTGCAGACACTTGGAGTAGCGGGGTTGGCACTAGGAAGGAGTTGGAGATGAAGTTGCTCAACTGCAAGCGTTCATCATTACAAGGCAATGACAGATCCCTTGTTCTTGTTTATAATTTCTAGAGTTCTGTGACTCACGCGAGTCACGTGAGTCAGCGGGCCGGGTGACCCTGACCCGGGCTTGGACGGGTCAGGGGGCGTGACTCGCCTAACTTGCCGAGTCAACGAGTCACTCCCTGACTCGCCGAGTTCGAGGGTCGTGACCCGGCTGGCATCACTTAAAAAAGTGCAGTCAAAAAAACAAAAAAAACATAACATTTTTTAATGATTTTTTTGCCATTTCCCTTTCTTATAACCCTAAAAGAGATTGGCCAGGCAAACAGAGAGGCTGAGGCTGTGGCTATGGCAGAGGAGGAGGATAGAGCACGATCAGGCACAACACCTATGGCTACTCAGACTGGCACATCACAGGCAGAGACTATGGCTACTCAGTCATCCAGGACCTACCTTAGACGCCTTTCTAGGAGGCATATAGACGAGGCTGAGCCATAGACTTGTTTTTGTTTACACTTTACAGTTACATATATGTTTGGGAACATTTTAAGTCATGGATTTTATATACATTGGACAACATTTATAACTCTATATATCTATGTTTTCTAATTCCTTCAGCTACAATTTACATTTCTACGCATGTGATGGATGTATGTTTATGTATGTGATCAAATTAGCTTCTATTTGATGATGTTATAGTGTCTTTAAGCTTAATTCTATAATGGGTGTATGAAACAAGTTTTAAATCGTTAAAAATCTCTAAATTTCAAGGGTTTTCTTATTTTGCCGAGTCCGAGCCAAGTCACGAGCCGAGTCAACCTTGCTGAGTCAGAGCCGAGTCCGAGTCTGGGAACTTTGATAATTTCATTTCAATATGCATCATTTTCTTTCATAATGTATTATAGGTAGTCATTCCCATGGCTTGTGTGGGAGCATTTCATTTGACATTCATGAATAATAAAAATGACTTTCACAATATTCAATGTTGTATGGTTCTTCTTGATTGCAAACAGTTGCATTTATCTGAAATTCTTTTATGGCATTCTATAGCATCTCTTGGCAAAAAAACTCAAATAACAGACGTCCCCTTAAAACTATAGAACTTAACCAGCTCCACTTGATTGAGCTGGAAAATAAAAATGGGTACTATGAACATCACAGTTTAATTTTAATTTCTAAGTTAATTTTTTTCTTCTAATTTCAATTTTTGAGTTTCATGGTGTTAATAACAAATTAAAAAAAATTAATTTCAATATTTAATTTTTTGGTAATAAAAATAAAATTTAAATGGATTCTCACTCTCACATTCTGGAACTACCTTACTACCCTGATTGTAAATTAAATATTAAACTTCAATATTAAAAATTAAAATATAAAACTATGCACTTTTAGTTCTATGATTGTATATTTTGAATATACAGTCTTGGAAATAAAAAATGCATAGTTTTATATTTTAATTTTTAATATTGAAATAAGTTCAATAATATTCAGTGCTAAAAATACAGGAATAAAAACTATGAAACAAAAAAATGAAAAATCAGAGGGAATAAAAACTATGAAACAAAAAATGGAAAAATTAGAATACGAGAATCCAAAATAGTAGAATACCTTTCAAATTATTTTGTGCTAATTTTCGATTCTGCAACAACCCTAGCAAAAAATCTTTCACCTCGGAAAGAAAGGGGTCAGAATCGCGTCATTGTGTCAAAAAAACCCTGCAAAATGTGTTCAAGGGGCTCTGTTAATGGCTCCAAAAGCATTTTCCATCCCAACCTATGTATTTCTGCCTTTAAGACATCATGTTTTAGGGTTTGTTTTCAGCACCATATTCCTAACCCGTGTTTTTCCTCCTTTAAGACGTGTTTTAGGGTTATTTTGTTTCTTTCGGCACAAAAACGTCTGAAGTTGTCCTGCCGACTCCTGCCCATGTCCCTTGCAACCAGAAACGCATCGACTCCCATTTCAAAAACAAGATACACATCCCAAGGTGTTTGGGGTACATTTCCCTGCAACCTTGTTATTTTCTTGCATTTTAAATTTGTCTCTGCCTTGCGCCTATTCTCATTTGCCTCTTCCTCATTCAAACTTTCTTTTTCATTTGTTCATTTTTGCATTCTTTTTCTTATGCATTCTTTGTGGGGTTTTTTTTTGTGCTTATTTGCTTTGCTGGGTATTTGTGGGTTCCACAGGTAGTTTGGCCTCATGGACATATTAAAAGCATTCATTCAATAATTCATTCTTTGTGCCCTTATTCCCTGACACAGTCTCCCTCCTCTTTCTATTGGGCTATTGTTTATATTATTTCAAAATGTAAGGCTTTTTACATTCCTCTTGTGCGACTCTTCAACTTGCACTTTGTCGTTCAATTTTCTATTTTGGCAATTCTTATTCCCCTATGCATAGGTGGCTTACACCTTTCTCAAACTCGGCATCATTTATCATTTTGTTTGTAGCACCTTCCTCTCTCTCTTTTACTATGTTTCTTTCTTCCTATCTTCATTCAGTGTGGCTTATAGAAAGAAGAAGCCATGAAAACCAGAACAATGTGTAGAAAAGTTACTATCATTTGGCTATATCTTTGAATTAAGAATGAACAACAAACCAATAGGGAAATTGATGCAAGATCTTTGAAATCTCTACCTGAATACTCCAGCATCATCAACTTAAGTCCTAGCATATGTAATGTCCCCTTTTTCTAAGTGATTATCTTGTATGGTCACCTAGCCTATTTTTATTCCCATAGGCTATTATAAGAGATTTTAAGGGAATAAAGTAAAATTAAATATTTATAAAATTGTCCAATTAAAATAAATCCTAAGGATAACTTTTTTTCTAATTAATTTAATTAAAGTGACTTAAATAAATAAATAAATGTTGCAAAATCACTTTATTAAATAAAGTATTTTTCTGGAAGCTTTAAGGAGGTTAAATCAAATCTTTGTAGAAGTTCCAACTGAGCCTTTTAAAAAGAGATGAGAGCAAGTCATTTGGACATTTTGGTTTTGATATTTGTATCAGGGAATTTAGGAGAGCTTGTTCTGCAGGTTCAGTGTGCCCTAGGACGAAAACCCTTGGGTATTTTGATCGGTTGGATGAAAACCCAACTTCAACCTTGGTGAATTCATCTCAAAATTCACTGTTGCACTTCAATAGTTAGAATGTGAAGATTTTAGAAACTTGTGTAGTCTTTCCAAAAAGACAAATTTCACAGATTTCTCTGAGTATTTTTTATAAGCTACAGGTGTAGGGTTTGAGCAGAAAATATCTGATCTGAATATAGCAATTTCTGGGCAGATCATCCCATCATTAGAGGTGTGAGTTGCAGCCATACTGGGCAATTTTAATGATAAAAATTCTGGACAGATTTATGGCTGTGTGAAGGGTAATTTCTGTGCATTAATTTTGGGCGATCTAAGGTTTTAGGTCTGCAGCAATCTCAATGCAGCCAAGGATATCAAATCAGGGTTTTCTGAGCATTTATTTGATGAGTTTGGCCAGATATTTCTGAAGCATATTGGTAGCCACATCATTTATGTAAATCTATGCCAAAATTGGTCAACAATGTAATGCAAGATTTGAAGAAATAAATGGCAGGTCAGATCTGAGCTAATCCTCATTTTGTTTTCTAATATTTAATACAGTTCAAATTCAGAAACTTATTTGACATTTTCTATATCAAATGTTTTGTAATGTTCCCTTATGAAAATTCTCAGGATATATGGAACTATTACTTAAGAATCAATTGCAAGAGACTTCTTTCTATAAATATTCAATTGCAAGAAACTTCTTTCCAATTTAAACTCTAAAAAGATAACTGATACCACCAAGTATAAAATAATATACAAGGATCTGCTTATAATGTTTATCCTTGAGATTTACAATTGATACCACTTATAATATGATGTTATATGATTTAATATTTAACAGTATGATAGAGTATCACTGCTATCTCTGATATATTGATGGGATTCATGCAAGATGATCTTGGTTATATATCTGATCTGTACTTCTGCTATAACAATAGGAAGTGTGCAATATAAGTTGTATAATCAGTGTTGCTGATAGCTACCTCTGGTATGGCACTAAGAAATATGCTTTAATATTCTTATATCGCTTCTAGCGATTAAGTATCTTGCTGTTCCTGATTTATCTTTATGAGTATGCAATTATATATTGGTGCTGTTCCTGATTTCTCCTTGAATGTGTGTGACCTGATTAATGCCAAGAGGCTGGTGCTCAAATGAGCTGATGGGGAGATTCTCACAAAAGAGTTACACCTCGCTCAATAGGTAGGTAAAGGATGTTTTGGTGGGCTTCCATCACCCTTCACTTGTCCATTAACAAGTCAAACAATTAAACTCCTTTGGAGTGCTCCCTATCAACTTGTTTACTCCTATTACTCATAAGCATGGTTGGGAATCACTAGAGTAAATCCAACCATCCAGTTATCCAAACCTCCAACATACACTTGTAGGGGTCTCAGGGGGTGTATAGTAGGTGTTTCAATTCCACTCATGTGGTCCTTTGATTGGCTACACTCCATTTTTCCATCGCTTCCTCTTATTCCTATTTTCTAGGCCTAGTAGCCCTAGAGCCCCTATTAGCCCTACCTTACCGTTTTTTGTGCAATTACTCAAAAAACCTCCAAAGGACCCCCCAAAAGCCTTGGTGATCTTAGTACCCTTTTGGACAAACTTTTAGATTTACTAGGGTAGGCTATCTGATCTGTCCGTACCGGTACGGATCCCAAAAATGGCACTTTTGAGGGATTTAGAGTTAACAGCCTTCTCCAATGGGGTTTATTGGTTTCTACACCCTGTCACACCTCCATCTCTTCATTGAGACTTTGCCATGCTTCATACTACCATGCCAAACACTTGGCACATTTACATTTGCTCATCCCTGCAAGTAAAGACAAAAATGACAGTCATATCCCTAGTCGGTCTATGGCGGAGCTTGCCTAGGATATGATGGCAAGAGACTTCCAAACAACCTCCAAGCCATTCCAAAGAGTATGTACACTATATAAAGGTTCCATGACTTGAATCCCAAGGGCAATTGAACAAACACAATGGGGTATCAAGTTGGAACCATGTCTAGGGTCTTTAACCCTTGCTCAGACTGAGAGCAATGCAGAATAAGACAAATTGTAATCACACACCAAACCTGCACTAAGAAAGGATTCAAGCACTTCCTGAGCAACACAATATCATTTACTAAACCACCATGGAAGGACAATAATAAGATCAATCCATTTGGTACGGACTGCTGCTACCAAAATAACAACAACTTATGCAAAAATCTGGAAATTGTCTTCAAATGTTATTCAAACTTGCTCCTGGATCTTCCAACCCGTGTACAATCATTGAAAAAACATTTTATATGCCTCCTTGGTCATAACCAACTCCTCATCGGTTTCCTAACCACCGGTTTGCTCAATTTTGCAAAGTTGCTCAAAAAGTTGTCGAGCAACAATGACAACTTTTGCTCCCATTTGCATTTTTGCCATTTATGCATTTCTATTCATTCTAAACCCCCCTAGGATGGTTCCCTAACATCAAACAAACATGACCAAATTCCTAATAAGGCCTTACAATGAGTTTTACCCTATTTTGCAAAATAATGCCATTTTACGCTTACAAGGGCACATTGGCCAAAACTGAGAAAACAAACAAACCTTGATGATCAATACAATTCAAATAACTCTAAACCACACTTGTGGACCTAACCACAATCCATTATTCATTCATTGATCCCAAACATGATCAATCACTCCAAAATGTAAAAACGCATCAAAACTAGGTAGAACTAGGTGCTCCTGCACCATGAGCCAATCCAATAACGGATATGAATAGAAGTAAAAGACAAATTCCGAAGATTCCCCCTTGAGAATGGGATCAATCCCCGTCATATATCTTGCAAGATCGAAGGGTTGCATCCTTTGAACGTTTAAGGAAAATAATCTCTTCCTAATCATATCTCTTCATGATTTTATATAAATTGGTTTATTATGCCAATCGCCTTTCATAATTAATTGTGTAATTGCTGCCTTCCATGTTTAATTGTTATTTGTTATCTCTGGTATTAATCAATATTCATTAGTCTCTTCACTTGTTGTTAACTTAATCATCCTTGATCAATCCTTAATTGATCCTTCTTAAGCAGCAATAATATGTTCTCTCCTTGCTTGATATGATCAATCCAAAGCAACATTAAGTGGTGCTTATGATATTCATCGATATGCTTGCTGATGGTAACATAGTGCTTGTAGATTGATTTGCTTATCAAGTCAATGGTAAATGACGCTTGATTATTCTCTCTGTTATCTTCTATTCACAGCGATAATACTGACGGATGCTTATGATGTCTTTCTTTGATAGCGATATCGATGAGGAGTTGTCTTCATTTATGATCGATGCATATAAGAGTTCCTCAGGAATTGTTGCTATGATATGTACATTTCTGTGTGGTATCCATATTATGATCCATGAATATTGCTATATCCATGCTATCGGAATCCCTTCATGTTGTCTTGGTGCTTGATAGTCTTATGAATAAGATGATTTTCCTTGATATGATTATTGCTTCAGCATTTATCTTTATATCCTCCATAATGCAATTGGCTCTACCATCAAAAATATACAAACATCACTGTTTGAACTATTAATTGCTATGTACAACTCTTACTTCTATTTGCTAACTTCTTAGAAGTGTCCAAGGTCTGCCACACCTTGATCACATGCGTTTAATGCTGGTTTTCTTTTAAGTAAAGGATGGGGACATCACATGTTTGTATGATTTTCATGCTTCATTTCCTACACAATTTGCATTACTTCATGCAATGAAACATCCATGATCTGAACATACCAAACCTGCAACAAGAAAACCTCTTTATCTAAGGAAGTATGCAAAGTGTTTGACAAAATGTGCATGAAGAGGAATACACAATTTTGGTGAAATTATAGAGGGGTTCTTACAGCATATCAATCAGATAGTGAACAATGTCTCAGGCATTCGGTGAATGTTTTTTTAACTTAACAAACAACTTGTTATTATGAATATATAATTAGTTTTATTTGTAAAAAAGGTTATAAGCTAGTTCTAATCTTATACAAGCAATTTTTTTAACATAAGCGAACAAAACACGGTAAAAAAATTTCAGACTGAAAATGATGAAACTAGAGATGGATAGAAAAATGCATACTCTAATATGCCATCTTGTATTATCATCAGTTGTATTGCCAAAGATTGAGGGAGGAAGAGAATGCGTTGTCAATGCAAAGGTTGCACTAACAGGTTTGTGGTCACTGCAAAGAAAAGTAGCAGTTAATAGACAAGCAAATAGTCATCAAAAGTCTCTAAAGTGAAGACATCATTCCAAACAATTGATCAACAATAATAATGGTATACATAAAACTAATCAGCTTATACTATAGCTACACCCACTTCTATTTCATGGTTTATGTCTAAAAAAGCACAACTAGGATTCCACAAATTATTACATTACTCAAAAATAAAATCTTAGGGTCGAAATAGCTATTTTTAATAGCTAGAGGAAGGTAAACTTGAATAAGAATCTTTAAAGGAAAATTACTTTCTTCAAGCATAAATATAATAATAAAATTTTGAGCCTTTAATTCCTAGTTGATATGAGGGGCAGTCATTAGGCTCTATGAAAACAACATGAGGTTCCATTTTCATGAAATAAGGTTGACCATTGGAGTATTCTTTATTTGAAAAGCATGAAATTATTTTCCTACACATTTTTAATTTGATATCATCAAATGATATCCTTAAAAGACCTCCATATGTGACAACCATAAGCAAGAAAACACACACTCTAGAAACTTGCAACAAACGGGCAACATAAATGCATGCCACTTGTTCGATGAAAGCCAGACAGGCTAAAATTTGAGCCTTTACTACAAGAAATTAGATTTAAAATTCCTTGAAAAATACTTAATTCTATCCATATGTGCATGGTGAGATCCCTATCAAAAATATACAAATCCATAGTGGAGAATTATCTACATGGAAGGTTGCATTACATTTTTTCTTTCAAAGAAATTCAATTGTACTCAACATTATTGTATGTTGAGCTATTTGCAATTGTCTCTAGTCATCCATATGTCTCCTACAAGATGGAAACACTAGAAAATACTACTTTAATAAAGAGAAACATGACTTTTGCATGCATTGTGCACAACAAGTCCTGACCAATGAACGTTCTAGAAAATATTCATACTGATTTTTCAATCCCATAATAAAATATGTAAAACGATGAGATATTTTCACCTTGCTAAGCATTGCTTTGAATACTAAACCCTAGTCCCTAATCATCCCAAAATTGTGTTTGGAAGTTCTCATTTTCCAAATGGATTGGCAGAGATTTTAACATCTTTCTTCATGGTGTCATTCTACCCATCTTTTGTTCATAGATAGAGAAAAAAGGGTTTTTGTCCTTCTTGATCATGTAAATTATTTATATTAGGTAACAAAAAGGACATTTTGTTAAAAAGCTTTAGGCGTCTTCAATAAATTCCAAATCCCTAACTATGCAATATTAAAAGAAAACTACAAAGTCCCTAAAGGAGTCACTCAACTATTTCCAAAATCAATTATCTCCCGCTATGCCTTTGTTGCAATTTGTGATTTCAGAGACCCTCTAGTAGAAAAGTCACTTTCATGCCATTTTTAATAGCATAATGAGTTGACTGGCCAAGTTGTCCCTATGCTGAAGAGAACAAGATAGGCCTTCATGCTAAATCCCATGATCCCTCGTCTTACCAATGGAGATAAGTTATTAAGAATTAGCAATGGGATCAAACTCTCTCAAGCAATGTTGAACTTGAGACATTAAAATACTTAGTAATTGCAATCATATGACATATTTTAGGAGGGACCTTATAATGTTTTCTTCTCAAGCATAATCAATTTGGTGATGAGTAGCCTAATTCTTGAGTTCCCACAAGGTAATTGGTTATGATAAGGGGACTCCAAAGCTCTTGGAGAGCACAGGTTCAATCTTTCTTGGTTTTTATTTATGGCAAAGAACTCAATTGATAGTATGGACCTCAATGACACTTTCAGAAGCATTTTCAGACTCTTTGGGGTATTTTCCAAACTTCTTAGAGAGCATGTGTATTTTTATTAAGTCTTTACACAATCATCATCCCACTCCTTCAATTTCATCATGGCATGATCCGAAATGGATTCCAAATTCTTGGCAATGCTTTCCACAACTCAAGTGAAGTATCTAAAATATGTAAAGTTTATAATGTTTAATGATAAAAAATTTGTTTAAGAGTGATACTTTATTAAAGTTGCTTATTTAACCCCTCAAAAGTGGATGTCTAGGGAAAAAGTTGGGGATTTGCACATGAAAGTCATTTATAAATTGTAAAGGTCTTTTGGCGGGAAAATAAATTATTTTATATTTTCAAATTGGTTTTATTCCTCCCAAAGCTATAAAACAAGGTTGAGGATTGGGGGGAACGAGGGGCGGCAAGGGTTGGGGTTCATTTTTCATATGTTGAAGATTTGCTACTATTATTCTATAGGATTGAGCCTGTGAATTCTTCCATAATCTTCTGAGTACAAAAAACACTCTTTAGATTTCGAGTTTGAAAGAAAATCCATAGCTAGGCCCAATTTGGTTTCATTTCAGGAATCACCATTGTGCATATTGAAGTTTTCAATGTTTGGGATTTCCAATCATTAAAGTTTTTTATGTGTTTTAAATTGCAGATTTGGAGTGTTTTTTTTCAATTTTTTGTAACTTATTTTTGAAGTTTGTGCTTGGGCGATTGGGAGAGACCAATTGATGGCCATACCATATCATTTTTAGATTCGGTTGTACAAATCTTGGCAATTATAAGGGTTTGTAGATTCTGTTGTCCTCATTTTTGGATTCTCAAAAATGTGACAACCCCTACAAATTTTTGCCTAAAAAAGTGTCATTTTTGTCTCCAAGGCACATTTTACAAGGTACAAAACTCACATTTGATAGTGTCAAATCATTGGGGGTGTCTTTGCCATCATTGTCCAAGTTTTGGTGAGTTTTGGTCTTCTTTTTCCTAGCTTTTTGTGCAATTTCGAGTTTCAGAACAGTCACTGCAGGTTGAAGATTTTACTCTATGGCACACTTCCCAACGCAGAATTTTTCTTCACCCTTGGACTGGATTAATCTTCAGTCCATCCTCGAACCATGTTTCAAATTTCGTCGCATTCTAGTTTCGTTTGCTATGTCTTTCCTTCAATTTCGAGTTTTTCCTCCCTGACTGCAGGTGGGAAATTTTCCTTAAGTTGCAAGTTTTAATGTTTTCCTTTGTTTTAGTCTTTGTAGGGAAATTTTTAGTTAATTACAAGTGCACTTTATGAAATTAGAACTTGTAACTTACTTTTTATTTCCCCCTTGTTGCTTTTTGTCTTTTAAGTCATTGTAGGAACTTTTTAGACATATTACAAGTGAACTTTAAATTATAAAGTTTAAATAAAACTTGTAATTCTTTTAAAAAGTTCCACTTAAGTGATTTTAAGTTATGGTAGGGGTTTTTCTCCTCCATTACAACTTTTATAAAGTCACTTTAAATTGTAATAGGGATTTTATTTCCCTATTACATGTTTTATTTTTAAGTTGTTTTTGTGACTTGTAAAAGGAATTTTATTTTCCCTTTACTAGTCTTTTGTTGAATTGTTTAAAACTTGTAATGGGAGTTTTATTTCCCTATTACAAGTATTTTAAACTTATTGTTTTCTCTCAAAAACACGATTTTCATTATTGCATGCAATTTAAAACTTGTTGTTCTTTCCCAAAAACCCGACCAGCAATATTGGAGGATTTTGTTGAAGATTTCCAACGATTTTTGTAGAGAAATTCAAGGAGGAGGAAGGTGTTTTGCGTTCCTTTCTATTTTCATGCATTTTCCAACTCTCTTCACGCTATTTGGAAGACATGATCGCTGGTTTTATGGTGTTTTAACAGCAAAACCATTTTTTAAAAATGCCACGATGTTCTTCAAATGCCACGAATCTTGTCTTTCCTAAATCGTTTTGGCATGTCTTGCCTAGGCTTGGAGATTGGGTGCTTTACTTGACCGATTCTTCATGCTTTTAATGGGCATTTTAATACATATGGCGTTTTTTCAAAAACATGGCTAGGGTTTGAATCTTCTTCTTTTATCTATAAGAGATTCTTTCTCTTCATGATAGTGATATGTTTTGTTTTGTTCTTGCCTAAAATCAGTTTTGTGAGAGATTTTCCCTTTTGTTCCAAGTTTGCAAACCAATTTGTGAATTGCATTGATCTTCCCCATTTTCCCTCTTTACTTGTATTCGGGATTTTAAATCCCGATTACAAGTAGGATGAAAATAATTGATCTTCCTTTATGGTTGTAATATTTTGACTATCTTTTGTTGAAATTCCAAGTTTCAAAGATGAAAAATACCCATTCTTTCAAAATCGGGTTTTTAGAACCGGATTACATGTTGAAAGTTTTTCCCATTTTCATAAAGATGATCTGCCCAAAATCTTTTCATTTTCACTCATATTCATTTCCATCATCCGTATATACCATTCCCACCATTTCATCCACTCATTTCACACCTTCATTCATTTTTCCCATTTAAAGTCTACCTGCAGTTAGCCATCTAGAACCCGAAATTGGTCCAAAATGCACTCAAAAAACACTTCAAAATGAATTTTAAAGGTCCAATTACAAGTGCAAAATTGTAGTTACCCATTGCACATAAAGTTGCATGTTTGTTCTCCACAATCGCAAGTTAATGCTCTTGTTTTCCCCACACATGTAATGCAGCTTCCAGAACCCGAAATTCACTTGTGAGCCCATTTTTTCATCAATTTATCCCTTCCCTTGTCAGTCTGGTTTGCACACATGACCTACCAAATCAGTAGATTAAGGCATGGGCCTTATTTTGCAAGCAGATTTCAAGATTGAAGGATGATACAAAGAAGAGATACAACAACAATTCATGGTTGAGAACATAGAAAGCTTTCAAGACAAAGATGGTCATAACATGAAAAGAGGAAGGCAACCCTTTCCCTCCTGAAAATCCAGTACTACCCCAAGCAAGAAGATAAGGTTGAAGTTTGTTGGCCAAGGACACAAAGATCATTAAGGATGCAAATTCTCGTTCCGGCTCAAGATGTCTTTACCAATCCAGAATACTTCAAGTTCTAGCATCCTAAAGCGACATGAAGATCATCACAGACAAAGGATGATGCAGTTAGAGTCGTGTCTTTAGACACATGGAATAGTTTTAGTTATAATTTTGTTTTGACAAGTTACATGTAAAAAATAACTTTGTAATTGCAAGTTAACTCATCACTTGCATTTTTGTAATTACATGTAAAGCAACTACAAGTTATATTGAATTAGGACTATAGTTGGAATAAGTCATAGTTAGTTATTGAATAAGTCTTGGTGGTTGAGAGAATCTCTCAAGTTAGTTAGGATCCACCCACCTTTTTCTCAAGACTCCTCTTCTATAAATATTTGAGGGGGTATATTGTAATCTTTATCTTTTAGAAAGCAAACAAAAACTCTGCTAAATTTGCAGCAAAGAAGTCTTTGAGATTTTATGTGTAAATTGAGAAATTGAAAGGAATAGAAGAAAATTGTTCAAGCTTTGAGTCTTTGCGCAACATTCTTGAGTTTGTGTTCCATATTACCTTTCTTGCAAGTGTTTCTTTGAGAGCTTAATCGAATCTGATTTGCAGTCTTTGAACTGCAAGTATTGGAGATTAATTTAGTTAAAGTAGAAGTTCTATTGAGAAAAGTTGTAAGACTTTGTGCTTGCACTTGTTCTTAAGAGAGTTTAGAAGTAGATTTTGTGAGAAATAGTTGTGAGTCTTTGAGCTTACACTTGTTCTTGCTGTCTTATGTAGAAAAGAATAAGATATTTCAGTCTTTGTGCTGTTATAATTTGTTGTTGATAGAATTAGTATAGAATAAGGTAGATAGGAATTCACATAATCAAGACTTTGAGTTTGATATTGCTGTCCTGTCCCGAAGGAAGTGACAGAAGTCTTTGAGCTTCTAGGAAACTTCATTTCCTTTCTCTCATTTCATTTCAAAAAGTTGTTACTGTTGTTTTATATCAAAGTGCTATCACTTTTCTGTGAAGAGAAAAGGATATTGGCTTTCTTGCAAGAAGAAGAAAGACTGCTGTCCCATCCCATTTTATTTTTAAGTTGTAGATAGATAGGGGGAGCCTTCCCTTAATTAGGAGAGTTTTAATCTCACACTATGGTTGAAACCACAATTTTGTATATTTCCCCAAGTGTACAAAATTTTCAACCAGCAGATTCTATTGCCTATTGTCCAACGTCATTCCTTTTGTCGTTGCACCATTCCATTTGTCTTTGCGGGCTGTACAGGTCATATTGGGCAGATTTATCAGTGTTGGGGGTCATACCATTATCATTCCTGGTTGTATAGGCTTCTTGGAGAGTTGGCATGAGAGTTCTGGGCAAAAGTGCCTAGTTTATCGGGGTTTTTCAATCTCCTTTGGTGTTTTGCTCGACCTTGTCTATAATTTATAGGTAATTTTAAATTGAACAAACAAAGTTATGATAGGCTTTAAATGTTTTATGTTGGTCGTCCCTATTACTAATGCCATATTCAATAGTGGATGACTGAAAATTATTAGAGACCTGGAAACTGTCATTTCTTTGGCATCTTGGGGCTGCTTGGTAATACTGAGTTTGTACGAAGTTGTTTGGCAACCCTAGGAGATGTTCTATTCAATTTTAGAGGTGTTTTAAAGGTATACCATTGTTGTTATATCCTGCATCTACTATACAACAAACTTGTAACAACACTTACAATCATATCAAACCTGCTACATCAGTTACAACAGCTTATACTGTGATTTTTAGACATGTCATGATCATCCCAGCTCTTAATATCAAGGTATTCATTGATGTTTCCAATTGGGTGTTGGGTTAATGTATTTGGGCTTTGGGAAAGTGACTTATTTAGTACTATTTTGTATCAGCACTTGTAACAGAACAGCTATTTATAATTAGTACTCGTGATGGCAGATGTATCATTGTTGATGTGTTTATGTTGAGCTTACTTATTGTGAAAATAGAAAAAAAAAATTGAGGGTGGTTATTTGTTGACATGGCTAAAATCGCTGAACTCGCAACTTCATCCGGCCAACGCATAATAGAATGTACTCGCTGAGTATCCTATCCTCTCTTGAGATAAGGAAATCCCTAATGCTGTTTTTGTGTTTGATCAAAGGGGATAACCTCAAGGTTTTGATTGTCTGATCTTGACTACGGGATTACTCAGTGGTCGATGTGATTTGCTGGGAACACAAGGGGACTTACGGTAATATAGGCAATTGCTGGATGAGTTCCCTAAAATTCTAACAGTCTCTTTATCGATTGGTTTTAGTTGGATTGATACTAATTTCAGCAAGACTGCGGATTCTTCTTGGTAAAAAAGGGAAAAAAGAGGGATAGGGAAAGAGAGGTACAAAAAGTCTAAATTATTTAACTAAGATAGCATACTCAGCAAATAGACAGACACCTCCAAATAATTAGATTAAACATTACCATCCATTTAAGCACAATATTTGTATGAATCTAGTGCGATCTTCAAGGGAAAAATGAGTTTTCATGCTATTAAATACATCAGAACTTTAACGTTCATTCAGTGAGTATTCAATAACCGAACTAAGCATATGAAAGGTTCAGATTAACCATGCAGAAGGAAAGACAATCAATCATTCCCTAATAGTATGAACAACGAGGATTCTATCAGAGATGTTTATCTAGAAAATGCTATATAAATGAAAGAAACATAACTAAAAAATTTCAAATTAATGAAGAAGGAGACCATGCACTCACAAAGAAACTTGAAACAGTCTCAACTTTGCATTAAATCCTGTAAATTTCACCAGAGCTTCAACAACAATCCATGAACTTCTTACAAAATGAAGGAAAACCAGCCCCCTTAAATAGGCTTCAAAAATGGATGAATGGCCAAGATCTAATCTAGACAAGCGGCCCAGATTCATCCTTACAAAAGAGTTACCCATACCCATAAATGGAGGGTAAATATCAACAACTACCCCAAAGGGAGCAATAACTACCCAAAAAGGTAATTAAAACTTATCCAAAGTAAATCAAAAAGGTGCACACACATAAAGTTTACATTTATATTTGACTTGGAAGTCAAATATGACCCTTTGGTCAAAAAAGTGCATTTTTCAAAATTCAAAAGAAAAAAGCACTTTTAGGAAAGCAATTTCTCTTTTCCAGCTCTAGACTCCTCGGTGATGAACTCGACTTCGTCGTGCAAATATCCCGATCAGCTGCACGTTCTACCCGAACGTAGTCCTGAAATTTCAGGCATAACTTGAACAAGTCGGTCATTGGTGGCATAGGTGGATTGAACATTTTGTAATAGATACCTTGTAGGAGGCTATCTAAATTCTCCAGCTCCTCTCTCCAGTATGACTTGTGATTTTCAAAACAGGATATGTCTTCTTGAAGCTCAGAAGCAAAATCTAGATCCTCTATGGAGTATGCGACCTTAGGATTGAGCCGGTCCTCCCACTGCAGTTGCACCTCACTATCCTCCATACCGTTTTTCCAACCAGGAACCATGGATTTGAGGATCCTCTCACCAAGGTCCTTCATATTTGATAAAGTATCATCGCACTTATCATGCATTTTATTGATATTATCCCTCATGTCGTCCTTCGTGTTGAGGGTCCAATACCAGTCTTTGAAGGTACTGGCACTAGGATTTAGGATAGTATCAACAACAGGGATCTGAGAACAAGTCCAAAATAGAGCCCTAATGAGGGACAATGTCTTAGCCATCGCCTCATGAATGTTATAGTATTCTTTCTTCAACTTACACATTTTGATAATAATGGCTTCCCTATGGAGGGCCATTTCGCGCAGATCCTTGAAGATTCGCTCCCCTCTTTCTTTAATGCCCTGCATCCATTCCTTGATGGCCCTTGCAGTATCCCGTACTCCTTCAAATTTTGTCGTGGTTCTCTGTGCCAACGTCGTCGGGGGAATGTGGGATTCGGAAGCATTGTGCAATGGTCTCAGGAGTTGATCAATGTACCCCTCGGCCTGCTTAACACGAGCTTGATACATGTTCTTTTCAGTTGTTATCTCTTCAAGTTGCCTGAGTATGTTCTGTACTGAATCCCTGAATTCCTCCTTTTCCTGTTCCTTAGTGGCTCGTTCGATGGGGACAGTCGTGATGCTATAATTTGCCAATGTAATCTTATCTGCTGGCTTGTCTACAGGCAGGGTGGCGATGTGAAGAGTACGGTTCCTTTGCTCATCTTTGGTTATTCTGGAATATGCCTTGGGCCTTTTCTTCCCCTTGGCCTTAGCTTGGTCTATGCATGAGAAGATGTCCTCCAAATCGATGGGTGGCTTGGTGGCGGCCTTGCGCTGAGCTCGAGCAATTAACCATTCTTGAGGTACAGTCTGGGCTGATGCTATGGTTAAATTTGCACTCTGTTCTTTGATGTTTTCAGTCGTCTCATCACAAATTTGCAGCTGTTCCATTACAGGAGGAGTAGAGAAAGTGTCAAGTTCCTTGCTCGCAGCCAAATTTCCTCCCACTTCATTGAACAATTGTCTGGTACCTTCGTGTGATGGTTGTTCTTCAGTCTTTTCAAGTTCACAAGTCTCATTTGTCCTTTGCTCTCCTTCAACAGTGGAGTCATCCTTGGAAGTATTATGGAGCAGCAATTCATGGTGGCTCTGTTGGGTGGGTTCATGCAATTCAATCACTTGAGTGGATGGAATCTCTCCTTCCTCAATTTGGTTATCAGGTTCGGCTGATTCAATGGCTCTTAGCTCAGGCTCCAGCATGTCGGGTGCAGGTGGATCATCAGCTCCGAATGCGTCAATATCACTTTGGGAAGGCAGAGCAGGTATATAATCTAGTTCTACTACATCATCGAACGAACTAGGGTCCTTTGACGATGAAGTGACATCTAGTCTCCTAATAGGGATCTTTTCCCTTCTTGTTCTTTTGGATGTCTGAGTTCCTCTGCTGGCCTTAGCCTTCTTCCTTTTCTCAAGCTTTTCAATCTCTTCCTTAAGTGCATTGGAAGTTCCCTCATCTTCGAAGGACTGAGAATCAAGGTTACCCATCAAGTGGTAGGTGAACTAGACTCCCTCATGTATTAGTCGCTCAATCTAGTGGTGCAACCATTGGTCAGTATATCTTCCTAGGGCTGCCATAACCGCCTCGAAATCAATGATCGGGTCCTGCGACCAATCAATGCCTGGCAAAAGATGCCTTACTGCCTCGAATTCTCGGACTTGCAAGCAATTTCCTGAATCTGTGAGTTGATCTAGGACCCGGCGTTATTCGTAGAGTCACATTTACTGCACACTCAGCCTCGAATATTCGCGCCTCCCGACCTCATAGTCATCAGAGCAATTCTTCCAGTAATCTTCAACTGATTCTTTTGCTCTGTATCGCCTGTCATAGGCCCTCTTTGCCAAATTGTCGTGATCGAAGCATTTCCTTGGAAAATGCTCTTGTAGGTCGTAGCAGGCTGTTGTGCGTTGCACATGCTCCCTGTCGCCGACAAGGTCCCCCTTCCTGTCTTGAGCCTTTCGTCTTTGCCCTGCTGAGTTTCATGCAGAGTGTCTCGCATCTTTTCGAGCGAGTTTGTGACTGGTCCGTAAAGTGATGATGTCAAGGAAATGAGCCGATGAATCCATCCGGCTAGTCTAGCCCTTGGGCACGAATGCCGAGAGTTTGTTCGAAATTTTGAAAATCACCTTGGATAGGCATAAGGTGATCGAAATTGGCGAGGCCCGCCAAGCAAGAGCAGTATGTCTAAAGGTCGCACGAGGACCAAAGTCGCTGTTTTTTTTCGCATGAAGAGCTGTGAAGTAGATTGCCTAAGGTTTGTCTCCGCGATGTTTGTGGGATTGGAGTAAAGGATGATTTTCGCCTGCCGATGAAGGATCGAATTTCCTGACTAAAATGCCAAGGCTACGAAACTTGCCCGAATGCCTTGAAATTCTGAAGCCTTCGAAATCCAAGTTTGTAGACCTGGCGAAAACTAGTTTGGAGTCTGAAATTTTGCTTAAGTTCCCAAAATCGCCTTATGGACCGAATTTCGGACCCAGAGGCCAAAGGTCAAAATTTCACAAGGTTTAAAAGGTTGCTAAAACCGCCCAGGGGGCCGAATTTCGGACCCTGGGGCGAAAATTTCAAAATTCAAAATTTATTACTTGGTCCGAAATTCACTTGAAATGCTCAAATTCGGACATTGGAGTGAAAACTAGAGGATGTGAAAGAAGGCGAAAATTGCAAAAGGCTCCTCCAGGTCTGAAATTCGTTCTAGACACCCATTTTCGGACCCTAGCTCTGAAATTTCAAAATAATGGCAAATCTCAAAAGGTACTGAGAGCTCCGAAGTTTGCAAAAGGATGGTAAAGGTCCGAAATTCGCCTTAAGCATCCATTTTTGGACCCTAGAGGATAAATGGAAAAGTGTATCGAGTTTGAAAAAACACGTTTAGGTCTGAAGTTCCTTTTAAAAATTCGCCAAAAATGTTATAAGGCCCGAAATCACTTAAAGTCCTCATTTTCGCACCCTGGGGCAAAAATGTAAAAAAACATGAAATCTTGCCAAAGGACCCTCTAGGTCCGAAATCACTTAAAGTCCTCATTTTCGGACCCTGGGGCGAAATATGAAAAGTATGAAAAGCGTCGAAAGTTGCAAAAAGGTGTTTAGGTCCGAAGTTCGCTTTATAACCCCAAATTCAGACCCTTGCTCCGAAATTTCAAAGAGCGTCGATTTTGCATAATGCGTCTTTTGGTCCAAAATTCACATTAAATCCTCAAAATCGGACCCTAGAGCCGAAAGTGAAGGGCGATGAAATTAGCGAAAACTTCTCATAGCCCCGCGATTTGCAAAATCATTCCCTAGGTCCGAAATTTCGATAAATGCAAAACACTGAGAACTCCGAAGTTTGTCTCAAAATCGCGAAATACACTTCAAAACGCCCAACGCAACAGCAGGTTAAAAAATCGTGAACTCTCCAAATCACAAAAGGTGTTAAAGCTCTGAAGTTTGAAGGGGCGAAAGCATGCGAATACAGGCGTTTAGGTCCGAAGTTTTGAAAATTCGCGAATCATGCTAATTGCTCCAAAGGTCTCTAGTTCGAAAACCCCAGGACCTCCAAAATTCGCCAAAGGGTTGGAAATCTCCAAGCTCGCAAGGGACGTTAAAGCTCCGAAGTTCACGCTAGCTGGGTAAAGGCAAAATTTAAATTTCAAAGGGCCTCCAAAACTCTCCAAGGTCTGAAAATAAGAAGATAAACGCTATTCAAATCTGATAAACCCCCCCCTCCACGCTGTTGCATTTCATATAAAGGAGACCACGTCCGATTTTGTAAGGCAAAAGAGGCTCATTCCACGCAATCCAAGGTAATTCAAGGTAAAACGTTGTATAAACTATTCCAAGGCATTCAAATTCAAATTGCCAATTACCCAGGGTAAAAACCATTTAAAATAATAAATTCTCCTTCGTCCAATAACTGCGAAAAATTTAAATCAAAGAGATAACCGTTGAAATTCAAAACTTTGCAGAATCGTCCATTCGTCTTCACGCGGCAAAGTCGAGCAATCTCTTGCCATCCACTCTCATCAGGTAAGTACACTTTGTCTCGTATGATCATCTGAAATACTTATAAATCGAATAGATAAATGCGTGAAATTTGATTAAAATGATTGAAGTTTTGAAATCTGCATCTCTTTCACTTGTAAAACGTTGTTCAAAGTAGTCAAAATTTAGAATTCACTCCTAAGGCTTAACCAGAGATTGCATTTTCAAACTTAGGAGAACTTTTCATGCTTTGTCTCTGTTGAAAATTAATTCAAAATCCAGAAAGCGTTAAGTATAAATTCGCAATCAAAAATCTGCATGAATGCTCTGGTTAAAATCGATTAAGCCCTTTTAGCTAGAAATGTCGCTCCATGTCCAATCTAAATTTTAAATTAATACTGGCATGCCGGAGTATTTTCTATCTACTTCTTTTGTATCACCTCGTAATCCGCATCCGACTGTGCAGGATAAATGCCTAAATCAGCAGTAGAATCATCAAAAACGCCCGCTGCAGCCGAGACAGCGCGAGCATCCAAATCAGATATCTCGCGCAAGGTAGAAAGGATGAAGTATCAATTTTAGAGGGGAGGATTGAGGGAGTCAAAAGTGCAGAGCGTCTGGGACAATGTCGGTGATACCGACCTTGGCCATATTGACATTCAAGACTTCAGGAATCGGGTCTTCTCACCTAAAGCATATGGCAAGCCTAGACAGATGGCGGAAAGAGGCATCGCCCAAGCGGCAAGATTTCCTCCAGCAGTACAGAACTATGAGCTAGTGGTAGAGGCTGCCCGAAATTATGAGCCAAATTCCAGATTGGTGCTCCTCGAGAACATAACCATCGCCAACTTCACTCTCGAGGCCATTGGCGATGCATTTGACATCCCCTTTCCAAACAATCCCACAGCTACGACCATAGATGAAGCACAAGGGGCATATGATATGAGTCCAGCTCGATGCAAAGCACTGATCAACAAAGAGTGGTACAAGGAGAAAAAGCCTTCAAGCGCCAGAATTGTGAAAAAGACCCCAAGGAGTGATTTTCATAATGAACATGGGGATATGGTCACATTACTCAGCCGAGTTATGGGACTCCCTAAATCCAACTACTTTGAAGAGTGGATGTTCTATTTCACAGAGCAAGTCTTCATTGGGAAGTCTAAATTCGACTGGGCCCAGATCAGAAGCGACAACATTCACACCCAGCTGATAGAGCTTGAAACGAAGAAATACTTCACCATGACCTCTTATTTGGTCTATATGTTCGCCAAGAACCAGCCACTGCCAGGATTGATAATGAAAGCTGAAATCGAGAATGGGCCTGGTCAGGTGAAGGTCTATGATTGTTACCCACAACTGCACTATCAAGATATAGCTCAGAGGGAAAAGAGTAGCCCAGCTTATGCAGTTGGCCAGTATGAGCGCGTCAATGACGCCTTCACAATGCGCTTGGTCAGGCTAATGCAGGGAGGATTACACATAACGCTCTCGGAGCAAGCTACTACTCTAGTACAGAGGTATGGAGCCTGGTTCATTCAGTTCCCAAGGTTCTCCTACATCCGAATAGCTGGCTTTGACGATGCCCCTCTCCGACTTCCACGGTACCCAACCGACAAAGTAATTCTTATAGAGGTTGCAAGGCAGTCACGCCCGGCAGACATCTTACTCCAAGAAAGCAAGCAGGCTGGATTCACATTGCCTATGATCATAGGCAACCATGATGTCCACTTGAAGACCCCTACCCTAGCAGAGGAGTCCCTTGCAGAGTTGGCCTCTTATGGCCTACAGGACCATTTTCCAAGAAAATATTTCGATCATGATAATCTGGCGAAAACAGCCTACGGTTGGCGGTACAGAGCAAAGGAATCAGTTGAAGACTATTGGAAGAATTGCTCTGATGACTACGACGTCAGGAGGCAGGAATATTCTAGACTAAGTGTGCAGCAAATGCGAGTCTTTGAATACCGTCGGGTCCCAGTTCAGCTCACAGATTTAGGGAATTGCCTCTAGGTCCGGAAATTTGAAGTAGTAAGGCATCTCTTGCCAGGCGTCGATTGGTCCTCGGGCCCAATCACTGATTTTGAGGCAGTCATGGCAGCCCCAGCAAGGTACACAGATCAACGGTTATTTCAGCAGATCGAAAGGCTAATCCATGAGGGAGTCCAGTTCACTTACCACTTAATGGGCAGCCTCGATTCTCAGTCTTCAGAAGATGAAGGAACGTCTAGTGCACCCCGGGAGGAAACTGAGAAACCAAAGAAAATAAAGAAGGCCAAGGCTTGCAGAGGGACTCGAAAGTCCAAAAGAACAAGAAGGGAAAAGATTCCTATAAAGAGACCAGAGGTCACTTCATCTTCAAAAGACCCTAGTTCGTCCGACGATGTAGTAGAATTGGATTGTATACCTGCTCCCCCTTCCCAGAGCGACATCGATGCATTTGAAGCCAATGATCCTCCTGCGCCCGATGTACTAGACACTAAACTAAGAGCCCTCGAATTGACCGAATTGGGCAACCAAATAGAGGAAAGAGAGATTCCATCCACCCAGGGGGTCAAAGTGCATGAACCTACTCAGCAGAGCCGTCACGAGTTGCTGCTCCACAATACAGCCAAAGATGACTCCACCGTCGAAGGAGAGCAAAGGATAGATGAGACTCATGAGCTCGAAAGAGCTGAAGAACGACCATCACATGAAGATGTCAGGAAGTTGTTCAGCGAAATAGGGGAGAATTCAGCTGCAAGCAAAGAGCTTCACACCTCTTTCACTCCTCCGGTAGCAGAGCAGCTGCGAATCTGTGGTGAGTCGGCTGAGAACATCAGAGAACAGAATGCAGACTTAACCTTATTATCAGCCCAGATAGTGCCTCAAGAATGGTTGATTGTCAGAGCCCGGCGCAAGGCCGCCACCAAACCACCTATTGATCTAGAGGATATTTTCTCGCGCATGGACCAAGCAAAAACTAAGGGGAAGAAAAAACCCAAGGCATATTCCAGAGTGACCAAAGACAAGCAAAGGAACCGCACTCTCCACATTGCCACCCCGCCTGTAGACAAGCCAGCAAATCAGATTACACCGGCAGATTATAGCATCACAACTGTCCCCATCAGACGAGCCACTAAAGAGCAAGAAAAAGAAGAATTTAAGGATTCAGTGCAGAATATACTCAAGCAGCTCGAAGAGATAACAGCTGAAAGGGACATGTATCGGGCTCGTGCTGAGCAAGCCAAGAGATACATCGATCAACTCCTAAAGCCACTACACAATGCCTCCGAATCCCATATTTCCCCGACAGCATTGGCGCAAAGGACCACAACAAAATTTGAAGGAGTACGGGACACCGCAAAGGCCGTCAGGGAATGGATACAAGACATCAACAAAAGGGGAGAGCGAATCCTTAAGGAAGTAAAAAAAATGGCCCTCCATCGAGAGCTCACTCTAGTCAAGTTATTAGAGGTAACGAGGGAATCCCTTCACATGCATGAAGTAGCAGCCACTACCCTTCCCCTCATGAGAGCTCTTTTTTGGACATGCGCAGATTCCTACATTGTCCGCCATCCTAGATCCTCATAGCATCAGTGTTCTTAAGGAATGGTACTGGACTATCACCATGAAGAACGACACCAAAGAAATTATTGACAAGGAGAGTGACGCATGTGAAGTGATTCTGGGAAACATGCAAGAACTAGGTAAGACCATCCTCCGATCAATGGTTTCGGGATGGATAAACGACTTGTCCGACAATGCAATCCGGCCGGACTGGGAAGAAAGATTGGGAACGGATAGGACTACCTATTCCACTAAGGACTTGAGTTTTGCTGGTCAGTTCCATTCAGACATATTATGCTTTGAGCGTAATCGCTCTAGCTGGAAGGATGGTTTAAAGCACGTGGACCAGTATCTCGAAGGCATGCAATACAAAATTCGCCCTCCTCCCATGCCTCCATTCAATCTGCTCTTGCAGTTATGTATCAGGTTCTAGTAATACGTTCGCGAGGAACGGGCTGCAGATCGTGATTTAACGCGGTAATACTTGCATGGCGAAGATCAATTTCTAGAAAAGGAGTGTGAGACTGAAATAAAGAAAGTCATTTCTCAAAAGTGTTTTTTCCCTCTAAATCTTAAAAGTGCACTTTTGCACCAAAAAGTGACATTTGACTTTTGGTCAACAAATGGAAAACTTTATTGATGCACCTTTTGGGATTATTTCAAATTGCTGTAATTATCCCTTTTTGGGTAGTTATCGCCCATTTTGGGGTGGTTGTTGATATTTGCATCCCATTGATGGGTATGGGCAGCCATGCTTTATGGATGAATCTGGGCCACTTGTTTAGATTAAATCTAGGTCATTCATCTTTTTTGGAGTCTATTTAAGGGACTGGTTTTCCCTCTTTTTGTAAGAAGTTCTTGGATTGCTGCAAAAGCTCTGGCGAAATTTACAGGAATTAATGCAAGGAATTAAGACTGTTTTAAAGTTTCCTTGTGAGTGCATGGTCTCCTTCACTTAATTTAGAAATCTTTCAGTTATGTTTATTTCTTTTGCATAGCATTTACAAGCAAGCATTTGATAGAATCCTTGCAGTCCACGCCATTATGGAACGGCTGGTTGCCTTTCTTTCTGCATGGTTAATCTAGACCTTTCGTGCTTAGTTCGGTTATCAAACACATACTATGAATGTAAAAGTTCTAATACTGTACTTGATAACATGAAAATCTTGTTTCTCCCTTGAAGATTGCACTGGATTTATGCAAACATTGTGCTTAAGTAGCTGGTGATGTTTAATCTAGTTTCTTGGAGGTGTCTGTCTGCTTGACTGAATTTGCTATCTTAGTTAGAATTTACATTTCATGTCTCTCTCTCTCTCTCTCTATCCTTCCCTCCTTTTTCCCCTTTTTAATCCAGAAAATCTGCAGTCCCACCAAAACAGTATCAAATTAACCGAAATCATTTGATAAAAAGATTATAAAAGTTCCAGGGAACTTATCTATAAATTACCCATTCAACGTAAGTCCCCCTTGTGTTTCCAACATAAACACATTAGACCACTGAGAGATCTCGCAGTCAAGACCTGACAAAAGAAACCTTGAGGTCGTCCCCTTTGATCAAATATAAAAAAAACAGCACTAGGGACTTCCTTATCTCAAGAGAGGATAGGATACTCAGATGGTTATTCTATTCTGCGTTGGCCGTATGGAGTTTGCAGCAATGCGATTTCAGACACGTCAACAGAATTGGCGCTACAAGGAGGGTGTCCTTAATGTTTAAACTACTAAATCAAGATCACGTCAACCTGCATTTCTAGAGAGTAACAGAATTAGCTTTTACCCTCTTCCGCGCGTAGCAGAAACGATACTAGGAGGGCAGCTCATGATGCAATATTGTATTGCTGCATGAATTCCCGCTCAACCTTCCCCTTGAACAGCCAGATCAGGGACTGAACCAATCGTATATTGTAGATCAGTTACGATCCCTGGCTTGGAAATCAGAAGCAGATCATCCTCTTTTCAGACGATTAAGTCGCACCATCAATCAGGAAGAAGAAAAGGGTTCGCAAATAGAGGATGTGATCAGGGAAAATCTAGAAAGACAACGAAACACTGCCCTTCGCAAGCAAGTTCTTAAGGAAATCCGACAGTTCTCTTTCGGGTCCACTAATGTGGTGAATGATGGGTCTACCCGTTAATCCTGCTCAGCCAGAAAGAGACCCTCAACCAGTGATACAGCCAGATTTGAATTTCAGCGACGAGCAAGAAAGCCTTATTACAGAATTATATAGCTTGGCTTGGTCAGTAAAAAGGAATTATCCGGATTGGTCCCGAATGTGTATGATCCTTGAAGAGGAACAGGATATTGCTGATCGTATCGACGCGCAGAATCAAAGAGATCAAGAGGAGGCTAATCTAGCTCCCGCACTGCACCAACAGATTTGATATTAAAATAACTCACGCTGGAACAAATTGGATCCTTCACTCTGGAGAGATTCGAAAGAGTCCTAAGGTCAAGCCCAGAGCGGGAAAGATTTATCGGATTTGAGTTCTACAGACGCAAGAGTTATCGTCGGACTGCAGATCCCAGTGAGTCCAGCTCTACAAATCAGCAGTTTGCTATTCCAGCAAGTTCAGTTTTTGCAGTTCCAGTAGTTACAACCCCGGTTCCTAATCAAACTCAAGCAAATCAGCCACAGATGGCGCATAATCCACCTGCTCCAAATGGTGCCACTTGGTTGGTAGACAATCCATCGCCCATCCTTTTCCCAACTTATCATGATATGCCTAAGAGCCCGGACAGGTTTTGTTCCGTTTTTCATGCAAATGATCCGAACAGAACAGCAGAAGAACATATTAAGATATTCAAGGATGCGTTACGCAATAGGCAAATTGAGTATGCAGATGTTGCATGTAGGCTTTTCCCTTACTCATTGGGAGAAGACATTTTTTACTGGTTTATCCATTTGCCAGTATCCTCTATTGACTCTTGGGAGAAGCTGAAAACAGCTTTTACGGGAAAGTATGGTATCCCTATAACCCCGACAGAGCTATACAGGCAATTTGTAGAAGTCAAGAGACAAGGACATGAGCCTATCAGTTCCTTCAATAACAGGTTCCATAAAGCCTTCACCCGATTGCAAGATCCGTATGTGGTAGGTGACGCTTCGGCAAGGGAAATCTACTATTCAGCTTTGGACTACCTAACAATTATGTTTGTCCGACAGTCACACCCCGCACCGACCACATTGACTGAAGCCTATGCCAAGGCTATGGAAATCAGTAAGGGACTAGGCCAAAACATCGCCGGACCGTTGGTGCAATTAGGACCTCCTGCTATGCCCAATCAAGTTCAAGAGATCAGCTAGGCTTTGGCTCGCCAAACGCTTGTTATGAATCCAATTCTGCAACTGGCATATCAGCCTCAACAATCTACCAATCAGTTGGTACTTCATCCAGGACCACCTATATCCCAGATCCCTCCTAAAGAGCCCATATATCTGCAAAATACCATAGTGTCATCTAGAACCCAAGAGGAAAAGGACGAGATGCGGGAACTGACTGAACAAATGAAGAAGCTTTCCTCTAAGGTCACTTACCTGCGAAATCAGAATAATCAATTATATAATAGTCAGAGGAATCAGCAGTATGCAAGCCAAGGTCAACACCAAGGTCAGTACCAAAACCAGGGATATCAAAGACCCACAAGGACATGGAACACCCGTCCCAACAACGGAGGGGTACCCACTCCACTTGATAATCTGCCAGCATCAGAAAACAGGCCAACAAATAGGGTATTTTTGGCAGAGGCAGCACTTTCTAATTGGTGCAGGTTGCATAATACTAACCAACACTCAGAGTTACAATGCGACGAATTTCAGGTTGCAGCCAATATATTCCAGTGGGAGGTTGAGAACACAACGCCTCAGCCAGTGCTTCCTCCCTCCAGATTTGAAATAGTGTCGTCACCGAGGTACGATACTGCACTTGTCTTAGAAACTTACATTCCCCGGTTCTTCTTCCCTAATCAAGATGAAAATGAGGTGGCCGACCCAAATCACCCTGCTGATGTAAATGCATTTCAGCAATACCAGCGCGGAATTCGGGGATATTACAACAATAATAACAAGAACAGCAATAGTGGTCCTTACACTACTTCCATGCCTCCTAAGGACATCCAAGTTTTTCCAGATCAGAATGCCAGCAACAACCCGAATTATCCTAAGGCATCGCAGTAGTATGCGAGCCAAGGTCAATCGCAAAAGGCACAACCGCCTCCAAGAATACTTACTCCACAGAATCAGCCGACTGCTGCCACGAATCAGGGCTCCAGTGATAAGCCATCTAGCAATATAGAGATTACTAAGCTAGGCCAGTTGGTGGCAGATGAGTTCAAAAAGATCAAAGTCAGCTTATCCCTTGTTGAACTGATGAAAGTCTCCGAAGTTAGAGACGTGGTCTTGGGTAGCCTTAGGGAACGCTCGCCGGTTCAATCCAAAGGAACCGATGAGAACTCCGAACAGAGCGTACTGCAAGGACAACCCCAGAAGATCAGTAATGAGGTAAGAGGACCAACAAATCCTAGAGGTGCAACTGTAAATTATGCTGCACCACCTGAGTTCTCAAATGATCAGCCTATGGAGACTGGTTTTGGAGTGCGTGCACGAGGAAGAACTCAGGACATCTCAATCATGAACAATGACACCCTGCCATCAGAGCCTACTATTAGTTTGTTCACTGAAAAGCTAGAACCCCCGCCTTTCCTATTAACTCTCAGAATCTTTGGTAAATTTTGCACAACTGTTTGATTGACTCAGGAGCTTCGGCTAATGTTATGCCTCTATCGGTGTGCAGTGCTCTAGGCCTAACCCCCACCAAGACTAACCGAAAGGTTACTCAATTGGACAAATCTGAAGTGACGGTAGTAGGGGAGTTAAACAATATACACATGCAATTGATAGCAGATCCGCATATCCAGATGTACATTGATATCCAAGTAGTGGAAATCCCGGGAGCCTATGGCATGCTGCTTAGTCGAGATTGGACCCGCGTCCTTAACGGCTGGCTGCATTCTAGTTTCACTCATATGTGGCTAAATTGGAGAGGGGTAGCAAACCAGATCCGGATTGAGTCCGAACCTCGGCTCAAATTGATGATTACGGAATATAATCAGGCCAATGAGACCCTATTTTTAGAGTCAGACATCGGCATATACAGGGCTGACATCGGCTCAATAAACGAAGTTTTGTTGGTACAATGCTCAAATCCAGTCCAAAATTTGGAGGGAATTGCAGAGAGTTATGATAAAGAGATCCTGTCGCCGGAAGAAAGTGAGTTATTCAGCAGCCTTAAGGAGTTTTTCTGCAAATACAAAGAGCAGGTGTCCCATCTCAACCATCAAGATTCTGTTAAGAACTTCCTCCTAACCGGCTGGTGCAGAGTTCACAATGCCGCCCATTCAGAAATAACATGTTCTTTATGCAGAACAGCATTGAATCAGGCATGGAAGAGACATTCAGAGGTCCTGCAAACCCACGCTCTCAGGCTAGAAGGCGCCGCTTTCCCAGAGCTCACTAAAAGGAGGCCCCCGAGCAAGAAAAGTATGAAATGATAGGCCCAACAACCGCAACGAATAAGGTTGCCAGCCCAAATCAGACTTGGACTCTAAGGTTCAATGGTTCAAAGTCCAAGCGAGGAGCTGGAGCAGGGGCGGAACTGATAAGCCCTACCAGCGAGACCTATTTGGCCTCCTACCGACTACAGTTTCACTGCACCAATAATATAGCAGAGTATAAATCTTTGATTCATGATTTGCTGCTAGCCATCAAGAAAGGAGCTCAGATCCTGCATTGTTTCGGAGATTCCGAAGTGGTAGTCTGGCAAGTACGAAAACAATATACCTGCCATGACAAGAGACTCAACGTCTACCGCAACCGTGTGTGGGATATAATGGAAAGTTTTGACGCTTTCAACATCAAGACCATATTCAGATCGCAGAACCAGGTTGCTGATTCATTGGCACAGGCTGCAAGTACGCTCGAGCCTCTATCAATGCAAAGTTTAAAGAAATTCACAGTGGAGTTAACATCAGTCCCATCAGTCCCGGACAATGTTACCAATTTCCAGGTGTTCGATGATGATAAGCACATCATCAACTTCATCACAAGCTCGGATGTGTTTGCAACACAGATTATTGATGAGGAAGAACCTCAAGAAGCCGAGATTGACATAGGAGTCTTGAATC
The DNA here is from genome assembly GCF_030272615.1 of Cryptomeria japonica. NCBI lineage: Eukaryota > Viridiplantae > Streptophyta > Pinopsida > Cupressales > Cupressaceae > Cryptomeria > Cryptomeria japonica. The sequence goes on along the minus strand of NC_081408.1, from coordinate 355,469,151 downwards.
TCAGGACAAATACCATTCCTAGAGGTATGGTACAGTTGGAAAGGATTTTCGACTGGGACCAGCTCAAGTCTCGCAAGGAAGGTACTTCTGAAGGAGGCGCCTAGGATACAATCAACGTTGGCACACAAGAAAATCACAAGAACGTGCTAATTGGCAAAGTATGTACACCCCAGGAAAGAGACGGAATACTAAAAAATATGAGAGAATTCCTAGATATCATCGCTTGGGGGTATGAGGATCCCAAAACTTATGACACTTCAGTGATAACTCATACCATACCCCTTAAGCTAGACTCAAAACCTTTCAAACAGAGGCAGCGGCCAGTGAATGCCCTCCTCGAACCACTAATATATCAAGAAGTAAAGAAGTAGTTGGCAGCTCGCATCATCTTTCCAGTACGACATTCTACCTAGGTTGCTAACCTAGTTCCCGTAAGGAAGAAGAGTGGTGAAATCAGATTGTGCGTCGACTTCCGCAATATAAATAGAGCATCAGAAAAAGACAATTACCCGCTGCCCTCTCTTGATGAGGTCCTGCAAATGGTCAATGGATCCAAGATGATGTCTTTCCTAGACGGTTATTCCAGGTACAACCAAGTAATGGTCGAATATGAAGACCGACTCAAGACTGCATTCACCACCAAGTGGGGAATATTCGCCTATAGAAGAATGCCTTTTGGTTTGATCAATGCAGGAGCTACATTTCAGCGCGCCATGGACATTGCATTCAAAGATCTTGTAGGCCGTTGCATCATTATTTATATGGACGACTTGACCGTTTTCTCCAAGCAAAGGGCGGATCATGTGAGTGATCTGCGGAAAGGTTTTCAGCGCTGTCGTCAATTCGGGATATCTCTAAACCCCAAGAAGTGTATGTTTGGCGTGACCAAAGATAAGCTTCTCGGCCATGTTATTTCAGAAAGGGGGATATCAATCGATCCTGATAGGATCAAAGCCATACTGCAGATCAATCTTCCCGCGAGCAAAAAGGAACTTAAGTCATATTTCGGAAAGATAAATTTTGTCAGGAAGTTTATAACTGGATATGCTGAAATAGTTCGCCCTCTCAACGATATGCTAAAGAAAGATGCCAAGATAGAGTGGACCCCAGTGACCAAGAAGGCGTTCGAAGAGACCAAACAAGCTATCGTCCAGGCGCCAATTTTGGTAAGCCCCGATTACCTAAGGCCATTTTACATATATTTCTTCGCTTCCGAACACACCTGTGCAACAATCTTAACTCAGCGAAAGGAAGAAGAGGGAGAACACCCGATAGCATTCATGAGCACTCTGCTGAAGGAGGCTGAACTAAGATACCCAAATATTGAGAAGCAAGCGTATGCGCTAGTCAAAGCCATCAGGAAATTCCGGCATTATATACTCAGGAGTAAGATATATGCCATAGAGCCAGATGTTGCAATAAAGACATTGTTGATGCAAAATGAGCTAGGTGAAAGGAAAGGCAAATGGGTAACCATCATCCAGGAATATGACATTGAAATCCAGCCCATGAAGCTAGTACGAGGTCAAGCTTTGACGCAGACCCTCGCATCTGAATGCTCAGGAATCGTGCATCGGCAGTACCTGATTGAGCAAGTCTCGCCAGACGAGTGGTATGATGACATAACCTTCTACCTTCTTAATCAGAAATGTCCATCACACCTTAACCCAGTACAAAAGAGGGCACTAAGGATGAAGAGCAGTCGTTTCATGCTACAAGGTGCCGTCTTGTATCGAAGAAACCACGAGGGCATCTACCTAAGATGTGTGAATAGAGATGAAGCACACCAGATTATAGAACAGCATTGAATCAGGCATGGAAGAGACATTCAGAGGTGTTGCGAACCCCAGCCATGCCACTCCGACCAGTCATAGAGGTAAAACCGTTTGGCCAGTGGGCGCTCGACTTCATAGGTACGATCAACCCACCCTCCTCTGCACAACACAAGTACATTCTAACCGCTTCTGATTATTGCACAGGGTGGTTTGAAGCTCAATCGTTGAAGCAATGCAATTCTTATGCTGTTATTAAATTTTTAGAAGAGAACATTATTACACGTTTTGGTTGTCCTCATGCTTTAGTCTATGATAATGGTTCCACTTTTGCATCATTAAAATTTTCAAATTGGGCCTTCAATTACAGGATTACCTTAAAATTTTCATCTAACTACTATCCCCAAGGTAATGGTTTAGCAAAATCCACCAACAAGAATCTGCTGGAAGTGATTAAAAAGCTCCTAGACAAGAATATGAAAGATTGGCACACCCAACTCCGATTTGCCCTTTGGGCAGAGCACACCCGATGCAAGGCCGCCATTGGAACTTCACCATACCACTTGGTATATGGCCTTGACCCCATCTTTCCGATACAATTAAGAATTACCAACTTTGCAATTCATGAGCGAATATCTAGGAATAGACAACACCGTAGAGGCCAAGTTGTCCCAGCTGTTATACTTAGAAGAAAAAAGAGCAACGCCATAGATAATTTTGCCAAGCACCAAGAAGTGGTCAAGTATTGGTTCGCCAGAAGGGCGAAAGTAAAGGCCTTCCACATTTCCGATCTCGTCCTTTGTTGGGACAAAGCTCATGAACGGAAAGGAGTGCACAACAAGTTTGATAATCTATGGCTCGGTCCTTTACAGATTTATGAAATTTTGGGAGAGAATGCATTCCGACTCAGGACCCTAACAGGTGAGGACGTCCCCTTGCCTGTGAATGGTCAATTCCTTAAGCATTATTTCCAACCTTAGCCTTCTCGAAGCCTTTCCGCTGTATATAATAGTTTAGTTTCTGTTTCCTATTTTAGTCTAGTTTCCTATTTTCCTGTTTTGCTTTGGGACCCCTGTCAATTTTGAAAGGAAGCCTATGCCGTGTACAACTTTGGTGCGATGCCAGATTTCTGTAACCTTCTGCTTCTAAGATCCAAGCTCGAGGAGGACTCTTGGTTGATGGAGCGCCCCATGATGAGGTCGGTTTAATCTAGACGACCTTTCTCTGCAAGATCTTGTTTTTGTCAAAACCTTTCTCCGATATCGTGATTACTGCACAAACACATTTTAAAATCGCATACAATCAGTTGTTAATCAAAGGGACACCACATCGATGAAAGGTCCAAAGCTATGCTTCAGCGACCACTGTTACACTCAATCCCGCGTAGGCTTCACTGCCTACCATGCCAAAAAAAAAGAGAAGAAAGGAAAAGAGAGAAAACAATCAAGAGCAAAGCGCTCTGAAATCAATTTGATACTACGTATAAGATTGGCAAATGGGAATGCAAGCATCTCTGTCGGTATAGAGAAAAAAGGTAAAACTTTCTTGCCGGAAACAGAGTAATCTCTGTGAGCTAACAGGCGATAACTCCGTCAGGGCTATGAACGCTCGCTGGCAGCGGGGCTCTGTCCAGGTTGCTTTTGAAGTATCAGCTCGTTGGGCATCTCGACAAGGTGAAACGTTGGTGCCTCAACTTTTTCTAAACTGGAATAAACTCCACTTGCACACACTACCTAATCCGATTTGCGTGTGATTTGATTTGACTCTTAACACTATTTTGTTTTGAAAGACTCTTCTCCTTTTCTCGTCTCAATCGTGGTGGTTAACCAGAGATCATGGGTTTGATCCGGACTTGCGTCCCCGAAATGATTGGGAGCATTTCTCCAACAAAGTCGCCATTTGTTGTGCGTTGCACACACTCCCTGTCACCAACAGGGTCCCCCTTCCTATTTTGAGCCTTTCGTCTTTGCCCTGCTGAGTTTCACGCAGAGTGTCACGTCTTTTCGAGCGAGTCTGCGTCTGGTCCGTAAAGATATGATGTCAAGGAAATGAGCCGATGAATCCATCCGGCTAGTCTAGCCCTCGGGCACAAATGCCGAGAGTTTTTTCGAAATTTTGAAAATCGCCTTGGATAGGCGTAAGGTGATAGAAATTGGCGAGGCCCGCCAAGCAAGAGCAGTATGTCTAAAGGTCGCACGAGGACCAAAGTCGTCATTTTTTCGCACGAAGAGCTATGAAGTAGATTGCGTAAGGTTTGTCTCCGCGATGTTTGTGGGATTGGAGTAAAGGATGATTTTCACCTGCTGATGAAGGATCAAATTTCCTGACCAAAATACCAAGGCTGCGAAACTTGCCCGAATGCCTTGAAATTCTAAAGCCTCCGAAATCCAAGTTTGTAGACCTGGCAAAAACTGGTCTGGAGTCTGAAATTTTGCTTAAGTTCCCAAAATCGCCTCATCGACCGAATTTCGGACCCAAAGGCTGTAAAAGTATTGTAATTTCCAATTTAATGGACAAGTTATATGCAGGATGGTGTATTTTAATTTTGATATTATGACTATGACACTAATATTGCTATCTTTCTTTTACTGCAGGCAAGGAGGATGAACATGTATCGATTTCAATGTCATCTCCTTTGATTTGAATGATGTATAAGTAGTAGGAGGGTCACGACCAAGTGGCACCTTGATCGGACATGTCTTTTAGACATGTCTGACCAAGATGTCACTTGGTCGTGACCCTTACTAACATTAACCGATCCATAACTAATCGGTGCTACAAACATACCTGTTAATGTATCGGTATCATTGATAATGATAACAGTGCTTATAGACATACCCGATAATGAATCGGTATCATTGTTAATGATAACAGTACTTATGAACATACCCGATAGTGAATCGGTATCATTGTTAATGATAACAACACTTATAAACATATCCGATCATGAATCGGTATTTGTTAATTGTTTCAGATATAAAACATACCCGATAATGAATCGGTATCAAAGCATATAATAATGGATCAATATAAAGTAAACAATAACAATTACGGTTAGCTTTATATGCTATCGGGTTAATACCCCGATAGCATATTAATGCCGATTCATATATGAATCGACATTAATGTGCTATTGGGTTAGTAGCCCGATAGCATTTAGATTGATGCTTAACATAGTTAAGTAGGTCGTCAATCTAATCCATCATTATCCAATATCAATATCATAATTATGATCAATGTTATAGTCTGATAAACATAAAGCATGAATGAGTAAACTAATAACAGAGTAGAGAGTTAGGAGAGTCTTATCTTGCAGAAGCTACTAATGCATTAACAGAGGCCAAAGGTTAAAATTTCACAAGGTTTAAAAGGTTGCTAAAATCGCCCAGGGGGCTGAATTTTGGACCCTGGGGCGAAAATTTCGAAATTCAAAATCTATTACTTGGTCCGAAATTCACTTGAAATGCTCAAATTCGGACCTTGGAGCGAAAACTGGAGAATGTAAAATGCTTTTAAATGTTGCAAAAGGTGGCCCTAGGTCCGAAAAACACTTAAGCGTTCATTTTCAGACCCTGGGGCGAAAACTGGAGAATGTGAAATAAGGCGAAAATTGCAAAAAGCTCCTCCAAGTCCGAAATTCGTTCTAGACGCCCATTTTCGAACCCTAGCTCCGAAATTTCAAAATAATGACAAATCGCAAAAGGTGCTGAGAGCTCCGAAGTTTGCAAAAAAATGTTATAAGGTCCGAATTTCGCCTTGAAGTCCTCATTTTCGGACGCTAGGGGGTAAATGGGAAAGTGTATTGAGTTTCAAAAAACGCGTTTAGGTCTTAAGTTCCTTTTAAAATTCGCCAAAAAAGTTATAAGGTCCGAAATTCACTTAAAGTCCTCATTTTCGAACCCTGGGGCGAAAATGTAAAAAACATGAAATCTTGCAAAAGGACCCTCTAGGTCCGAAATTTGCCTTAAGTCCTCATTTTCGGACCCTAGGGCAAAATATGAAAAATATTGAAAGCATCGAAAGTTGCAAAAAGCTCCTCCAGGTCCGAAGCTCGCTTTATAACCCCAAATTCGGACCCTTGCTCCGAAATTTCAAAGAGCATCGATTTTGCATAATACGTCTTTTGGTCAAAAATTCACATTAAATCCTCAAAATCGGACCCTAGAGCCGAAAGTGAAAGGCAAGGAAATTAGCGAAAACATCTGATAGCCCCGAGATTTGCAAAATCATTCGCTAGGTCCGAATTTCGATAAATACAAAATGCTGAGAACTCTGAAGTTTGTCTCAAAATCGCGAAATACACTTCAAAATACCCAAAGCTCCACCAGGTTAAAATCGCGAACTCTCCAAATCACAGAAGGTGTTAAAGCTCCGAAGTTAGAAGGGGCGAAAGCATGCGAATATAGGCGTTTTGGTCCAAAGTTTTGAAAATTCGCGAAGCATGCTAAGTGCTCCGAAAGTCTCCAATTCAAAAACCCCAAGACCCCCGAAATTCGCCAAAGGGTTGGAAATCTTCAAGCTCGCAAGGGACGTTGAAGCTCCGAAGTTCACGCGGGCTGGGTAAAGGCAAAATTTAAATTTCAAAAGGCCTCCAAAACTCTCCAAGGTCCGAAAATAAGAAGATTAACGCCATTCCAATCTGATAAACCCCCTCCTCCACGCTGCTGCATTTTATATAAAGGAGACCATGTCCGATTTTGTACGGCAAAGGAGGCTCATTTCGTGCAATTCAAGGTAATTCAAGGTAAAACGTTGTATAAACTATTCCAAGGCATTCAAATTCAGATTGCCAATTACCGAGGGTAAAAACCATTTAAAATGATAAATTCTCCTTCGTCCAATAACCGCAAAAAATTTAAATCAAAGAGATAACCATTGGAATTCAAAACTTTGCAAAATCGTCCATTCGTCTTCACGCGGCAAAGTGGGGCAATCTCTCGCCATCCACTCTCATCAGGTAAGTATGCTTTGTCTCGTATGATCATCTGAAATACTTATAAATCGAATAGACAAATGCGTGAAATTTGATCAAAATGCTTGAACTTTTGAAATCTGCATCTCTTTCCCTTGTAAAACGTTCTTCAAAGTAGTCAAAATTTAGAATTCACTCCTAAGGTTTAACCAGAAATTGCATTTTCAAACTTAGGAGAACTTTTCATGCTTTGTCTCTGTTGAAAATTAATTCAAAATCCAAAAAGTGTTAAGTATAAATTCGCAATCAAAAAATCTTCATGAATGCTGTGGTTAAAATTGATTAATCCCTTTTAGCTAGAAATGTCGCTCCATTTCCAATCTAAATTTTAAATTAATCTTGGCATGCTGGAGTATTTTCTATCTAACCCGCCTTACTTCTTTTGTATCACCTCGTAATCCGCGTCCAGCTGTGCAGGATAAATGCCTAAATCAGCGATAGAATCATCAAAAATGCCCACTGCAGTCGAGACATTGCGAGCATCCAAATCAGATATCTCGCACAAGGTAGAAAGGATGAAGTATCAATATCAGAGGGGAGGGTTGAGGGAGTCAAAAGTGCAGAGCGTTTGGGACAATGTCGGTGATACCGACCTTGGCCATATTGACATTCAAGACTTCAAGAATCGGGTCTTTTCACCTAACGCATATGGCAAGCCTAGATAGATGGTGGAAACTGGCATCGCCCAAGCGGCAAGATTTCCTCCAGCAATACAAAACTATGAGCTAGTGGTAGAGACTGCCTGGCATTATGAGCCAAATCCCAGATTGGATCTCCTTGAGAACATGACCATCGCCAACTTCACTCCCGAGGCCATTGGCGATGCATTTGACATCCCCTTTCCAAACAATCCCATAGCTACAACCATAGATGAAGCACAAGGGGCATATGATATGAATCCGGCCCCATGCAAAGCACTGATCAACGAATAATGGTACAAAGAGAAGAGGCTTTCAAGTGCCAGAATTGGGAAGAAGACCCCACGAAGTAATTTTCATAATGAGCATGGGGATATGATCACATTACTCAGCCGAGTCATGGGACTTCCTAAGTCCAACTACTTTGAAGAGTGGATGTTCTATTTTACAGAGCAGGTCTTCACCGGGAAGTCTAAGTTTGACTGGCCCAGATCATAAGCGATAACATCCACACTCAGCTGATTGAGCTCGAAACGAAGTACTTCACCATGACCTCTTATTTGGTCTATATGTTCGCCAAGAACCAGCCACTGCCAGGATTGATAATGAAAGGTGAAATCGGGAATGGGCCTGGTTAGGTGAAGGTCTATGATTGTTACCCACAACTGCACTACCAAGATATAGCTCAAAGGGAAAAGAGCAGCCCAGCTTATGCAATTGGCCAGTATGAGCGCGTCAATAACGCCTTCGCAATGCGCCTGGTCAGGCTAATCCAGGGAGGATTACACATAAGGCTCTCAGAGCAAGCTACTACTCTAGTACAGAGGTATGGAGCCTGGTTCATTCAGTTCCCAAGGTTCTCCTACATCCGAATAGCTGGCTTTGATGGTGCCCCTCTCCGACTTCCACAGTACCCAACCGACAAAGTAATTCTTATGGAGGTTGCAAGGCAGTCACGCCCGACCGGCATCTTACTCCGAGAAAGCAAGCAGGCTGGATTCACATTCCCTATGATCATAGGCAACCATGATGTCCACTTGTTCACCCCTACCCTAACAGAGGAGTCCCTTGCAAAGTTTGCCTCTTATGGCCTACAGGACCATTTTCCAAGAAAATATTTCGATCATGATAATCTAGCGAAGAGAGCCTATGGTAGGCGGTACAGAGCAAAGGAATCAGTTGAAGACTATTGGAAGAATTGCTCTGATGACTATGAGGTCAAGAGGCGGGAATATTCTAGACTAAGTGTGCAGCAAACGCGACTATTTGAATACCGTCGGGTCCCAGATCAGCTCACAGATTCGGGGAATTGCCTCCAGGTCCAAGAATTTGAAGCAGTAAGGCATCTCTTGCCAAGCGTCGATTTGTCCCAGGACCCAATCACTGATTTTGAGGCAGTCACGGCAGCCCCAGCAAGGTACACAAATCAACGGTTACATCAGCAGATTGAAAGGCTAATCAATATGGGAGTCCAGTTCACTTAACACTTAATGGGCAGCCTCAATTCTCAGTCTTCAGAAGATGAAGGAACATATAGTGCACCCCGGGAAGAAACTAAGAAACCAGAGAAAAGAAAGAAGGCTAAGGCTTGCAGAGGGACTCGGACGTCCAAAAGAACAAGAAGGGAAAAGATTCCTATAAAGAGACCAGAGGTCACTTCATCTTCAAAAGACCCCAGTTCATCCGACGATGTAGTAGAATTGGATTGTATACCTGCTCCGCCTTCCCAGAGCGATATCGATGCATTTGAAGCCAATGATCCTCCTGCGCCCGATGTGCTAGACACTAAACTAAGAGCCCTCGAATTGACCGAACTGGGCAACCAAATAGAGGAAAGAGAGATTCCGTCCACCCAGGGGGTCAAAGTGCATGAACCTACTCAGCAGAGCCGTCACGAGTTGCTCCTCCACAATACAGCCAAAGATGACTCCACCGTTGAAGGAGAGCAAAGGATAGATGAGACTCATGAGCTCGAAAGAGCTGAAGAACGACCATCACATGAAGATGTCAGGAAGTTGTTCAGCGAAATAGGGGAGAATTCAGCTGCAAGCAAAGAGCTTCACACCTCTTTCACTCCTCCGGTAGCAGAGCAGCTGCGAATCTGTGGTGAGTCGGCTGAGAACATCAGAGAACAGAATGTAGACTTAACCTTATTATCAGCCCAGATAGTGCCTCAAGAATGGTTGATTGTTAGAGCCCGGCGCAAGGCCGCCACCAAACCACCTATTGATCTAGAGGATATTTTCTCGCGCATGGACCAAGCAAAAACTAAGGGGAAGAAAAAGCCCAAGGCATATTCCAGAGTGACCAAAGACAAGCAAAGGAACCGCACTCTCCACATTGCCACCCCGCCTGTAGACAAGCTAGCAGATCAGATTACACCGGCAGATTATAGCATCACAACTGTCCCCATCAGACGAGCCACTAAAGAGCAAGAAAAAGAAGAATTTAAGGATTCAGTGCAGAATATACTCAGGCAGCTCGAAGAGATAACAGCTGAAAAGGACATGTATCGGGCTCGTGCTGAGCAAGCCAAGAGATACATCGATCAACTCCTAAGGCCACTACACAATGCCTCCGAATCCCATATTTCCCCGACGGCATTGGCGCAAAGGACCACAACAGAATTTGAAGGAGTACAGGACACCGCAAAGGCCTTAAGGGAATGGATACAAAACATCAAGAAAAGGGGAGAGCGAATCCTTAAGGAAGTAAAAGAAATGGCCCTCCATCAAGAGCTCACTCTAGTCAAGTTATTAGAGGTAAAGAGGGAATCCCATCACATGCACGAAGTAGCAGCCACTACCTTTCCGCTCATGAGAGCTCTTTTTTGGACACGCGCAGATTCCTACATTGTCCGCCATCCTAGATCCTCATAGCATCAGTGTTCTTAAGGAATGGTACTGGACTATCACCATGAAGAACGACACCAAAGAAATTATTGACAAGGAGAGTGACGCATGTGAAGTGATTCTGGGAAACATGCAAGAACTAGGTAAGACCATCCTCCGATCAATGGTTTCGGGATGGATAAACGACTTGTCCGACAATGCAATCCAACCGGACTAGGAAGAAAGATTGGGAACGAATAGGATTACCTATTCCACTAGGGACTTGAGTTTTGCTGGTCAGTTCCATTCAGACATATTATGCTTTGAGCGTAATCGCTCCAGCTGGAAGGACGGTTTAAAGCACGTGGACCAGTATCTCGAAGGCATGCAATACAAAATTCCCCATCCTCCCATGCCTCCATTCAGTCTGCTCTTCCAGTTATGTATCAGGTTCCAGGAATACGTTCACGAGGAACGGACAGCAAGTCGTGATTTATGGCGGGAATACTTGCATGGCGAAGATCAATTTCTAGAAAAGGAGTGTGAGACTGAAATAAAGAAAGTCATTTCTCAAAAGTGTTTTTTTCCCTCTAAATCTTAAAAGTGCACTTTTGCACCAAAAAGTGACATTTGACTTTTGGTCAACAAATGTAAAACTTTATTGATGCACCTTTTGGGATTATTTCAAATTGCTATAATTATCCCTTTTTGGGTAGTTATTGCCCATTTTGGGGTGGTTGTTGATATTTGCATCCCATTTATGGGTATGGGCAGCCATGCTTTATGGATGAATCTGGGCCACTTGTTTAGATTAAATCTAGGCCATTCATCCTTTTTGGAGTCTATTTAAGGGACTGGTTTTCCCTCTTTTTGTAAGAAGTTCTTGGATTGTTGCAAAAGCTCTGGTGAAATTTACAGGAATTTATGCAAAGAATTAAAACTGTTTTCAAGTTTCCTTGTGAGTGCATGGTCTCCTTCTTCACTTAATTTAGAAATCTTTCAGTTATGTTTATTTCTTTTGCATAGCATTTACAAGCAAGCATCTGATAGAATCCTTGTAGTCCACACCATTATGGAACGGCTGGTTGCCTTTCTTTCTACATGGTTAATCTAGACCTTTCGTGCTTAGTTCGGTTATCAAACACATACTATGAATGTAAAAGTTCTAATACTGTACTTGATAACATGAAAATCTTGTTTCTCCCTTGAAGATTGCACTGGATTTATGCAAACATTGTGCTTAAGTAGTTGGTGATGTTTAATCTAGTTTCTTGGAGGTGTCTGTCTGCTTGACTGAATTTGCTATCTTAATTAGAATTTACATTTCATGTCTCTCTCTCTCTCTATCCTTCCCTCCTTTTTCCCCTTTTTTATCCAGAAAATCTGCAGTCCCACCAAAACAGTATCAAATTAACCGAAATCATTTGATAAAAAGATTATAAAGTTCCAGGGAACTTATCTATAAATTACCCATTCAACGTAAGTCCCCCTTGTGTTTCCAGCATAAACACATCAGACCACTGAGAGATCCCACAGTCAAGACCTGACAAAAGAAACCTTGAGGTCGTCCCCTTTGATCAAATATAAAAAAAACAGCATTAGGGACTTCCTTATCTCAATAGAGGATAGGATACTCAGATGGTTATTCTATTCTGCGTTGGCCGTATGGAGTTTGCAGCAATGCGATTTCAGACACATCAACACACATCTGAGTGAATACCATCATTATCGCTTAGAACAACACAAAAATGTAACCTCTACAATGATTCATTCACCCACATCAATGTCGTCATGGTTTTTGTACTGTTTATCTTACCTACGATATGAGTTATGGTACAAGTTTGGCTTCTGAAATGATCACAAGTAGGTGCAAGGAAAAAACAACAATCAAACAGAACCCTTCCGCTTTCCGGTTTCTGTTGTTGAGAACGACCTCGAAACTATACCAAAACCAAGTAAATAAGTCTTTGGGTGATGCATTGACATCCCTATCTACTGTCAATACTTTTCTAGTGTAACTGGACCTTTCCCAGTACACATGGTCCTTATGAGCTGCTTCGGAAATAGATGAAAAGATAGTGAAAAATTGGCCAAGGTTTTGAACTGTTCAGGGTCGAGGAAAATCCATAGCATTGATTGAGGTGTCAGAGATGAAGTTTGATGGGTCAATAGATACAAAATAAAGTTGGACTTTAGATGAATGGTATGATGGGAATGAAAAGTTTGACATTCCAATAATGAACAAAAACAAGTGAGTGTGAGAAAAAAGGTATGCTTGATACAAAAACTTTGACAATTTATTAGACTTCTGAAAGATGACCAAAAAACATCAAATGCTTAGGATTTCTTGGATTATTTGGAACTTTTGACACGAGGACCCACTCAAAATGTTTGAATTAGTTATTAATAACGGGGTAATAATAACTTAAATGCGCAAAGGGAAAGAACTCAAGAAAAAATTGAAATTGTAAGATTGAGTCCCAATAGGCCAAAGAAGCAAAACTTGTAAAAAAAAATTGCTATTAATTTATTACTACTATATCCCATAAATTAAGTACAGGAAATAATAATACAAATGATAATACATGCCAGACACAACAGTAAAATATATCGTTCTTTGCACATGAAATTCTTACAGAGAAGAAGACCAGAGATGATTAGCCAAGGATTACAATTAATCCAACTATACCATACTACCTTCATTGGCAGTACACAACATATTTAAAGGACCTGGCAATTGTCGAGAGGAACACAACCATCAACCAACAGACACATAACTTTTTGAGAGTGACAACCCACTTAATACAAATAATTAATATATTGCCAGATAACCAATATTATCAAACATAACAATAGGCATTTTATGCCAACTACATCATCCCCCCAAAAGAAAAAATTTGTTTTCCAAACGACAAGTAAACATCAAGTAATATTCAGAAAGACTAATGACAGGCAATGACTTGGACTAGCCAACCCCAACTTGTAGTGTACTTGCCAAATCAAATGGGAGTTTGGGGGCAATGCACCCAACAAGGATCTGGGGGCAATGCGGGGTAGGGCACTTGTCGCCAAGCCCAGATTAAGACCTTGAGAACCACACGAAACTCCATGGCGTACATTTTTCTGATTTTTTGAGATGCCAAAAACAATGCTAATGAAGCCATAAAATAGAGATTTCGCTCCTACCACCTGCTTCTAACCACGTACGACTCCCCTCACCTCAAGTACGGCCTGATACGCATCATGTATAGTCTGATACAAATTATGTATGGTCAGAAACATAACACATACGGTTTGCTCTTCGACAGGTAGGCCTACACACCTATGTGCCTATACGGTTCAATGCCAGACCCGTATGACCTAGGCTTGTCCTTACATACAGCCAAATTTGGATGCACTCTTTGCACGGTTTGATGCTCCTCATGTATAGTTTCATACGTCTTGATCCATTTGACGTACAAACCACCTTCCAGTCGTGCTCGTGTTCATACGACTATGTTGTTTACATATGGGTTGATGGTGTTCACGTACGACTCTTTTATTGCAACCCTATACGACATACCAATTCTTCCTTTGTGCGGTATGACTTCCTCTATGTATGGCCTAACCTCTACGTTTGGCTTGATTTTTGTGTATGGCTTCTTAACTAAGGCATATGGTCTTCCTTTCTTTTGTTCGTGCAGTGTACCTCCTAGCACGTGCGGGTTGTACGACACCTTCTCCCCATGTGGTACCTATTTATCTTCCACGTACAACACCTGTGCTTCCTTGTACGACATGTTCAACTTGATGCATCTGGCATACGGCTTCACCTCGTACAACCTCCCAAGCTCCATGTGGCTTCCTTCAGCTGCTTGTATGACTCGATGTCCTCTTTGTACAACCAGTAACAAGTGTTGATGGCCGTGTGCAGGTATGGTTGCACTTGCGCCAATGCTCTCTAATGCTGCTTCTACCCATACGGTCGTGCTACGTATGACTTGTCCCATACAGTATTGATGGCTTGCCCTACGTCTTCCTTCACAACCGTCACGTGTAGCTCGGCTTCCAATTCAAAGGATGGTGTCTTCTCTCTTGCTCATGTATGAATTTTCATGTATAGGTTGAACCCCCTCTCTTATGTATGACACTTGTTCAATCCCCTTCAGCAGGTGCACCTCCTTACTGTTGACGTGTATTTTATACACAATCATACACAGAATAAAATACCATTAGGCATCTTATCCTCTCTTGAGAAAATAGTCTCTAACTGCTGAAGATTCGCGTAAAGGATCAGTTAGGTAGACTCCAAGGTTCTTTTAGTGGGGTCTCCACGTGTGGACAAGCTTTTTAGTGGTATGATGTGATTTGCTGTTTCCTCCAAGGGGTCTTACGTATTCAAAGCTCGAAGATTTTACTAAACTAAAGGAACTTTCAAAAAAAAAAAAAAAAAAAGATAGGGTTTAAGAGGTCTAATCTAGCCTAACCCTATGAACGACTTAGCATGAATGAGATTTGGCAAGACTCAACCAACTTCAATTTTGCCATAAGATAACAACTCAATTGAAATTAGTGCGATCTTCTAAGGTAATAATGATGTTCAATGCATCAAAGACCAAGGACACTACTACGAAGGTACATATCCTAGATACGACAATGCTTGAAGGTTAAAGACTCAAAATGTTCTCCAGTCGACCACGCAAGGCTTTCCTACAATCAGCAAGAAGCTAGTGGTTTGGATTGCGAATCTTACCAAATATCAAATCTCACACTTAGTCTTTCAAATTAACAAACTACTTTGATTGAGCGTGATTCAAGTACATCCAACAACCATGAAGATAACTTAAGAAATTTGCAACAAAACACCATAACTTCAATATTTTATTGATTTCCAAGTCATCATATACAACAATTGCTTGAATTTCTCTCTTCAAGACTCAATCTTGCTACAAAATAAGAATTGCTTCTAACTTTAATCTCTCTATTTCACTCTTATCTGACTATTCGACTATTAACTATTTTCAAATGAAATGAAAAATGGGGGTATAAATAGCATCCCCAGTTACAATGAAAGGTCCAGATTGAAAGTAAATCAACGGACAAGATCATGACACCTAAACCCTAATTAGGGTTTGTTACAAATGACCTCCTTTTTACTGAACAATATTAAATACATAGCCAAATATTAAATTCGGCACAAAAATCTAGGAGGTATCAACCAATGAGAAATAAGATGTCATGTCATCTGTAACAACCTTTCATCTAGAATCTTATTCCCTTTCCAATTCTCTTTCTTAGCATATGCAATGAATTTTGTCACGATTCCTTCGATTTTTGTGATTGGAATCTCGGGAAGATTCTTGATACTCTCTTCTAAGTGGATGACCTGATCGAATGCATCTAGAAGAGCTGTGTCCCAAGTAGGTTCAAGTTCCTTCGTTCTATCAATCAGGAGCATGGTGGCATACATCTGATCATACTGCTCGTCTGTAATATCTGCGTCCTTGCGAAAGATGATCTTGATTCTATCCTCAAATTCTTGTATATCCACATCTGTCTCGACCTCGATCCTTCTGCCAAGAATGGTACGAAGTACCTCAAATACTCTGTCCTGGATCGGATTGATCACCTCCTCAACTTGACCACATCTAACACTGATGTCCTCGAAGAGAACACTCTTTATATGGAGTAAGGTTGACCACTGAAACAAACTGTGAGAATCACCTTCTAAGATCCTCTCCTGCGTTAAAATTCTTCTGGATGTATGTCTTATTACTTTCAAGACAGGGATGACAACGTCCTTGGTATGGGCAAATGCAGCTACTGTTGCCATCAATCTGTGGATTATCTCAAGAACTTGGATAGCCTGATGGGTGATCTTCGACATTCTTGAAACAAATTCTATGGCCACTGTGTGAGATCTATCCATCCAACTACATGTACGCTGGACCAGGTTCCTGAATCTTTCTGCTTCATTGATCGATTGAAGGGGCAATGCCTGCGCTGGTGACCTAACTGGATCCTGACGTCCCAAAGGTTCATTGATGTGACTGAAATATGTCCTCCATGCACCGACCTCTCTCTCAAGCTTTCTATTCTTTTCCACTTCTTCTCTAAACTTGTCCTTCAATGCCTCAAATGTGTCGGTGGCATCATCTAAAGTCTGCTCTGCTGTGGATGGTCCTAACTCAGAAGTCTGTATATCATAATCCTCTGCTAGGATCTCACCCTCATATTTATCTGCTGCCGGTGTAGCTATCTGCAGTTTTCTAGATCCAGTCTCATCTCGAATCATCTTGGACATCTTTGTAGCCTTCTTCTTCTCTGTTATCACATGTGAACGTCCAACAAGGCTCTCTAAATCAATTGCATTGTCCTCGTCCTCAATTACGATCACCTTGGTTAATCTTTCCTTCAACCAATCTGGGATATTCGATCTTGTCTCTTGAACTTGAATTTCTTTATGTACTATTTCTTCTTGTCTGGGAGGAGATGTTACTTCATTATCTTCTTCTAAATCATAGTCTTGGAGAGATCCATCTGACGAAACATGCTGCGCCTGTCCTTCCTCCTGTCTGTCATTCTGTACCATCGATTCCATGGACTCTTCCACTCGAACTGTTCTATTCTCTGGTCTGGAAGAAGTACCTGGTGCTTGATCTTTGTTGGCACCTTGCTTTTTCTTGGAAGACTCTTTCTTTTCCGATCTTTCCTTTCTCTTCGAACCTCTCGAATGGAGATTGCCCTCACTGGCACATCGAAGGTTACCTTCACCTAAATTCCTAGGATTAGGATTGCCTTCACTAACACTTGCTCCACCTTCGGCTGGTTTTTCTTCCAAAGTAAAAGACATAGCTATGCCTTGTTCTCTCAACTTCTGATGCTGAACGTCTACCCATCTGCGAGTACAAGACAAGACTGGTGCCATCAAATCATCTAAATCCACGGCCTCGGGCTCATTCCAATTCAAACTTATTGTTTTGCTTTCTCTATCATATGAAGACTGGATGTGCCTGCCATTGTCCTGAGCTTGGTCGGCCACTCTGTAAATCCTGCATTTCCTGATGAAATCCAAAGGCAATCTAGAATGTATCTTTCGTTTCACTTCGAGATCATCTAAGAGGTTCATCATAAAATCTTCAATTTGGTGCTCATGTTTAAATCTTCTACCGACCGTCTCCTCTAAATGTCCATGTGGATCAAAACTATTCCTCCAAGCAAAAGATGAAAAAGAATACAAGGCTAACTCCTTCTCTGCGTCATCCATGGCTAAGACATTAGGACATACCTCAACTGAATTACCCAAAATAATAGGTACCTGGACTCCATTCTGATGTCTGTGTCTGAATGCCTTCACATATGCTGCCAACTGCCTTGTTACTTCAAGTAACACAATTCTGTCTGTCGGGTACCTCGGCAACATGTATGGAGGTAAAGGACATCCATGCACTCTAATGTAAGTGAACTTGGGAAACTGAATGAACCAAGCACCGTACCTCTTGATGAACTCCTGGGCATCCTGAGATAATCTGTTGTGAATCCCTCCTTGCAAAGTCCTTGTGATGTTCATCGTGAAAGTATCATTGACTAACTTGTAGTTCTTCCCTGGCGGATGATGCAAGTAGGTATAGGATTCACAAGCTCTGACCTCGCCGGGTCCTCTTCCAATCACTCCTCTGTGAGGTAGTCCTGCGTACTCAACGCTCCTGATTAAGGCATAGATGACGTATGAACTCATGTGGAAGGACTTAGTAGCCCTGAGTCTTCTCAACTGTACGTCTAAGCAATGGCTAATTATCCTAGCCCAATGTATCGTACCCTTTCCTTGAACAATCACCTGGATGAAGTAAAACATCCACTTCTCAAAATAGAAGGCATGAGGTGCTCCTGTAACTCTGTTGAGCATGGTAATCAAATCTCTGTATTCCTCCTGGAAATCAATCCGATGCGGTGTGTTCGATACTTTGCTCAGACGGGGACG
Source organism: Cryptomeria japonica (assembly GCF_030272615.1). Classification (NCBI taxonomy): domain Eukaryota; kingdom Viridiplantae; phylum Streptophyta; class Pinopsida; order Cupressales; family Cupressaceae; genus Cryptomeria; species Cryptomeria japonica. The sequence goes on along the minus strand of NC_081408.1, from coordinate 355,450,978 downwards.
ACTCTTAAGTAGCCAGTTCTTGTTGATTATGCTTAGGCAAGCATCTGGATCATCATCGTACACTGATCTGGCTCCTTCAATGCTCTTGTATATCATGTCCCTGTGCTCTGGAAGATGGAAGGCTTCACTTATGGCTTCCTCTGAAAGGTATGCCAAAGTGTTTCCCTCATTGGACACAATTGTCCTGGACTGTGGATTGTAGTGACGGGCACACTCGATCATCAACTCGTGGCACTGAATAGCTGGAGGAAAACCGGCCGCCTTGATGATGCCACTCTCTATTATTCTCCGGGCGACAGGTGATGGCTTGCCAATGTAAGGGACCTCTCGAAACTTCTTCGTGCTAAAGTTCCCCAAGTTGGTATCTCCAATGTTGCTCCATTTAGACACGATCTTGGTCTCCACTTCTTCGGTCTTCTGATCTTCTTTCATGAGAGCCGAGCGGCTGGTGGATGCCCCTGCCTTTGGGGTCGCCATACCTACACAACATTTCATTATAAGAAATAGATTTTGCAATAAATAACGGTGATTAGAGAGATAAAGTTTTTTAGGAAACCTCATGATAAGTCTCTAGAGTTATCATTTCCTAAAAAACAACGATTGAGCTAAGAGATTCAAAATTCAAAATTTCAAAATTTGAAATACGACGATGAATGAATAAAGCAATAATAATTAAAATCGCCATACCTCGATAGAGAGCTAACTCTAGAATGCAAAAAGAAAATTCGCCTAGGCAAAATTGAGGTATAAAATAATCTTCAATATGATCTCCTCAAAATTGACTTTGCCACCTTTGGAGTGAACGCGATCTTCAAGTATCGCCTTAGACGTGGTCTTAAATGATCTTCAAATTTGTCCTTGACAAATCGCTCAAACAAATCCTCCAAGTCTTTAGCAAATTCGCCTTAATGTATCCTCAAGTTCGCATTTGATGTGGTCTTCAAATTCGCACCACCCTTGATAACTAAGCGCCACCCTTGGTTTGAATTCGCACCACCTTTGAACACACTTCGCACTATATTCGCCTCTTCTTAATTCGCATGAAGAAAGGTAAAAATGATTATGTGAAAATGAAAATTTCCACTCCCCTTATATATAGCGCGCTCATCCTTTCACCCCTTAGGCCGACTTGCTTAATAAAACCATTTTTTAAATGATTTGCAATAAAATAACAAGGCCGACTTGCTTAATTGAGCGCTCCAAATCGATTTTTATTAATTAATTAATTAATTATTAATGCCTTGCGTTTTTTAAATGTGAATTTCGATTTTTAAATAAAGGCAAAAAATAATTAATAAAAGATAACGCCATATTAAATGCTAAATAAAATGGATATTCAATTTTTAAATTGATTTAGCATTTGAGGAAAATTCGAATTGCTTACTTGGTGCCAAAATTGGAAAAAGGAAGGGACGTACCTCATCGCTCTGGTCCCTTGGAGAGGGACAGGAGCGATCCATGATTTTGATCTTGATTTTGCATTTCTTACGTCCAACTCCTTCATCTCCACGTTCAAAATCGATCATCATGATGAGTCCTTCGAATTTGATCATCTTGCATGCGTACTTAAATGTCTTTTGAGTGTTCATCACCTTTGTCCCTTGGAGAGGGACAGGAGCGATCTCCAAATTTCCACGTTCAAAAATTGATCATTTTGTTAGGCTCTTCGAATTTGATTGCTTTGCATGTGTGCTTAAGTGCCTTTGAGTGTTCATCGCCCTGGTCCTTGTCCAAAGGACAGGAGCGATCTTCATATTTTCACGTTCACTATGCATCTTCGACCTCATTCTTTCATTGTAAAGTGAGTAACATCCTTGTTCGTTCCTTTTGCGCTTGTTCCATTTGTTTGCATGAGGTGTTTGGACGTTTAAAGGGATCATCGCCCTTGTCCCTTGGAGAGGGACAGGAGCGATCCACGTTCTTTTCCTTGACCTTGGCAACTTTACACTTTGATCTCCTTTGCAATGTCCTCTAGACGCCGTCCTTCACCTTACCTAACTTCGCTTCGCTTTGATCTTGAAGGAACGTAAGTGTTTTTGATAGTATCGCCTTGGTCCTTGTCCAAAGGACAGGAGCGATGTGAGCTTTTACCTTGATTGGCAATGTTTGGACGTTCAACACTCTTGCGAATTATCTTCAAACGATGCCTTGGACCATATGCTATCTTATGACGTCTTGACTTAGCTTGAACTTGAAGCAAAACGAGGAATCCAAAGCAAATCGCCCTGGTCCCTTGGAGAGGGACAGGAGCGATATAGTCTCCATGCTCAAAATGATGATCATTTTACGTTCAAAACCCTTGTATATCATCTTTTTATCATACCATGGACCCTCTAAAACATTGCAACATCTTGTCCTTACGTAAATTTTGCATGAAATGACTAATGCATTCAACATCGCCCTAGTCCCTTCCTGAGGGACAGGAGCGATCTAGGCTATAGGGTGCGAATTTCATCATTGCGACGACCTTTGAATGTTTGTGCTTGCTAAAGACGCCTTGAAATGTCCCTCGCCACCTTGTCTTGACTTGGATCGTCTTTGAACTTGCGTAGGAAGCAACATCATCCTTGCATCGCCCTTGTCCCTTGGAGAGGGACAGGAGCGATCCTCCTTTTGTAGCCTTTATCTCACCTTGCCAGGTTCCACGTTTATATTCAACGGACTTGTCTTTCTTCACTCCATTTGTTCATGCCTTGACATTGTTTGTAACTTTGCAAGAAAATCAATTATATCAAAAATCGCTCTGGTCCCTTCCTGAGGGACAAGAGCGAACTAGGCATTTAGCACTGTTATGGACGTCCCAAAAATCTTCAATTTATATTCAACGCATTTATCTCATGTTTTTCCTTGTTTTTGAACGTAAACTTGCCTTGACCTTTGTCTGGATTTTGCATAATGAAGGAAATCGCTCTGGTCCCTGGGAGAGGGACGAGAGCTACAAGGTACCTCGCCCTGGTCCCTTGGAGAGGGACAGGAGCGATTTGGTCAATATAGGTCATTCTCCTTCGTTTCTGCATCTCAAATTATATTCATTTGGCAAAGCATCTTCCTTTGGACGTCCTCAAATCATTAAGTCATCAAAATCTTGCAAGGACAAGGCGAAATTGAATTTGTAGCTCCGGTCCTTCACTGAGGGACAGGAGCGATTTTCCTCCTGGAGGCATTTCTGTGCTCATGAAAATCTTCAATTTATATTCAATGGAAAGATATCGCCGTTCTCCATCACTTCCAACTTGAAATTTGTCTGGACTCTGCAGGGATGATGAGATATTTGAAAATGAGCTCCCGTCCTTCACTGAGGGACAGGAGCGATTTTGCTCCTACAGGCCAAAATAACATGATTTTTCACATTCTAACACTTCACAAGGCGAAAACAAATCAATTCCAATGCCCAAGATCAAAGTCAAAAAAAGTCAAAATTTGGTCAAAATATTCAATCGGACAAAATTCACATTTCACTTTCAATACTTAGACAAATTTAAGCTCTGCATTAACATTCCAATTGAAAATTAGACCAATTTGGCGAATTCATTGCATTCAAAATTTGCATCCTAGAAAAGGAAGCTCGAAAGCTCTCAAAAACGACTGGATTTTGGCCTGAAAAGACAAAAATTAAAACCCTAAGGCTTGACCCTAAATCCAGACGACTAACTAACTAACAAAACCCTAAAAACGAAAGCGAAAACGAGCGAAAAACGAGCAAAAAGAGGGGGTCCCCATTTGCGATGGGGCGATGTGTGAAATGGTCACAACACTTACCCACATACGGTCTCCTAGCAAACCCATGCAGTTGACTATTTGTTCCTTGTCTCCTCTTTATATAGCCTCACTCCTCCCCTACCGTACCAGTTTAATACCTCCATTATTAAATATTTTCTCATTGGCCAATCCAAATTTTGCCTTCTAATTTTTTTTATTTTCTTTGATTCCTTTTTCCTTTTCCTCCCATTTTCCACCTTCGTACTATCAAAATTATCGTGCGTAACTTTACATGCTTTCGGTTTCTCTTCAACAAGATTTGTAGCTTCAAGAAAATTACACATTGGCAAAAATACCTCGTAGTCCTCCATTTGCTAGTAGAATTGTCCATTTAGGGAACTAGTTTCATCCTCTAAGCAATCTTCCAATTCCAATACCCCTTCATCAATATGTTTTATCCTCTCTCTTCCTTCCTCTATACTCCACTCTCGGTCTTTGGGCTCTGAATCTGAAGATGCCAATTCTTCACTCACCACCTGAGTCCTCAGATCGATGACGTACTTCCTTCCCTGACTCTCAATGAAGAGTACGTTATGCTTCCAATTGTAATCTACCTTCACAGTGATTAACCACTCTCTCCCAAGGAGAGCCTCATACACCTTCTTCTGTAATGGGATGACGACAAAATCTAGGAAGAAGAGTTGTGTGCCAATTGTTACCTTATGTTCCATCCAAGTCACCAATGGCTTAATGCCATGTTGGTCAGCCCCCACCAAGGAGAATTATCTTTCATGTGCCCCTCAATTTTGCACTTAGTACACCATAGTTCATTACTTTCCTTATTGGTTCCTTTCTTAGCCTTCAATTCTTTCATCATTCTCAACATATCTTGTCAAAGGGCCTAAATCATTTTGGATTCTTCATCACTGCTACCTTCGGTGCTCTCGTCATCGTTGATCTTCCTCTTCCCTCGAGAGGATGTTTTGTTCTTACTCTCGATGTCCATCACCCGATTGTAAGCATCAATGTATGAGGACAGAGGCACTAATTTCATCTTCTTGTGCAGCGAAGGGATCAACCCCTCAATGAACCACCTCTTCTTCATCCCATCGACTAGCTGGTTCTCCATCTTGTTCAGCAGTTCTTTGAGCCTATGATTGTATGCTCGCACGTTCTCATTCTTCCCTTGCCTAGTGTTGTAAATTTCTGCAACAATCGTATTCTCATCTCTTAGCAGTTTGAATTCTTCTTGAAATGTCTTCTTTAGTTCAGTCCATCCCACCTTGTACTTACCTCTGGGTCTATATACTAGTCGATGGAAATTCCTTGTAGAGTAGCGAGAAATGCCTATAGCCAATAATCTCGGTCATCTTGACCACTCGCCTCCCATATTGTTATGCAGGTCTTGCAATGGCATGCGGGATCCTCCGATCCATCCCCTGTAAATTTAGGGAGTTTCTTCTTCTCCTGGGTGTTCATCATTGTTTTCACTCGAAAAGTATTGTGTATTCTATTAAGTTCTTTCAAAATTCTGTGATCGAAATAGAAGAGATGGAGATATGATCTGAAAGTTGTATTTTATCTGCTATAGCGCGTTTTGAAGATGCACCACACTTGTTAATTTCGGTGTGTACATCCTCCTCAATGTAAGCATGCTATATAAGTGGATGAGGGGTTACGTAGTGAAGAGATATGTCTTCCCACATGGGAAGACACATCTCTTCCCTACGTACCTCTCACCACAGCATATAAACTAGTCACCATTTACTTACCCGATCAGAAGGAGTGCGACTTGTTTGAGAATCGCTTTACCACCCGATACCATGAACGGTGTAACCATTGTTCAAACGCGATAAGTTAACTTTGGTTTTATTTATCATTAGTTAACGTTAACATATTAGTATATGTAATCAAATTAATATATATAAATATATATCGGAAGCATGAAATAGTACAACTGACGTTACAAAATTTGACACTCCCTCTTAACTAGGGAGGACACATTTCATGTTAGAGAAAACATCACAATTCATCCATTGATTGTGAAGAGAGGAGATATCACACCATAGTGATATTCAGAGATATGGTTCAACAATGAATATCAACTCTCATGATACTCACCATAACTCATAGTTATCAAGGAAGGTATGTGCACTGGCATCAAGTCACATGATGCCTACCATACTCATAATGATTTCATGGCATGTCCATGAATATTATGTTCATAATATTCACCATGAAGATCTCTATCATAATTATGGTTTATTTAATGATATCAACCAACAAGTATCTACCATAATGTCTCAAAGATATATATACTATCATGACATGTCCACAAATATCAAGTCACATGATATCCATCAAGATAGTTAAATTGATAATTACAAAATCGTCACCTTACAATATCAATTTGAAACAAGTGTTCATTATTGAAAAGTCGTCACCCTTCAATAATGTTCACAGAAGGCCCATGCAGTCATGGAGTCACACACATGACAAATAAAAGAGTTTACACACTAAAAATCTTTAAATATATTAGTATATCAGAATAAATGAGACTCTATCTCAAAATTAGATAACATTTTCAACCATACCAAGTTTATCTCTAAAGTGTTCAATCTTGATCTTGGAGAGAGGCTTGGTAAGAATGTCTGCAATCTGATCACCTTTACCAATATAATTCAGTCGGATCGCATTCCTTTCCACCATATCTTGAACATAGTGATAAGGAATCTCAATGTGTTTAGACCTGTCATGAAATACTAGATTCATTGAAAGCTTGATGCAACTTTGATTGTCACAGTAGATGACAGTAGGATTTAAGGGTTGTCCAAACAGTCCTACAAGCAGTTTCCGAAGCCATACTGCTTCTCTTGCTCCCATGGAGGTTGCAATGTATTCAACTTCTGTAGAACTCTGAGCAACTGAAGACTGTTTTCTACATATCCATGAGATCATTTCTGATCCTAAACTGAAGCAACATCTTGATGTGCTTTTCATGTCAACTATGCTTCCAGCCCAATCAGAATCAGTGAATCCATGTAGGTCAATTTCTACATGTTTATATTTCAAACCAAAACCAATAGTTCCTCGAAGATATCTCAGAATATGCTTTGCAGCAACAAGATGCATTTCCCTGGGTTCACACATGAACTGACTTAGTGCATTAACAGCATAACATATATCAGGTCTTGTGTTCACCAAATACATCAGAGATCCAATAATCTGTCTGTAGAGGGTAGGATCTGCAAACTCTGATTCTGCAGTTGCTTCCTTTAGTTTGTGCAGATTTGTCTCCATAGGTGTGGTCATGGATCTATAATCCATCATTCCAAATCTCTTGAGTATATCAATGGTGTATTTTCCTTGATTAAGGATTATACCATCTGCCTGCTGCCAAACTTCCAATCCAAGGAAGTAGTGAAGAATTCCTAAATCTTTCATATCAAACTCAAAGGCTCTTTCTTACATTGAGAAATACAATTATTCTCTCCTGTGATTAGTAGATCATCAACATAAAGAATAAGAATTAATAATTCACCATTGATTACCTTGTAGTAGAGATTTGGATTTGCTTCATTCTTGGAAAACCCTAATTCCAAGAGATAGTGATCAATTCTTTCATACCATGCTCCGGGGGCCTATTTCAGTCCATATAGAGCTTTCCTTAATTTGCAAACATGTGATTCAGCCTTATGAATCACAAAACCTTCAGGTTGCTCCAAATAAACTTCTTCTTCAATCTTCCCATTCAGAAAAGCAGTCTTAACATCCATTTGATGGACTTTCCATCCTTTAGATGCTGCAATAGACAAAACTGCTCGGACAGAAGTGTATCTGGCAACAAAAGCAAATGTCTCTTCATAGTCAATACCTTCATTCTGTGAGAAACCTCTAGCAACAAACCTTGCTTTGTGCTTCTCAATGCTGCCATCCGCTGCATGTTTGATTTTGAAGAGCCATTTAGAAGATACCATAGATTTGCCTTTAGGCCTAGGCACAATATCCAAGACATTATTTTTCAGAATTGACTGATACTCTTCTGACATAGCATCTTTCCAAACTTGATGCTTGAGCGCATCTCCAACACAGGAAGGTTCTGCATCAATGATCTCACTCATCAAGGCAGTATAACTGGAAAATAGGTTAGGTCTCTTACTTTCTCTGAAGGTCCCCTTTGGAGCAGCATAATTTTCAGCTTCTTGAAGCATCTTTTTAGCCCAAAGTGGTCTCTTCCTAGTTTTGGGATAATTTTCTTCTAAAGGTAAGCCTTGAACTTCATGCTCAACATCTTCAGGGGTCTCCCTCTGAATCTCAGGGGTGGAATCCTCATCCAAGCTTGAAGGAGGATCTTGGTGTTCTAATTCATTAGAGCTTTTGGACATCCTGAATGCTATGTCTTCCTCAAAGATGACATCTCTACTTAGTTCAATTTGTCTTTGACCAGGTATGTATACTCTGTAGGCTTTAGAGGTTTCACTGTACCCAACAAATACTCCTTTCTTTGCAGAAGGTTCTAACTTTGACCTCTTTTCTTTGGGGACATGAATATAGACTGGACACCCAAAGATCCGGAAATGACTTATGTCAGGTTTGTTGCTAGTAAAGGCTTCTTTAGGGGTTTTATTGTCAAGAAGAGAATGAGGACATCTATTTTGAATGTACTCAGTTGTCTTAGATGCTTCAACCCAAAATGAGGTTTCTATATTTTGGTCAAACAACATAGCCCTAGCAGCTTCTACTATAGTCCTATTCTTTCTTTCAGCTACCCCATTTTGTTGTGGGTTATAAGGTACAGTTAACTCCCTCTTAATCCTAGCATTTATACAATAATCTTTAAACATATCAGAAGTGTATTCCCCCCCATTGTCTGTTCTTAAGGTTATGATTTTCTTACCTGTCATATTTACTGCAAGAGCTTTGAATTCCTTAAATTTAGAAAGGATTTCTTCAGACTCTTTGTACCTCAGAAAATATATCCAGGTCCTCCTAGAATAATCATCTACAAATATTACATAATATAAAAGTCCCCCTAATGAGGGTACAGACATGGGTCCACATAAATCAGAATGAACTAATTCTAATACATTTTTGGATTTACTATTGCTAGAATTAAAAGACCCTTTAGTATTCTTTCCCAAGGCACACCCTTTGCAGGCTCCTTCAGATTTTTGACTTAGCTTGGGTAAGCCGATCACCATCTTCTCTATCTTAGGTAGGGCATGGAAATGAAAGTGCCCTAATCTTTTGTGCCAAAGTTCATTCGAATCTGGAGTCTCATGAATCAAGGCTCGAGGTGGAGTGGTGCAAAGTTTGTAGAGGCTCCCTTGTCTTACTCCAATGGCGTGGGCTTTCTTGATGGTGGAGTTCTTTGGCCAAGCAAGTACCTTTCCTTCCATAAAGGTTAATCTGTAACCCTTATCTTCAAGTGCAGAAACTGAGACAAGGTTTCTTTTTATACCAGGTACAAATAGAACTCCAGTCAGCTGTAGGGATATGCCTGACTTTAGGTTGATATTGCAGGTTCCTATTCCCATAACTGGATAATTTGAGTCATCACCAATTGTCACTTCTTCATTTGAACTTTCCACAAGTGTATCTAGGTGCTCACGAAATCGAGTGATGTGTTGAGATGCTCCGTTGTCAATCACCCATGTGTTGAAACTGGAGGTGACTTGACTAGAGAGGGCTGAGTAGAAGACTAGCTTCTCGAAATTACTCCCTTTCTTAATTTCTGCCATTGAAGCTTGTTCTTTGATCCTGTCTAGACACTTCATTGCATAGTGCCCATATTGGTCACATTGGAAACATTGTACTTCAGAAATGTCTCTCTTCTTCTTTGAAGACCTCTTCCCATTTGAGTTGTTATCCCTCTTTCTCTTAAAGTTCTTCTTCTTTCCTTTCTTGTGGGAATTAGAGTTTAGAACTTGAATGTCTTCATTACAATTGTTTTGTTTTATTCCTCTTGTGACAAGCCGAGATTCCTCTTGAATGCAATCGGTTTTCAATCTATCAAACTTGGGAAATTTAGAACGAGCACTGATTCCTTGAATGAACGATTCCCATGAGGTAGGAAGTCCATTTAGGGCCATCATAGCAAGTTCTTTGTTGTCTACTAGATGTCCAATAGTGGATAGTTGATCCCTAAGCTCAGTGATCCTCAAGAAATAGGATGTAATTGTTTCTCCTTTATTCATCTTTATATGGTGTAGTTGATTCTTTAGGGTGAGAGCCCTGCTAGTGTTGTTGATTTCATAAATGTCAGCTAGTGCTTTGAACATCTGAAAGGCCATCTCATATTTAGAAATAACTGGTACAATGTGGTCTCTTACTGAATCCACCATTATCTTAAGGGCCTTCTCACTGTCCTTGCTCCACTGAATTTTCTCTGTATCATTAGAGGGTTCAGGAATTTCACTTTTGACATGGGAGTCAATTTTATTTTCTTTCAAAACAAGCATGATCCTGAATTTCCAAGATACAAAATTTGATGCTCCATCTAATCTATCTTCAAAGCTAACTCCGGTTGCCATTGGGATTATGGGAATGTGATCTTAGTAAGAGCCTGGTGAAGGTTTATGAAATCGTCACAGAATTTTAATATGATCTTCCTTAACTCCGCTCTGATACCATGTTAAGTTCTTTAAAAATTTGTGATCAAAATAGAAGAGATGGAGATATGATCTGAAAGTTGTATTTTATCTGCTGTAGCGTATTTTGAAGATGCACCACGCTTATTAATTTCGGTGTGTACATCCTCCTCAATGTAAGCATGCTATATAAGTGGATGAGGGGTTACGTAGTGAAGAGATATGTCTTCCCACGTGGGAAGACACATCTCTTCCCTACATACCTCTCACCACAGTATATAAACTAGTCACCATTTACTTACCCGATCGGAAGGAGTGCGACTTGTTTGAGAATCGCTTTACCACCCGATACCATGAACGATGTAACCATTGATCAAACGCGATAAGTTAACTTTGGTTTTATTTATCATTAGTTAACGTTAACATATTAGTATATGTAATCAAATTAATATATATATATATATATATCGAAAGCATGAAATAGTACGACTAACGTTACAAAATTTAACATATTCGACTAGATTGGAGCGTCTCACTCTGGCCCACGTTCCTATGCCTCTCTTGCACTCTCGGCCACGCGCAAGCTCTCTACGCGTCCACCTTTTGTGTCTTCTACACATTGGTCACCTTCTTCATTTCTATACTCTCTCTTCCCTGGAGTCTTGGACTAGAGCCCCTATTCTCAGTTCCTCCAGGAGGGACAAGTTCTCGATACGATGCAAATTGGTTTCTTGCCTGCTCACTCCCTTGTGTGTTGGACCTAGATGGACTATTCTAAACGCTACATTTTGGTGCTTTCCCTGCACTCTTGGCCACACGCGCATGCTCTACATGTCCACCTCCAGCGTCCCCAACACTCCGGGTACTTTCAAGTGTGCCAAACCCGAGTGGACTTTTTCGACTGCTACATTCCAATGCTTTCCTTGCACTCTCGGCCACACACATGTCCTCTACAAGTCCACCTCCAAAATCCCCAACACTCTAGGTACTTCCAAGCTCTTATTCGTCCCTATGCTCCCTCTGGCCGAGGGTTGACGGATCACCTAATCGCTTGGTCTTGACCACCCTGTCGCCTCTTCTCACCTTTATTGGGGTCTAAGGTCATGAATCACACAAGGCTGACCGAATTTCTTTTAAGGCAACGGTGCCAAAATGTTTATTGCTATATCTAATAAATTTAGTACTAGAAATAATAATACAAATGATAATGCATGCCGGACACGGCAGTAAAATATATCTTTATTTGCAAATGAAATTCTTATAGAGAAACAGAACAAAGATGGTCGGCCAAGGATTACAATTAATTTGACTATACCATACTACCTTCCTTGGCGGTACACAACATATTTAAAGGACCCGACAGTTGCCAAGAGGAACACAACCGTCAACCAACAAACACATAACTACCCGAGAGTGACAACCCATTTAATACAAATAATTAATATATTGCCGGATAAACAATATTATCAAACATAACAATAGGAATTTTATGCCAACTAGATTAATCAATGTTTCATGATTTTTCCCCTTTCAGAATTGCAATTGTTATATGAATCATGGACTGGCGATTTTTACTAATTTTAACTTGATTTTATTTGGTGATTAAACATGATTTCAAAACTTTTTACTATGTGAAAGTTTATGCACAATTGTAACATTATTTTACAAATTCCAATGGGTTTTTTAAGGGCAAGATATATTATCCACATGTGGTAGGATTTAAAACATGATAGAGGATGTTGTTTTTATAATTTAAAACACACAAAATGTCATTTCCAATTTTTACAGTTGTTTCTAGGAATTTGATGACCAAATTTCCATCCGCTAGTTCCTTAGTACAGCACAAGTGCTAGTTTGGATGGTTCACGCCAAGTATCTATCAAATTTGTGGGCGGTAAACAACAAAATTGAGGCAAATATAGTGACGGTGTGGCATTTATAATACTGTTGTGATCATATTACTAACATCATTAAAGAGAGATATATGGTTGTTTTTTCTAAAATTATATATCTTGAGTTTTACAAGAATTATTGTTATATTTTGAATTTCGTAAAATATTATTGTTTTTCTTTATAATGTAAGGGATTTTTTTTTAATCGGTTAAAATTAAAGTTTTTTAATTTGATATATAATCAAAAATACTTTTTTAATATTTCACAAATTAACTCAACAACATTTTTAATTGTAAATTTAAATACTTTTTCTAATTAATTAATTTTGTTATAATTAATGTAATAGTATAACTTTATTTATATCATTTAATACAATTAGTAAATATATTAAAAAAAATACAAACCCATGCGGTCCCATATTAGGACTAGCAACTTATTTTACCTTGTTTGGAAACCTCTAGTAGCATTCATCAATATTCATTTTTCAAGTTAATTGTTAACTACATGGAGTTTAGGCTCTTTACCATTGAATAAATTTCATGTGAATCATATTCAAGTGATTTAAATTTATTCAGACTTTCATTGACACTAATCCTGCATGTTCTGTTTGTAGGTTGTGTTAGTTTAGGATCTTATATATTTTGAATATTATAATTGAAAGTCATAATGATTTTATTATATTATATAACTATTAATTAAAAAATTCATAAAAATTTGACATTAACCAAATCTAAAACTATGAAAGTCTTTTTTTTTTTGAGGTGTGGGGGAACCTTGGAGCTTGATTAAAACCGATAAAATGATGAAAAATGGCATGCCCCATGAAGATTTGTGTGGTTTCCAAGTATTTTGTTCTTGATGGCAAGGGATTTTCCCCTTGACCTTGCCTTGTGCCACAATAGGGAGAATTCCAAGGGCACTACCCCTCACCCCCACTGGCAACATTGCCCTTCAACCATCCTATAGGTTGCCACCCTAGACCCTTGATCTCATTTTTATTCTACCTATATTTATACGCAATTCAAATGCCTTAAAAATAAAAATAGTAGCTTTTTCTCTATTTTTCTTTTTTCTACATTTCTTTATAATCTAATTTTTTTCTAAGTTTTAAAAAACTTATTCTTTTGGAAGAAGAAGAAAACAATTTAACATCCACGAGGCTAAACATAACCTATGGGGTAGTCTGATTTCTCATGATAATCTTTTTGTTTGTGTTCCAAAGGTATTCTTTTATTCCACCAAAGAGGCTGATCTTGGACTTCTGTTGATATCTTCTAAATTCTCATTACAAAAACTCTTCTTACAAAAACGCTTCTTATGTTTGTTCTCTTTGGCTCTACATACATACTTCCTTCTTCAGAAATCTACTTGTAGTCTTCAATATAAATCTGATTTATCCCTCATAACACTCTACTCTTGACTTGCAGCGAAACTACTTTAATTCACTTATTTTTCTGCTCTGCATCTAATAATATTCAATAAAGACTTAGAATCTTTTCATAAAAATCTACATAAGAGAATCTTCTTGTTTCTTCTCTTTATCTTCTTGTGATGAATGATTTTTATTTTTATATTTCACTCATTCTCCACACACTCAATCACTCTTCACAATATGATCTTATATCTTCCTAAGAGGGGTTATTCCTTGTAGAGACATTACCCTTTATAAAAAATAGACACATCCTAAACAAGTTGCACCTTTTTGGGAATAATTACTCCTCTATGTTTATCACTGGTTTTGTTTATTGTTTATACTTAATTGCTGCTTGACTTGGGCAATATAGATATAGTTTTTGATCACTGATTGCCTTATATAACCAATTACTTTATGGCTTATAGATGTAGCTATAAATAAAGAATCTTAATTGCTGCTTGGTAATATTTGTTTGTGTCTTTAAACGCCCTCAGAATGACTAGTTATTGCATCTCCAAACCTTTGCAACCTGCTTATTCCTTTCCACACCCAGCTGATACCTCAGTGGCCAGTTGTACGCTCAGAGTTATGGTCATGGTACACCACAATAATTAATATAATTGCCAAGCATTCGATTGAAACATGACAGCTATATGATACTAAGTGAATTGCTTTATTATACTGAAGTTTCCATGAATATCCAAGCAAGCTATCAACCAGGTAAGAATATCATCTTATTTTGGTGGAAATCGACTTCATTAGATTCCTTGTTTATTAATTCTGAAACTGCTTCATAATCTAAGTCATTTGTTAAGTGTTTTTTATTTAACTTTAATACTTTCATATTGAATCAATGCCTTTTGACAAACAAATTTTCTTTTTTTAATGTAATCTTTAGTCAAGTCACTGTCTATATCAAGTCGTTGTCTTTTCCTTTAGTATGTTATTAATATCTTAACAGATGTAATCGCTGCTTTTTATACTTAAGTCACTGCTCTCCATATCTTAACATCGACCCCTTAACATGGCATTTTATATGTCTTCAACATGGTCGGCCAGCATGGTCTTTGCTATATTTTCTAAACTCATATTTTTGAATTGCTAATATATTCTTTGACTTGAGCAATTTTAGACTTCCTCCAACTTGTCTTTGCCTTGGGCCACTTTGATGATTGTTGTTATTAATATATTTAATATGTTGCTACTAATAGTGATCATAGGAGTGCTGTCATGGTTGTGTGGGACTTGGCCAAAAATACTACTTGTTTAAATCAAAAAACTTCAATATCTGCATTCGTATCTTTGTTCATAACTTGCCTTTCTTAGTTTGTTGTCTTTAATAAATGCAATATCAATATTGTTCATATCTTGTTCCTTATGTAGTATACTTTGACAATCATTTCCATCTTGCCCACATTTGACATCAATGATAATTTGTCCAACGATCTTACCCAATGCCTTTGACATCAACAATGACAAGTGACAACATTTCCAACACAAACTACTCTCCACCACCTTCAACATATTGAGTAAATAACCATTTGACTGATGCAGACTCTCAAGATCCCTACATTTTCTATAAAAGCCTATCTCCAACATCCTCTTTGTTGCATGACTCCATGATTTTCAACCTCTTTTCAATTTTAGCTTGAGTTTGTTTCATTGATTCAAACAAAGAGTTCATTTTGTCATCCATGATTTTGTCAATGATAACTAACATGCAACTCAAGATTTTCAACAATGATAGTTTCCCACCAGGCTGGAAAGATACTTTGTGCTCTAATACCACTGTAACGACCACCCTTTGTTCGAACCCAATTTTTTGCATTTTTTTCCACAATTTACTACATAGGCATTTCGTCAAACAATTTACATGAGGCTATTCTAGACGATTGTTTTGCTTACAATAACATTAAGAATAACAATAATAGTATTGAGTACCATTCTCCAAAGATTGATATTCTTTCACCAGATTTATTGCAATATATTTTGAAAGGAAGATTGCAGATACAAACAATAGCCCTAGATGGCACATAAAAAATTTACATACATTAGACCTCAAAGACATTAATATTTTAATATTCCAAATGGCTGACCTGCTTGCTAATCTATTGTTCACTAGTCAAACATTCAATTTCAGAATAAAACACTACTAATGTATCAAATATTTAATATAGCACCTCCTTGAGCCTCCCTAAATGTGTACAACTCTCACTGAATTGTTGTATGGAAGATCTAAATGTATACTCGTCCACCAAATTGTTGTATAGAAAATCTAAATGTATACTCATCCACCCCCAAAGCTACGATTACCTTTTATTAAGCTGCATCAGCTTGAAAACATGCTTGGAACCTTTTCCTAGTGTCTTCCAAATTAGTACGATACTTATTAAGGGTGTAGAACAATCTATACTTTGTTTGATTCCTCTTAGAATAGCTGCAATAAATCTTTTCAATCAGCAAGTTAAAGAGAAGTACAACAGGTTAGAAAGCTTTGATTCCTCCTTTTCTGACACTTTATTGGCTCCTTTCACCCTTAGTGATGTGCTAAAATCTTTCCAAAAGCTATGTGGGATTTTATCATGGTTTTTTCAGCCTCACATAAATTTCTTCAAATTGTACGGTTCTTCCAAGCAAAAGGGTATGGCTCGAAATAATTCCATCACTAATACATTTTATTATTATTTTTAATTTTTTTAATTTCCTTCCTTCACAACCACACACTGCACAATCAAAATTTTGATTTTCAATTTTTCTTACCCCACACACACAACACATAATAAATTATTAATTTTTGAAGGCAAACTTCTGAACCTGCAAACTTGGCAAACCTGAAAATGTGAGATGATAAAACCTTCAACTCCAAATCATTCTGACAAACTTTTAGCACAATCCATGACCCTAAATAAACCAAGCCACATTAACCAAGGAGGATCGTTGGCTAATCTTCTCCGAGAGGGTTTCCATCCTCAAGAAAGCTGAGATGAACCAAGTTCAATCCCATAGGACGGACCACAAGGGTTTCATCAAAGGAAGATAGAATAATTTGCATAATACCAAATGAGCTCACAAGCCCCTTTTATAATCTTTTTGAGAAATTTATGGAAAATATAATATAAAATCAGTTATAAATTAAATAGGTCTTGCTTCTCCAAAAATTGATTTATTTCATTATTTAGATATTCACAGCACTTGAATCACTTTGTCAAGCGTCCAACATTTAAAACTTTTAATTCTCTTTCCAATGCATTATTGCATTAAGGTGCTTATTGAATTATTTTAATTGAAATTAAGTAACCTTGGTAACATAATTAAATCAAAGCCAATAAATTATAATACACCCAAGTTATGGAAACTACCGGAAAACAATGGAATCAAAATTGGATTGCATAATAATGAAAATTGGGGCTGATCGAGTGACTATAAATAGATGCTCTCTCCAAGAATCTTGGAGAACACACCAAAAGCTGGAATTTACTTCGGGAAGTGTCTAAGAATCCTCTAGACCAACTAAGACCATTGCTCAAATCAAACATTCTCTCTGATAGGGCTGATGGTCATCGAGAAAGTCGAAGCAAATTGTAGTACTAAAGTTATTGAAAAATGGAGACATTATAGAATCTCAGTTTTGAATTTTAGAAAATGTTTATTAACTAGAAATCAAGGTACATTTCATCTACCTAGCTTGTATGATGCAGAAGTATCTAGGTTCAAAAGCAATTCTACATCAGCCACAAACAAAATAAATGTATGCTATATTGCTATCACTAATACATTTGGCCTAAAATTCCGACGGAGGTTTCCAACGGAGAAGGTATATTGTGACCAAATTTGACTTTTTTTTTAAAAAATACCCGAATTCGTCGGAATTCCAATGATAATTTCACATTTGGTTTCGACGGAGAAGGCATTAGTAATGAAATTTGATTTTTTTGAAATAAAGTGCCCGCGTTCATCGAAATTCTAACGACCACGGGCATTACTTTAAAAAAAAAAAAAAAAGAGCTCAAGTCATTTGCTCAATCAATCCCGCGCAAGCTTCGTCGACCTCTAGCAACCCTACGTGCGATCTCCTAAAAGGTTAGGCTCTTTTGCATATGAATTTTCATTTTAAATTAAATCTTCTTTAATTTCTATCTTGAATATACAAACCCTGGTGCCCAATTTGCTTGATCTAGCTACATCCACCTGCCATGGCTTCCTCTGATACACCCACCTTAATAGATGCCTCCACCAATATAGTGGATTGAAATCAATGAAAGAGGGGAAGAGTGGATAGAGATATTGCTGGAGGAGATCGGGCTGTGCGTGATCATGAGTCCATAAGTGGGAAGAGGAGAAGAGGGCACACTTGATGGAGGAGGTTGGCAAGTGTCCCAACTAATTTTTTGACCATGGAGGCAACTAAACTGCAATCAGAATAAACTAGGAAATTATATTAACACATCTGTATTTTTCTAGGTCTCCACCACACAAGTCTTATGATTCTCACAATCTCTGCAACAACCATTGCACAAGTTGCCATAGCAACAATCACCCTAAAATTCCACTCCATGGTGGCCATTGTCATGCTCCCTAAAACTTCTGTCATTCCATAATTCATATGGTTTTCTTTGGAATAGCCGTGTCTTTTACTCTTTTTTAAACATGCAAGTCAACTTGCTATCAATATCTTAAAACTACCTGGCCAATTTCTTTATATTGAAAGTGCAATGTGATCATTTTATTAGAAAAACGAAATAATAAGCAGATTTCAAACTACATAATCTGTACAAATACATGAAGTGCCTTTGCTTTGAGTAAAATGTTGGTAAATGAAAGAGAAAATCCCCACAATGACATCATCTTCAACCTAGTATAGATGATACAACTTCGATTCCTTGAGGGCAGATGTAAAATTAACATAGGTGAGAACAGAAAACCACCTTTCTCTGTTCTTAAGCTTGTGTACAGAAATGGTATCAGGAACCAATTCATGAGAACACTTGCCGTTAGAGAGAGGAAAGTCATACATGGCAGGCTTATTGTTAAATCTGTTCTTAGCTTTCTTCCCTTCATCTAACCGTTTCCCTACCATCAGATCCTCTGGCCCCATTGTATTATTCTTAGCAATAGGAGATTCCTCAATCCATTTCACCAAATCCCATGAGAGGGCATATCCCATACCAGACATATACTTGTCAAAAGTATCCATTTTGTCACAGGGTATAACAAAACCATTGTAAGTGTAAATCCTTGGCAAAGGCTTCAGTGACTCAGCCAACTTATCGATCCTAAAATAAATATCATCATCTACCTTCATAACATAGTCATATTGCAATCCCATTTTTGGCAGACTAGAAAAATAAGTATAAGTCTTACCTTCATTCATGTTCTCTTCACAGTTCAATATTATGATATCATTATAGGCCATTATCTCTGGAGGCACAAGGATTCTTTGATCATCCTTTGTCAGATTGCAGAACACAAATCTGACGTCTACTTTTGCATGGACAGTGGATTGGATTCCATAAACCATACAAAGAAAATGTCTTCTTTCATACAGATCTGCCCTCGTTAGGACTCCAATCAGAATCTTGAGCTCACAGCCAGTCTTTGAGCCATTGCCCTTATCAACTTCAATGGCTGCAGTGACATTCTCCTTAATATCCTTTGTACAGTTCTGATCTACTTGTGGGCAGCTACAATTGATGAAGATCTGGCTGCCTTGAGAATCCACAAATGTATTCTCATCTGTTCTCAGAAGAAATGTTGGAAACGATGAATTGAGACCATTTGCATTAGAATTATAGTCCAATACTCTGTTCAAACTAGATGGCCTTCTAACTATTTGTCTGAATTCTGGAACTTTGAGTAAGGCTAATAAGAAAAGAACTGTGAATAGGCATAGCAACCCAGTTATGATTATCGAGGTGGGTAAGGAACGAGAGAAGACTTTTGTGCTGCGCTTCATGGATCTTCTCTCATAAATGTTCAAGAAAGATATAAAGATAATAATAAGGCCTTCGGATTGAACATAGAGGTTGTGGGCTTTTATAATCTTGTGTACGCATGCTTTCTTGTTTAAGTGCCGGCTGTTTTGCCTTTTTCTATGGGTGGCAAAATGAGTTTAATAAAGCTTCACTTTCAAACATTTGCAGCGCCCACTCTTTTTGACTTCGTATGTTATTAGGTATTTTAAGCTCCGCATAGGAATACATCATCTTTAATACAGATGAAACATGCATGAGGCTTAAAAAACTATATTTAATATTTAGTTTGCTTTTATTTTTATCGGTATTACTCGGAAGTGGAGAGAAAAGTAGTGCACTCATATAGTGGGTTAGCTAAAACATTCCCCTATTTGGCTTGAGCTCCACAAGAGCAATGGTTGGGGAGAATTGTACGACAGGGTTGACCCAATAATTCATTATCGACCATAGTCAAGCACCGACCTACTGGTCACCTCCCCCTTGTTCAACAACAAGAAGCTGTAAGACCACCATTAAAGCCATAAAAACAATAAGACACAATGTAAAAAATCATTTTATACTACAAGCAATCGATCAAACTAGTCAAGTCTATCAGTTATGGCTAATTTGAATTTGCATAAATCATATGAAAAAACACAATCTAAATAATCGGACAGACATTTATTTCTTTAAATCAAACAAGCAATCCACATATAATTAATGCAATCAACCCAAATAGCCATGACACCTGTTCAAACTCCACAAATCATTATTTTTGGTCAATTTGTTGTGCTCAACCCCAATTTCATCCACCTTTCAACATTTGAATAGTGGTAGCAATCTGAGATGTCAAGGAGGAGCAGACAATTAGAAGCAACAACGACCATTTTGATCTAGGTATTCTGCATATTCTATTTCCAGTTTGTTTGAAGATATGATTAGTTATATTGCTTATGCCTGAACTATTTGTATGTGCTCATTGTTGTTCCTCAATTGCTAAGTGTTGTTCAACATTGTAAGTGAAAAGTAACTGTTGTAAACACAATGTAACGTTCTACGAAGTTTATTATATATGGTTTGTGCCATCAAACGTTAAAATTAAATTATCCATTAGAGAAGGAATTCACTTGACCCTATTCTCGCTTTTGGACCACTAGTGTCTTATTCACCAAGCTCAAGAGATTCAATCAATTGCTGAGAATATCCATGTTGCTATGGAGAGGGTCCCTACTTATCGTAGAATTCACCAAGGCATTTGTCTCAGCCAGAGATCTATTGATCATTCTATAGACATTATCTATTGGTTTAATGCTAATTTGGATTTTATTTTAATTCTTTCTAGCCAAAACGATCCACAATCATTAGAAGAACTATTCTAGAGATAGCTTAAAGTGGAAGTGGTGTTGCAATGTAGAAAACATCTCAAGTCATCTTAATGGCAGTTATAGACAAGAGTTATGGCCTTGACAAATGGGGGTGCCAAATAAATAATTTTCCAACAAACATTTTCAGTGTTCCATTAGGTTTGTCCTTATTTGAATGCTCATTTCAACTTCCAAGGACACTAGTTAGTACTAGATGTGATGATTCTTTGGTTCCACCAAGATCCCTAATAGACTACTTTTAGTAAGTTTTTCTTTTTTGAAAGCTATATAGTGCCTGAATTTGAATCATGTAACAAGAATAGAAGGCATTCATCTCTACTACAAAGTTTACCCATTTTGTAAACACACTCGATTAAAATAAAGATCATTTTGTTCAGCTATATTGTAATTATCAATTTTGTGTTTTATTTTGTTCAATTTTTGCTTTTGGTACATTAAATTTCTCAACTAGTGTATTGTTCCCCAAATTACTAGCCTAATTTAGATAAGTGCTATCACAACCTAGTTGCTCTTGCATGTACCATCAAATGCAGTCAGATATTGGATATTTGAATTAAAGACAAGATTCAATGATATTGAAGAACTAGCTACTAACTCCTCGAATTCCTTCAAATTGTTGATCTAGGTGGCTTGAGGAAAACAAAGATCAAGGATGATGAACTGATTTGTGCTAATGCTCCGAAGTAACCAAAATAAGTAGTGGGCCCCATTGGAAAGGTCATTTGGCAATTAGACTCCCTTTAGAGCCTAGGTAAGTTGTGACATCCCTAAGTTTGACAGGAAAATTGATGTAGATGTTGTTGATGATTATATTTCTAAATTGGAGATGTATTTCTTTGTAATTTCTTAGATTAGAGAAAAATATGTATGCTCTACTTAAATTAGAATTCCAGTTCAACAATGTTGGATTGCTAGCTTGCTAGCCAAGAAGGATTTGAAGGAACTCCACTTGATTTAGTGATGGAGGTGAATCTCAGTTTGGGTGGTTTCATGGAGGTCATCAAGGAAGATTTTTCCAAAAGATACAAATGAAGAAAAGTAAATTTTGTGGCAACTATGAGCGAAAATTTGTATTTGACTACATCAATACTTAACAACTTAAGAAGTTGATTCAAAAGGGTCATATTGACCAGCTACTTTTGGTTTGTGGAAGCCCATTTTGTACTTTCCAAGAAGAAGATGGGACATGGTGATTCAAATCGACTATTGGGTCCTAATCAAGACCACTATCAAGAACAAGTTTTTGATCCCTCAAATTGCTGACCTCTTGAACCAGCTCTCAGGAGATGAATTTTTCAACAAGATTGATTTGAAATCAGGGAACCATCAATTCCTTGTTGAGCTAATTAACATTTGGAAGACTTTATTTGAGTCCAAGAAGGGCTTGTTTGAGTGGTTATTGATGCCCTTTGGCATAATCACTAAACCAACAACATTCATTTGGATGATGAATGATGTACCTAGATTCTTCATAGGCTGTTTGTGATTGTCTACTTGGATGACATTCTTATGTTCAAAAAGATATGGGAATAACATGTGACAAGTTCTTTCCAACTTGCATCAGCTTAAGCTTTATGCCAATATAGAGAAATGCTCTTTTAGCATGGAGAGAATCTAGTACTTCAAGTACATTGTTGATGAAGATGGTGTACATGTTGACCTAGAGAAGATCTTAATCTATAAAGAATATATTGCTCCTAGGATTCTCATAAAACTCTTGAGTTTCTTGGGGCTAACCAAATTCCACATTAGGTTTTTGCTCACATTTATTCACATTGCATTGCCTCTAAACATGCAACAAAAGTGGGGCCTAAGAAAAGTTCATATGAATAGGGCCACAACAACAAGCATTCACTCAATTGAAATAGAAGTTTTGTTCAGTACCACTCTTTGTTTTGTCTGATTTGTAGCAATCTTTTGAGATCAAAATAGATGCCTTAGAAAATGTATGGGGAGCAATCTTGGCTAACATTAGCATCTAGTTGCCTACCATAGTGAGACGTTTTCTAACATAGTGTGTAGGCACCTAAAATATGTCAGAGATTTATGCTATTGTTTAGGTCTGCATACAATGAAAGGACTACAAATTGGAAGGAGACAATCATCCATACTTACAACAAGCTTCTGCAGCTCATGTAGACTCAAGGTGAGTTGCAAAATGACCATCAAAGGTGGTCCATGTACCTACAATGGTGAGCCATTTCTAACATAGTGTCACCAGAGACTTTTTCTATTTACCATAACAAGATGTTTTATAACATAGTGGGTAAGTACCAAAAATATAACAAAAAGATATATGCTATCATTTAGGTTTGCAAGCAATGGAAGGATTACATTTTGGGTAAGGAGATAGTCATGCATACTTATTACAAGCCTCTGCAGTTCATGTAGACTTGAGGTGAGTTTTAAAATTACCATCATCAAAGGTGCTCCACATACCTACAACATTTTTTTTCAATTGAACATTTGACACAAGAACAGGAGTATTGATAAGGTTGTTGACTGCTTGACTTATCTTTCATCTGCAGCTTTGATAACAACACTTGGTTCTTGCAAGCATAAAACATTAGAATGACCTTAACTTAACATTAGAGATCTTGAATTCTTTGACATATACCAAAAATTCACAGTTAGATGGTAGGTTCTTGATTTTCACATAGAAAATGAGCTCCTATGCTACATGAGACACATTTGTATTCTCACTAAGGAACCACCAATGATGATTTGGGACTTTCACTATAGTTGGGTGAAAAGATAGTGCTACTGCTAATTTTACAAAATTATTCCTATTGTCTGCAATAGGGTCATAGAAGTGTAGTTTTAAGTGACATATGCAAAACAAGAAATTGTAGATAAAGAGCAAAACAAATGACTAGGGCTAACCTCCTCCTCTTAGTTGTCTTGTTATAATTGTTTTTTGTTTTGAGATATTGTCTTGTTTGGACTTTGGGATGTGACTCTTTCCACTTACCTTTCTTTTTGTGAATATGCATAACACTATTTTGGAAATGATAATATAGATCCTCATCCATTAGAAAATAATTATAATGGTAAAATTCATAGACCTTGTGTAGGGTCCTCCAAGCCTAGAGTAAAGAGTTTGAAGCCTAGATACATTGATTTGGCCTTGTCATGGCCATCAATGAGTGTGAACCCTGTCTTCACAAATTATGATCAGTTGCCATGATACTTGACCCTATCCTCATGGTGTTGGCTCAATTCATATTAGTTTTCCCAATCCTAGAAGCCAAGTAATGTATCCAAGGGTGTCTAGAAGAATGGACTGTATGATCATTGACTTTGTATGTTGAAACCACTATACATGCCCCTACCTCTGCATCATACACATGAGTCAAGGATGACAGTGCGGTGTGCAAACATCCTATATGGATAGGACACAAGAATCTGTACCAGATAGTGCTAGGTGAAATGTATTTAATATCTTAGACTTACAGGGACATATGGGGAAGTTTATGCGTGTGATGATGCCATGAAAGGTCTGATATCCCTATGCATCACACTGAGAAAACCAGTGAAAGACAAAAAAAAATGCATTGAGAAGGCAAAAGGTTGAATTGCCTAATGTTTGGTGTTGAAGTGATGTATGGGGACCCTGCCAAGTCAAATACCTTGTTGTAGTTTCAAAGGGTGGAAAAAGAATAAGCATTTTATTTACTGTCCTAATAGACCATCCATCATAACAATGATTACCAATGATGTGTGTGTTGCAAACAAAGTTCTAGAGGAAGGCTCTTTCTATTGTAATACCAAGTGAGTGTTCATAGACCTTGTGTAGGGTCCTCCAAGCCTAGAGTAAGGAGTTCAAAGCCTGCATACATTGATTTGGCCTTGTGGCCATCAATGAGTGTTGACCCAATAGGAGAAGTCTTGAGACTGACAATTTTGGAAGTGTGGGATTGTTGAGAGCCAACACTTAGGTGTGAACCCCGTCTTCATGTATTATGATCAGTTGCCATGATACTTGACCCTATCCTCATGGTGTTGGCTCAATTCATATTAGTTTTCCCAAGCCTAGAAGCCAAGTAATGTATCCAAGGGTGTCTAGAAGAATGGACTGTATGATCATTGACTTTGTATGTTGAAACCATTATACATGCCCCTCCATTGAGGGTATTGAGGAAGATTGGGAATAGTGTGTTTTGTTGAAGAAACATGATGTGAGAAGTTTGATGCAGAGGCAAGGGTAGAGCTCAGTATTTCATATTAGGAAAGCAACCACATTGATTAGACAAGTCAAATAAGGTCTCTCCAATGTTTAGGATACACAAGGGCAGCATTAGTCATGTAAGTATGCATGAGCATGGGAATGGCTAGTTACTTTCCTTTTAGACTGATTTGGACAGTATTGAGAGGATCCTATAAGGATGACTATCACCATACTCTCGATGACTTCACAACATTGATATTGAATTCACATTAGACACTCATGGATTACCCCAATTAGACATCACTCAACTTAAGATATGATACAAGGATTGCATACCAAAAAGCCATTAGATATGTTTTGAGATGAAAAAGTAGAGTTAAATGATTTTGGTTTAATTTGCATTATTTCTATGTTCAAGTAATTTAATTTGGTAAATTATACTGAAACATGATTTCATAACTAACATTTCAACTTCTATATAACTAGTTTTATAGCCCGATTTTTTTTCCTGCGAAGAAAGACCATGTCAGACAATATCAGCGAACAACAAAATAAGGAGATAATTGCTAGATTGTGGTCTAACTTGAAAAGAAAAGGTGATGGAAAATGTTATTGTCCCTGCAAAATTTGTAGGGGATTAAAGACTAGAAGACTTTAATCAAAACAGCTAAGAAACATTGTAGGCTGCATCGTCACATTGAAGGGGGACATGATTATCATCCATTGGTAAGGTTTTCATTATATCGTTTTAACAATTTATATACATAAGAAATCACTTGATGATGAGATCATGATCATGGTTTATTTATGTTTATCATTTTTATATAGGTCGAGCAACCCAGAGCACATAATATGGATCAACACAACCCGAAGAATATGGTTTTCGAAGTGGAGGAACATGGAGGTGTGAATATCGAAGCTGAAGATAATGATCCCATGGAAGATGACGATCATGAGCCACAAAACACAATTGAAGATGATGGTACAAATACATTGATTCATGACACATTTAGTACTGGCGCAGCTAATCATGATGATGAAGATGAACTTGATGTTGTTCATGATTTACCTCTACTTGAGAAGGCATATGAGACCCTTTACAAAGGCTCCCAGACAACTCTTCTCTCCATTGTATTGTTGTTGGTGAACTTGAAGGTTATGAATGGTTTATCCAACATAACAATCTCACGTATGTTAAGGTATGTCATTATAGTTAATAAATGGTGAATCATGTACCATTAATATTCTTTATATTAACAAATTATATTTTTTACTGTAGATTGATAGGTGAGTTTTTGCTACCACCATCAAATATTCTACCTCACTCATACCGAGAATTATTTGCCATTATGAAAGATATTGGAATGGAGTATCAAGCAATAGATGCTTGTCCCAATGATCATATTATATATCACAAACAACATGAATTTTGAACTGAATGCCTTGAATGTCGTATCAGTAGATATTTGTTGTGACGTATTCACACATCGCCCCATTGCAAATGGGGACCCCCACTTTTTGCTTTCTAGGGTTAGCCCTTTTGGTTTTGTTGTTAGTCGTTTAGTGTCTTAGCCTTTGCATTGAAGGGATTGAGTCAAGTGGATCTCCTCAAGAGGTCAGGTCAATTGAGTGATTAGGGGTTATTTAGATCATTCCTAGGGTGTTTTTTGTGTACTATCCGGTCGTACTTCAAGTTGCTAAATCAAACCTTGGTTGAATGCATAATGTCCTCCTAGGTCCCATCCCTTACATCAAGGACAAAAGTGAATTCGCCTTAAGAAGTCTGGAATGTCATCCTGATCCTCAAATGTCCTGAAATTTGGCTAAGTCTAGAATGTCATCCTGATCCTGAAATTTGACTAAGTCTGGAAAATTGAAGAATCCTCTAAAAACTAGATTTTGCATTATAACTCCTAGAGGTCCGAAACCACTCTCAAACATCCCGACAATATATATGGAATATAACTTAAAGTATAAAAAAGAAGAAAGATATAAAGAAATGTTATATTCCATATATGAATCTTGACGGAGAGACTAACATGTCAATTTTCGCTCCTGGCCCTTCCAAACGGTCCAGAGCGAATTTCCTTATATCACCCTTCTTGGTCCTAATTTGCCTCATAAACCTTATCCCTATGGCTTGGTTGAGTGTAATGTCCCCTACTAGGTTTAGTCTTGTTTTAACCATAATTAATCCATATCAATGTACTTATGATTAAAACCAAATTGATTAGGAGACAAAACTATCTTAAACATTACATTTTTTTAAGAGACTGATAGTCATAACAGAGAAACATAACCTTCTATTTGATATCAAATTGATAATTCCATCTGATTTATAATCTTATATTTACTTACTCATTCAATTTCTATATATATATATATTTATATAAGTATATTTATTATTTGTTATTTATTTTCAATTAACATTAATATATATATTCAACTAGAGAACATCCCTTATAAAATATTATAATAATTACAACCATTATATTATTCTCCATAATTATATTATTACTTATTTTAAATAGTATTGTAATATACATTGTAATTCAGAGCAGTTCTTATAAACTATGATAATAATTATAATATTATTATTATTATTATTATATTATTAATTTTATCTAAATTTATACCATTATTAATTCTGCGTAAGAATGTTATGGGATTTCATATATTAACATTCATATTAGGTTATGTTAGCAGTGTTAATATTAACAAAGTCAGATTTATTATTAGTGTTAATTATATTCTTAATACCAAGCAGAATTAACAGTCCCATATATTCATACTTTACCAGTCCATATAACTGCTGCATTAATAGTATTATATTTTATTAATAGTATGATATTATGTTAACAGCATCATAATGTCCTTCAGTTGAATTGATGTTAAGCAGTCTGTTGACGTGTCTAAAATCGCATCGCTGCAAACTCCATACGGCCAATGCAGAATAGAATAAACTCACTGAGTATCCTACCCTCTCTTGAAATAAGGGAATCCCTAATGCTATTTTCTACGCTTTGATCAAAGGGGATAACCTCAAGGTTTCTTTTGTCAGGTCTTGACTGCGGGATCTCTCAGTGGCTTGATGTGTTTATGCTGGAAACACAAGGGGACTTACGATTTGCAACAAGCTAGTCTGTTGTGATTCTCGAATTACGCAATAAAGAGCAAAATGAAAGGGTTAGGAGATCTAAAACTAACAACACGGGTATGCGGGTAGACAGATTCAACATAACCAATTCCTGCTTGGCCAGAATAGCTCACAACCTTGCAGGAACGGTGCAATCTTCAAAGGAACTTGGAAGATTTTCAGATTGGAGACGCACGGCTAAGCACCCAATTCTAGCGCAGCTCAGATGGACACCTGCAATTGAACTAAGCACAATCGAAGGCTCAGGTTAACCACACAAAAGGATACACAATCAACATATCCTCAGTGGTATGAGCCTGAATCTATCAAATACTTGCACACCCAAAATAGAAAGATCTATCTAAAACGCTCAAAGAAACCATGCAAACAGGATGAAAACAAGACAATAAACACCAAATCAATGTTTATATATTGATTTCAACTGCCTATTACAACAATTTCTGCAACATCTCTATGCTACTGCTAAGATCTAACCTATTCTAACTCTAAAATCTAACTATCTAACCATCTAACCCTTTACAAAAGAAAGGCCTCTGCCTTTTATAGATATTACAATTTTGAATCAGAGGCCAGGATGGACTGCATCCAAGGGTCTTGATCTACCTTCCAGAAGTTGACAGCTTTAACCCATGCCCATTAAATTCTCAATTATCCAACCAACAAATATCTCAACTACCAACCACTTTTGGCTTTAATTCAGGTTTATCCGGTCTTCTTGGTGGTTGGGAATAGTTATCCACAAAAATATCTTGCATGGGACCCATAGGCAGTTTACAATAAAGCAGTTTCAGCTTTTTAGGAATTGAATTCCTTGAATTAAATCCAGCTGTGCACTTTCTTGAGAATGCATAGACTGAGTGTTCTTTTGCCTTTTGCCTCCAATTTCGCCGGTGGACTTCATCTTTGTTCAACGGCATGGTTCCCAATGCTCGGTTGTTCTCGCGCTCTTGCATCTTTTCTTTTCCAATCTTTAGCGCCTGGCTTTGGATTGCGATCCTTCCTTGATTTGCGTTTGAGGTTTTTTTCTCTTGGTTCTTCAATGACGTCCTGCGATCAATCAACCAATTTATTTCATTGAATCAATTTGAAAAATTAAATAATTTAATTTAACAAACATTAAATTTAATTACGACGTCTGGCTTGAGAAGCTCTTTGTGAGATGTATCTTGAAAATGCTTCTCCTTTCTTTTCGAATGTGAAATCTAATCCTTGGTCGATTTACTTCTGCATGATTTTACCTTCAGAGTCTTGGGCGCTTTGAATGGGTTTATGGCACGATTTGTCTGGAGAACTTCTTCAAATTTTAAAACTCTAACCCTCATGCTTTTTCTAGTAAATTTCGGAGAACTTAGACGTTTTTGTAATTTCATCATATTCTCCAATTTAGCCCCCCAGGGTCCGAAATTGGCGTTTTAAGTGAAATTTCGGACCATCTGGAGATTTTTGCAACTCTTCCAAATATTAAATTTCAGCCCCATGGTCCGAAATTGATGTTTTGGACGA
Organism: Cryptomeria japonica; assembly: GCF_030272615.1. Taxonomy (NCBI): domain Eukaryota; kingdom Viridiplantae; phylum Streptophyta; class Pinopsida; order Cupressales; family Cupressaceae; genus Cryptomeria; species Cryptomeria japonica. The sequence goes on along the minus strand of NC_081408.1, from coordinate 355,421,218 downwards.
AATTTGGAGCTCTTGGGGTTTCGTACAAACTTTTAAGCATTTTCGGACCTAAAGCACCCTTTTGGGAAATTTCGGATTGTTTGAATTTTGCAACTTTATCATTTTCGGACCTCCTAGCGTTCTGGAATTTAAAAGAAAATTTCGGACCATAAGGCGTTTTTATAAATTTCGGAGCTAAACGCATTTGCAAATTTCGGAGGTTTGAAGGTGTTTTAACCCTCTGGCGAATTTCGGAGCGCTTGGGGTTTCGTTCCAGCTAAAGGGTAATTTTCGGATCATTAAACACTTCTGCAAATAAAAAAGCTTCGGACCCTTCAGCATATTTGGAATTTCGTGTTTTAACCTTTTTTATCCCAAGGTCCAAATTTGGGAACACTTTCGTGATTTCCGAGCTTTCAAGCATTTGGCGAACTGGGAATACTTTCGAAGCTAAATGCGTTTTGGCAAATTTATAACAAACTTTGGAGCTGGGGGGGGACTTTCGCGATTTCCTTTTACCTTTCATTTTGGAGCTAGGGTCCGAAAACAAGCTTCCAAGTGTTTTTTGGAATTTTAACGCCTTTGGAAACATTTCGCGTTTTTTCATTTTGGTCCAAAGGGTCCGAAAACAAAATCGCTTGGTGATTTTCGGAGGTGGGGGGCACTATCGCGATTTTCGGACCAAGTGCGTATTTTGTAATTTTCAGAAGAATTTCGGACCTATAAACGCATCTTGCAAATTTAGAAGAAACTTCAAATTTTAGCCCTAGGGTCCGAAATTGGTGCTTTAAGTGAAATTCAGACCTGAAGGCACTTTTGCAACATTTCACTTTTTCGGACTTCCAACCAGTTTTGTCAACTTTTTCACTTTTTGGCCCAGGGTCCGAAATTGGGAGACTTAAGGGATTTTCGGACCTCTGGGGGCTTTTTCGCAACTTTTGAACTTTTTCACATTTTAGCCCCAAGGTCCGAAATTAGGTATTTTGGGCGATTTTAAACGTTTTCTCAAGAAGTGCGAGCTTGGGCACTTGGGCAAGTTTGTCCAGATCTCCCCGGAGGATCATTTAATGGAATATAACATTTAAGTATAATTATACTTTAAGTTATATTCCATATATACTTTCAAGATGTTTGAGAGTGGTTTCAGACCTCCAGGAGTTATATTGCAAATTCTAGTTTTTGGAGGTTTCCTCAGTTTTTCAGAGTTAGCCAAATTTCAGGATTAGGAAATTCCAGACTTAACCAAATTTCAGGATCAGGAAATTCCAGACTTAGCCAAATTTCAGGGCAAGACAAAAAGGCACAAACTGGGGGGTCCCGGTCCAAGACGGGGATGGGTGTGCGATTCGCACAACACAGTCTTAATTACTTATCGTTATTTATAACCATTGCTTCCTTCATCAATCAAAACGTTACCATCATTATATATCCTATTTCTAACCGTGATAATCTTTTTGTCCTCTAAAGGAGTCAACGAATCCGTGTCATGAATTACCTTAAGGTTTGTTGTTAGCTGGCATACGTTGTAACTCCTATTACTTATACTGCCCGTGTTGTTGGTCAACTATCATATGACTATGTAAGTCGGCTTCAAAAATCATCTAATCAATGTTGCTAAGGCTTTTGTAGCAGTGTTGATTTCACGCTTTGTTTTATTGATGTTTCTTCAAGTATATATTATTCTCCTTATGATAGATTCACACCCTTCATAATGATCGATTCCCCTTTTTTTTTTTATCCCTCTCTTATACCATCCAAGAGAGGTATTTGTTCCTTTACAAGACATACCTCTTCAAAAACTCTTCATTACACCTCTCTTTCGATAATTAGAGATCGCTGTCTTATGGGTTTCGTAATGCATCCCTCCGCATAGTGTTTGGTTGCCATTTCCCTAACATATACGAATAGCATAGATCACCCCCTTTTTGGATAGTCTACAATGGTTATAGTCCTTTTGAAACTTATTATCCATTTCTTAATCGTCTCCTCATATAATTGGTTCGCTGCCTATTACTAATTACTATGCCAAGAGAATTTTAAGAACAATAGTAGAATTATGAAATGTAAACAATAATATTATTAATAATATAATATTATAACATTGTTTTAATAATGATATTTTTATTAATATGTAATGCTTATAATGATAATATTGTTTTGCTCTATTTGAATATTTTCAGAATATTATTATTAATGAATACTAATTAAATAATGATATCTAATAAATAAACAACTATTTAATAATTTTAATTAATCTTTCATTAATAAATATTAAATTAATAATAATTATTTAATTCAGGTTTTATATTTGCTCTTCTTAAGTGTGGTTTAAGGACAGCATAAATAATTTATATTGTATATCGGTTCTATTAATGCCATTGTATTAATACGATATTATTCCAAATAATACTTATAATGTATTTTGACAATTCATGTTTATATTTTATATTTATTAAATAACACGTTATATGGTAAGTGTAATATATTCAATATATCTATTTTATGTTTTAATAGTATTTTATGGTAAAACTTCTTTAATAGTTAATATAATATTAGTAATTGAAATATGAACGTTACATTAAAATAAAACAATAATAATAAATAATAATCATAACAAATAATAAACATTAATAATCATATATTAGAGGAAAATCGTGAAGTCTCATAAATGAGACGATTTTCCAATATCATTAAATGTTAATTAATAAATGTTTTAATTATCGTATTTATTTAATCCAATGTCCAAAGAGGGGTTATGACATTGAGAGAGTATTGAGGTGTGAAACGAAGTGAAGTGATGAAAAGTGAAGGATTTGAGCATAATTGCAAATTTTGCTCCTAACCCTTCCAAAGGGTCCAGAGGGAAATCCTCCTAATAGCTTATTTCTTCACTAGGGACATTGAATGGTGGTCACGCATGGCAAAGAAAAGGATCAAGGATCAAGTCTAAAGCAAAGATGAGTGAAAAAGGATGAGAATTGAGCCTAATTGAGCAAATTCGCTCCTGACCCTTCCAAAGGGTCCAGAGCGAATTTCTTCATAAAACATTATATCTTGCTCAAACCCACGAACTAACTCATGCCCAAGCAATTTTGAAGGCAAAAGACTTGTTTCTAATGATTAAAGGGTGAGAAATGGAATTTTGTGAAGGAAAATCAGGCAAAATGTAAATTTCGCTCCTGACCCTTCCAAAGGGTCCAGAGCGAAATTCCTAGCAAGACTCTCTATTTTGCCTAATGCACTAGAAGGACCTTGTTTTAAGCTAAATAGATGGCGAATTGACTTGATTATGGTAATAGGAGATTTGATAATTCAAGTTTGAGGTGAGTTGAGAGGAAAAAAAGTGTGAATTGAGCCTAAAGACAAATTTCACTCCTGACCCTTCCAAAGGTCTAGAGCGAAATTTCTTAAACACCTATTTTCTCCTTGTTAGAGGTCAAGATCTTGATTCCTAAGGCATTGTTGGGAGAGAATTGTTAAGTCTTGCCTTGAGAGATGATTTGGAACAAAGGAAATGATGGAATTGAAGCTAAATCACAAATTTCGCTCCTGACCCTTCCAAAGGGTCCAGAGCGAAATTCCTTATAGGTCCTGTCCTTGGCCAAGGTCCAAAGCGAAATTTCTTAAAACACTATTTTGCTCCTTGTTTGAAGCCTAGATTTTGTCCCTATGGCATAAGATTGATGTATTCTTGCCTTGAGAAGAGATTTGAGGCAAAGAAATGATGAAAATTGAGCTAAAATGCAAATTTCGCTCCTAACCCTTCCGAAGGGTCCAGAGCGAAATTCCTAGGAGATCTAAAGTTTTGACTAAGTCCTTGAGCAAAACCCATTCCTAAGCAATTTTGGAGGTGAATGATTTGACCTTGGTAAGGTAAGGTTGAAAATGAGGTCTAATTGAGCAACTTTGTCCAATTTCGCTCCTGACCCTTCCAAAGGGTCTAGAGGGAATTTCACTATAGGGCCTATCCCTGGAGAGGATCCTGAGCAAATTTCATTCTAATGCCTTCTTGTTGATGATTTAAGGTGAGAAATATCATGTTAGAACAAATATATCATGTATACTTAATCATCCTTTGTTCATTTTGCAGATTAATAAAATCAATATGGAGGAGGATCGGGCCAAGACAAGGAAGACCTACTCAAGTTCCATCATTATCAAGGACACTTCAAATGCGTGAGAGAGGACTCAAGGTGCTTCAAAGTTGGAGGACTTCAAGTGTTAAAAGAGTTGCACGTAATAGACCAGGCTATCCTCAAGGACCTCATTTTGCCATATGGAGAAACCACAAGATATTAGAAGAAAGATCTTGTAAGCATTTCAAGGCGAAGTGGGCTACTAAGGAGTGATCTGACCATAAGGAGGCTTCATCAAACATATGAGAGTCAAGGGGTTACATCATTCACTAAGTACATCAAGGATGAAGGAAGATCAATCAAGGTCAATGCAAGGGCAAACGCAAGACAAGGTGGCATCCCAGTCATTGTTCCTCCAGTCAGATGGCTCCACCTCAGCATGTCCAGATTCAATGTACCTAACTCACCAATGATGGCACAAACTTCGAGGCACCTACCCCTGACATCTATTGGTCCATTCTCATCAAATGTAATTTTATCATTGGCTAAAGGAGTTTGTTATAACAAAGCCTAATTAGGGTTTCTATCTTGTAATCCTAGCCATTGATTGTAAATCAATCAAAGCCATTGAATTGTAGAGAGCTCCCTATATAAAGCTCTGGCTCTTCATTTGTAAAGGTTAATAGTTGGTTAATAGAGGTTAATAGCTAGGAGTAGCTAGAATAGTGAATAGAATAACAATTAAAGTAGATTAGGAGGAGAAGGCAAGAAATTGTTGCCTAAATTGTAAATGAACTCCATTTTCATTGAAGTTATGGTGAAATGTGTCGTTTCTTTGCAATATGCATGGCCTCTTGTTGAATCTTCATTTTAGATGGTAAATAATTAGATTGAATGAAGGAAGTTATTGAATGCACTCGCGTGGAATCCGCCTAGTCCAAACCACTAGCCTCTTGCTAATTGTAAGTGCGCCTTGCGTGGTCAACTGGCATAGAATGAGCTTAATCTTAAGTCGTTACGCGTCTATTGTTCATGCATTAACTTGAATGGTGATCAGTGTCTGAAGGTGTACGATTTGAACATATTCGAAGCATCCCTTAGAAGATCGCATTGAGTTGGTGTTGAATTTTTCAGTTTGATGGTGAAACCTAGCCCAGTAGGACTCCACCTAGTCGTTCATCTATAGCCTTGCATTCTAGGTCCTAGAATAGATTCTTTAAACCAATGCTTTTGCCATTTCTTTATCTTCCAGCTAGTAGATAGCATTCAAGTTCCAGGAGATTAAATACTCAAGCAGTCGAATGTAAGTCCCCATGTGATTCCAGCATAATCACATCATACCACAAAAGCTTATCCACACGTAGAGACCCTACATATAAGAACCTTGGAGTCTTCTCGAATGATCCTTAGGCGAAATCTTCAGCATTCGAGGAAACTTTGTTCAAGAGAGGATAAGATACCTTGGTATTTTATTCTGTGTTCGTATGTGCATAAAAAACAGATCAAATAACAAAAAAGGTGCCTCGCAAGGTTCTTCGTTATATTCTCATTATTCCATGAATGCAACGATTATTCAAGTGCACTAGCTAGGCACAATTTATGGATTATCATGCACGCAATAGAAATCGAGATGACATTATTCGAATGCCTGTGGATGGTTTAGTATTTATGGACATAGAGGAAAAGTGGCCACACTTTAAAGAAGAACCTCGTAATCTCAAGCTTTCATTGGCAGCGGACGGTGTCAATCCATTTGGAGAGCTGAGATTTGTATACTCAGTGTGGCCTGTTTTTATTATCAACAATAACACTCCTCCTTGGATGTCAATAAAGAGGGAGCACATAATGTTGGCAATGATTGTTCCAGGTATTTTATCATTTAATAGTCGTCTACATTTAATTATAAATATTGCAGTAAAATGGTCATAATAATTATGTAATGTTTTTGTTCATTCGATTAGGTAAATACCAAGTTAAAGATATGAATGTATATATTGAGCCTCTTATCGACGAGTTGTTGGAGTTATGGAATGGTGTCACTATGTATGACGTCTCTAGACCAACAGGACAAAGACAATTTCAATTCCATGCGATGCTTGTATGGACAATACACGATGCCCCAAGGCTAACACATTTTTGTGGTATGTTATAGTGTTCAAGTTGCGCATGATAATTATAAATAAAAAAATTAACATATTTAATCGAATTATACATTATCTTGTAGGTCTTCAAACAAAGGGAAAATTTGCATGTCCAGTTTGTGGTCCAAAGATGAAATCTCGTCATTCAAAAAGTTTAGGAAAGCAGGTGTTTGATGAGTATGGGCACTCTCCACAAAAATCATAAGTATCGAAATACTGAAAAACATCTTTTCAATGGGAAAGAAGAGAATACATCAAAGCCACGAAGAATGACACCTCACCTGTGGAAGTTGGAATATAATAGAATTAATCGTCAAGGTACATATAACTTTAGTTTTGTGATCTATAGCAGCAAGCCTGTGTAACTTTGTTAGCAACAAAAATTCAATTTAGTGACACTATAACTTTGGTAGCAACTAAGACAACTTCAACAAAAAGATGTGAATGGATATTTGTAAAGATGACTTTGGTGAAGTCAAACTCATAGGACACTTGTCATCATCTTCTATCCAACCAGCTTCTTTCAAACCTCCATCTATATCAAGAATCGCTCGGTTTTCTTGGTTGGTATTCTCCCATAGAGATCTTGTCAAACACTTGATAGTTGTTAAATCCTCATCATGGTTTCATCTAGAATCAAGTAGTGCTGAAAGAAAGTTGTAAACAATAGCATATCTTGGATAAAAATGGCCAAGGTGGAATTCAGAGTCATTATTATAGGCAGCCAAATTGTGTGCCATGATCGAATCTTCTTCCAGTTAGTCGTGGCATTTAGGGCCAATCAAATCGATCTCGGAACCTCCATACACAAAAAGATATGGACAAAAACTAAAGGTGAGCTTCTTGGAAGAGGGCAAGCCTTAAATCATGGACAGGAGAAAATATGCATGCAGAAGAAAGGCAACAACAAAGGGCAGATTCTAAGAAATGGGGAACTAACCCACTAAAGCACAAAGACATTGAGGACTAGGGAAGAACCAAAATAAGAAAAGCAATCAAAATTTTCATCCATCTTGAAGGGAAAAATCAACCCCATGCCATTTTTGGTCTCTGTAATAGTTTAGGCACTATTCTTAGCATGATTGTTAGCCTTTGAAGGCAAATTTCTCTTTAAACATAGTTAAATTTTATTGTTGTTTCATATGGCTTGTGAATGTTATTTGAGCCTTGAGGAATTGTTTAAGCTGCTAAAAAAAGTTGTCTTTATCTATACCCTCTTACCTGGACCCACCAATCTATGTTTTGATGGATAAGATTGTTCCCATTCAATTGTTGTGATTCATTGTCTAAAATCCTTGTAGTCTATATGATGTACTGGCTCAATTTTTCTCGATGGAATCCACCCAATAGTTGTGATTCGATTGTCATGATCCATTGTCCACAGTTCTTTCAGCCTACATGAGGTCCCCACTCAATCTGTATCGTGATGGAAGATCGCTGAATAATTTTTTACAAGGAAACTATCCAAAAAACTCATCCTTACAAGCACAACCCTTCACTTCTTGCCTGCCATTGGGTATTTTTAGTAACACAGTTGAGTGTATTTATGCAAAATGAATTGTGAATATTTTTGCATAACAATCTTTCCAGCTAGTCTGTGTGTGTGCACGCACATGTGCACATGTGCATGCAACGTGATTGAGTGTACTTTTAGAAATGTGTGGATGCCTCCTGCTATCAATCCCATTGAACTTGGCCTAGGATACTATATTAAAGTACCGATGGAAAAAATTTGATGCCATCTTGTATTATTCATAAATCTAAACAATTTTTTTATTGCATCTTTTTATTTGATATATTTTGAAATCTAAAAGAATACTTCCTAAATGCAACTAAACCAAAGATGTAAATATCTTAATTGGCAATAAATCTTTTGGCCAAAATTTTTTTAAAAATCGAGAAAAAAACGGCAATAAATCGGCAAAATTATCAAACATTTGAATATATATAGTTTCTTAAAATATTCTAAAAAAACACATATATACATTAAATTTATAGAACATAATAATATATTAACATAATTAATAACATTAACATTAAATTATAATATTAACATAATTTATAACATTAACATTAAATTTTTTAACATAAAAAAACACACTAACATATTAAATTTTTAATTTATAATATTAAATATATAATTTCTTAAAAATTGCATATACATTAAAATTTTCTAAAAAACAAGCATATTAAATTTAACACGTGATATTCAATATTAAATATTATTCCAATTTGTAGCCTATATTCATAACTATTTCAATTTAACACGCGATATTTTAATATTAAATTGTGTCGGTTGTCAAGGAGTTATGTGGATGAATGGCATCGGGCGTCAGGGAGCTGAGTCGCATGGAATGAAGTTGTGTTAAAACCTTTTCGCTTTTTAGGGTTCGTGTGGAATGAAGCTCAGTCGCGTGGAACACGATATTCTGCATTTTTATCGTGATTTTTTCCACCCTAAAAACGCAATTTTTAACGGAAAATCGCTGGCGATATTTTTGCCGATTAAATCAGCTGGGCATTTCACTCCCAATAAATTGCGATATAAACAATTTATAGCCGATTTTTTCATCTATGAACTAAACAATGTTTGTGGCTAATTCTTTCCTACAATTAATAATTATGGTCTCTAAATGACAGTAAATTTGTCAATACCACAGATTTATACCAACACAATGTACTATTAAATGCTCATAAATAATGCAATTCAAAGCCAAGATTTTGCAATAAAGGGTAAGGTAGACATGATACTTCTAACATTTTTTTGTTGACAGTGTTATCTAGTCAAAATTAAATGTTATTTAGTGACAATGTTTAGATGCTACCTTGTTAAAATGGTTGGACAATGAGTATACGTCAAAATTTTTGCATCACATCCTTCAAGAGTCCGCCAAAGCACACGATCGCACCATGCTGGCATTCGCTTGTGACAGTATAAATTACTGGATTCTTTTTGCATCTTTGACAAGTAAAGGAAAGTAGGTTAAGTGCAAATCTTTACAATAAGATAAGTAAAATTACATAACTGTGCTGTTTAACATTAGTAAGCGTAAGACAAATACATTTGTAAATATTAAATAACTTTTGGGATTTTAAGAAGAATAAAGGACAAAAAAAGTATATGGAAAAAATCTATTTATTTCTTTCTCTACAAGACCAAAAGCATAGAAATTCTAGAGACCAAGTTGAATCTCCTTTTCAAAGCTGCAATCAAGCTGGAGTAGCGTGCCTCAATCATATAATCATACCTTAAACGTTGGGGGAAATTTAATATCCCCCTCCATGAATCCATGAAGCACTCTTGATGCAGACTTTTCCCTCAATAGCTGAAAAAGTGCAAAATACAATATACAAAAATCAATTTTAATGACTTAAAATACAGGTAATGGTAGATTATTTCGTCAAGCCCAGCCACCACACCAACTTGGTATATGAGACCACCTTGTGGGAACAAGGGATCAATTTCACCTTAAAGTATTTATTGTTCAAATTTTGTACCCCTTGGTTTCAACACCATGATGGCCCAGAAGCAACTAAAGTTTTCTAGTCCACCCATGCCAAGCGTACAGATGACTAAAAACAAGTATTCTGTACACAATATACCTCATCATACTGTAGTAGCTGCTTGAAATTTCCATCCAGGATTTGTTTCACCTGTGCATGCCAAAAATGCCTCCTACGATAAGATTTGCAGATTAAATTAGCACTCTCATTCAATCTATTATATAACTATCGACTTTCAAGGAACAAGGTATGCATATATTTTATGTAAAAAGCAATGAAAGTTTTGGTTTGCATACTCTGGAGTCATAGGATTTTCTTGTATTTTAGTAAAGTCAAGTCTGTAATTAAGGTCTCCCATCCAAAACACATGATGGAACTGATTCAAAAGGTCCATGCTTTGAAATCCAACTCGTAGCTCTCTTACTATTTCTGCACATAAAGGTGAAATGTTGTTATTCCTTTAAATTTTGGGTTGACATGTAAGTCTGACTAAAATGCATACAAGCTGAAATTAGAATAAACTTATATTTTGCAGTAGTTATCTGTAGTTTGTCTGCATTTTTTCCTCTCAAAAAGGATTTAAGAATACCCCACACAATTCTGTATGCCTAACAACAGCCCTTGTAAAACTAGAAAAAAAAATAACAAGTGCGATTTTCTTCTTTCTCAAACACTTCTCTTCTTTCCCTCTATATTTTGCAATGCAACAGAGATCAATGATCGCTCTGAAACTCTTCCTTGCAAGATCAAAATTTCTCATACAAAAAGTAATCCATCAAATACAGGTTTCAAATTCAATAATCAGATTTCACCTGAGAATATAATGACATTTTAGTGCATCAGAAACACATTCAGAGTTCCTGTCCGGCAGACATATTGCCTCCTACGCATCATAAATCCCCATTAAATAAGGCTGCACTTATGTATTGCATATGGTCTTTTTTGCAGCCACAATAAAAGGTATCTATAACTTTTGTCTTATCTAATATGTCGTACTGATAATTCTTGAAACTTGAAACATTGGAAGTGGGCAGGTAACTAATAAATAAGCTGAATACTTGAACCACTTCAGATCTTGTACTAGTTAATCCTTATTTAGCAATAACAGCACCAATCCTAGAACTAGTTTTTAGAACAATGGAAATAGTCAATGAATTAGTTAAATATGTGAGCCACTTCTGCAGCACCTCTAAAACCAAACCTTAATGATCCTAATCAGATTCTTATTAGTCGATTCTGCTTGGCCATTGCCTTGCGGATAATAATTGGAAGACGTATTTAGGTAGATCCCTTTCTTGACAGCCCAATCAGAGATTCTAAGACCAACAAAAGCGAGCCCATTATCTGAAATTATGGACTCCGGTACCCCAAATCTGGCAACCAGATCTTCATAGAAATTTAGGACAGCGGTCTCATTTGCCTCTTTAAGTGCTACTGCTTCAGTCCACTTGGTGAAGTAGTCAGTGGCTGTAAGTATCCACTTATGGCCAGCGCTGGACGCAGGGTTTATCACTCCAATAAAGTCCAAACCCCACCTCATGAAAGGCTGTTCCACCTGAATTGGCTGCAAAGGCAAAGCTGCCAATCCCATTTTGCCAGCAAACATGGCACATTCTTTGCACTTTCTGACCCATACGTGTGCATCTCTGAATAATGTGGGCTAATAATAGCCACCCTTCATCACCTTAAGAGCTGTTGCTCTCGGTGAAAAATGGCCCCCAGCTGATCCCTCATGAAAATCATGCAGCAACTTACTTATTTGGTCAGGCCCAACACATCTCAGCAACACACCATTAAAATCTTTACGAAACAAGATGCCATTAAGGAGTGTATAAGGTATAGACTGCAGTCTAAAATACCTTCTTTTAGCTCTGTCCAGCAACTCAGGACATTCACCAGTTTGCAGAAAATGAGTCATTTCCTGCACCCAATCAGCAGTAGGAATCCCAACTGGTGCTTGCTCGTCACCCTGCAGTGTTAGAACAGCTTCCTGTTCATGTTTTGGCGAATTAGAAATGCCATCAGCAAGCTGTTCGCATAAGCCTTTGCCTCTGACCAGCTTGGTAACCTGAATTTTGACGTCATACTCCATGACCTTGGTTACCCAACCAGCCCTTTTGTCATTTAGATCCCTGCTCAATAGAAACTCCTTTACGCTTGGGTGAGCAACCATTAAATTAATGCTATTGTTAGATAGCATGTGTTTGAATTTCTTCAAACTCCTGATAACAGCCAGCACATGCTTTTCCACAAAAGTGTACCTTAGCTCGTAGTCCTTCAATGCTTGACTAAAGAAGGCTAATGGCTGTTCCGAGCCTTCATCATTCTGCTGTACCAGCATAGCTGAGATAGAATCTACATTCCCATAGGCATACAAGGTGAAATCCTTGGAAAAATCAGGATTTAGAAGTGTAGGGGCAGCAGCTAACGCTTCTTTAATCAGCTGAAAACTTCTCTTGCCCTCCTTGGTCCAGCTGTAAGACACATTCTTTCTCAACATAGCAGTTAAAGAGTTTAGCAAATCTGCAATATCAGGGATAAACCTCCTGACAAAATTAATTCTCCCTATGAAGCTCTGCAGACCTTTCTTATGAGCTGGTAAAGGAAGGGCCAAGATGGCACTTACCCTCTCAAGATCAATGGTAATACCGTGCTTGGATACCACGTATCCAAGCAATTTGCCCTCATGGACAGCAAATATACACTTTTTTGGATTAAGAGATATGCCAAACTGTCTGCATCTTTCGAAGATCAGCCTCAAATGGTCTAGATGATCCTTTGCTCCTTTTGAGAACACTGTGATATCATCTAGATAGACCAGCACTATTTTATACATCAAACCTTGGAACGCCATATCCATGGCACGCTGGAAAGTTGCCCCTGCATTGGACAACCCAAAAGGCATCTTCTTATAGGCCATAGTGCCCCATTTAGTAGTAAAAGTTGTCTTGTACTGGTCTTCCTCTTTAACTAAAATCTGGTTATAACCGGAAAAACCATCCAACAGAGAAAACATCTCAGAACCTGAAACTACTTGCAAAATCTGCTCCATAGAAGGTAAAGGATAATGGTCTTTCAGAGAGGCTCGATTAAGGTCTCTAAAATCTACACAAAGCCTGATTTCACCATTCCTCTTCCTTACCGGAACCAAGTTCGAAACCCACGAAGTATGCTTGATGGGAAAGACTATGGCACTCTCAATCAGCTTGTCTAATTCCTTTTTCATCAGGGGCTCCAATTTGGGATTTATTGGCCTCTGTTTCTGTCTCACTGGTTTGGAATTAGGCTCTAGTTCTATTGTATGTTGTGCAAGCTCAGGGTCAAATCCCCTCAAATCAGAATATTGCCAAGCAAATATATCATTAAACTCCTGACAGAGGGATACAAAAGCTGCTTCTTTTCCTTTGGTATGAACTTTGCCCAGTTTAAGAAACCTACCTCTCGAAATCTCAACCTCTTCATAGTGGTTTTGATCAATCTGAATGCTGGACCTTTCTTTCCTAACCTAATCATCAGAATTGAAGATGGATTCCAAGGAGACCAATCCTTTGGGTAACTTATTTCCTTTCAGCTGAATGATCTGGTCACCATACTGGTGTTGTAGTTTCTTCTGGTTGGCATGAGAGAACTCAGCTTCCTCTCTTAGGAAACTCACAATCTGCTGGTCACTTTCAAAAACCTGCCAATGTATATCATTATCTGGTACAGCAGGCCTAATAACAATCTTCACATGCTGATGATTACCGCTGCTACCAATTTCCTTGGGAATATCATATTCTGCCCCTATGGCTGCTAATCTGTCAGCACACTTATTCTGATTTCTGGGTATGGATATCAGATTGAAAGCATCAAATCCTTCCAAGAGGTTCCACACCCTATGCTTATAAGACTTAAGCAAATCATTCTTTGTAAGACAAATGTTCCTCACCTAATTTGCAACTAACTCGCTGTCCCCAGACACTTTCAAACAGCTAATACCTCTCTGTCTTGCCCATTCCAAACCATGGATAAGAGCCTCGTATTCAGCAACATTATTAGTACAGCTGAAACAAAATCTGAAAGCTGAATAGTATCTCTCACCTCCTGGGGAAACAAGCATGCATCCACCACCTGTACCAACCTTGTTCCTTGAGCCATCAAAAAAAAGCTCCCACAGCTCACAATCTTGCTGATTACTGTGCTGTTCTGGATTCTTTTCTATATCAGGCATGAAAGGATCAGCCTCATGTATCATAAAAACACCAAAATCAGTATCTTCGTGTTGTTCACATGGAACAGCAGCGTGGGTCTGAGCTGCCCACTCATCAAGAAGGATATCAGGTATACTTTCTGTAGATGTATTGCCTTCTTGAACTGCAGATTCCTCCTCACATTCACTTGCAATTAAATTGGCATTAAGGGGAGGCGGATTGTAAGGTTCAATATGATCCTTGGCTATAGGTTCTGACCTTATAGTGACTTTTGTGCCATACCTAGTCCTAAACAGCATATGGGACCAATCTGAAGATAAATACCCTCCTATTTTTGCAGTTAAATCTCTTGATAAGCATATAGCGAAATAAGGAGGCAATTCTATAACGTAAATATCTTGTGGAATAGAGAAGTTTGGGCAAGCATGAAGGGTTAAACTCAGATTTTTAATAACTCCTACTGTGTTAACAGCAGTCCCGTCTAATTGGACAACTCCCTTTTCTAAAGGCTCGTATTTGATCCCCAACCTATCTACAATCTGCTTGGGCATAACTGAACTGCTAGCACCTGAGTCTATCATGCAGTTATGTACCAATTGATTTCCAATGATTAAGGACACATAAAAGGGTGGGGGTTTAACCTTTGAAGCTTCTTTCTCTTTATCATTTGTAGCAGCATTGGTCAACACAGCCTTGGGTTTATCTTCCTTAAGTTCTTCAATTATATCTAAATTTGACAAGGCTGATTGGAGTAAGTCCCTTTGGCCGGGGATACACAAGGAATCCCACATAGTCATGGATACGTTTGCTTTCTTCATATGATCAAGAATATTGAAAGACGCATTTAACTTTGCTTGTATTTTAGGGGCAGCAACCTCACCTTGAGCAGCAGCTGTCTGGACTGATGGATTAGGTTGCTTCTTGCCTACCAAGGGCTGTCTTGTTGGGGATTGCCTCATATTTTCAGTGGTTGATGGGCCAGCAGCATTCTGATCCAAGTTCGGCAGCTGGTGTATCGAGGTTTGATTATTATCCGATTGCTGCCCTCCTTCAATGGCCCTCTTCTTGGACCTTGTATAAACCAAAGCTGCTGGATCAGCTTGGTTAATCCCACAAAATTCTCCTCCCTGCCAATTTAAAAGAGCTGTTTCAGTTTGTTGATCCCCTTGCTGCTGAATAGAATCTTCATGGGGTGTATCTAGTTGTCCGTTTGAATTATTTTGGACCATCAAGGCCTGGTTTATCACCCCATTCGCACAAGTGCTTTGGTTATGGGGCAAATTGCAGGGAAAACACCAGTCAAAGTCCTGTGCCAAATTGTTTTGAATGGGCATGAGCTCTTTTGAAGAGCTGGCAGCATTGGGGCTATAAGCTTGATAAGGCCTTGGCACGTAGGCTTGTCTTGGGCCTTGATTATTTGGCTGATAAGGTGGTCTGTTTGACTGATTTTGCTGATAATTAGACTGGAATGGAGGCTGGTAAGGCCTGTAACCTTGATTTTGCTGCCTCTTTAAGTTTACTATTTCGCTGCCAAATGTTTGCAGCAGTCCCTTGATCTCCTGTAGATCACTTGATTGTGCTAGAAAGCTATTTTCTGGTCTAACAGACTGAGAAACTGGTGCTGGTAAGGCTGGTGCAGCTGGAATGATAGCTATAGGAGGTATTTGCATTGCTATCGGTGGCTGGATGGTGGGAAAAATTGGCATAGCAGGCCTTGGGGCAATTTTACCAGCCTGTATAAGGCTGTTCTCTGCTCTAATGGCTATAGAATAGGCCTGAGGCAATGAAGTTCCTCCCATCGATTGCACCATCACCGAGATATCACTATTTAAAGCTCTTAAATAGTATAAGAAGGCGTGGTCAGCTGTGGGTCTTACCGTTTGTGGGATTCTATCCCAAGTTTTCTGGAAACGGTGGCTGAAATCTGACATGACTTCGTGGGGAGCCCTCTTTATTGTTGACAGCTGCTCCATTAGCGACAAATGGTCTGATTTGTCCTCGAAGAAACTGCATAATTGGTTTCCCAACTGGTCCCATGTTGCAATAGAATTAATAGGAAGGCCTCTGAACCATTGCAAGGCCTTACCCTTGAAAGATGCTGCAAGCAATCTGACTGCAACATTCTCCTCTGTCAAATGGTGAACAGCACATAAGCTTGCAACATCTTTTATGTGTTCAGCTGGGGTAATTTGATCTTCACCATGAAAATATGGTAAGCTTTTCAGAGCAGCCACTGGAATATCATCATGCTGTGTTAAATTCAGTGGGCTGCCCTGGTTAAATGCAACAAATGGCTGATTTCTGCCTGCTGGAATCATGATTACTGGGATTATTTGTGGCACAGTTTGAGTCCTAACAGCAGGGGGAGTAGACTTAGCTCTCCTGGAATAAACACGGTTCTCTTTCTGTTTCTCAACTACCCTCCCTCTTCTTCTAGGGGGGGATAACTGCAAAAATTCGAAGGATGAAGAATTACTCCTGGTTTGTATCCTTCTCATAAGCAAAAATGCACTGACTTACTAAACCAGAAATCAAAGTCGCCAGGTATGTTGTAAGAATGTCTCTGAAAGACTGAAATTACTGCTGTACACACCAAACAGCACCATAAAACATTTTATAAGGGCTGAAAAATTATGCTCTCAGTCCCACCGGGCGTGCCAAAAACTGTTATCACTTGGACCTGCACCCCTGTTTGCTAAGCTATCAACTCAGCAGGCCTGTGACACATGGGAACCCTCCTAGGCCTGTGGGTTGCCTAAAAAATGGAGTGAACCTCCAGAGTAAGCTGGTTCTTTTCAGATTCTGCACCTAAACTAACAATTTCTTCAGGGAAAAGAGTGAGGAGGAGGTAATACAAAAACTAAAACCTGAAACTAAGGTGATTGCACCAGATGGTATTCTTTTTGGAATCTATCTAAGCAAAAGACACACAGTACAGCAATGATAATGAACCCTTTTTCACACTGACCAACAACTCATAACCCTTGCATCAATGCTTCATAAACAGGCTGGATAATCACAGTCCTAAGAGGGAAAAAATCCTTTTTTCACAACCTAAGACCATTAATCATTAAAACACAACTTATGACCTGCAAGTAGTACATGTATTTCTGCATAAGGCATCAAAAGGAGATGTAAATTTTAAGGGGGGCAAAAGCCAACCACCAAAGAACTGACTAACCCTGAAGATGCAGTAACAAAGAAGGATGAGAAGTAGAGCAGCAAAACAAGCTATTATCCTTGCCAAACAGGTATCACCAAGCTTCATAAATCCTGAAAATGTGTTACAAAGACATCCATTCTTGCAGAGAGAACCAAAAATTACAGTCTGCTCCAAGATGAATGAATCAGAACCCTTACAAAAAAGAAGGCTCCCAGTATATATGCCTTTTTTCAAACATATCAAGAAGACTCCACCTCCTCCTTTTAGGTCGAGCAAACTCAAAAACCCTAACTTTTGGGCCTCAAAAATATCTCAAAAGGGATAAATCTGAGCCAAAAGGCTAAGTCATCCATTCTGCAAACATAAAACCTCATAAATGCAACATAAATGCTTCTGAAATGCCTCTGACAGGCCTGCAAGCCCTCATAAATGCAAAAATATCCCTCCTTCTGCCCAAACAAAAATATCTAATAAAGTGATTTTTAAAAAAAAGATTTATTACTATTTGGTCAAACATTCGTTTGATTTTATTTTTATTTATATTTAAAAGTTTTAATAATATAAAAGTAATAAAATTGTTTTATTTAAAGCGATAAAATAAATAAATCACTTTAAATAATACAATTTTATTAATTTTATTTATTAAATAATAATAAGGTGTAATAAAAAACATATTTAATAAAAGTGTTTTATTTAACACTTTAATAAATAAAAAATTTTATTATAATTTATTATTTTTTAAATATTAAATAAGAATAATATTAAACAAATTTTTAATCAAAAAATAATAAATTTTTTTTTAATAAAAGAAAACTTTAAAAAGACATTGTTAACAAGCACTCCATAGGGCGCATCTCTTGATTTTTAGTCATTTGGCATATGAAATATTAAAGGGGACAAAGTGATAGAAATCACTTAGGAAGCAAGGAGATTACAAGGCTTTTTTAAAGTGATAAAAATCACTTAGCAATACATGCGAACCTTGCCACTATGCATATCGCGTGGCATATGAAGGAAAGAAATGATTTTTAAATGAAGACATTTTAAGGGAAATGAAAACCCTAAAATCCTCATTTGCATCTTCACTTTTGCCTTTCGAGCATTCTGGAAACCGCTCTGCACTGGGCGTCGCTTAGGGTTTGAAGGAAAAGAAATGGTGCATTCTTCAGTTCTGGGCGCATTTTCGAGCGCTGGGCCGTCTTTTTGCTTGAGACCTGTTCCTTTCCTTTGCATTTGCTGGTTTCGGGCTCATTCTGGAGTCGCTGTGGTCAACCTTTTGTGTTTCTGGATACCTTCTGAGCGTTCGGAGTTCGACTTCCTTGCTTGCTGGGTGCTCGCTTCACCTTGCATCTTCATTTTTGCACAGGTCCGCCATTTTTTCGATTCTGGAAAGAAAGAAAAGCTTTTTAATGCAACATATTGGCTTCCTTTTCTGCGTTTTTTGAAGATCTTTCTATGGCTCGAACCTGTTCGGCATTTGCTTGTATTTTTGCGAAAATTCATTCATGTAATTTGCTGTTTTTCTCTGTGAGCTACCTTCCTTGGGCTGTATACAACATCTCCATTAAAAATATAAACCCTACTGTAGAAAACATTCTATGTCTGCTTGAGTCTGTAAAAATTAACTTAAGAATCTGTTGCATTTTCTGAAAAAATTCATGGCACGCACTGCAGGTTTATTATTTTTATTTTTCTATCAAAAATATAGAAAAACGGGTAATGAAGCTTTTGATGAGAACTCCTTGTCTTGAACGGGTAATAGCAACATATTTGCCTAATAATTTACTTTACTGCACAAAAGATCATGCTTGATACTGTCAAACTTGGGATATTGATTTTGCTCACAGCTGTTGAATTCTCCATGTATTAGACTAGTTTCTGGGTTCAATTTACCTACAGCAAAAGGAAAGAAATGATACAGTTTCCTTCATACCAACCTCATTACTTTTCTGTTCAGCAAGTATTTATCATATTTGGCCTTCCAAACAGGTTTGTTTTCAGAACTTTTCTCCACATTACCCTTGACCGGTAGTCTAGAGTCAATACTTATCAATTTCTTCTCACCGGCATTTTCACAGTTCTTACTACCATCTCTGACTTATGATAAAGCTTGAACACATATTATTTGCGACAACTGCTTGGCATGATTTTCTGCCAGCAAGATGCGATTCAAAATCTTTCTGAGACTTGAATACCTTATCTTATGTGAGACATTCTTCAGCTGCTAATTGGTTTGATTTCAATGATATTGACATTCATTGAAAGGTATACTGTCATTTTTCCTTGATTTTTCTTGTTTCACCAGATCGTCACTAATGTCTCTTTCTTGTTGCTACTGCTCTGTTTGTATTTTCTGTTGTTCTAAATTCTCTCCCCTTCCATTAACTGAGCCTTCTTTCAGCCCTTTTGACATTGTTCTACATCTTGTGAAGTACCTCTGTTATCTGCTTCCCACTGAATTCCACCATGTGAACCTTTTCCAAGGATTAAATTTGCATTTGTCAGCTTAGATTTCAATGTGTTATCAGACTTGATCTCACAATAGAACAGTTCATGTTGACCTTGTTCATCTGCATAATCTTTCCATCTAGAGGTCTTTAAAATGTCAGTATCAGAAGGAAAACTGGTTTCACTCTCTATTTGTTGCAATGGGACTGTCTCTTCTTTGTAACCACCCTTGACAGAAGGAAAACCTGGAGGGAAATCTGGATCCTTTGATGCCTGTGCTGCAACCACTTTTTCACTCCAACACTGCATATCATCATTGACTTCCAAATTTTTCTTCTTCTTCCTCTTATACACTCTACATGTTTGCAATCTAGAATATTGACAAGGATTTAGTTGATTGTTGTCTGACTTTGCAGCATCGACCAAAGCTGAGTTGGTCTCCCACTTAGTAGCAAATTTTCAATTGACTCACTGATTTTTTATCACTGGCATCCTTGTTTGCCCAAGAACCACAAGCCCAGCCATCTGTTTGTGAGTCTAACATTGTTAATGCCTCCCAACCAGATAAGTTATTAGCATCATTATTACCATTGATTCTATTGGGTGATTTAGCAGATAAATCACAGAGAGGTGTGAAATCCTTGTCAATATTATTAGCTATCCCCTTTTTCCTTGAGGTACCTGCAAAAATGGCATCTGGAGATATAGACTCGCTATCATCATCTATTTCACCACATAAAGTTTCATCAAGATAATTCTTGGAGGATAATCCATCCTTTCCATGGGGAATTTGACCATACAGTCAGCATGTCGTGTAAGCTTGCCTAATAATTTACCACCAGCTGCCTCAATTCTATGCTTCTATTGTATACGGGGTTCAGCAAGATTTCCAACAATTGCCACTGCTAACAGCTGCAAGAATCCAACTTTCGGGTCCTGTGACTGCTCGTTGACTAACTTTCCCATAGTGTACTTGGACTGGCTGAAAGAAATAGTTTGCTTTGTGGCTGGTAAGGGCTTTCACAGTGTCTAACCTCCTTGGATCTGCTCCTTGCTTACACCATTTTCAATAGTTAACAGTCATGATTTGCATTACAACAGCTCTTCACACTTGCCATATATCCCCTTGAAATATGTTCTGAAGTTCCTTTATCTCATCATATGGCCCTGATTTTGCCCAAGTGGTTGTCCTTGAATACTGTCTTGTCTTTGGTGTATCTTCTCAAGCTCTTTTTCAACTGCTGATGCAAAATCAGACTGTAAGAAGTCTGAATTTTCATCTTTAAGTTCATACTTATCAATCCATTCTTGAGTGGTCCTCAATGCAAGGCTCATGTGATGGCAAAGGACTACTGGTCACTTTCAGAAAATTAGAATCATGTGCATGCTTCTTCAAAACGTCTTCGTTGTACTTAATTGCATCTGCTTCCAGAGTAGGTTGTATCCCCGTGAGTACTGGTCTATGAGGTGTCCAGCTGTAAGACACATTTTCTTAGCAGCCTTAGCTGTCATAAAACCTATACATATCTGCATCTCCTTAGCTGTTATTTTATTTGCCTCCAACCAACCCCACAATGGTGAAGTACCCATGACAAACCCTTTCATTATCAAATTGTAGGACCTTCCTATTAGGCAATCTCCTAGTTTCTAAAATCAGCTCTCTTAGACAATATTGGTCATCTGATCTTAACAAGTATTTCTTAGTGTAATCATGTGTATGAAACAAGGAAAATCAATCTTACTGTAGACTATCATACCTCACATGTAGCTGGAATCTGATAATTGGTTTGATTCTTGATTGTCCACACTCACATAAGGCTGAAGCGAACTCGTGAGCAAGGCCTCATCCTCATTCTGGTGTGGCCCAGGTGACTGATCACCTATAAATCTGACCTTATCTTTAAACAATGGCTGCCATTGTTTTGCAACTAGTACCACAATCTGAAATATTTTTTGACAGTAACTCCACCCCCATAATCAGGATAAAGACTGTTAATCCCAAATGGAATAATGACTAGAATTTTGAATGTCTTCTCCCCTTTATCACCAGCCCTGACATGATTTGATTGCATTAAACCTTGATTTTCCTCACATGAGCTGGGCTCAACCCTTGTGGGAGCCGCATTTGTCTCCACTCATCTTAGTGAATTTTATGACCAGCAAACTGTCCTTTTTTCTTTTCCTGCACATGAAACAAACCTGTTAGCAAAAAATGCATATCTATGGTGGCTTTCCTTTGATCTGATTTTTGCCTTTTTGGAGACTCCTTTGTACTTGCGAGCTATATGCATTCCATGTACGTAGGGATCATATATACATATGCGTGCATTAGTACATATGTCAGAAATGCAGCCAGCTATTGCTTAGAACAAAAGTTCTAACACATTGTTTGTTTCAACCTTTTTTGCAGATCAAAAGGAAAACATCAATGGACCGGGGGGGAGCAGCAAGACAAAGGCTACGACGAGCATCTCCAACTGTTCCAGTCATTCAGGCAATGACTGGTTCCACTTCTGACATGCCTTATTTTTCTTTGTACTTGCATACATATGTGTATATTTCTCTTCTGCATTGAATATACGTAGCTAGTCCCACGGCTCCTGTGTGGGACGCATTTTGAAAATGAATAAAAAATACTTTTCTTTTGCAAATGAGATGTTTTTTTCTTTGCTGTTACAGAATAAAGTACTTAGAAACATCATTTTTAAAACACAAAATAGAGAAAGAGTATACACTAGCTTTCTTTTGTTCATGCTTAGCATCTCTCAACCTATTTTTCAGCCAGGAGCGAAAAATAGGTAACAGGGAGTAACAACGAGAGTAACAATGGAGGTTCAGCCCCAAGGCCTTTACAACCTATATTTTTGCCAAGAGAAGTACAACAAGCTGAAACAGAGATATCCACAACTGATGAAATAAGGAACAGATACATGGAGTACGCTTCTCTTCTTGTTGAGATCCGAGATATCCTAACTCCGGATCAGTTTATGAATCAGAAAATGAAGAGAGGAAGGAGTAATGACTATAAGTCTGCTGCCCCAAGAGATTTTCAGCAAGCTCTTGGAAGAATGACCTTAGCACACTTTGATGGAAGCGCTAAGGGTACAGCTAGAGCATGGGTACAGAAGTTGGACAATTACTTGTCCTTGAGGCCTATGCCAGAGGAGGATGCCATCAAGTTTGCTACCTTGCACTTGGATGGAGTGGCCCACGAATGGTGGTACCATGGGTTGGTCACCCTTGGTCATAACTTAATCACCACCTATGCTGATTTCACCAACAAGCTGATTGAGAGATTCGACACCAGGGATCCAGAGGTGAAGTTTAGAGAACTTGCACAACTCAGGCAGCAAGGTTCATTGGGTACTTACGTGACTGAATTCCAAAACCTGTCAGTCATGGTGAGTAGCATCTCAGAGAAGCGGTTGGTTGTCCTTTTCACTGAAGGACTTGAAGAACCTTTGAGAGGATGGGTCAAAGCTTTTGATCCGCCCACCCTGGAAGAAGCTATAAAAAAATCTAGAAGTATGGAGTTGGCTGCCCCAAAGAGTAAAATTCAGTCCAAGGCTTTCCCTTTCAGAAAGGACAAGAAGAAATTCACGAATCAGACCAAGAGACTCCCTCCGCGTATGGATGATGGGCTCCATCAAGAGCTCCGGAGAAAGAATCTTTGTTATTCTTGCAGAGAACCTTGGGTTCCCAGACATAGGTGCCATGGAAAAGGGAATTTGCATCAGATGGAATGCTATTCAGAAGATGGGTCAGATTCTGAAATTTCAGAACAGCAAACAAAAGTTGAGGACAGCGAGTGTGAAGAGGCTCCTGAAGGGCCTGAATTTGGGTCAGAAGATAGAGGAGTGGTTGCTCAACTCTCGAGCATTCACAAAAATAAGTCTTTCAGAGTTCGGGGTGTGATTGGAGAGCATCGTGTCATTGCTCTCATTAACACAAGTGCAACACACAACTTCATTGATGAAAGGATTGTTGCAAAAAAGGGACTAGTGGCAGAGGAAGTCGAGGGCTTCAAAATCATGGTAGCAGATGGTTCCACTATATCCTGTAACCGAATGATTTCCAACATGTCTCTGAAGTTGAGAAATCATGAAATCAGAGATGATTTCTTTGTGGTGAGTATTGGAGGGATTGATGATGCAGTCCTCGGGATTCAATGCTTGAGATCTCTTGGTGAGATCACACTAAACCTACAAACCATGGAGCTGAAATTCATGTCTGAAGGGAAGAGGTGGTTTTGAGAGGAATGTCACATGGGGGACTTAAGGTTGTATCCTTGAAAAGAATGGAAAGGCTGATCCATCATAATCAGGTGGAGTGGGCAGCAAAGTGTTTGATAATGCCTTCCAATCCATTGGTAGATAAGGGCAGCTATTCCTCAAATATTTCAACAATGGTCAAGGATAGAAGCAAGATCATGGTCATGCCTTCAGAACCACAAAAAGAGCACAGAAATTATCTTGAAGACATTCAAGCTTTGATAACCAAGAGAAGCAAGGTGTTCGAAAATCCCCCTCCTGGTAGGCCCCCTGAAAGAGGTGTCGAACACATTATTGAGCTTGAAGAAGGAGCTAAGCCATTCATGACTACTCCTTACCGATATCCTAAGAAGCAGAAGGATGAGATTCAGAAAGCAATTCAGGAATTGCTTGACATGGGTTACATATGGCCTAGCAAAAGCCCCTTTGCTTCGGCTGTTGTTTTAGTGAGAAAGAAGGATGGGACCATGCGCATGCGTGTGGATTACAGAGCCCTGAATCAGAAGACCATCAAGAATCGGTATCCTATTCTGAGAATTGATGAGCTCATTGACGAGCTACATGGGGCAGTGTTCTTTTCCAAGATTGACATCAGATCGGGGTACCATCAGATTAGAATGAGAGCTTCAAATGTGGAGAAGACTGCTTTCAGATGCCACTTTGGGCATTTTGAGTTCCTAGTCATGCCCTTTGGTTTGACTAATGCTCCTGTTACATTTCAGTCATGCATGAACAGTATCTTCCAAGAACAGTTAAGGAAGTTTGTTTTGATATTTTTTGACGACATCCTAATATTCAGCAAATCTTGGAAAGAACATTTACAACAGTTGGATGAAGTGTTGGGCATATTAGAATCTAAGTCCCTGTTTGCCAAAGAGTCCAAATGTGAGTATGGGATGGAAGAGTTGCTCTACCTCGATCACATTATCAATGCTGGTGGTGTGAAGGTGGATCCCGAAAAGATTAGAGCCATCATTGATTGGCCTACTCCCGAAAACATAACACATTTGAGGGGATTTTTGGGGTTGTGTGGATTCTATCGGAGGTTTGTGAAGGGATATTCTCAGTTGGCTGCCCCCCTTACAGATCTTACAAAGAAAAGAGCTTTTGAATGGTCTGAAAAGGCACAGACAACATTTGAGCAGTTTAAAGGGATCATGAGTTCCTGCCCTATTTTAGCATTGCATGATTTCACCAAGCCATTTGAGTTACAGTGTGATGCATCTGAAGAAGGTGTTGGTGCGGTCCTCATGCAAGATAAGCATCCTATAATCTTTGAGAGCAGAAAGTTGAGAGGTCCTGAGAGACTGTATTCCATTTATGACAAGGAAATGCTTGCCATAATGCATGCCCTTGCAAAATTCAGACAGTATCTGGTGGGGAGTAAGTTCATTGTTAAGACTGATCACAATAGTCTTAAACACTTCATGCATCAGAAGGATCTGAATGAGAGACAGCAGAAATGGGTGAGTAAGCTACAAGCTTACGATTTCGATATTGAGTATGTTAAGGGTAAAAACAATGTGGTGGCAGATGCCTTATCCAGAAGACCCCATTTAAGCTCACTTTGCGAGCTTACTGCTGATTGGAGAGAGTTGTTGCTTGCTGATTATGCCAAAAATCAGTTTGCAACCAGCCTTATAAAACGTACTTTTCATGATGAAAGGTACAAAATTGGTTGGCGGATTGATTCCATACAAGGGAAGAATCTCCATAGTAGCTGAATCTAAGTTAAAAAAGATCTTGAAGACTTTCCATGACATCCCCCTTGTTGGTCACCAAGGTTATTTCAAAACATACAGGTAGATCCGGGAGAGATTCTCTTGGAAGGGACTTAAAAGTGATGTTTTGAAGTACATTAAGGAGTGTCATACATGTCAGAAGAACAAAGATGAGCACACTCTACCAGCTGGTTTGTTACAACCCTTGCCTATTCCCGATCAAAAATGGGAGAGTATCTCCATGGATTTCATCACAGGGCTGCCTCGGGCTCAAAGGAAGGATAGTATCTATGTGGTGGTGGACAGACTTACAAAGTTTTCTCATTTCTTCGCCATCACCAGCTCTTTTACAGCAGCACAAGTTGCTGAAGTGTTCTTCCGGGAGGTGTTCAGATTACATGGTTTACCAAAGAACATTGTGAGTGATAGGGACAGCAAGTTCCTAAGTTCTTTTTGGCAGGAGATTTTCAGATTTTGTGGTACTGTGCTCACTCCAAGCACCAGTTATCACCCTCAAACTCATGGGCAGACCGAGATAGTGAATAAGTGGTTGGAAGGTTATCTTAGAAACTATGTCTCGGAGCAACAGAATACTTGGGTGAGATGGCCTCACCTAGGGGAATATTGTTACAATTCTTCCTATCACATGTCCATTCGGATGTCACCATTCATGGCACTATATGGTTATGAAGCTACTAGCTTCGCGGACTTGGTATTTGGTGATAGCAGAACCCCTCAGGCAAAAGATATGATGCAGCAAAGTCAAGATATTCTGAGGATTTGAGGGACAATCTCCAACATGCACAGAATCAGCAAAGTTATATGCTGATCAGCAGCGAATTGAGCGCACCTTTGAGGTGGGCGACATGGTTTATTTGAAGCTCCAACCCTACAGACAGTCTACTCTCAAGAAGAGTAGGGTTGAGAAATTGAAGCCTCGATTTTATGGGCCTTTCAGAGTTAGCAGAAGGGTTGGAGAAGTGGCTTATGAGTTGGAATTACCAGCAAGTAGCAAGATCCATAATGTATTTCATGTGTCTCGCCTTAAGAAACCTCTGGGACATAATGTTGTTGCTTCAGCTGAGCTACCTCCGCTTGATGAGGAGGGAGAGTTGGTTTTGGTTCCGGAAGCTATCCTTGAATTCAGGGAACGATCTTTGAGGAGAGGAGTGATCAGAGAATACTTGATCAAATGGAAGAATCTACCAGTAAAGGATGCTACGTGGGAAAATGAGGAGATTTTATTGCATCCAGCCTTACAGTTGCTTGAGGACAAGCAATTTTGGGGAGGGCGGACTGTAATGTCCCCTTCTCACTGATGACCTTCCAGTGGTCCATTAGCCTATTTCTGAGACCCGTAGGCTAGGTGGAATGAAGAATGAGGGTCCAGCATCGATGAAACGAGGACTTACTATTTTTAGTAAGTCAGGGAATGGCCATTCTGGAGTTACTGTCCTATTGAGCTCTGCATGTTCTGCCTTTGGACGCGATGATCATGCTTTTCTGAGCATTAGTTCTTGACTTACTATTTTTAGTAAGTGGCAGTGTGGCACAATTCTATTTTTGGCCGTAGACAGGGTTCTGATTCTGCAACAGTTCTGTGGTCGTCCTGGCTCAGTTTCATCCTAGTTGTGTTAATAATCAGTACGGGAGTCATATGTGACATAATTAAATATTATTTCCTTATCCTAAGGTTTAATATTTAATTAATCTGATTATTCGCGGCTGATTTATTATATTTGAGATTAATGCCTATTTTATCCTAAGTGTTTGGCGAAACTCATGTGTACTATGGGATGGCGAAATATGTTAGAGGAATATTATGTTATATTGCATCCCCATTATTTGCCAAGTGATTAACGTGGGTCCCTTCCCTTTTGGCATGAGGTTTGACTTATGAAAAGTGGCACTAAACTTGGGTGAAATGAAATGCAAATGAAGGAGTGGCATTTGGAGGTATCTGCATTTGAATTTGGTTGATGAAGAGTTATAAATAAGAGCCTTGGTCTCTCATTTGAGACATCTTTGAAAATTGCATCGTTATGCTGCCGGTTTGGCTACTGAAAATCTGAGCTTCATAGTATGGCTTCCTAGCTAAGTCTCAGTTTCGTACTTGCAAGATAGTACCTAGCTGTGTCCTTGTATTCCCATTGCTGTCAGTGAATGAGTTGCAGATTGTGGAGTGTTCTATGTGGGATTTGAGTGTTTTATGGTTGCTGGTCGCGAGATTGCTGAACGTATATTTTGCTCACACCTCTTTACTGGGTGACTCCATCATTCTGGGTACCGACTCATCCTTCCTTCCTAGTCATGGCGATACATTGTGTAAGTTTTTAGCAAGTTTAATTAAGCAATGATTTTTCTAGACAAAATCAAACTTCCTAGGTCTAGCGCTGGTTTTTGTACTTGCATTGGGATGTGTGCCAAATGAATATTGGGTTGTTTGGGTTGTGGTTTAGATTGGATGCGGTTGTGAGTGTTATATTGTGGGATTGGGATTGATTTGAGTTGATTCGGGTGAAAAATGAGGGAGATATGAGCATTTTGGTGTTTCATTAGGCTGCTGAATTGTACTTTCAGCCTACAAATTGGTTGTAACAGAAATTTATATTCTTGCTGTAGAAATATGCAAGTACTCTTCTCATATCATCTCTATTTTGTAAGGTTGTTTCAGTAGTATTGATCATCCCTTCTTGCTGCTCTTATTTGTAATCCCCACTGCATAAGTGGAAGAGGCTGGCTTGCCGCTTTCTAAGTTTTGTAATTCAGTTTATGTACGCAGTCCTCCCACTGAATAAGTGGTCGAGTGATAAGTTTAATGCAATTGTCCTCCCGCTGAAATATGCGGTAGAGTGATAGTTTAATGTAATGTCCTCCCGCTGAAATATGCGATAGAGTGATTGAGTTTCAGTTTCTTGTCTTTTTCCCTTGGCTGGTTTACCGCCAAGAGTTAGGTTTCTATCCTGCTGGATAAGCAGAAGGGGCTGGCTTACCACCCAGGCATTGTAATTTCAGTTTGATTATTGTTGCTAACGATCCCCGGAACACCGTATGCTCTCACCCTCCCAGACTAGGCTCTTGGTGAACAAAAGGTGGAAGGGTACCCTTTCAGCAGTTTGGATTATTTCTCTAACCTTAACGGGTTGTGGTGATTGCTTGTATCTCTTATTGTTAAAAAATAAAATAAAAAATTACTGGGATATTACATATGCTTTGTATTTCCAGTTTCCATAGGTGCTTGGTGTCTAGTTTGTACAATTTTTTGTTGACTTTGAATCTAATTTTTAATTTGGAGGGGAATACATATTGTGTTATCAGTTGCTAGAATACTCAATACCACTAATATAATGTTTCATACCCTTGATATAGTGATCCATACCAATTCTAACGGTGTTTGTTGAAGGTTCATGAAGAAATATGGCTATTATTAATTGTTGTAGCATGATTCAAGGTGATTTTCAAAGGTCAATCAGCCACCATACAGCTGCAAACTTAACCATTTCTAGGAAACATCACTGTAAGTGCTTTCTTCAACGATAACCAACTAATTACAAGAACATATCTGCTCATTACATTGCTAATTATTTTTTACAGCAATATTGGATCGTGTTGATACAATATTCTCTATAGATTGTTGCTATATGAGAAATTTCAGTATTGGTAATCATATGTAATAATCTAGAAGGTCCTCTGCTGGATTTACTTATTTCCTGCACTTGCATTGTAATAATGATTGGATGGTGTACCCACCAAAAATTGTATTTTCATTACCTATCAATTTGGTATTGATTCAAATCTGCTTGTTATCTGCCATTTTTGCATTGATCAATCTATCTTTGTAATCTGCAATCTAGCATTGATCATTTGCATTCTATTCACCAATTTGGCATTGATTATAAAATGGACTGCTTGACACAAGTGAATTTGAAATTAATTACATATTCTCCATATCCCTAGTTTCCATATACTCCCCACCTTGGCCACATTAGGATCTTGGTGATCAAAAAGAGCTTGAGTTTGTGTTGATTTTTAAAATTTGGTAAAATCTGTGGTTAACATTCCTACCATGAGCACTATAGAAATAACTTTGTTTCGGTTTTTTAAATGGTTTAGATGACACTTTTAGGGTTAGGGCTCTAGTTTTTGTCATTCCCAGTCAAAGTCAACTAATGCTTTCAAAAATTAATAACTAAAAAACTCCATTTTTGTACACGAGTTAATTACGGATTTGGCCAAGTTCCATTAGGTTTGTTGAGATTTGTCTAGGACAAATATGCCCTATTTTGAGTGTCTTTTGCATTACCACAAGTGGACTAGGTAAGAACCCAACCCAAATCCAAGAAAAGGGTAAATAAATAACATAGTTCCTAAATATAGTTTCAACGGTCAATAGACAAAAGAAAACCCTCTTCAACCTCAGACATAAATTTTAGACAAACAATAAGAAATATTGTAAAATTAATATTTATCATTATGCTTTTCTGCATTCTCATTCCCACATTTTTCAAACTCTTCCATAAGTGTCCTTTTATCTATTCAGAGAAAGTAACAAAGGCCAAATTTCTAAGCTAAACATAGATTTACTAAATAAAGGCATAAGTGTATGTTCTAGAAAACAAACATGGTGGTTAATTTTTTTTTGATTAAAATGTTTGCCCAATCCCAGTCCATACAAACATCAATTGGTTAAATGCAAGTTATCATGTCATTCCTATCCTTTTGTCAAAGACCTATGACATTGAGTTTGTGCAAACCCTATGATATATTTTTCATTAAAATATTTAACCAGTTTGAGCCCATGCAAACATAAGCTAGCTAAATGCTGTGTATCATGTCACTCCCATCCTTTTCTCAATGACACGTGATATTGGGTTCACCCAAAACCCTAATAGAACTCAAAACAATCTGGATCAATTATGGATTTTTCTACAAATTTGTGTCAAGTTCAATGAGAATTCTGCCCCATGCTTGTAGTGACAGATGTTTGTGAAATTATCTTCACTGAATTATTTATGTATGATAGATAGTCCAGAGATTGTTATCTTCAATATCTTCATTAAAAGTGTTTTAAAATCCCTCACCTCGATAGTTGCCATTCCGTGCTTCACACTGGCCATCATGTGCTGCAAAGTGGCTGTTAACAAAACAAAGTCCTGTGTCCCAGAACTGTCAAAATAATTTAAGAGTTTCTTATCAGTTCTTGGCCTGAAGATACTTTATAGATCAACAAATTTCAGAATTCACCGATTCAAGACTCAATGCTCTATGCAATTTAATACAAACCTTAAAAGAAATGCAAACACCTCCTTTATTTGCAATAACATGCCCAACACCAGTTGCTTCACTTCCATTGTCAACATCAGATACTGCTTTCTGGTAGCAACAATTATCATGACACAGTTCAGTTAACACGTCAACCTACAATCACTAGTCAAATCCAGAGAGTTGCGGAAGTACCTCTACATCATCGCGTACAAATACCACCAGGCGCATTTGGCCTCTTGAAGCATAATGGACTATTCTATATTGACTTCCAACATTGTTCCTATCAATAGAAGTGCAAATATAATATTCTCAGGTTAGTATCAAAAATATTTGACTGCATTTACTTTTGAATGATGAAATTTATGAATATAACTTCAAAATAATTGGGACATAACATACAAGAAAATAGTAAATTCTTTAGATACATACTTGCAAGTTTCCAACCAATCCTTCCCACATTCTGTAAATGGTGCCCTTGGTTGATAATCACTCTCCTATTTCAATTGATAAACAATGCAATTAATATGAACAAAATCCAACTGTCAGTGAAATTCTCATGTTAATATTTACAATAATAATATGAATATATGACTTCAAAAACATTACCAGACATATTGTATTATACTAGCATTTCAAGAGAGTAAAAGTTCAGCTACCATATAACCATGGAATTATGTGATTATGGAATGGATTTTCAAAATGGACAATTGCAGAGATTAAAAACCCTCCAAGGAAACATAGATATAAATTATAAATTCAAAACATTTAAACAACTGAAGTGTATCTCATCCACTGGCAAAGAAAATATTCAAACGATTAGACTTTTTTGATGGACAAAAGATTAATATCCTGCAAAACTAACATTGTTGTTAAAAAGGCCAGATTTGTCTAACTTAGTTCTTGAATGATAATCCATTTAAATTCCTCTGAAATTCCAGACATGTAAACAACAGAAAGCAACCTAAAACAAGGGTTCATTCTTTGGTAGACAAACTACAATACAGACAGGATAATCATGTTATGAATTGAGTAATGATAAATACCATATTAACAGTCCTGTGATTAAAATATAAATATTGCATACAAGAGCATGTCCAAAACAATAAGATCCCTGTGACAGATTTACAACCAGCTCATAGCACTTGCCTGTGTTCCAATAGCTACTATTTCATAACGAGCATCTGTTGGAAGCCATGCTGATAAGTCCAGTGGCTGCATAGTGTTATAGTTAACAAGAAAATACTTTAGATTACAACTTTGTTTCAGTTTTACAAAAGAACCTGTCTAAAATCCTAAGATTTGATAAATAATATTACAAAACCAATCTAAATTGGAACAAATGGAACTATGTCGGAATTACATAAAAAAGTAAATAACCCTTTTGAAATATTCTCAGTTAACAAGATTGTTCCCATTTGAAAACTTTCCATCTAATGGAGCAACTTCTGCTTGTCATGAATTCCTTTATATGTAAACTAACTAAACTGGCATAGACATGTCTTCTGATAAAATTAAGTATCGAAATTCCTTAAGCCAATGTGAATTAAATAAGTTAATATATAAAATACCTTTCCAAAATAACACCTTTCATCTCAAAATAATTTGCCTTTATATAAATTATCCATCTCACTATGGAAAAGCAATTTTGAGCTATTCCAAGGATATTAAGTAATTGGTATCTCTTCAATTCTCATGTAGTGTGCTAAAGGTACATAGAAAGCTTAGCTTCTAAAAGGCGTTTATTGCTCCTTTAAAAGAGAAAAAGGTAACAAAACAATTGATGGGGAACTATTTCTGGATTTACCGGCTGGGAATTCCCCACATTCCAAGTTCCAACAAAAGCACGCATCCTCTGTTCTACCTCTTTGGCGCCTACTATAACATGCATCAGAATCTGACATCACATCATTGATTTGATTAGTTTCACAGATCAAAGGAAGACTTGACTTACACAAATTAAGACTTGCATGGTAAAATGCTTACACCGATGCAGGGGTAGGAGATCATAATGAAATAACAATATTTAGTAGCTTAAGGTTAATGACACTGGTAGTATTCCAAATTTCCAACTAAATACAGTGCATTCAGAAAGTCATTATAAGAAAAAGGATTTTCAAAGATCACACCTGCCCTGAACGTTTCTTTCTTCCATCTTTGGAATAAAGGTCATACCACTGTGCCTCCAATACTTTATTATCACCTGAAGATCAAAATTGTTCAAGATGACGTCACACAAATTGTTATGAAAAAGAGAGTTTCAGGGCATCAAGCTTTTTATCCATTGGTACATTGTTCAATGGGCAGGTCATTCCTGAGGATATGCCTGAAAATAAGTCTCTTGCAGCTAAGAAGTGTGAGATATGAAATAATTATTTCCTAAACTTAGGAATAAGCACATGTTCAAGGATGTATTACTTCTACTTTTTCTTTTTGAATTGCAGATGAAGGCATATCAGGTAATTCATCGTACAAAATAATAACTCACTCAAAGTTAAACTTATTTATATGATTGCACTCAGGGTCACCTCTGTTGTTTGCAATAGTATATAATAGCACTCACTTGGGATATCATTTTTGCAGTTTACAATCGCAATACAATTAATGCTCAGTTAGCAATAATGGATATGTTCTAACATGCATGGTGAACACTGAATTCTACATCCATATAGTGCTCAGTTAGCTATAAAGATTATGAATTTAATTTGAAGTAAACATGTTAGAGATATTGCAACAATTACCATCAGTATGCTTCAAAATATTTTCCACAGGCAATTCTTTGCAGGTTCCGATGCAATCCACCAGCCCAAACACACCTTTGCAATAAACTTGAATGGAAAGTACATCACTCTGAAAGCAGTTAAGGATTTAAACTGTTCACTATAATCAATTGAGAAAGGCTAAGAGATTGAGAAAGATTGTAAAATTGAAGAAGAAATTCAACTCCTCAATTCTGTTGTTACACACCTACCTGTGGATCAATCACTTCAAAAGAGAAATCTTGGTTCACTTTCAATGCTCCATCCTGCTCTCCAGTATTCTTAATCTGCAATTTGCATGACAACGTAAGATTTTTGAACAATCAATAAATCATTACTCACATCCTCTTCATGTTGAAATACCAATGGGTTTGGTGGAGGGGGCTACTGATTCTATTTTAAAAGTGCAAGTAATCCATGAAAACTGGCTTGCGGGAGATGAGGGACAACAATATCTTCAACTAAAACATCAAGGCATCTTTTTAAGTAGGAGAGTTTGAGCAGTAGTTTACACTTACGGCACTCACTTGAAATTTTATTTTAATTTAAACTATTCCAAATGGAATGCAGGGGATACTTTCAGGGTTTTCTTTTCCTAAACATTTCCAAACGAAAGTAACAGACTTATAAGGTCCACTAGTGGTTAAGTGTTTAATATGATACTAGTTTTCAAGAAAGAAAATGATAAGAAGCCAAGGTTTTTACTTGCTATTTTGAGTCTTTCCACCATGAAGATGGGGCTTGGTCACCATTATTGGGTAAGTTTTCATCTAAACAGCCATCTAAATTTTGTTGACGGATTCAAACTCACCCCCATGAAGGATAAAGTAAAGAGAGTCAAGTCCTAGGGGCCCAAGTAAGCAAATTTTGCAATGGTGTGGATGCCTTTTGTAAAAAGGCACAAATGTTTGACCCATGGGGGCTAATAATGTGTGACCACCAAGAAAGTAAGAATAAACTCAAGGCTCATTTCAAAACCCATCCCCATTCCATTAACTCAAGGTGTCATGTTCCCTTTTCAAACTGAGGACCCATAGCCTATTCCTTATTTCTCGTAGGCTAAGGGAAATAATTTAATAAGAATATTTTAAGTTAGACCCAATTACTTTATTTGAGAAAGACATCATCAATATTATTATTAAATTAATAAAGTGACCATCTAAATGAGGCATTCTAAGATCTATGTAATAGTTTATTTAAAAAATATTTTTAAACACTTGGAGGGAAAAGAAAATTTAAATTGTGGGTCCAACAGAAGCCTATAAAAGAGAGTGATTTGCTCAAAGAAAATTATCCATTGTCATTGTTTTCAATTCCATTTTTGAAGGTTTAGCATTCATGGACAAAAAAATACTTGGTGTAAGAGATCTAGAGGACAAAAACTCTCTTACATTTAAGGTAATTCCATCCAAGGATCACATTTGTGTTGATTATTCAATTATCTCGAAGATTTCAGTTGTGGAGAATTTAATCAATCAAGTATTTACAAGCAAATCAAACCAATATTTTAGTAATGGCTGATGTGAATGAATTTTCAGACCAACTATATTATTAATACTGTCATGCAAGGTTAGATCTGCTAGTTTGTGAGGTTTTCACTTTTCAATCGTCCTTTTTGTTCGTGAAGAGATTTGAGGGTTTTGTTGCTAAATAAGTTAGGTCTGTTGTTATTGCAAGGGTTTTTCTAATGAACCCTTTCCAAACTAAGGAAATAATTTAATAATGTAATTTAAGTTGCTAAAAAAAGTTATTTCAAAATATTAAAAATACAACTTATATTTTGTTATTAAGTTAAGAAAGCTCCTCAAAGTAATATTATAAAATGATTTTAAAAGGTGACTTAAGTTGTTACAAGGGGGAAAAAATGAAATATTAAAAGTTAAAGGAAACGAAATTCTAGATACTTATTTTGGAAGGCTAAAAACAGCTAATAGGTGATAATAAAAAGAGTTGAGCTTGGGGAAAAGCATACATTGTTGTTGCAAAATCCCCTTTCTTGAAATATTAGCATCTACATTCATCTTTTGGCCAGATGACAAAAACCCTCATGGTATCAAAATCAAAGGAAAAATACCCTCTCAGTTTCCAAATTGAATTTGGGGAAAAAAACCATCTTATCCAACAAAGGCAATTCCATCCAGCGACTGCATTTGTACAAAACTATTGTTTTGGAAGCATATTGTGTTAATTTTGTGCCCTAGATCAGTAATCAGATTTATGTCTTTTAATTATGCCCTAGTTTGTTAATCAGATTTGTAATATTTTATTAAACCATAATTCAGTAAACTCAGAAATGAAACAGACAAACGCAAATACCCTGGGAAAACCTCCAAGGAGGAAAAACCCAGCATTAAAGACCCACGGGTCAGATTATATATTCTCTCTTAATTGAACAAATACAATACTTAGCTTGCTTCTCCAGATCTGATCCCTTTTGTATGTCAGATCTGCACTTCTAAGCACTTCAAGTCTGCACCAAAAGAAGCCTATATCCTCTTGGACAAGTTCACACAATCCTTGACAAGTTCGCACAATCCTTGGATAAATTCGCACTTTTATTAGCAGAGCTAATTTGCTGATTGCATTGATGATTGAATTGTGTTTGCACTTTAACTTTATTTATATGGATCTTTTGACCAAGGTCGGCCTCAATCCTTTTTGGTGCCAATTTATATTTTGTGGCGTGAGTCCTTTTTGGTGTAGCGTGGAGGATGGGGCTGGCCTTGTCTTGGGGCCACGCTACCCCTTAAGGATAGGACCCAATCCTAAATGGGTTCGGATGTTGCCTTAAGGCAATCCGAACCCATCTTTCCCTAGTTATAAACAACACTCCCTCTTTACTAGGGAAGAAGAGAATACATAATTTGAACCTTTAGAGTTCCATCTAGCACACAAGCATAGAATGGATCTAGCACACAAGCATAGAATTACATCTTCCACCTAGCACACAAGCATAGGATGGTTCTAGCACACAAGCATAAAAAGTGTAATACACAAGTGGGTCTTTACATAATTACAATTTTCCATCTAGCACACAAGCATAGATTGGACACAATTCATTCTTGCACACAAGCAAAGAATGATCAAGGTGTTGCAAATAGAGTCACTGAGATTGGAGCTCCCTCTCAATCAGGGTTCCGTTTTCCACAATACCAAGTCTGTCTCTGAAGTATTCGAACTTCACTCTGGATAAGGGTTCGGTAAGGATATCTGCAACCTGTTCATCTGTGCTAATATACTTTAGCTGAATGGTGCCTCTTTGCACCTCTTTGCACAATATCCCACAGTATCCATCTTGTAATGCCTATGGAGGATGACTTCAAACTTTAACATGCACACTTGCCAGTCATGAATACATACACAATTTATTCATGCACATCATGGAGTCTTTCCATGCCATCGATCACGCATATCCATCATTCATTGTCTTTACCTCAGTCTTCTCCCAAAGAAGAATGTAACATCATAATCTTCCATCTTGCACACAAGCAAGAAATGGAATAGACATAATCAAAATATTGTAGTCTTCCATCTTGCACACAAGCATTGAATGGAACTACATAACATAGTCTTCCAGCTCGCACACAAGCATAGACTAGATCCACCTTACATTGCCCGCAAAGGGTGGAGAGGATCTTTTCTACCATTTTACATTGCCCGCAGAGGATGGTTGATACAACACAATGTATCACAGAGGTTGAGACTCCCTCTCAACCAAGGCGGTGTTCTCCACAGCTCCAAGTCTATCTCAAGCTTCAAGAGACTTGGTCAGAACATCTGCAACATAGGATTGTCCTACCATAAAACATTGAATTGTCAGGCATCAATATACAACCCTGATAATAAATCAAAATAGCACAACAAGAATTTTGAGAAACCACACTGCTTCTCTTGATGCAACACTTGCAACAATGTATTTATCTATAGTAATACTTAATGCAACTGAGGACTGTCCCTGTAGGTCCAAGAGATCGCAGTGGGTGAATGCTTGAAGAGTTTTCCTTGTCCGTAATACTTCTTGACAAATCTGAACTTAAGCAGCTTCAACCCATAATCAACTGTGCCTTGCAAATATCTTAGGATGTGCTTGGTTGCAACACGATAAACATGTTTGGGCAAGCTCATGAACTGACTGAGAGCATTCACTGCAAGGCATATGTCTGGTCTAGTGTTAACTAGATACATCAGTGATCCAATCAACTGCCTGTACTCTGATGGATCTACAAAATCAGAGTTAGCTGCAGAAACACTTAACTTCTTTAAGTTAGATTCCATAAGAGTAGACATGGGTTTACAATCCATCATTCTAAATCTTTTCAAAATATCAATAGTATACTTTCCTTGACTTAGAAAAATTTCGTTAGACCTTTGCCATACTTCTAGACCTAGAAAATAATGCATTAAACCTAAGTCCTTCATTTCAAATTCTGAAGCTAGTTCTTTCTTACATCTAATGATAAGTTCATCTTTACCAGTAAGAAATGAATCATCCACATATCGAACTATAATTAGCATTTCATCATTGGATGACTTAAAGTAGATGTTAGAGTCAGCATCATTTTACAAAATTCTAAACTTAACAAGTATTCTTTCATACCAAGCACGAAAGTCCTGTTTGAGGCCATACAGGGTTTTCTTCAATCTGCACACCTGAATCTCATAACCCCATAAGATATACCAAAATAGCTGAAACTCCCTCTCAGTAGCAGCTGTGTCCAATCACAGCTTCCAAAGTACTTGAACTTCCTTTGAGTGTATGCCCATCCCAATAATTTCCCTTGAAGATTTAGTATGCCCTGTTTCAGAAGCATTCCAAGCCACTGAAAGATCCAATCAATTTCCTGTACTCTGGGATAGGAAATCATACTCTATGATGAAATTGAAAAATGCTTGACTCAAGAAAAGAATTACATGCTAATACTCATAATAAAAGGTAATCAACCAACATAGGTTAGAGTATACCAACTCAGAAGGAGGCGCTCCTCCTTAACTTCTGCACAATCAATCTTTTATGTTAATCTCAAGGATCCTGTCCATCTATCTTTCAATAAGGTGGACCCATAGCACAATTGTTGAGATAAGATGAGGATAAATTCCATCAAGAGATTACACAACAAGATTGCCAATAAATGTTATCGATAGAAAACGAAAATCTTAAGAAATCAACAATACATTCTAACTTCTACTATGTAGGAAAGAGCATCATCATAACCAATTAACTGAAAGCAACCTGTCATGCAATTATTTTAACAGATAACTGACACATAATAAAACTGCATTTGTCACAACATTTAATGACATGAGCTCGAATGCAACAGGGATGATATAAGGATGTTAACTCGGGACAACACAAGCACAAACTTGCTTGCAGACCTACAAGGATAAACACCTATCACAAGGAACCTCAAAACATGATTGGCCCAACACAGGTTAATTCAAAGAGAATATCATTTTCCTTTCACACAACCCAACAAGGGTTTTACAAAACTAAGTAAACACAAACCCATAAGAAGCAAATGAAACCCTTATTATTACAACTTGACAAAGAAACCCCATGTAAACAAATTGACAAAGTTATTCAACAGGAATACTTAACCTTCAATTATCATAAAGTCTCTCATCACAAAGTTAATAAAGAATTCAGAAAAATACACCTGTTGATGTTTAGATAACACTCACACTGGAAACGAAAGCTTCCCCAAAAGAAACTATCTTTGCAGTCTATCTTCAAAAGCCATAATTCACAATCTCCTCTTGATGTGCCTTAGCACAGTCAACTAGGGTTTGAAGATTGGTGGGGAATACAACTCATTTTGTTAGCAATACAAAATAGCAGTTGCATGTCTAGTAGCAAATAAATCTACCATACCATCAAAGATTCAATCATTATTAAAATTGGATCGGATCACATCAAGGGTTAAGAATCATGAAATATATACCAATCTAGGGTTTAGACCAATTCTGAAAATCAACAACTCTGAAGGTCTGAATAAGGTAATAACTCCACAGTATACACTTTGCATTCTAGAGATCTGAAAATCTGAAAGGAGAAATATCAGTTACTTCCTTCTTTGGTTCTTCACTCGAATCTCCACAATGAATTAAAGAATGACTCCTTGATGAGGACCCGATGATGCCCTCTAACTTCACCCCTGTCATTATCTTAATAAAAGACGAACAGCAACCTGAAGGTAAGAGCTTACTGAAATCTAAGGGTTAGTATAACCTTAGCTCTGATACCATGTTAATTTTGTGCCCTAGATCAGTAATCAGATTTATGTCTTTTAATTATGCCCTAGTTTGTTAATCAAATTTGTAATATTTTATTAAACCATAATTCAGTAAACTCAGAAATGAAACAAGTAAACAAGAGACAAACGCAAATACCCTAGGAAAACCTCCAAGGAGGAAAAACCCAGCATTAAAGACCCACAGGTCAGATTATATATTCTCTCTTAATTGCACAAATACAATACTTAGCTTGCTTCTCCAGATCTGATCCCTTTTGTATGTCAGATCTGCACTTCTAAGCACTTCAAGTCTGCACCAAAAGAGGCCTATATCCTCTTGGACAAGTTCGCACAATCCTTGACAAGTTCGCACAATCCTTGGATAAATTCGCACTTTTATTAGCAGAGCTAATTCACTGATTGCATTAAAGATTGAATTGTGTTTGCACTTTAACTTTATTTATATGGATCTTTTGACCAAGGTCGGCCTCAATCCCTTTTGGTGCCAATTTATATTTTGTGGCATGAGTCCTTTTTGGTGTAGCGTGGAGGATGGGGCTGGACTTGTCTTGGGGCCACGCTACCCCTTAAGGATAGGACCCAGTCCTAAATGGGTTCGGATGTTGCCTTAAGGCAATCCGAACCCATCTTTCCCTAGTTATAAACAACATATTGCAGATTTCTGATGTTGTATCGAACATGGAAAGATTTCGAGGTTCAGGTTGTTAGTTTCAATTATATTGTGAGTTATTGAATTTTATGTAATGAGCTACCCCTGTTTGCATCCAATTTTTTTTGCAATTCTTTCCCAAAGTTTAGAGAACTGTCATTAAGACAAATAGTTTGTGTGCATTCTGTATCTCAGAGTTCTCTGATTGATCTTGATTCCAATTTAAATTGTTTATACCCAGATTTTCACCTTTTCCTTCAATGTTAGAGAATGACCATTTTGACAAACCATTGTGCCAATTCAAATTTGATTAACTGAATGTGTATTACAGAAATAATACATGAACAAAATGACCATTTTTAACCAACAAATATGAAAGATGAACATTAAAGTAACAACTAAAACAATCCAATTCTCATTGCAACAAGATAGTTGTTTAAATGGAAGAGTTTAGATATGAGATTCCACAATTTCTGACCTCTGATTGCAGCAGATTAAGAGCATTAACAGAAATATATAATTTGTAAAAGATTAACTTCATCTGCTTGACTTCAACATATATCCTGGATTGACATGCTCCACATAACATCACTCAGCAAGGCCACTAAGCTATACTGTAATGTCCCCAGTTTGAAATAAAATTTAATAATAAATGATAATAATAAAATTAAAATATTTAAATTAAATTAAAATATAAAATAATATAATTAAATATGATTAATTAAAAATTAATAAAGTTAATGAAAAGTCAAAAGACATGAAAGGAAAAGTTGTGACTCCCTCAACAATGAGATATAAAAGGGAGAAGAGAACCTCATTTGAGAGGGGGAATAAATTGGGAAATGAGAAGTGCAGATCTGATTTAAATAATAAGTGCAGATCTGATTATGAGAGGTTGTGTCCCTTTCAAATGGTAGAAATAATGAAGAGTTGCACTCTTTCAAAGGGTGCTAATGGTGAAAGGGTATGTCTCTTGCCAAAGGGCATACATGATAAAGAGGTGTGACCTCTCCCTCAAATTGAGAGATATAAAGGAAAGGAATCAAAGCATCCACTAACATCACGATCGATCAGTCCAGATCAGAACTGTTGTTAGATCACAGTCCATATATATTTTTTTTTTATATAATACTTATAGAAGGGGGTTGATTGTATTCTTTCGGTGGCATTATAATAACTAATTGACCGATCAAGTATTGTGAATTATATTGGATACTAACTAAATGGTTAATGAATGTTAAGCGATCATTAGAAAGGGTGCGATTGTTATTATTATTTTTTTCCGAAAGGTCATGCTGCAGGTTAAGGGAGGGCAGCGACCTTTCCAAGGGGTTGCTGCCACCAATAGACGTGGCTGGAAGTGCACAACTCTCCATCCATGATGGATGGGATAAATACCCCAGCAATTGTGGAAAAGGGGGGGAAGAAAGTAACACGGGAAGCCTACATTCTGTCACCAATACGATCAGCCAGAGATTCAAACTGTATGAACTCTGCTATTTCTTTCAGGAAGATAAGAAGATCCCCTTCCTAAAACCTTCTTGACAGTTAAGGAAGTATAACCTAGGATAGAATAAGAGCCATTTAGGAAGAGATAGTTTTGTCTCTTAATCGATTTAGTTAAGTTATAAATATATTGGAAATCGATTAATTATGGTTAAAACTGTCTTGAACCAAGTAGGGGACATTACAGAGGAATCCAGAGAGAGATTCATAGGGAATCTCTTAGAGACAATATATATATTGTAGAGGTTAACCATATGCATATGTTAGAGATAGAGAAGTTTGAGCAGGGGTGGGATCTCTGCCAAGCTTTGAGACCATTAATGATTTTACTCATTAATAGAGATCCCAAAATAGAGACCTTAGGAGGACGACATCCTGGGTTGCTCCTAACTGAGAAATATTTCTCAATAGAGGGTTGGGTCAATCCAGGTAAGGTCCAACTGAGTATGTATCTTTTTTTTATAGATAACAATAAATTTAGTTAGCATTATTTGTTAAATATGTAGAATAACGTATAGCATTCTTTCTTGTATAATCACACAAATAAATATATATGTTTAATTATCTTTCATATTGTTTGTATACTAACGTGTTTGTAGGACTTGAACGCCAAATAATCCAATCCCCAACAGGGAACATTACATATACCCAGGTATGAAGATATTGCTGCAAAGGAGACTTTTCTTCCCAACATCTCCTTGTAGGTGAATTTGTACCTTAAACCCAATCATAACACCATCCAGCAGGTAGTGACCAGCTTCAACAGTCTTACACCCTTTTTCAAAGTTGATTTATGTATTAGCAGGGTCCATGGCCTGCCCCTATGCAGTATCCAGCAATCTAACTCATCCAAACTTTCAGTGACACCACTTATATTGGTAACTTGTGACCACGACTAAGTCACCACCAACCATACAACTCAAGAAGGATGAAATTCATTGTCAAGAATGCACTTAGAGGCTCGTGCAACAAAGAAAAGTTAGCAGACTCCATCACACTGAATTAATACCCTAAATTGAAGGCTTGAATCTTCTCTTCTAGCTCATGCCAGCCAAGTAAGAGTCATACATTGTATAAATTCATTGGCAATTTGTCCACAATCCCTTTGGTTTATATGTTGCTAACTTCTCTATTTTTCCAAATCATCCCAAGACCACAAGGAGACAAGCAAAATTATGCCCCTTTTGTCTTATGTTTCCTCGGCTCTTGCAAATCCCGTGTCACCACAAAGAGGGTCACTAACTTCCACCAAGCACCACTAAAGACAAAAAACAGTTGTGCCTAGCCTCCCTTTACTCTTGTGTTGAAATTTCAAGGTTTTAAGCTAATTAATACTTGCCTCAAACTCCTTATGAAGACTTGGGAGGCCACATCAACTTGAAATATGCGTTTGAAGCCACCAATACAGCAAATTGCCCCTACCTTGCATAAGTTTGGAAATATATGACCTCCGCTTCAGGTCTCCATATGGCTGGTATAACCAGCAAAATAGTTTTTAGTTTTGATAATTTACCTCTATCATAGTGACACACTACACAAACTCTAACTTCAAATCATTTGCATACATAGTATAAAAATATTATTTTGCCAGTAAACCTGATATAGCTTAAGCCTTGCAAACCTAACAATCTGGAAAATTGGAATGATAAGTTGATTTCTTTGAATCCCACAAACTTCAATTGAACCCACAATCCTCTAAAGCTTGAACTAATACTTTGATTGAATCTCACCGCCTCGACAACTGAGGATCTCTCACCACCATAACCAATGTTCTACAAGAGGGTTTTCATCCTCCAAAATGCTAAGACAAACCTTGTTCGATCTCACAAACCCACAAGGTTTTCACCAAAGAGGAATAACATAAACTATGTAATGTCCCCTCTCTAATCCTAGGTAGTTGGTGATCGTTATCCTATCCTCTGGTTCCCTGTAGGCTAATGTGTGTGGTTAGGGGGGCTTTTGGATCCTGTGACCCTACAATTCTGTCTTTTAATTGTTTGTGGTTGGTTTTGAACTCAAGCTTTAGTGTGTTAATAATGTCTTCAGATTTAATTTTGGACTTTGGTTTGAGCTCCACATTTCTTGGAAATTATGTTGATTTTTAGTAAGTTGCTATTTTTAGCTCCATCTGACTTCCTCCTTGTCAGTAGCACCCTGACACCTTCAATTTTTCAATTTGATGATCAGTTGTCTATTTCGCAATTAAGTGGGGTCAATTATTTATTAAATGTTTAAGTTTAATGTTATGCATCTTTTAGCATTTAATTATTAAATATTTGAATATGACTTTGGTTTGAGCACCCGAGTAATGAAAAAAGTGAAATATTTCATTTTTTAATAAAGTCAATTTAAAAGTGGACGTGGAGTTATTTAGGGAGACATATGGGGATTAAAATATTAATTTATTTCTCCCATGTTGGCTTGGAGTTTGAGGAAATAAAAG
This sequence comes from Cryptomeria japonica, assembly GCF_030272615.1. NCBI lineage: Eukaryota > Viridiplantae > Streptophyta > Pinopsida > Cupressales > Cupressaceae > Cryptomeria > Cryptomeria japonica. Next base: position 355,376,855 of record NC_081408.1, on the reverse strand, counting down.
GGTCTTTAATTCATTTTGTTTGGTTATGCATGTGTGAACATTCTTGGGAGAAGAAATACTGCAAGGTTTTATAGAAGCTCTTGGAAGATGAAATCCTTCCTTGGGATCATAATCTTCATGGGTGAAAGATCTCTCAAGGGTGATTTGTTGTTAGTCTTGTTTAGAGGCTAAACTTGGTAATTAATGTTGGTGACTTTGTTAAGTATTTTTGATGTTGGGGTTTGCTAAAATGAAGATCTCAGCTTTTTGAATTGCAAAAATGATCTCTATCTTTAAGAGGGTTTCTCAAATTTGCACAAGGTTGAAGAGGCAAGATTTGCAAGTCTTGAGTGTGTTGTACAGGTTTTTGCAGAGCGAAGAACCCAAGTATTTGGTTGAATTGGGATTTTGAAGCATTTTGTGCCTATGGATATTCATTCAGAGAAAATATATTATCTTGCGACCTTGAATGGATTGGTTTCCACTCCTATTTTCTTGGTTTTGATTTTATTTTACTCAATCACCCAACTTATTGGCCGCTGGGCTTTTGGAAGGGAACGACTAGGTTTATTGGAGTACATTTTCTGGCTTTGTTGGGAGACTTTGGGTCTTTCATAAGTGGCATCCAAGCTTAAATCGATTCCAATGAGTTTTCCTTGTAGATTGATGAGTTTGAAAGTGCCCTGCATCATATTTTTATCAATGTGTTTGTGTGTCAAAAATAAGCTACAACAAAGGTATATTGCTAATGTATTGGAATATTTAAGATCATTCCAGAAGTTTGAATACTGCAAAATATTTTTGAGTGCTTTTAAAATGATTGCATCTATTTGGAGGTGACATATTAGCTTTATTGCGTGCTTGAGAGAGGTTGTTTCAAGTTCCAAGCAGGTGTCCATGCTTCTGTTTGCAAAGTAACCTGATCAGAAGTTATTTCCTGCTCTGATTCTTCAAGAAGACTGACCTTTCGAGGTACTCTTTAATGTTTGTAATTACTAAATTGATATCAAAACATTTATTTTGTAATTATCATTTCTAACAATGAATATGCTTCAAGCTATGCAAAGAATTTATGAATGATTGCAGAATCTCTGTTTAAACCAATCAGCAAAAAACTTATCCATTTTGGTCACACACATTTCAAATTGGCACAAAAAATTCAAAAGAAAGAATCGGGATTAGACACTACAATCTGCATGATGCCAAATGAGCCCCTCGAAATGCCTTATATACTTTTTCCCTCAAAACTCTCGGAAACTACAATTTAAAATTCACCTTTTCAATTAAAACTCCATTTTAGATTTACAAAGACACTTTTGTTAAAATAATGAGAATTTGATACCAAAGGTTCCCATTTTATGCATCCATGATTTAAAACTTTTCCTCCTGGTTCCGAAGAGCTATAACACTAAGGTGCTTATAAAATATTTTGACATAATTTAAGCAACCTTAGTAAAATAATTAAAATAAAGCCATTAATGCACCCATTTTGTGGAAACTACCGAAAAGCATCGGAATTGAAATTTGACTACATCAGAGTGATCCCAATGATGAATAATGAGAAACGAAGCCAACCAACTAACTTACTATAAATAAACACACTCTCCAAGAATCTTGTAGAACACACTAGAAGCCTAAAATGACATCAAAAAGCGTCATACGAGTCCTCTAGACCATTAGAGCTCGCTGGTAATATAAAATAACCCTTTGGGAAAGACAGGCACCCACTAAGAAAGTCAGAGCCGGCTGCAATGAAAGAGAACCCTAAAATGGGGATATTGTAGTCCTTCCCCCTCAAAGATTGCTTGTCCTCCAGAAATTCCTGCACAACACCAGAAACACCAGACTAATCCGAACTGCAAACTAATGTGATCCCAAGGTCCTATGTGATGCAGGAGCATCGGTGTAGTTCTTACCAGTTTGAGCAATTATCAGTGGAATTTCTTGGAGATCGTGGCATTTCTTCATGTTTGAGAGTTTAGCGTTGTGGATTTGGATTTATCACCTGGAGTTCGTTGTCTTTATCATATTCGAGATTCATGGCATTTGGATTTAATTCTGGTGAGATATTGATTCCGGTATTGGCCCGGTGTTGATGTTTTCTTACTGGTTAGTCTTGCAATGTGTTGAGCGAAGATGATTTCGGGTTGTGGTTGATTTTCGTGACTTGCGGATCGTCCGGAGACGTTGTTTTGGGCCTTGGCCAATATTTACGGAGGTCCGTGTATCGTTTTATGCCTTTTTGTGATGTTCTTAGTGATTTAAGCCGACATGTTACCGTTAGCACATTTCATTATGAATCGGCTGGTCTTTGGCCGACTTGACCGATTAATTATTGCTTGCAGATGGTATAAAGGGAAGGTTTAGAGATTGATTTCAAGAGGAGGACAAAAGAGAGAAGACAGAAGATAGAAGACAGAAGTGAGATCAAGCGAAGATGTAGATACCGGCGAGATTCTAGTCCAGTAGGACTAAAGCCGGAAGGGCTGAAGTCCAGATCAGTGCTGAACCAGCAGACTGTTGCCAATTGATGAATTCATGAGTAGATGATCAGCGGATCTTATATTTGTATTATAAGCATTGTTTGTAATCCTAGGCTGCACTCCAGCATGTGGCATATGTAATTCATTGATCTGTTACAAGAATTGTTCATACTATTTACCGGTTATGTGTTTTGTGGTGTTACCGGTTGCTCTTTCTGCTTTATTTGGTGTTGTGTTACCGGTTACTGGTATCTGTTAAGGTGTTTTGTGTTTAGGCTGCAAGGCGGGGATGTCCTTCATTGGATCTCCCTACCTTGACTGCATCACTATGTCAATCTCAAAAAGAACTGTAATGTCTCATTTTAGGAACAATGCAAGATAACCACAAAATGCAATGCTTTGAAACCACTTGTAATGTCCCCTTATGTTATTATTTATGAAGTAGGAACATTTAACTTATAAGAATCAATTATAGGAGAATTCTTTCCTCAATTTCACTATTAATACTAATAAATAATGATAATCAATGCAAGAATGATTTGGTACACATTGATATGAAGTCAACATCACTGCTATCTCTGATTTGATAATTAGGTGTATGCAAAATGATCTTGATATATATATATATATACACATATACATATATAGATATACATATACATATACATATACATATATATACATATAGATATACATATACATATATATACACATATAGATATACATATATACACGTATAGATATACATATAGATACATATAAAAACGTATATATATACACACACACACACATATATATATATAGATATATATATACAGATATATATATACATACATATACATATATATACATATATGTATGTATATATATACATACATGTATGCATATATATACATATATACATATATGTATGTATGTATGTATGTATGTGTGTGTGTATATATATATATGTATGTATGTATGTGTGTGTGTATATATATGTGTGTATGTATGTGTGTGTGTGTATACATATATGTGTGTGTATATGTATGTATGTATGTATGTGTGTGTGTGTGTATATGTACGTATGTATGTGTGTGTGTGTGTGTGTGTATACATACTGATCAAGATCGTTTTGCATACACCTAATTATCAAATCAGAGATAGGTGCAATGCAACCAACGTTATGTATAGATGGATTATCTCCGCTCTTCCTAATATATTTGATGATGTTTATGCAAGATGATCTCTGCTCTGCAACTTCACTATGTCTGATATAGCAGTGTAGAAATAGCTGTAAGCTAGATGTTTCAATCTGCAGATTTAGATGAGATTTCTGCTCTTTCTAATATGACAATTGTTGAATATATGCTTTGAATCTCCTTCTTGAATTATAGCAATCATGTTTGGAAGCTGTGTCTGATTTGACAATGGTATTATGCAGATAAACTTTCCCTTTCACCCAAATCAATGAAGGATGAATTGCTGTCTCATATTTATACTTGACAAATATGCAACTGTCTTGTTGCTATTTCTGATATAAACTTTGATGTATGCAACTAATATGCCAAAGGCAAAATGCTCAAGAGAGCAGATCCAAACAGGATACAAATAAAGAAGACAAAATCCAAATCAATCATGTTTTTGGGAATGAGTATTGATCTACTAAAGTATCAAGCTTTAGGTTGAGAAGTGTCCCTTCTTTGCACCCTTATTGGAAATTCTTCATTGCATCCTTTGTGGATGAGACATGAATGGGGAAAGCAGGTACAAGCAGCCAAGCAAGCAAGAGGGGTGTGATAGACATCCCCTTGGGCTTGGTGTAGAAATGGCTTTGGGCAGACCCATCATGTCTCTTCCACAAAACACTAATGTGCTTAGTAGGATTATTAGTAATCTATGATTATGATTAATTTACCTAGCCCTAACAATTTAGTATATATATATGTATATTTGCATATGTTGTTCGTGTTGTGGTTGTAGGATCCAAACCTAGGATCAAATTATTAAAGAGGTGTTTATCTGGTAATATGTAACCCTAACCATAACCCTGTTGTGCGTTATGCACAACCCACCCCATCTTGGACATGGGACCCCATAGTTTGGTCTGCCCGATAGAGAGAGTAGAGTGAGCTTTGTGAATGGATTTCATTTTTATTTTATTCCCCAAATCTGCCAGAATCGCCCCCGACATTTTTAGCCGCCAAAATCCCGAAATTGCTTGGCAAGGTTAACGAGTAAGGAAGAATTTGGTGGTTTTGGTCTGATTGCAAGATAGAATAAAAGAGCAAGAGTTTTCTTACCCTCATCCAAATAGCTGAATTCCCCAAAGACAGGTTAATGAGCTAGGTCGAAAATCGTGCATTTTGCTCCAAAATCACGACTTTCATAGGAAAAGAGCCCGAATCATAACCAAAATCGCACGTCTAAGTTCACAGGTCCAAGTTTTGCATCAAGGTGAAAGGGCGTTAGAGGAAAATCACAAAAAATCATCAGTTAGCCCGAAATAGAGTAAAGCGACACAAGCGAAGGCATAAAATCACGCGATTAAACCTAAATGGCCGAAAAAGCACAAGCAATCCAATATCACGCAATTCATCCCAAAGGCCTGAATTTCTTACAAAGGGTGTTTTTGCGAAAATCGCTCAAAATAATCTAAATGGCCGAAAGAGGAGACACAAATATAAGTCGTGCGATTTGTCGAAAAATACCCTAATTCTCATGTTGCAGAGGGCAAAGAGGAATCGCGCATTTCCTCAAAAATGGTCGATTTTCTTCCGAAGGTGAAGGGCCAAAAGAAAATAAAGTTCGGCAATTTAACGATTTTTGCAAATAGGATTCTGCCTTGAACCAAAAATGACAAAAATCACACATTTCTAATAAAGTAACCCATGCCACTTAAAATACCTGATTTTATCAAAAAAAATGAAAGGGCATTTTAAAAGTTCAATAATTTAAGCAAATAAAGCTAAAAACAAATCGCTCATTTCTTATAAGATAGCCGAACTTTATGCCAAAGTAAAGGACATCGCACATTTTGACTAAAATGTCCGATTTTTACTAAAGGCTAGTGTTTTAAAAGTTTAGAAATTGCTTAAAATGAAAATCGCACATTTCACCTTATAATGCCTGAGATTTTGCCTAGGCAAATAATGTAGTGTTTTAAAATAATTTTTGCATTTACACCTAAGGGATGAGTTTTCCCCTTACAGTGAATCGTCCACATAAAAAGACACAAGAGGGGATCCAGGTTAATATTGATTGTTTGTAGATTGATGTTGCTGAAAAATATGAGGTGGCAACCTAAAACGCGAATCAGAGACCTGATCGCGATTAAAGCCGGAAGCGAAGATGCAAGAACGTGTTGCAGAGAGCAAAGTTGAGGTGATAAAGTATGGGGAAGCGCGCCACTGCCGAACAACAAGTTGGAGCCCCAGCAAGATCGAAGACAAAGAACACTCAAAATGCTACAAGTATATGCATTCTCAGAAATGCATAGCTAGAATTAATTCCAAAAAAATAGTTTAAAAACTGAACTGTTTAAATGTAAAAGGACTACCTATGGACCCCATCTAATGTATTTAAAACAAAGGGGGTACACAGGTCAGTTATCTCCAACTACCAAATTGACCGAATTAATGCCAAACAGTTGTAGGTAGTTGAGAAAGTAGTTAGGGGGATAACTAAAGATTAACTAGGCAAGAGTTAAAGCTACCAGGTTCTAGAACGCAGATCAAAACTGTTGGATGCAGTCAATCTTGGCTTCTGGTTCAATTTGTAAAATCTAGAAAAGGCAAGATGCCTCTCATTGTAAAGAGTTAGAGAAGGTTAGATTTTAGTAGTTAGACCGTTAGGAGTAGAATAGAACTGCTGCAGAAATTGTTGTAATGGCAACCGAAGCAAATATATGAACATTGAAATATGGTGTTAGTCGTCTTGGTTTCCCTTGAGTTAGTTAGTTAGAGTTGAGCGATTTTAACAGCATAGTGTGAGGGTATTTGATGCATTTCAGGTTCATACCATTGACGATCTATTGATTGTAGGTCACCATGCATGGTTAGTCTAAACCCAAAAATGTGCTTAGTTCAACTATAGGTGTTTGTTTTAGACTGCACCAAAATTGGGTGCCTAGATGAATCCCCATAGTCTGAAAATTCATTCATCCCCTTGGAGCTTGCACTGTTCTTGTCAAGTTTTGTGGATGTCTCTAGCGAAACAAGAACTGGTTTATTGAAATCTGTCTACCCACTGCATTAGTTGTTATCATCACTATCCTTAGGATCCATGAACCCTTCCCTTTTGATTTTATTTCGCAGTCTGAGAATCGCAGCATCGTTAGATGCAGACCAGCTTGTTGCAAACGTAAGGCCCCTTGTGTTTCCAACAAAACACATCAAACCACTGAGCTATCCCGCAGTCATGACCTGACATTTGGAACCTTGAGGTTGTCCCCTTTGATCACTTAAAACAACATTAGGGATTCCTTATACAAGAGAGGATAGGAGACTCAGCCAGAACATTCTATTCTGCATTGATCGGAAGGAGTTGTAGTAATACAGTTTTAGCCACGTCAACAAACCCTAACCCTAGCTTGTTGCAATTGTGATTTTTAGGGCAAATTAGGAAGGGGCATTACATCATCATCTTTTAGCCCTCGATCAAATTTAGTTCCATGCATTATTTTTTCTGATTCACATACAAGATTATGTCTCTCTAAAACAGCTTCCTCAATGCCATTCTCTATGCATAAGTCTTGAGATAAAGCTAGGACAGCATTATAATCAAAAGGAAATTTATCCCAATATGGTTCCTCATCATACTTAATTGCCAACACAACCGAATCCCAAGGACTTAAGGGTTGGTTGCTTTGTTTAGAGAATATTTACCTCATGTGTGATTGAATCTCTAAACAAATATCTCTTCAAGTCAAAGAGATTGAAACTATCATAATTACTCCTCTCCAAAGGCTCTATTTGGAAATCCAACCAATATCCATGAAACCAACATCACTAGAATGAGACAAGTGATCATCATCACTAGTTGGTTTGGAGACTTCATCATATTTGCCTTCAACCTGCTCTCTTCTAAGGGTGCATTAGTGATCTCAACTATCCCAACACTAATACTAGTGTCATCAAGAAGGTCGATAGTCTTAGAAATATCACTAGAAAATCTGAATTTGAACCCAAGGCTGTTATTTGTCTTTTAATTCATGCACAATCTCATTAACAGTAATTGCATGCATGTCTAATGAGTCATCTTGCGGCTCTATCATACATCCTCATGGAGTAAGGCAATCTCTCCAACCACATGCTCCTACCAAAAGATGCTCAAGAACTTGCTTTCTTTTTCCCTAACGATATTCTTGGGCAACCCATGAAACTTGAAGATCTCTCTAAAAAACAAATCTCCTACCTGTGCTGCTGCATCAGTAGCTAAAATGGCAAAGAAGTGTGCAAATTTAGTCAACCCGTCAACCACCACATAAATGCAATCTTTACCTTGTACCTTAGGTAGCCCTGCAATGAACTCCATAGAGATTGATTCCCATTTCTAATTCGGAATGGGTAGGGGCTGAAGTAAACTAATGGATAAGTACGTTCATTCTTATTCTGCTAGCAAGTGGGGCAATTTTTGATGAACTTAAGGAATTCATTTTTAAGTCCTTTCCAAGGAACCTCTCCTAGATCTACCTATAAGTTTTATGAAACCCAAGTGACCAGCCATAGGTATGCATCATGAAAAGTTCTCATTATCTTCACCTTAAGTTGTGAAGAAGGCACCAAATAGATTCTATCCTTGTATATAATCAACTCATTAACCATTGTATACCTATCATCATGAAGTATGCCCTCTATAACTCCTGCTGCCCATGGGTTTTTGGCATACTCTACTACAATTAACTCTCTCCAATCAGCAGAAATCTTTGTCAAAGAACATATGTGAGGTCTCCTATAAAGTGCATCAAGAACTATGTTTTTCTTTCCCTTGACATAAACAATGTCAAAATCCTATGCTTGCAACCTGCTTACCCACTTATGTTGCATGTCATTGAGATCCTTTTGGTTCATGAAGTATTTGATGCTATTGTGGTCTATTTTGATGATGAACTTGCCCCCAACTAGATATGGTCTAAATTTGGCCAAGGCATGCATAATGGCCAACATCTCTCCACCATACACTGGGTAGCTCCTCTCCACACCTCTCAATTTCTTGCTCTCGAATGCAATAGGGTGCTTCTCCTATATCAAAATCGCTCCTATACCCTCTCTTGAAGCATCACTCAAAAGGTTTGGTAAAATCAAGCATTGCCAACACTGAAAATGTAGACATCACCTGTTTGAAGTGCTCAAAACATTTTTGTGTTCAATCTAACCACTTAAAGGCTCCCTTCTTAGGGAAGTCTATACGTAGGGTTGTTGTCTGTGAGAAGCATTTGAAAAACCTCCTATAGAATCCTCAAAGACCAGAGAATCCCTTAAGCTGTGTGAGATTTGTAGGAGGAGGCCATTTGACAATAGCCTTAATCTTCTCAGGGTCCACTCTTACTCCCTCTACATTGGTAATGTGACCCAAATAGAGAAATTCTATCATCCCAAAGTCACACTTAGACTCTTTAGGATAAAGAGATTCACTCTCTAAAATGCTCAATACCTCCTCGAGATGTTGCATATGCTCCTCCCAAGTCTTACCGAATATCAAGATGTCATAAAAAAGGCAAAACAAATTTCCTTAATTGCTTTCTAAACATTTGATTCATACAACTTTGAAAAGTAGATGGAGCATTAGTTAACCCAAAGGGCATTACTAGGAACTCGAAATGCCCAAAGTGACACCTAAAAGCCATTTTCTCAATGTCCTCTTTCCTCATTCAGAACTGATAGTATCCTAACCTCAAATCTATCTTAGAAAAGTACTAAGCCCCATGCAACTCATCAATCAATTCATTTATTTTGGAAATTGGATACCTGTTCTTGATTGACTTTTTATTCAGGGCCTTGTAATCAATACACATCCACATTGTTCCATCTTTTTTCTTTACCAAAACTATTACCGATGCGAATGGGCTCTTGTTGGGTCTTATATGCCCCATCTCTAGTAACTCCTTAATTGCCTTTTCTATTTCATCCTTATGCCTCTTAAGATGTCAATAAGGAGTGGTGAATTACTAGTTTGGCTCCCTACTCCAACTCAATGACATGCTCTATTCCCATCTCATGAGGAACTCTACAAAGGATACTCCCGAACACCTTGCCATGCTTAAATAGAGACCTATAAAAATTTGGATGCTAACTACTCTTTTGCTGATCTGAAACTTCAAGAATTGTTGGCATGATGAGACATTCTACTGCCCACTCTACATGATCATGTCTAATCAACCACTCCATCCTCTTAAGTAATACCACTCTAGGCCCTCCATCTAAAAGTCCCCTAAGTACCATTTTCCTCCCTTGGTATTTGAATCTCATATCCAGCTTCTATAAGTTGAAAGAGAATTCTACAAGTGACAACATCCATGTCATACCAAGAATAACATCATCGTCCCTCATATCAACCACATACAATTCATCTTTCAGCTCATAATCACCTAGCTATATACTCAGAGTGGAAATCTTACAAGTACAAAGAAGCTTATGCCCACTAGCTACCATCACTCTGAATCCATCATGTCCTTCAGTTTGTAACCCCCTCTTAGCTACAAACCTCTCATTAATGAAATTATCTATAGTCCCAATATCTATCAAATCAACTACGCACTACCCCTGTATTACACCTCTTACTTTGAAAGTAATTGCCCTTTGAATACTAGTAAGTTGTGTGATTGTCCTACCATCCTTAGACTCTTCTTCTGATGTGTTTTCCTCTTCACTACTCTCTGAATTAGATGGCTGATCTGAATATTCTAATGCAAATTCCTCAACAAAAAAATGCTCCAACTACTTAGCCGTAGCTTTCATGCTGCATTTATGTGAGGGGTCCCATGGCTCCCTACATTGGAAACATTATTTCCTCCTTCTAAGGTGATTTAGTTGCTCACTATCCAACCTATTTGAATCATTACTGGGCTGATGTGATTCTCTTTGGAATTGTTTCTTGTCCTTGTCCTTCTTCTGTGGAAATCCCTTAGACTGAAATTTACTCCTAGAAGTTAAAGCCTCCATATCTCTAGCCTTTTTTATGGCTTCATGTAGAGTTTCCTGTAGAGTAGATGGGTTGAGAGCCTTAATCCACCCTCTCAATGGATGCATCAACCCATCCATAAAATGTACCATAAGTCTTCTTTCTGAAATATCTGTGACCAAGACTGCAAGCCTCTAAAAATCTACAATATATGTGTCAACTAAACCCCACTGCTTCAACTATGCTAACTCTTTGAAATGCAATTCTAGATCCTTCTTATAAAATCTCTCAATCAACCTCTTTGTAAAACCTGCATAAGAAGTAATCCTAACATGTCCCATGGTGATCATCTCATGATGTCACCACTCATGTGCAATGCCATTAAGATGTATTGTTGCATACTTAATGACCTCTTCCTCTGGCATAAGGTTGAGCTGAAAATAGGTATCTACCTTCTAAACCCCAGGTCTAGTTGTAGTCTTCCCTAAGCCATCATAATAAGTCAGGGTTAATTTTCCCACCTTATGTAGATCATAATTTTGTGTTCTATCATCAGTGCGAGATCTATGCTTCATTCTAACATCGATGTAGTCCCTCAATGATATAGCAGCTTAGAACTCAAAACCTCCACTCTCGCAATCATGTCTAAATTGAGCCTGCAAATTTGTTATTCGAGGCTCATTATCAACTAGTGCCAGTAGCCTAGTTGGAAAGGTAGGCATAAGAGCCCTTGAATTGATGGTTCCAATTTGTTGATTTGTAACTCCACCATGTACTAAGTTCTATCCTTATCCATTATTACCTCTATTGTTGCCTCCATTATTATTTGCGTCAATATTTATCCCCATTTGATGAGCCATCATTTTTGTTAATAACTCCAAACACTTATTTTGTTGTTGGGCCCTTTGTTCTCCAACTTTTTGTCCTCTAACCAACACATCCAACAAATTCAAAAACCTCTCTTCTCCCTAATCTCTGGTATTCCTATCACCCATATTTTTTGTAGCATGTACTTTTGTTGCCCTCTATTCTTTTGCAACCAAATTTGTGTTTGACTTGTTTCTGCGTGTGTTATAATGGTGTGAAAGGTGGCTGACCAAACCCTGACATATCACTATTTTTTCATTTTGTACCCTCAAAGATGGTAGGATACACTGCTCTAATAACACTATAATATGAAGCCCTACTTGTGCTTTGTTTTTAAATGTGATTTTGACTTTTTTTTGCAATATAATCAATGACAATAATAGTGCTAATAAGAGATAATAATGCAACACTTTTTCAGCTCAAAAAATGTGACACATTAAAATTAACACAGCTGAAAATTCCAGATTTAATTTCTGATCTAGAAATACATTTTCTCAAAAATAACAACCCAGTTCATAAGAACACACTACATATCTAAATCAAGCATACCCAAAAAATGCAGAAATGGTTTTCTTTGAGCTGCTCACAAAAATCACCAAAATATCACTCCAAAATGAATGCCAAGCCTAACAATCTGCTCCAAAGGTTATGTTAAAGGTATGCAAAGAAGTGCAGGTCCCATCAAACAAGTGTATGGCCAACAAGGAAGAAGATACAACTAGCCATATAGAAAATATACCCTCTTTCATCTTCTCCAAAAATTTTCTTTTAAATCTGATATTCAATAAGCTCTACAAATCTAAAAATGAAAAGACTCTGATATGCCCAAATGTGACCTCTGAATGAAATCACCAAATTATTCTCCAGATTGTATCTCTCAACAATGTGGAGAATGTTGCATGCAAGGGTTTTCGTCTTCACAAACCAAAGAGAAGAAGCATTCTCCCTAAATCAAAAGCAAGATCAAAAATCAATGCTCAACATCCCCTCAAATGAGAGCCCCAATCCTCCTTTTATATTTTTTTGGCTTTTTGGTTGCTTTTTCGAAAAAAGTACTTTTGCTTTTTCACTATTTTTTTGGGAAAGTTTTTTTCCACCTTTTCATTTCCTATTCAAAAAAAGCACTTTTTTGCTTTTTCACTATTTTTCAGAAAAGCACCTTTTTGCTTTTATTTAATAAAAGTCAATTCTCTTTTTAATCTCTCGATGTAGCATTAAATAATAAAGGTCCATCCAATAAAATAAATAACCTTTAATTTATTTATTGGCCTCTATAGTCCCTTCATTAAATGAAATAAAAAAAGATAAAGTTCAATCTTTAATTTAACTTTATCAAAAGTCATAGTGATCATCAAAACTAAACCCACTGACAATGCTAAAAATAGAAAGTAGGCCAACTGACTATGAATGCCTATGATTGATTTACTAACAATAATGTGGGAGAATCGACCTGAAAAGGCTCCAAAAAAGAGTGTTATGCCCATACAACTCTCAAAATACAAAACCACATCTAGAACTGCCTCCAAGTTTTCCTAACCCTAATCATTAGTCCACGGGAATCAACTAAATAGGCTAACAACTCCACCATGTTGAACAATCTTAGGAAGGGGTCATTACAAAGTGACCATCATTTGTGATAGGTAACATTAAATTATCAATCAGGGATATACACGTGAGATGAAACCTGTATTGTATGTACATTAAGAGGTTTCTAGGATTCCTAAAATGCTTTATAAATTAAAGAAATCATTGAGCAAGTGAGCAAGTATTACTGAATTAGAAAGTGACTAAAAAGGTTTAAATAATATTGCTATTATTTATCCTATAGATTATAGCGACGGGTAAATTATAAGTTTAGCTGAAAGTTCTATAGTGGATGCTGATCAGCATTTGCTATGTGAATTACCAGCTAACCTTAACTAAATGATTGAATGTAGAATTAAAACATAGAGTGGTAGTGTACATCAAGTGGGCCATTGCTTGGGGTATATGCACTCGTTTATATAAAATTACCAATCAGCGGTCAATGCTTCATGTAAATCACTACACAAAGATAGATATGAAAACTTTGTTGAATTCAATTGCTACCTTGAAAAGAGAAAAAGACAAAATACTTAGTAAGTAGTATTCCGTTGTCCTTACAATATATATAAACTAACTAGTCCTAATTAACTCAAACTTATCACTACACTAGTCACTCATCCCTATTAAGAAGGGCAAGAGTTATTCTATTGGAAGAACACAACTTAGTAAGACAACTTTTTTAGTATTGAATAGAAAACCTGATTATGGAGGCATGCATGGATATGTAGTGGAATCATGCAACAAAATAACATTGACATTAATTGCAATATAAGAGTCCATGCTTCAATAGTTATTTGTTGGCAATAGAGGTCTAATGTAGTTGTTTGATCTCCCTTAAGCGTGGCCAAATTAGCTCTAATTGTTTGATGCGTGTTGATGTAGACCCGCACTTTCTCTTGTTGTAATGTCCCCTTCCTAAACAGTTTAGTATGGTGGACCGTTAGCCTATTCAGTTGGGTTCCCATAGGCTAATGAGTTAGGGTTAGGGAACTTTGGTGAAAATATCTTCAACAAGTTGGTAGTATGAGATGTTTATTGAGCGCAGGCAATAATGATGTGCGTAACGCCCTTTTCTAGAGGGATTTTGGTTGAGTTCTCCCATACTATTTTTAGTAAGTTAGTTCAAGGGCACCAATAGAGCCAATGGTCAATGTTTCTATTCTTAGATATGTCGGTGGGAGTAGTGGATATCATTATCTCAATATTTGGTATAGTCAAGTGATTTTAAATAAGATAATGATAAGTTAGTATTTTAGAAACTTAAATTTAAGATTTAACATTATCATTATTTTAATATTTTTAATATAAGACTATTTGGGTGTAATGTCTCTACTAGTTAGAGATCACTGTCCTGCAAAACAGATTGTTAGAATACAAAATATATATATATATATATATATATATATATATAAAAGTAATTTAACTTGCAATCTAACTTTAAAATACTTAATTACATAATCACAATTCTCATCTAATAAAAAGGATACAAATGCCATACGAAGATATGTCCTTAGACGGTCGTGAGGCTCGCCTTCTTGGAACCCATCTTGGTTCCAAGACCTCCAGGAAGTCGAAGGTGAATTCGACTCCTGTCTTGAATGTAATTTCTTACATCCAAGCCCTCCAGGAAATCGAAGGTTAATTCGATTCCTATCTTGGGTGTAATTTCTTACACCCAAGCCATCCAAGGAAGAGCCTATGTCCATTCCTTGCCTTGGGTGATACACCTCATCACCCAAGTCCTCAGATGGGACCGGCCAGATCCGTCTCTTCTTAATTGAACTTAGTCAACCAAGCCATACATATGCATATAGATGTTCAGTATATATACTGCCCTAGGGATTATCATAATCCCTCCATTAGGCTAAGGGAGTTTCCTCCCTATAACCTCCATCATTTAATCACATTTATATTACATTTTATAATTTATTACTACTTCCTATTCCATAATCCACATTTACATAGTCCTAACTTAACATATATTCCATAACATATGTTCAGAAGGCGTCCATTATAAAACATTCACATTTATTAACGTATATTCCTAACTATGCATTGATATGTATTCATTAATGTATGTTTGTACATATTCATTAACCTATGGTTTACACTTATTCCTTAATATCTGAAAACCATTCATTAATGTCTACATTAAAATATTCATTATTATATATATTAAATATACATTAATTACATTCATTAACATATATATTAAATTATTCATTCATTAATATATATATTAAAATATTACTTACTTATATTTATTAACGCATACATTAAATAAGCATTAACTATATTCATTAACGTATATAATAAATGGTTCATTGTTTATATTTATTAACATATATAATGAAGTATTTATACCTTACTTACCTGTCGTAACCTGCAGCTGTAGCTTCTTCCTCTATCCACCTGCAGACCTCCTTACCCTTTCCGCTGCCCTCTCCCTTCCCTTTATATGTATTAATCATTTATGAAGTAAAGTGTCCCTTGGAAACAACTGCCTTCCCCTAAATGCACGCAACCTTTCATTAATCACAACCTCTCATAATCGCTGCCTCATTTTAATGAATCGTATCATTAAAAAATATACATTAATCAACATAGAACTTCAGCGAACCACTAATGATTTATTAGTGAACCGTTTCATATTGTATACGGGGTCCACCACTTTAAGCTTCAAACATTTCTCTCACCATTTCATATTGGGTCCACCACTTTAGGCTTTGAACATTTGTTTGACCACCATTTAGACTTGGAATTGTATCCATGTCAGATATGGTAGCTTTTGCATCCACCGCAAATATTGTGAAGAGAAAATATGAACGGTAGTAATATCTTATCAAGTATTTTATAATATTATATTATTAACTGTATCACTGAGTTTATTTCTGCATATGTGCTGAGTGTTATGTAATTTGCTGAGTGTTATGTTATGTCATGGTTATTATTTCTACTCCACGCACTTGCTGGTCATGGATTGTCTTGAGTACGAATGCTAATAAATGTGTTACAACCTAATTATCAAATGCTACCACTGATGATCATTGATGTATGAGTTGTTGTAATTACTTTGGCTTTGGACAGTTGTATTACTATTTCTTGACTTCAATATATTGGTCACTTTTCCCTTGTATAATTACTTTGTTTTAATTGCCTATTGTGTCTTTTAGTTATTGTTGTCAATTACGGTGTGGTCATCACAGACTATGCTCATCGTTCGATACTTAATGGTCATTGGTCATCTTTAGACTAGTCTTTAATTGTATTATTATTTATTATTGAATATATAAATTATGTTGATAATATATAATATTCAAGTCATGTTCATAAATAATATTTAATTAATGAATTTTAAATAATCATTCATTGATAATTATTATATTAATTAATAATAATAATTTCTTCATTTAGGGTCTCTCTCTTTCTCTCTGTATATATATATAACGATCCAGGAGGGGACATGACATTGGGCACCCAATATTAAAGTAAAGATGTTTAAATTTATTAAATGGGGCATTTTGGAGGGGGGCGCCACCTTGGGGACATAAAACGATTAAATTAAATATGCTAAGGAGGTGGGTAGTCTTTTGGGGAGTCTATATAAGCAATTTCTTGAGCTCATTTTTGTATGTTGGATTTGATATTTGATATTACTCTTTTTTCGGAGGAGATTGTTCTTCCTAAGGTTTGTGAGGACGCAACCCCTTACAAGCAACTTCTTCGATGTTGAAAGACACAATCTGAAGGATATCTTGGTGTTTTCAATTCAAGAAACACAGTTGAGCTGATTGGAGATTTCATTGTTTAGTTATTGCTGAATTTTCATTGCAAATCTGATTTAGAGGGCTGATTGAAGAAGTGATTGAGGAGCTTTGCTTCTGTTCATTGTTTATTTGGCTGGTTGTACCTTATCATATGCTATCCATGCCTCTTGTGGCTGCCCGTACTCTTCATTGGTTGGGCAGTTAGGGTTTAAGGAGTTAATAGTTGCTGTTCTGGAGGCCTTTTGGGCCTGCTTTACCATTTCTATCCTCTACGTGGGTTTTGGTGGAGACTTTGGAGGGTAGCATCCACTTTTGGCACCTTTAGTTTGCAGATTTCTACATCAGATCGGTCTTCTTTACTGCTGCATTTTGTGGGTATGTCTGAAATATATATGTGATGCTATTTTATGAACTGGGTTGTTCATGCTTTTAAGAAACATTGTATATTTTGTTCAAAAAATAAATATGGAATATTTCAGCCTTGTGAATTTCTAAATATTGTCAAATTTTTGAGTTGTTTATTTGCTGCAAGTATTTCCATTTATTTGTACTCCTCTTTGATATACAAAACATTGCAAAACACAAAACAAAACAAACAAACAAACAAAAAACTTAAGGAAAAACAGGGCAGGATACTACAGTGACAAGTACTCATAATCCTCACTGTTTGTTGTAGATCCCTTGGCTGCAAGGACTCCTTTGCTACCTGTTGGGTGAAAATTTTGCAAACTAGTGAGGTTGACAAAATTGTGATTTCAACCACAGTATGCGAGATTAAATCTCTCCTAATTTATAAGGGAAGGCTCTCCCTTTTGTTTACTACTCTCTTAATTTAGAACACAATTCACACTATGATTCCTAATCTAAACACGGGCAATACATCATCCTGTTCTCTCTTTAGAATAGAAGTTATTATCTCCTCTTTTTTCAGAAAAGAATTTACAATACGGAGCAATAATGACTTTTACAATTTCAAAGTTACCAATAAACAACTTAGAGCATGTGAATGAATAATACAAAATAAAGAAGCAAAGTTTCCATAAAGGCTCAAAGTCCTTCGTTGCTTCTCCAAGACGAGAGAATAGTGCTTGAGCTCAAAGTCTCACAAATCACTATTATCCTATCAACCTTTCTTCAAATAACTTCTATAACTCACTGTGTCAACTAAGATAATCAAAGCAAAGCGCAAAGTCTTCATCTTGATTTCATATTACAACTTTTGATATTATTTCCTCGAAACAACAATATGAAGCTCAAAGTCTTCAAGTTATTATCTCCTTCTATCAAGATGACAAAACAAAGCACAAAGTCTTTGAAATGTTATCTTATTATAATTCAATTAACTTTTCTTCAAAATAACAAGGTGAAGCTCAAAGTCTTCAAAATGTTATCTCTTTCACTAATTACTAATCCTAATAAACAAGAGCTGAAATATGACACAAAGTTCACAAGCCAACACTTATTCTACTCTCTAACAATATCCTTCCACAACACCTTTATTTAATCAAGACAAGATTTTAGTAAGAACGCTCTCACCATAAACACAATGAATCTAACGTAAAGTTTGAATGCCAAAGATTTCTTCTTATTTGATCAAGTTTGCAATATAACAATAGGAACACAAAGTTTCACTTTTGCTCTTCACTTCAACTAACTTTTCTTTGAAGCTCAAAGTCTTCAAAATGTTATCTCTTTCACTAATTACTAATCCTAATAAACAAGAGCTGAAATATGACACAAAGTTCACAAGCCAACACTTATTCTACTCTCTAACAATATCCTTCCACAACACCTTTACTTAATCAAGACAAGATTTTAGTAAGAACACTCTCACCATAAACACAATGAATCTAACACAAAGTTTGAATGCCAAAGATTTCTTCTTATTTGATCAAGTTTGCAAAATAACAATAGAAACACAAAGTTTCACTTTTGCTCTTCACTTCGGCAGAGTTTCATTGCATATAGATTAAAGATAAATTTACAATAAGCAACCTCATATATATAGGTGAGGTGCAATGAGATAATCTAGGAAAAACTATGACTAAATCAAAGAAGAGTCCTATTTGACTTAGAACTCATGCATATTCTAGATGTAAAAAACTTAGATACAAAATGACACTTGAGGTTTCAAAGTCTTATTACAAAAATGCACCTACAACTTCTAAAATATGGAAAAATACTAAGTGTTGCCAAACACTGCATTTTGGTCTTGCTTCATGAAATCCTCGAATTTTTGTAGAACTGCCTTCATCTGTTCTCCATCAGGTCCCTTGGTATGGCTTGTGATGACTTGGACCCAAATGATGGAATCTCTAAGGCTCATGTCACGCTTCTTGTGCTTTTTCAAAAGAGAAGCTAAATCATCCAAATTAACTTGGATATCTATTAACTTATCAATTGAAGATAATGAGAAAACATGTTTATCAACTTCTTCACCAACAAGCAAACTGAATTCTTTGATAATGGCATCTTCGTGAAGAGGCTTTTGATTCTCATCGAGGAAGGTGCAAGGAAGCGCTGATATCTTCTCGATGATGTCCTTCCCCTTATCATTACATTCCTTTTGAGTTTTTCTCATATCTTTGATAAGTGCCTCCAGAACGTTCATTCGATGTTCTAGTAACTCCATTTGTTCAATATACATCCCTTGAAGGAAGTACCCCATTGTTAACCAGAACATCTGGTTGGAAATATTCTAACTTCAACCAAGAGTCAAAGTCCTTCTCATATGTCTCCAATTCATTTGAGAATAGATCCAAAGTTTTATCTATCTCAATCTTTGCCTCCTCTAGATTGTTCATTAGGGTAACCGTTGAACATAAGAGATGAGTCCCTTGACTCAACAACCTATCCATCCACTCACCAACCGTTCTCCCACGAGAATTGACCTGTTCAGCTTGTTTAATGATCTATTCATCTACTAATGAGGTGATTGGTTCAATTACCTCTGATGATTTTTTATCTTGATTAAGACATCAGTAAGTTGATCTACCAGTTTCTTCAATTTGTCTTTCTTAGCCTTTTCTTCATTGAACAAAGTCACAAGATATGCAAAAGATGTTTGAGCATCTTCCACTACTCCTTCATGTGTTTGCTTGCCTAGGTCAATCATGTTGATGACATTATCTATGGGCTGCACTTTATTCAAATTTGTGTCTGGAGGAGGAATTGCCATTTCGACATATTTGTTCTTCGACTTATCCACTTTCACCCTGGATAAAGTCTTGGCCTTCTTTGTACCTTTGGACTTAGCAAGAATCAACTAACTAAAGTTAACGTTATCTGGGGAGATGGCTTGTTTCTTTCTCTTGGGAGTGTTAGACACTAGCCAAGGTGGCAGAGGTGTGTCATCATCCACTCCAGTAGTTAACACTTTTGATGCCAATTCTTGAGACTGAATGCTTGTGGTAGCTATGGATGGAGTGGAGATAACAATGGCAAGTGGATTTTGAGCAACAAAAACTTTAGGAGGAAGTTGAGTTTTTGATATTAACTTATCAAAATCTTTCGACATGGAAGAAGTTACCTCAAATAGATTAGGAAGAAAAACACTTTCAATGTTATCATGGGGTGTGTCAAGGGCGGACTCACTGGTAGTTGTGGAAGGAATGACATGGATCACAGCAGCTTGAGATGAATATGAAATAGTGGAACCGAAAGGACCAGTGTCAGAAACTAAAACTGAAGTTGTACCTATTGCATCACATGATGTAGGAGGAACACCTTCTTGTGTCTCTTGAGACTGGGAAGTACTTGGGATTTCAAGTAATCCCTCCTCCTCAAAGTCTTCTTCTTCTTGTTCCTTTTCTAGCTCGTCTTCATCTTCTTGCTCACCCTCGTCATCTTCTTCATCAGCTCCATCATCAGCTTGAGTCTCTTGGGGTAGATGATTCCCCTTGACTCTTACCTTTCCCTACTGTAAATTTGAATTTGGGAGCCTTTGGAGCTGTCGTGTCATGTCTATTCTTCGTTCTCAATTCTGAAGTCTTTCCCATAGGTCCTGCAGTATCATCTTCAGATCCGGTCTGGAAAGGTTTCAACTAAATACCTTGTTGAGTCAACCAAACATTGGTATTAGCAAGGATGTTTTGGAACTTGGCCCTTATTGAAGTATTTTTCCTTTTGAAACCATTGAATCAAGGGCAAAGGAGAATTGGCAACTTTGTTCTTTTCATACATAGGATCTAGGATGTCTCCATCATCCTCAAGATCCTCAAGGATATCAGCAAGATCAAAATTTTCAATTTGTTCTATTGTCAGGCGACAGTAGTCAAGCCACCCGATATCCTCTTCAGTTCTACAATCAATCCACACATTCTCAATCCGATGAACATGAGTGTAACTTTTCTTGATTTTATTCTTCATGCCCCTATAGTCAAAATGCTTTCTGGCCTTGAAGAATTTCATTGTTACTCTTGTTATTTCCTCCTCCATGGCTCGGGGCTTGTAGATAGAATTGATAGAATATCTCCCAATGGTGATGCAGAACTTAAAACCGGTCTTGTGAGCTCCAGATTGGCGCTCATGTATTGATATCATCTGACGAGCCATCTCCATGAGAATGATCTTGTCTGATGAATACCTAGGAAGCATGAAAGGCTCACCATCGAAGCATCCAATTCTGAGATATGTGAATGTTAGGAATTGCAAAAAGACAACAATATTGATTCACCACATTCCAAGCCTCATCTGACACTCTCTTCTTGTGAAGATCTTTATCAAACATACACATGTATTGAGTGAAGAAAGTGTCATTGACTCTCCTGAAATGATGCAAACTCTCCTTGAGAGTTAACTATGTGAAATATTGATAAACAAGAATCTAATTCCTGTCTCTTGTGGTAGATAAACCTAGAAAATGCTTCATTGAGGCAGCTGCATATGCAGGATATGAAGTCATGTAGAACTTCAAGATGGTGGGTACTTTGGTCAACTGCTCACACAAAGCATCAGCAATCTACTTACCCCAATAGATTTTCTTCTTACTTTGCCGAATGATGTGTATAACTGATACATCCATTTGTGATAAGTGTTAGAAACTGGGAGCCCTTTTACTCTACTAAGAAGTGTAATCAGATCATTGACCTCCTCAATGAAATCACTTCGGGGAATAGTCTCAGGCCACCTTGCAATTGTGGGCCTTGGAGTCTTTAACCAATTCTCATTGATAATCCTCCTGTATTTGTCTAAATTGTTATCATAGTAGGTCACTGCTAACTGCATGTCAATGTTAGCATAATGATCTATATGCTGACACTTGAAAATAGTGTTAAAGAAATCATCATCAAGCCTGATCAGAGTCTTCTTTCCCTCTACATCCTTCACTAACCTACTTACTAGATCATACTGGTTATCTAAGGCTAACACAAACTCAAGGTTCTGTGCTGACATGGGAAAGGCCGCAACCAAATGAATTCCACTGTTGATAACAGGCTCCATTTTGTAGGACATTGGCGGCTCTCTAACTCTCTTCATGAATTCATCAAGATCAGCATGTCCTATTTATGTATCTCTTATGTGGTCAATGTTGGATGATACAAATGGAGGGAAGACTGGATGAAGCTCTTGCTTTTTGAACTTCATTGCTCTTTTGCTCGGTGATGGCTCCTGTTGTGCATTTTGCACCCCATCCCCGTCTTTGACAGGGGACCCCTGTTTTTGTGTGGTCTGCCCATAAGAGACAGAGAGGGTCGTTTAGAGGTTCAAGCTTTCAAAGCCACCAAAAAACCCAAGTTTGGGCATAAAAGCAAACCCTAATCACAAGTTCGTAATAGGAGGAAATTCGCACATTCTGACCAGTTTGCCCGAAAAGCACTTAAAAGCTCTCAGAAAGGCTCAACTTGCCGGAAATGAGACAAGTAGAAAATCACACTTTCTCAACATTATACCTGAAGTCACGGAAAAGGAAGGCAAAATGTGAATTGAAGTTCTCACAAATTCACGCAAAAGGAGCCCATAGCCCAAAAATGGCTAATAGAGGTAAGATCGTGCATTCTGTAGCAAACTGTCGAGTTAAGGTTTGCTCAAATTGAGTTGAATGGCCGAAGTGTTGTTTGACCAAACCAAGTTAAAATCACACAAACACTCTTTCTAGGCCAAAAATGGAGTGAGAGCCCAAGTCCGCGAATTTGAATCACGCATTTCTTTTGTGCAAGCCAAAAATTGAGGAAAACAAAGTGCAATTTCATTGGGCGTAACCAAAATCGCGCAGTATGAGGAAAATACCCAAAGTTTATCAAAGTTAGGCGTATAAAGCTAAATGAACAAAGTCGAGAGTTTTGTAGAGGACAAACAAAAATTGTGCAAAATCCTCTATTTACCCGAAAATGGAATGAAGAGAAAGTCGCACAAAATGGCCATTTAGGCCGAAAACTACTTTAAAATCGCAAAATAACCTCTAGGGTCGAAAAACACAGAGGCCATTTCGCCCGAAAATGATCAAAAAATCACACATTTTTGTCTAGTTTCCCGAGTTCCTTCCAAATCTCGCGAAAGAGCCTAAAAGGCCGAAAATCTAGAAATCGCGCAAGGTCGGTCAAATGCTCGAAATCGCTTTCATATCGTTTTAAAACTTAAGAATCCAATGCTATAAAGAGATCGCGCAAATCATCTGAGACTGTTGAATTGCGTAGAAGACCCGAATTTAACATCTGGGTGAAAGGCGAGTAGAAAAGTCGTGCATTTTGACCAAAGTGGCCGATGTTTTTTAAAACCAAAAAAGATAAAGTTTGAAATTAGATGCCAAAAGGTAAAAATCGCTCATCTTAATTAAGAGGCCCAAAAATTTAGAGTTTGGCAAAAGATCTTTTTTTTGCAAGAGGCCAAAGTCTCATTTAGCCGAAATGGCCAAAAGACCCGAATTTGCAAGGCTTAGGGGGTCAAAACTCGCATTTTAATCATCTCGTCCGAATTTCTTGCGAAGGGTGGTTTTGGCGAAAATCTCTCAAAATGGAGTAGTCAGCCAAAAGTGAAGAAAAGACATTTAAAAGATACATCTCACAAAGAGCTTCTCAAGCCCGAACTCCATTGAGACGAAGCCAGATGTTAAATAAATTTGATATTTGTCAAATTAATTTTTCAAATTGATTTATTAAAGTGAAATTGATTGTTTGCAGGACGTCATCGCGAAGAACTAGAAGAAAGCCTGAAATGCAAATCGAAGAAGGATCGCGATCAAAGCTGGAAGCGAAAATGCAAGAACACGTTGCGGAGCGCGAGATCAAAACCAAGCATTGGGATGTGCACCACTACTTGAACCACAAGTTGAAATCCACCACCAAGACCAAAGACCGAAGAAAATTCAGAATGCTACCAAATTATGCATTCTCAGAAAAAATGCACAGCTGGATTTAATTCCAAAAATTCAGTTTTAAAAACTGAAATTGTTTATTGTAAAGGGTTGCCTGTGGGCCCCGTTGAAGATATTTTAAAACAAGGGGACACAGGTCAGTTATGTTCAACTACAGGATAGACCCAAATTGAAGCCAAATAGTGGTAGGCAGATGAGATAGTGGTTGGGTAGATAACTAAAAATTGAGTGGGCATGGGTTAAAAATGCTAGCTTCTGAAAGGCAGATTGCAACCCTTGGATGTAGTCAATCGTGGCCACCGGTTCGAATTGTAAATTCTATAAAAGGCAAGATGCCTCTCTTTGTAAAGGGTTATATTATTGTTAGAATTTTTTTAGGCAGTTAGAATAGGCTAGATTGTAGAAAGTTAAATTTTAGTAGTAGCATAGAGATGCTGCAGAAATTGTTGTAATGGCAACTGAAGCAATATATGAACATTGAAATATGGTGCTTATTGTCTTTGTTTTCTTCTATTTGCATGGTTTCTTTTAGCATTTTAGATAGATCTTTCTTTTGGGTGTACAAGTATTTGATGGATTCAGGCTCATACCATTGAGGATATACCGATTGTATGTTCTTATGTATGGTTAGCTTGAGCCTTTAATTGTGTTTGGTTCAATTGAAGGTGTTCGTCTGAGCTGCACCAGAATTGGGTGCTTAGCCATGCATCTACAGTCTGAAAATCTTCCAAGTCCCCTTGAAGATTGCACTGTTCCTGCAAGGTTGTGAGCCATTCTGGCCAAGCAGGGATTGGTTGTGTTGAATCCGTCTACCCGCATACCAGCCTGGCTAATCTTAAGTTTCCTAAACCCTTCTCTTTGCTTTTTATTTCGCAGCAGACCAGCTTATTGCAAAACGTAACTCCCCTTGTGCTCCCAGCAAAACACATCAACTTATCCCGCAGTCAAGAACTGACATTTGGAACCTTGAGGTCGTCCCCATTGATCAACTAAAACAACATTAGGGCTTCCTTATACAAGAGAGGATAGGATACTCCGAGAGATCATTCTATTATGCATTGGCTAGATAGACTTGCAACGATGCGACTTTACCCACGTCAACAGCTCCGTCATTTGAAAATAATTGCACTACAACATTGAAAAAGATCATCACCAGATTTGAGCCAATTAGTCTCCTTACAAGGATTTTAAAAATCCCATTTGGTAGAACAAAAGCCTCTGATTGAGCGCAAATTGAGTCTATATTCTTAATAAACAAGTGTGTGCATTCATTGCAAATCGGACTTATAAGTCCGATTAGCACCTAAAACTAGTGAGAAAAACTAAGAAGTGCATATCGGACTTATAAGTCCGATCTGCACTTAAAGGAAAATTATACATTCAAAGGGGATGCATATTGGAGTTATAACCCCGATATGCATTTGTGTGTTTAGGCACAAAGCAACAAGTCTTTGGTGCTAGTCGAGTTTATATCCCTGACTTGCACCTGAGGAAATAATATGGTGGGAGTCGGCGATACAAACCCGACTAACATTATAGAAATCAACCTTTTGTGGCATGGAGCTTTGTTGGACTGTCATAGAAGGTCCAAATTCAGTTTTAATAGCATTGCCTGATTTTTATGGGGATGGCTTCTATGTTTCAATTGATCACATCTAAGATGTTGCAAATCTATGCACAAAACACAATGTTGCAACAATGGATACAGCCCTTAGATTACTGACTTCATCTCTCAAATGAAGAGCATTGGATTGGTTTAGAGGCTTGGCACCTTCTTCCATTGTGGATTGAAATCAGCTTGGAGCTTTGTTGCATGATTGGTTCAAGGAAAAGTGGATAGCTTCTCATTAATCCAACATCTCAACACATAAAGAACTTCTATTGAGCTCTTGCCTACTTTCAACCTTAGATTCAAGAAGATATGGAAGATAATACCTACTGATGTCCACCCTTGATGAGGCAACTATTGGAGTAACCAAGTGGATGATGTGTACTCAAAGCAAGTATTTCCATGATTTTGTCATGTCCCCTTTAATAATTTATTTATTTGGGAGACTCGTAGTCTAGACTCTATTTCTTATTTCTTGTAGGCTAAAGGTTGAAGTTAGGTAAATAATTTAACGATAATTTTATAAGAGGACAACTTAAATATCATTTTTGTTTTACTGTTGTGGACCAAATCATAATTTTATTAAAGGCGTTTCCAAACACCTTCAAAGATGATTTTAGGCAAGAAAAGATAAATTAATTAAAAGGAGTCTATATAAAAGAAGAGTTTGGAAGGGAAAAAAAAATCCATTGTCATTGTTATCAAACCCTTTTTTACGAAGCTTGAGCATTTTGTTCATCTCCATGCCTGAGGATGAAAATTATTTGGTGCAGAAATCTGGGGACAAAACCCCTACTGATTATTAGTTGAGGTGGTTCCTTTCAAGAGTCACATATGTGCAAAAAGTTTGCAGGATTCCAGTTTTAGTTGTGGACCTGTGGTTGAGATCTACAGTGAGTTTGATGATTTCATTTTCATATAAGTTACTTCAAGGCAATTTCTAGAATATTATATTTTTTGCAATTTCAGAGATAGATTTTTGTATTATTTTGGGGTCATACTTTGGCTGCCCGTATCTTTCACATTGCAGTCATACCAATTCTTAAGGCAGTGCAGCAAGTGTTATTAAATATTTGAATGTTAATGAAAAATTGAGAGGGCACCATATAATTTCAAGAGCAAGTTAATATTTTATAAAGTTTTTCATTGGCCACCTACAATTTTTTGAAAGGGCATAACTTATACGAAATGCAATACTTTGCATAAAGGTTGTCATATCATTGAAGAAAAGTTGTTTGCACCATTTGGATATTATATTGAATGTTGTTTACTATTAGTTGGGTTCGGTGTACTATGTGAAAGAGATTCTAAATTTGTTCAAGATTATTCAAATCCATCTTTGCTATTGTACCTAAGTGAAAGGAAAATGCACCATATTTTAGGAGTTATAAACTATTGTTACTTATTTCTCTTGAGTGGTCACAGGCCAAACTCAAGCTTGGGCAATATTAAAATCTTGTAAGAGAACTTTTATATCTGATTTTAATATCAATTAATACTCAAGAATTTCTTGAAGTTGCTGTAAACAAAAAAGAAATATATTTGTTATCCATTTTTTTGAGTATCTATATCTATTTCAGTTTGTTATTGATTTTGCATTTGTTATTCCAAATCCCAATATTGGAAAAAAAAATCACAAAAAAAAAAAAAATTGTTAAAAAAACTAGAGAGAATTATTACAAATGCTCCACTAGAATTATAACATATAGAACAAAACAATGTAGCCGAATAACAACAAAATTCAAATTAAAACAAGATAAACCCTAGAAATTGTCCCGTGCATGCTACAAATCAAAGATGTAAATATCTTAATCGGCAATAAATCTTTTGACCGAAAGTTTTTAGAAAATCGGGAATCGGCAAAAAATCGAGAAAAAATCGGCAAAACTATCGAATATTTGAAAATATATAATTACTTAAAATATTCTAAAACACACACATATACACTAAATTTATAAAACACAATATACTCTTTTTACTTAAATTAATTTAAATCTCTTAAGTTTTATAGATTTGTAATTTTAAAAGTAAATTAAGAATTTTAAAATATTAAATTTTAATTTATCAAATACTAATATTAAAAATAAAACAATAAAATAAAGTAATAGTATACGATTTAATTTTTATAAATGCCCATTATTAAAATTTAAAATACATATTTGAAATTTTATAAAAGAAAGAAATAAGCTAATTTTAAAAAAAACCTAAATACATTAAACACTAAGCAAACAATTGTAAAAATCATTTTTTTTCGGCAGCCTTCCTGGCGGTTGTGGTACGAGAGGCGATGCCCAACACAGGTCAAGCAGGCTTTGTGCAGGTCGACGCCCAGCATGAGTCGCTCAACTTTTTTACACGCGATTTTACAACTTTTTTACAAGTTGACAACTCGAAAAGAAGTCTGAAGTCAACAGACGCAATTTCTTACATTTAACTCGCGATTTTATTGCAATTTTTAACCTGCGACAATCGCGATTTTAAAAAAAAATCGTCTGCGATTTTTTAGCCAATTAAATCGGCAGGGCAAATGACTCGGGATTAATCGCGATTTGAACGATTTTTAACCGATTTTTTCATCTATGCTACAAATTACTGACACTCATACGTGTTCAAAACCAAAGTCTCATGGAGAGTATCAGCATGGAAAGTCCTACAAGTGTGGAGCCTTGAAGTGCAAGATGACCTCTGAGATAGAAAATTTGGTTCTATTGAACTACAACTCACGTGAACCAGCTAGGACTCGAATCTAGGACCTTCCATTTGTTGTTGGAGTGCTCTACCAACTGAGCTACCGGCCCCTCTTGGCCAACACATCATCAGTCCGAGTGTAGCTTACTTCCAACACCCCCTCCTAAGCCACACTGTAGGTGCTTGAGGCTTCTAGCTTGGCTCTAACCACTTGTTTGAAAGTAAGAAAAAATTATCAAAAGAAGAGCTACAAGCAAGGTCAACATGAAAAGAAGAAAAAGGATTTTTGCAAATACAAAATGATTCTTTATTTGAGAAAAGACGATAGCTCATTGGAGGGAAACAACAAAGAAAGTTCAAGCAATGATAGAGAAGAAATACTCTTCATGGCATTGGAAGGATGATAGAGACAAAAAGAAAGAAAAAAAAATTAAAAGAGGTGCACAATGAAGATGAAGAGGAAGTAGATCTCGAGGAAGAACTACATTATGCTTACAAAGGGAACAAGAAACTTAAAAAATGAATTTCAAAACAAAACTACAAATTCAAGAAGGAAATGGGTCCCAAGAAAAACTAAAATAGAGTCTTGAAAAATCAGATAAAATGATTGTAGATCTGAAAGTGAAGTACAAGAGGCAAAATGGATTGAGGAGGTTATAAACTTATAAGAGATCAACTTAAGGCAAAGGAGTCTGATTGTGAAAAACTGAAGCTTGAAATCGTTTCTTTAAGAAACGAGTTCGAGAAATCTATTGAACAGTTAAGTCAACGCTTGAATTTTGATAAAAGTACCGAAATATTGGATGATATCATCAATCCACAATGCTCACTGTTTATTAAAATTGGTCTTGGTTTTGATGAAAACCAAAAGAAGACAAAGGAGGGTACAAGTTCTAATGCTATGGATCTGCCACAAAAGGTTAATGAAGAAAAGCTGAAAAGCTATGCTGAGGCTCTCAAGAGTTCCACCGAAAAAGAAGGCAACAAGAAGGAGAATAAAGTCCCACAAAAGAACAACCCACTGCCAAAGGCAATCAAGGAGAACTTCAGAAAGTCCTTTCATCAAAGACAACCACATATAACCAAGTTCCATCATTCCTTTTATGGCTATTGTTTTCCATGCAATCATTTTGGTCAAAAAGTAGTAGATTGCAGAATCTGTACAAACAATAATACTAGTCTCTCCAAAAGGAACTATAATCATTTGCCCCTCTAATGGATTATAACATTACATGCTACAAGTGCAGCAATTTTAAGCACATAGCATGGTTTTGTGGAAGTACTTTTGTTGAGCCTCCAAGACAAAATAAGGAGGATGTTCATGACAAAAAGAAGGATGAATCAACAAGTGGTATCAGAGCCAAGCTAGGAGCCCCAGGAACCTATAGTGTGGCTTAAGGGGTGTTGGAAGTAAGCCACACCAGGACCAACAATGGGCTGGCCTAGAGGGCCCAATAGCTCAATTGATAGCACTCCAACAGCTAGTGGAAAGGTCCTAGGTTCGAATCCTAGCTGGTCCAAATGAGTTGTAGCTCAACACTTATCTATTCTAGTGATTTGATATCAAGGAAAAGGGGTAAGAAAGAGCAAAGTAAGGAAAAAAGAAAAAGAAAAAAGTGATGCACCAAAATAGATCACTTAGATCCCTTGACAAAATTATAAGCAAACACAAAGAGCAGCAAACTTCGATTATCGAAAATGACTTGATCATTAGCAAATACAAGAGGCAAAGAACCCAATACCATGATGGACAAAGCTTCCCCATTTAAAAGAGAAAAATTAGAATATTGAACCACGATATCATTGATTCAATGCTTCAAATATTGTAAAGTCATAATTACTACTAGAGGTCTAAAATAACATGAAAATTCTATGTCGAGAGCCTCTAAACTACACAATTTATATTAAAAAGAGGCAAGGCTTTGTCAAAGAGAAATCCCACCTGACTGCTCCAAAGAGCCCATTACATATATAGAAGAGAAGAGCCAAAAGTAAATGAGGGAAATACGTGCCTGCCAAACTGACTTATAGAACTCCTGGCTAAAAATGAATCTAAGATATGGATCATAAAATGCAGCTGCCCCGTTGTAACTCCAACCATAGAGGTTGTGTTTTAGCTTGCAATCTCTGTGAAGTATCGCCACTCATAGGAGTTTAAAAACATTGAGTGTATTTGAATGCTTGATGACCATTGATCAATGGCCCTTTGAAGTTTTAAAACTTTATCTTTAAAATAATGCCAACCTAATGAATTTCTGCATACAACTTATATTTATGACTTGCAGGTTCATTCACATATATGTCTATGCCTTTATTGATTTGGCAAAGAAAGACCTTAGTCAATTGAAAACTTGAACAATTAAGCTTAATTTTAAAGCCTTCGTCAAAATATATTAACATACAATTTCACTTTTATAGTTTGTGTCAATACATTTTGCCATGGGCTTGCATTTTATTTCCACCTATAGCTTTTACTTTAAAACTACAGGTCCTTTGAATTACAAGAAGTTTTGTCAATGCATTTAGTCACAAGCTTTCCTCTTTATCTCCTGTGATAGTCTCTAAAAGACTAAGTCATTAGCTCTCAAGAGTTTATAAAACCTTCTCCATTGTTTTTCCCTCAAACCTCTAATATGCTGCCACATTTACCTGTGAGCCCCCTTTTTTTCTGTTCGATTAATGCCAAATCTTGAGGGGAAATACAATATATGGGCAATTTTATTTTATTTCCCATCACTCCACCCTTATCTTATATGCCCAACTTTTGCTTAGTAATAAAATAAATATATAGGCCCTACCTTTTGTTGTAACTAACGGCACTATTGCTACCTCTAACCTCTCTTTTAAAAGATTGAAAGGAAAGAAGGTCCTCTAGAAGTTTGGAAGGAGAAAGAGCCATTGCTGGAAGGAGAAAGAGCCATTGATCTTCGAGATCGACAACTACTAGGTTGTCTTACCTTCCATTTGGGTGCAAAAAGCAAGCATTATCTTTCTTTCTTTCCAACGAGCTCCAATTTGCAACTTATTAACACCAAGCCTGCAAAATGTTCAACCTCTATTCCTTGTTTTGTTTTACTTAAGCAAACTAGTCAAACATATGCCCACAATGTTATTTAATCCACAAGGTCCATTATATTGCCAATATATGTTCATGGTCCTTTCCTTGGATTTAGATTGGCCCCAATAACAAGAAATCTCTTAATTATTGGCACACGATTCCCCTAAACATGAGCTTGCACAGCTGGCATCTCAATACTCATGATCTTCTAAGAGTGATATTGCAAGAGGAATTATCCCGTGTCTAGCACATAGAGACAGGAGCTTTTCTCCTTTGCCTATGGCTTTTCTTTAAACTTTGATTTATTAATAGTGAATTGTATCTAAAATATTAGCCACAAATTTTACTTCCAATGCCTTTGTCAATTGATGTTGGGCACCCCATAAAGATTGATCATTCCTCCCAATGAACTTAGCATATTTCTTCACCACCTCATCTTTCAGGGGAACATACTTTCTTATGCTTGTTATCTCCACCTGCATTTTTTTTTATCTCCTCTATCATCTTGATTGCTTGTTCTTGCCAATGGCCATTTCCTTTCTGGGCAATATTCAACATCCTAAGAAAAACTTCTTTTTCCTAGCCCGAGAAAGAGAGGATGTCTCAGCAACCTCCAACGTTGCCCCAAGTGAAACAATCTTGCTATCATTGCCATCTTCATTGTCTTCCCTATTACCCAGCTCCATTCATTAAATTCCTTACTGGCCTTAAGAGCTATGCCCCCTGTTATACCTACTTATAAAATGGTGGATGGTGCTGCCCTGACCCATGGGCATTGAACTAAAGATGTTAGAAACTTCAAGAAGTTCGATAGAAGAGGTAGAGCCAATCTAATGTTCTCAATTGGAGTACTAATAAGTAATGACTGTCCATTTCTAAGCTTTCAAAGCAATGGCTATCTTAGCCTTTTAGTACTTGTATTCCTAAGAAATTTAACTTCATCCAACATTACTTTCAACCACTCTATCCCCACCATGGCTGAACCAGGACAATCTAACTCTCACACTAAGAGTTCGATATGTCAACAAAACATTGTCAACCTCACAAAGTTCTTCAGAATTCTCCCTTGAAAGTTGGGGTTGCAAATTGTATACCAGACTTGGTTTTTCATTGTAGTGCAATTTTGCACTACAGTTCCCTAAGAAAATCACCTTCATTACTTTCATAAAGACCAAATGGAATTCAAGTCTGACAATGTCTCATAAGGCTTGTTAAAAATCACAAAGTAAACCACCAATCTCTAGAGCTTTATTACAAGCCATCTACCTAATTGCGTTATATAATTTCTCAAGAGAGTGCAGCCCTATCACAAACCATTTGTTGGGCTTCAGTAAGTTTGCAAGGAGATAAACAGACCCACCTACTTGTACAAGCGTGAGCATGGGTGGCAAATAGCATTTTTATAATAAGCTACAAAAGCTCACAAAATGGCTAGAAGATCAGTCAGCCAAAAACTCGACTCTTTAACAACTTCAATCCAGTAAGATTTATGGCAAGCCCATGCATGCCAAACGAGCTTCTTGGAGACACAATCCCCAATTTTATGCCAATCCATATGAGCTCGGTATTGAGCTCCTAATCTGCATAACACTTTGCCAGCTTAAACTTAGATTTAAAGAACATTTCTTCTACTCTCATACAGCCAAAAAACTTGTGGTTTTGGCTATCAATAAACCAGATGTATTGTTCATCACACAGTTCGGTTAAACTACCTTGAAAGAGGAATAAAGGGGATTGTATGTTGGATCATTGTCTAGACTCTATATATTGAATAGCATTATGAAACTTTTTAAGGGGATTGTATGTTAGATCATTATCTAGACTCTATATATTGAATAGCATTTTGAAACTTTTTAAGCCACAGATTCATGTAGCATCATAATTAGTCAGCAAACAATCAAATGAATTATTTGTATACTTTGTGTGTGAGAAACATATGGTTCAGGTGTTTAATTGTCTATTCTACTCTTATAATACGAAAGCTTACTTTGATAAAGAAATAAGTTATATTCTCTATTCCTTCTCTTTAATTGTCTGGTCAAGTTTAGATTGAAAGTATAATCATATGACTTACCCTTGTATTGAACCATAAAATGGGCTGTTTTATCTAGAATAAGTGTCCCCAGACTCTACTCCACCGGCTTGTAAATACACAGTGTGTATAAATTGAAATGCTAATGACACAACAAGGTTGTCGTCGATAGGATGTTACGCAATGAAAATTTAACCACATAATGAAAATGAGATTTTCAGTCTATGAGAAAGAGTGAAAAAGCTTCTTTAAAATCTGTGTACAGTTAATTCTCATTAACATTTTGGATATCATTATATCAGTGATGGATCGCTAAATCAGACGGGAAGCATTAATGAAAATCAATGTATACAATTTTTTCCATAAACTTTCTTACCCTATTTAACCACATGTTTTCCTAGTTTGCAATCTATAGAAGGTACATACCCATGATAGTCACGAACGACGCGACTGACCCGGGCATATAAAAAGTTCAACTTTCGACTTCACAATTGACAACAGTTGCTTACCAAAGCTACTCCTAAGCTATTTCAACAAAAGCCAGAAAAGAAAAATTCTTACCAGATTTGACCTCCGCGAAAAACCACCTACTTTTAATTTTAGAAAAACACACTTCACTTGTTTCTTCAGATCTTTCATTTGAACTATTTTGACTGAGAGTCGATCCGTCCTGTCTGTGTGTATCTCCTGCAAATCAACATAAGTAACATCTCAATTTCAAACCCTTATAATTCAAGAAAACTGCTACTGCCGAAAACAAGCAAAGCTATGCAATCATTTATATTTTACCAAAGTTTAGCTTGCGATGTCAAAATTAAAGCGTACCAAATCTTCATTGTTATAATTGAGGACGGAGATTAGATCGCCGCCTTCAGAGCTCCCCGTTGCTTCCATCTTTTTCCTCTACACAATTTAACACACCATCATCAAGCACTCCGCAACCGTTTTTCTTTCAACGCTTCAAATTTGTTAGAGTTTTTTCCTGTAACAACATCTATCTTTTTCCGTTGTTTTAATTGACAAAATGTCCAGGTGGAAAGCAAACTACAAAGACGAGATCAACCTCGCTCGTAATATTATAAGTATTATGCTTAGTGAGTCACCAAATGCATGTTGCTGAGCTTAGTGAGTCACTAAATGCATGTTGCTCCGCCGAGAATTCCGTAGCTCAAAGTTTCTTTTATAAACTCGAAACTTCTCAAAATTTAAAGGTCGCAGTCACTAAATTTTTAAAAACAAATTTATGAATAACATGTTGCCTGATTTCTATTGGTTAAGATTTAACTAAATAATTTCTGTCTGTAGAATAGAATAGACTGAAGAATTTTACCAGTCAAAAATAGCTTATAGGACATCGGATTTTATTATTTTAATTTTCGATTTTGTTAAATGATTGTTAAGACTCTTGTTGATGAGCTTCTTTATTTTCTCAGCCTTATTGTCTTTGAACAAATCTTGCACTGAAACATTCTGTCTGCAAACTTAGTCCAAACATTAAAGAAAGTTCCACGCACTAAAAGAAAGTGTTTTTCAGATTTAACTTTTCCTATGAAACAAAAATAGGAACTCTTTCCTCTCATTCTTATTTCGATTTTTTAATCTACCTATTTTACATCAAGACAATGAAAGCTTGTCCTGAATTGAACTACTAAAATCTTTACTCTCCAAAATGACTAATTTTTTAATTCAGAATTATAAATCGTACACTTACGTGATAAGATACTTGAGACGTTTGCCGTAAAGAAAAAATATAGCATCAATTCAAGACTTTTTTTCAGAGTACAAGCAATGCGAGTCATGAAAATGTCAATTCAGACGTACGAAAATTATAGTTTGATGAATAATGTCGGTGGAAGTATATGGGAAATGTCAGGTTCTGATTTGACAGGCCGTGACTGTTTTAAAGAAAGGCCATAAAGAAACTGGTTTTCCCGCAGCACCCGGTCCAAATGAGCGGGATATGAAAATTATAGTTTGATGAATAATGTCGGTGGAAGTATATGGGAAATGTCAGGTTCTGATTTGACAGGCCGTGACTGTTTTAAAGAAAGGCCATAAAGAAACTGGTTTTCCCGCAGCACTCGGTCCAAATGAGCGGGAAATGTTTCACACGTTTTTTGTGCTTGTGCAGTCTCATTGGATGCGGAAATGAAGGGAAGGGATAGGAAAGATCCATTAACAGTCCTGTATTAAGATCCATTAACAGTCTTGTATTCCTTTCTCAACTTTTCAGGTGGGTATTTGTGGGATGCATCTATTTTGGGATGCATCTATTTTGGCTCTAAAAAGACAGCACAGATTGATTATTGATTAACCTGTCAGTGTGTCACTAACATACTCTACGATAGGTCTGTTTTGGAGCTAGAATAGCAGCTGCAGTATTTGTTTGGCGCTGCTGGTTTTGATGAAATGTTGTTGCCAAATTGGTTTCACTATCTTAGATTGACTTTAGAAAATAGAATAGATATTTTGAAGAAGGTTAAAGATGGTATAAGGGAATTGTAAGTTTTTAATTATTATTTTATTAGCCTATTTGATTTAGTGATAAGAGTGATTGTTTATGTTATTATTCTTTGTTATTCTAGTTTTTAAATTATTTTAATCATAAATGGTATATTTTTAATATTATAATTTATAAGTATTATATAAAAGATAAGTGAAGTGGAATCATGTCATAAAAAGTTTATGTAAAAGTTAAAAGATAAAATAATAAAAAATGGTCACACTTCTAAACAATTAAAGCAATATTAATTGAAAGAAAAGGAAAGTCTTTATGAGGTGGATGACCTTAACCATCTAGGTGGGCAAAGTTAAAAGATAAAATAATAAAAAATGGTCACACTTCTAAACAATTAAAGCAATATTAATTGAAAGAAAAGGAAAGTCTTTATGAGGTGGATGACCTTAACCATCTAGGTGGGCCTAGTCTTCATAAATAGACTCCAAATTTGTCACAATTTTAATTTTATTCTTTGGCTTCTTTTTTATCAATAGGAATAGTGTGAATAAGAGAGACAAAAAAAAAGCCAACTTAGGCACTTGCTACTATCATGTCACTTGGGATTACCTTGATCACATTGGAAAGAAAAAGAGTAGCCATGTGTCTAAGAGGACCACCATGTCTTCCATGTTGAGATGACCTATGAAAGACATGTTTGGAAAAAACATCGATTTTGCCATAATAGTGCCACGTGAAGGGGAAGCATCCTTACTAGAAAGTGATGGTACCACACAAGTGAGTATACATAGAACATTACCACACAAGCAATTATATATGGAACATTAGCCCAATGTTCAATATGAATTTACACTCTAAAACCATTCATGGACAAGTGCACATCCACAACACTAAATAAAATATTCTATCTATAAACTACATTGAATATACACTCTAAAACTATGCTAACTATTAATAATGTCTAAAAGCATAATATATAATGGCAATACACGAAAGCATGTGATGTTATGACTTTGAAAGGAAAAGTATTTAGAATCAACATTTTTTTTTAAATATAAAAAATAATGTCTTTATATATTTTATATATACCCATAAATAAAATGGTTAAAAAGTTATTTATAATTACATTTTTAAAATTAAAATAAATAAAATAATGAATAGTAACATTTGTAAAAACATTTCTAAAAATAAAATTTAAAATTAGATACAAATTTTAAAATAAATGTATAACAAAAAAGAATTAATTTTTTAAATAATATAAATTAAATTAAATTAAAATTTATAAGTTTATATTGTAAAATAAAATAGTTAAAAAAAACATCTATTTGAAATATTTAAATTTTAGTGAAAATAATAATTAATCAATTTTATGATATATAAGTAAAAATATAAATGATAATAAAGATTTGTAAAATACAAAGAATTCACTCGCATATATCAAAAAAAAATTATATTAATAAAAAGATAATTATTTTTAAATTATAAGATGAGTTTAACGTAGTCAATATTTAAAAGTATGTAATTTTACTTATATAAATATTTATTTATTTTTTCTAAATAAATCTAGTTTAGGATCTAGGAACCAATAAAAAGTATATCACGAAGTCGTTAACCAACTCTAGCAACACCCAAAAAACCTTAAGTCAATTAGGGGTCAAATCAACTAGAGATACAAACCATCATATCTATATAGAGTAACTTGTAGATACACTTAAGTAATCCACCATACCATACCAGTCAAAAAAGAACCAAACTAGAATGCATATCACCCCTTAAAACTATCAATTAAAGAATATTGAGTGAACAATTAAAGAAAAAAAGGGGTTCGGACAAATTACATACGCCTCATGCCACCCTAGTTAACCACCTTACACTTTTCATAGGAGCCAATTGAGCTCATAAGAGCTTCCTCGCCACATGCAGCCAAGTCCTCAACATCACACCATTTGAAAAAGGAAGGAATAACCTATAATGGAAGTGTCTCCTTCAACTTCTTCTCAATTTCTTTGACCCCTCTCTACTGAAAATGTTAACATACTTAATAACATGAGTGTGATCAAACAAACTCCCAAAGTAGACCTCAACTATATGAGTGGCACTTTAATATTATCATTACTTAAAAAGGGCTCCTTACATTTCCCTTTCCCCTTATACCTTCCACACTTGTTATTGCCCCCAATTAGAATTGCAAATAAGAAAGCCATTACATCAATATTGTCAACACACTATAACAAGTTTCAAGGAAAACATTAATAAGAAAATATGTTATGTACCTCACAGGCATAACATAAAGATGTCAACTTGATTATTGCTAAAAATTTGAATCATGATAACTTATGGCTGGAGGGAGACTCTCTAAATATTATCAAGTGCTTGAAGGGAGAAATTGAGCCATCTTGGTCTATTGAAAATATAATTGTTAAAGCTAAAGAAATTATAGCTAGCTTTAAAAGTATTATAATTACTCATGCCTTTAGAGAAAAAAATTTGGTTGCGGATGGTTTGGCAAACCTAGGTGTTATTTCCGAGGCTCAAAGTATTTGGCACAGGGAAGGTAATATTAATTTTGATATTAAAAATCTTCTTAGAAAGGACAGATTCATGGGAAAAGATGAATCACACAATCAATCATGATAATTGTAATGAGTAGTCTTTACATTTATGGAAAGGTAATGATGACCTGGCGGAATGGCAAAATCTTAATCAAAGATATTAATCTTCTGCACACTTTGTGGGTTAACATTTTCAAAATTTTGAGAGGCGAGTGGAAGGAAGCTCCGAATTTGCAAAAGAACAAAGTTGGTATTGCGAATTTGAAAATGGGAGGGGATCTAAGGAGAGAAGAACCAGATAACATGTCCAGATGGAAGGAAACGCCAAAGGTTTGGACTAAG
Source organism: Cryptomeria japonica (assembly GCF_030272615.1). Lineage (NCBI taxonomy): Eukaryota > Viridiplantae > Streptophyta > Pinopsida > Cupressales > Cupressaceae > Cryptomeria > Cryptomeria japonica. Next base: position 355,338,024 of record NC_081408.1, on the reverse strand, counting down.
CTGGAAAAAGGGTTTATGACGAATTTTATGGAGAAGCTGGTCGATTATAACAAAGGCAGGGTTAATCTTGCAGTCACCAAAATCACTGAAAACTGGAGCAACGGTTCTTTCAAAATTCATGGGGTGAGGTTTAAGTTGGATGTGGACCTTATAGCGACAGTAACAGGTATGCCCCACTGAGGTCTTAATTTTTTCAGAGATTTGAAAGTTTCTAATAATGCGGTTAAGATTTTTCCGCGTAAGGAGAAGGAAAGGGCAAAAATTGGTAAAGCTACGAGAGGGTATTATGATGCGTCCAACATAAAGAAAATTTGGGGTTGTGTGTTGAATGCCATCATGGAATACATTATTGTGGAGGGTCGGTTTACCAAGGTCCACACATACCATTTTGTGTTGTTAAATCATTTTAGGCACGAGAAAAGGATTTCCTTGCCCTACTACCTCTTCAGGTTGCTGTCGAGATCTCTTAATAAGCATAGTAAGAATCCTTCGACTCCGGTGCTTCATTATGGCCTCATTTTGCTCATTTATGAGCACTACAAAATTCTTGCTATCCAAGAAAATAAGAGGTTGTCGGCGTCTCCGGGAAAGGGTAAGAGAAAGATGGAGGAAGGTGGGCCAAGCAAGGAAGAGTCAATTCAGAACAAAAAGAGCAAAAGTGCTACTGGGTTGAAAAGTCAAGAGGACAAGGATACTCAAATGAAGATGGAGAATGTTTCAGAGGATATTGGAAAAGACGACAGTGAGATGGAAACAGAGGAGTCTGGAGGGGAGGAAAGTTGGAAAGAAGAGGATGTGGGGGAAGAGGAAGGAGAAGCTGAGGATGTTTCTGACCAAGATAGTCCTACCCGTAGTGTTAGTTTAGTCAATGTCGATAGCCAACCAAGGGAGAAGGAGGAGGATAAAATTAATGAGGAAAAAGACATGGATTTTGAATAGGAGAAGAATGAGCTCGAGCAAGAGAAGGACAAAGAGAACCCAAGAAAGGATAAGGAGTTTGCTGGAGAAGGGTTAATTATGGATAATCTCAAAAATCTCTCTGACGCTAGAATGGGCTTTGACAGGTGGACTTATGAAGGTATCAAGAACCTTGAAAAAAGTGGGAAGCACTGGGAAGAGGAGAGGAAGAAAGATGAAAGGGATCGGAAGTAGAGGATGAAGGATTTGGAGGAAAAAACTAAGAAGATGGAAGCTCAAATTGAGAAGTTGGAGGAAGGAAAAAATGCAATGAAAAACCTGTTAGTTATGATCCCGGATATCTTGACTACTGTTACAAAGAACTTAGAGGATATCTCTAAGGTCCTTGAGGGATCCAACACTCCTAAGACAGTTGTGGACCTTGATATGGATGAAGATGCCATTGAGATTGGGATTGCAGAAAGTGCTCCTGGTGGAGCTGCAAAGAGAACAAGGGCGAGCATGAAGAAAGTTGTTGTGGCTTCTCCAAAGGAAATCCCTAAACTTAGGGATAATATTAAAGAATTGTATGGAATTAGCAGAAATTTGGCTAATGCCCTGAAAAAACATCTAGTTGCTCCTTTTCTAGATTTTGTCTATTTTTGTTGGTTGTTGCTGGTTCTATGGGGTTTTTTGTTGGATTTTGATCGTTTCTCTATTGGCTTTTTAGCTGTTTGTTCCATCTTGTTGCTTAATGCTTTTATATATTAAGGATATTTTGTAAAGGGTTTCGGGGCCCCTTCAAAATTTGCTTTTACCTTAATAAAAAACATAAAGATGTCAACTTCAACCGTAATAATTAATTGGTTATTGTGTGTTGTCATTATATCCCATTAACAAGAAATTACCTCACCAAATCATTTGGATTGACATTTAGAGCCTCCATCTACAAAGATATCCCCACCACCACTTACTTGAAATACCTTCTTTGGTTTACATATTTACACCTCTATTTGTAGCCCAATCGACTACTATGTTGCCTTTTTTGCTAATGTGGATAAAATTGATATCCTCAAACCATTTAATCTCCTTTTTGGCCTCATTAATAATTACCTCAAGCTTCTAGTCTTGAATCTTCCCACCTTTCATGACACCTATCACTAATTTAGATTTTCCTTCTACCTATAACTTCTTTTAACCTTTCTCTTTCACTATCATCAAAACCCAAAACATGGCTCTAACTTCTACTAAGTAGTTGGAATTGACATCAAAATTAGATGCATGCAAACCCACCAAGGAGCCACTCTCATTTCTAAAAACTCCAACCCCCAAATTTACTAGCTTGCTATCAGTAGCAACTCTACCATAAATAAGCTTCTTCTAATTTGAGGCAAGACATCGCCATATTTAATAGTATTCTTCATCGTTGATTTTCTTTGAAGACCATCTAACCATCTAAACCGTTCAAGACCAAATCTCTACCTATCCCTTCTCTCCATCCAGGATAGTTTATTCCTCTTCCTTACAACACTTTCATATCTCCAAGATGGCATTCTCACCCTAATCTTAGATCATTTCAAGTGGTATCTTCTTGCCTTGGAAGGTTCTTCTATTCGTTTCCAACCAAATATTCTAAACCAACATAATTGATAAACAATACCAAACATGTTTCAACCCTTTACTTTTAATCTTAAGAAGCAAGCTATCCACAAGAACATTAAGATTGGAGGGGATGCACCAAGATAGCCTTCACCTAATGGCAAACCAACTCCACAAGCTCAAGCCAAAATTACAATGTAAAAAAATATGGTCATTACTTTTATTACTATTTCTACACATCACACATTGAGAAAGCCCCACCTTGACAAAAGATTGAAGCCTATCCTAAGTCAAATCCCTTCACTTCCAAGCAATCCAAAAAAAGGACAATCCCTGGGCATCCATTTTTAAATCCAAGATTCATCTAATATTTTTTAATGTGTATTGATTAAAGATTATAATTTTTTATATTACTTGATCAAATATGCATGGAAGAATTAATAGTATTGTTGATTATCATTCATAGTAAGGAGGTGCAATGGTTTTCTCTACCAAAGACTATGTGTAACTAAATGTGTTAGAGAATAATTTGATTTGTGCATTGACAACATTATTGATATTTTTAGTTTTGTACATGTAAAGTAATATTTAAAATATGACACGTTAGATTTTATTTTATTTTTGTGTATATAATATAATTTTTTGTAGGTTTTATTTTATTGTGTATATTATATGAATAATGATAAGAAATAGATGTGTAAAGGTGTTATTTAATTTAGAAATTTGAAATACAACTTCAAAATGCATAGATTATCCTTTATCACATTTGAAATTCATATAATATCTTCTATGACATTTTAAATATGCCAAGTCCTACATATTTGTTTATAATTTATTTATTTTGTAACTTCAATGTTATTTAGAATGTGATCTTCAATTATGTACAACCTGAGTTGGTTTAGTGGTGGAGAATTTGTGCTCTTGAAAGAGAGTTCACAAGTTCAAATCCCACAAGGCGGTAAGGTATGTACACCTCATTGGCTTCGGCCCATTACCTATCAAAAAAAAAAAGAATGTGATCTTCAATTCTCTTTACTTCTATCAAGTGAACCGAGAATAAGTTTTTTATTTGTATATTTATTTTTTGTTATGACACATTAGAATATAAAGTTATTGGACTTATATAATATAGGGGTTCTTACTCTTACTGCAAAGTACATATTAAAGACAACAAGAAGCTAATTTATGTCACTATCAATTGAAATAAATACAAAAAATGTATTATTAGTAACATAAACAAATTGCTCGATGCTTGGTATACAATTATCAAGCATCCATATGCACATTATTAAGGTGTTAATATATTAGGCTATAAACTTTATTTTTAAGCATCTAAATAAAAGAATATATTGAAAGGTCATATAAATCATCTTCTTCTTGAGTGAGAGAATAGTTCTATGAGTCACAATTTTTAAAATAACTTTTTCTTCTTCATAGATACGAATATGCAAAAAATATATTACTTTTCATATTAAGATTAAAAAATAAGAGTGGTTGAAAATAAATTACAAAAGAGCCAATTAAAATCAACTAGAATGAACATAAAATAGATTAAAATTTTACTATTATAATTTTACATGTGTAAGTCAATTAATGAAGTTGATGTGCTTGAAATAGATCATCTCTACGTCAAATCTCATCAATTATTTTTTACATGGCCAACACCACAACATACTCATTATTTATGTTAGTTGCAATTAAAACAACTAGCTACCTTTTTAAGTGTCACATATGTCAATTAAACATGTTTGCCCTTAGAAGACATTTACTTTACCAACCTATTAAAGTTGTGGTTTAAGATGTACCACATGTGAGATGTGGAATTTGAATCATTAGCATTATAATTTGCAAATATTTAAACAATACTTATCAATCATTTAAACATTATATTTTCATAGTCTATTATAATTAATATTAGATTACTTTTGGAAATAGGAAATTATTTAAATATGTTTTAATCAGTAAAAAAAATGTGAATAATACCTTTTTGAGTTAATAAAGAGCAAAATAAACTTATGTTTGATATAAAAATTATATACAAGCAATATTATAGATATAATATGTAAAGAAGTCTCTTTATATCGAGTTAACAATGTTTCCTCTCTCCAAATAATATTTGTAGGCACCCTAAAATCTAGGTACCTCAAATATCAATATGAATTTCAGAAAGAGTATTAAATACAATTAAAAAAAATCATAATTATATTTCTTAATTCATAATATACACCACACAAAATTGACAAATATATTTATTCTAAATAATATAGGTTTTTTGAAAAATGATGTGTGATAAGATGTTCTCAAACAAAAAATATCTTCTTTTTCAACTAAAACTAGTTAAAATCTTTTCTTTTTTTAAGAGTTCCTAGGAGATCATCTTTCATTCAAGTTTATTATAGATCTCCTCTTAGTGTTATTTCCCACATAAGGTATTTGAGCTAAATGATTTTCATTTTTCCACAATAAAATTTATTATATTTAATTTAATTTACTTTACTTTATTTGTGTGTGTTTGTTTAAAATTAAAATCGATTTAAAGAATTAAAATATTGCAATTTTATTAGTGTTCTTAATTAAATACTTAGATTTAATTTTTAGTTGGCTTGAGAGAGCATCAACCTTCATCTTATCTTCTAGAATCCTTATTAGTGTTCTTAATTAAATACTTAGATTTAATTTTTAGTTGGCTTGATATAACACTCCTTTAGATGTTAGGTATGTTGGTTCCCTTTCTTATGTTTAACTTTCTTCTAAATAATAGTATGTTTTGCATGTCGGTACAAGGTCTAAAGCTAATTTATAAAAGTCTTAAAACGCATTCAAGGCCACAAATTATTGTGGTGGATATGAGCACCTCACAATTCTATAACATAAATTTTGAAAGCTTATTAGAAAACTCAGTCCCACTCAAATGAAAGAGAAATAAAAAGTCTAAAAATAAAAAATAATCAATATAAAAGAAAGCTCTTTTTTTTCCTCATACATATTATTAATTACATTAATATAAATTTATTAAAATTGTATATGTTATTGTAATGAAAGGTCCCAACGTTATCTAATTCCCTCACTACTCCTTAAGGATTTTTATTCAAAAAAATCTAAGCAAATAAAAAAAGTAAAGACTAAAAATGAAAAAAAGGGAATGATTTTGATAATGACCTCTCTAATTGAAGATAATATCAAATAAGAATGTTTTTAAGTCAAATAAATATATGTATTTCATATAATAAATTTTATTTATTTTATAATTATTTTTTTAATTTTATAACAATTAACATTATTAATTATATTTGATGTGTAATGGATATGTCGATAGGTATCTGTAAAGAATGTAATTTTCAATCAGTTAAAAGTTCACAAATAAATTATTATATTTTTTTAGTGGTAGTGGAAATCATTATATATTTAATGCATAGCATGGGAGGGTGGAGTATATTATTGATTAAATTGTGTAGTAATTTGAGGTTGGTACTACATGCAAATAATTTTCTCCCTTCCTCTTAAGGGAAACATATGCACTACCTTACATATAAGGATATCATTTGGTAGTTGCAATGTTATGAGCATCCTAGATGGTGTCAAGGAGAATACTAGGGTTGTAGTCAAGTAGAGGTTTCAAAGATTTTTTATAGAAGGATACAGATGGAGCTCACAACAATATAGATTCTCAGCCTAGAAAAGACCTATCTAGGTTTGGGAGGATCATAATAGAAGACCTAAAAATGGAGGGCCTCATACTAGAGGTGGTTTCCATGTGCAAGCGTGGGATGGGGCCAAAGCAATGCATCTCACACTTTTCGGGGATACAAGCATCTTGTGAAGGGGACGAGCAACATGTGGAACATTACCACACAAGCTATTATATATGAAGCATTAGCCCAATGTTCAACATGAATTTACACTCTACCATGCATGGAAAAGTGCACATCCACAACTCTAAATAGAATATTCTATGTATCTATAAAGTAGATTGAATTTACGCTCTAAAACCATGTTAACTATTAATAATGTCTAGAGGCATAATCTATAATGATATATAGGAAAGCATATGATATTGTGACTTTGAAAGGAAAATTATTTTGAACCAACATCTAATTGTCAAATATAAAAAATTATGTCTTTATATATTTTATATATACCCACAAATAAAACTATTAAAAAGTTATGTATAATTACATATTTCAAATTAAAATAAAATAAAATAATTTGTAAAATAATGAATAGTGACACTTTTTAATAAAACTAGATATATATGCTCTATGAATGCGAAGCAATAATACAAAACACTCAATATCAACTCCCTAAATTTGCACCCTCGAGCAGTGATACCTATGGGGAATGGCAAACTGTGGTTAGCAAGAAAAGGAAGAATTGGTTATAAAAAAAGCAGTCTTTGCAAGCTCATTCCACCAATCTCTGAGGTACGCTTCCATGAGGACGACGTGCAATCTACCTTAGCAACATATAGAAGGGTTTGAATTCAAAATAAAATTCGGCAAAGGAGTTTCCTTTTGTGCCTCTTCCTAAGCCGAATCTGAATAGCAATCATTGCCCCCAATGGGGTTTGGGTTGATAAATGTGCTCCTCCTTACCAGAATTTTTTTCATAATTCCTCCACTTCTATTAAAAGAGCCACTAATGGCAAAAATGACAATAAAACCATGAAATTTCGGCCAACCATAGTCTGGAACCTTGAGTTTCCCTCAACTTCAGGTGCCAACTGTGTTCCTCTAGGAAAGATTAGGGATGGTTAAGAGCATGCATAGTAATCTTAATTTCCTACTATTAAATGTCTATGGTCCCATCCCTGATGAAAAAAAGAGATTGGTTTGGAGAGAACTTGTAACCTCTTTGATTCACATTCATGCAGTCACTTTATTATTGGAGGGGACTTTAGTGCCCTTCTAGACATTTCAGAAAATTTGGGGGGGGGGGGGGGCGGGGGGGTGTCAGAAGAATCCCCCAATCGATGAAAGATTTCAAATAGTGGGTTCACACCAATGAACTTCTAGAAATCAAATTTAGTAATGGTAACTTCACTTGGAACAATTAGAAATTAGGCTTCAATTACATCATGGAGAAGCTTGACATATTCCTTTATGACGCAGGAGCATCCCCAATTCATAGCAATCTTGCATCACCCAAAAACATTTTCTTGAATTGTTTTTCTTTCTATTTGGAGTTTCAATTTTTCTTTCTGTGTGTCCCAGTTTTGGCTCACTTGATCCTGTGGAGTTGGATTCTACTTGAAGACTTGATCAACTTTCTTGTTTCTAGACCGCATCGCATTTGGATCATTTTTCGATAAGATATCACTATCGATTTCCATGACAGTTTCATGTTACCGATTGACAATTTTTGTTACCGGTTGCCTGGACCTATTTTGGTGATCTACTGAAACCCCTTCCAAAGCTTGCGGAGCCTTGGGCGTTGATTCCGATGTTCCTTGGCATGTGGCCAACCTTTTCCAACGATCTACGTTTCTTCCTTTGGATTTTTCAGAGCAATCTCTTGGCAGAGGCCGACCTTGTTTATTTTACATGTTAGGTCTTGTTCTTCGGGTTTTGATCCCTTTTGGGCCGACTATATCCTTTGGATTGATATATATAATTGTAATTACGCATTAGAATATGATCAATCGAAGAATCAAGTAGCTAGTCTTTGCATAGAAGATAGATCCTAAGATTGAAGGTCCTGGTTGTGACCTATTCTGTATGTTCTACCAGGATTGTGAGTCGGTTATGCTGTAACTCGGTTGTTACCGATTGGTTGTAATAATTTTTCGTGAAATAAAACAATCTGTTATGCATTGCCTCCATCATATATTTGTGCTTTCGTTGTGTTTACTTTTGTTGACCATTCTAGATTGATCTCTTTGAGGTCCCTCCTCACCGGTGACTGCTTCAAGTGGTATCAGAGCGAAGTTTCATTTTGGAGGTTGTGTGTCCTAAAATTTTTGTTGCAGGGTGGCAGATTGCAGATCTGACCTATAGCTTCAAAGTACCGACATGAACTATGGCGCGAAGAGGAGCTAGGAATGGTGGAGCACCTGAGAATGCAGACCCTGTTGTAATGGAGATGTTGCGAGGTATAGCAACCCGGTTGGAAGCGGTGGAGATAGCCTAGAGAAGAGGTCGACATATCGAAGATGTAAGTGAAGATGGAGGAGAAGAAGCCCTGATGGAACAAGAAAACCCACCAGTGGTTGATCCGGATGAGGAAAGGTTTTTGATGGTTTTGAGTAGGGCGAATACTAAACCTCATTTTACTCCACCGAAATATGATGGAAAGTTAGATTCGGATGAATTGATGGATTGGATCTCAAAGTTGGAGAAGTATTTTTATTTTGAAAACACTGCAGAAGAAAGGAAGGTGAAATATTCTTGTACCTAGTTGAAAGGTCATGCATCTCTTTGGTGGGAGCATTTGCAAGTTGATAGACAGAGAAGAGGTAAAGAGAAGATTAAGACATGGGATCAGATGATTGCTAAGTTGAAGTCAAAGTTTATGCCAACTTATTATCAAGTGAATTTGTTATGAAAGTTACGGAATTTAAGACAGAAGGATCTAGTGTGAAGGACTACACTAAAGCATTTTACAAGTTGAACATCAGATCTAGACATGTTGATGATGAACTTGAACAAGTTGCAATATATTTGAATGGGTTGTGGATGTCTATACAAGATTAACTTAGTTTGATCAAATTGGAGAGTGTTGAAGAGGCTTACCAGTATGCCCTAAAGGCAAAAGAGAAGCTAAATAAAAGACATGAGCAGGGGCAGAGAGGCAGAGGTGGAAGGTTTACCAGAGGAATATTTCAAGGAGGAAGAGGATATACCAGAGGTAGAGGAACTAGTACAGATCATAACAAGGACAAGAAAGTGAACAAAGAAGGTAATTCATATCGGAAGGATGATATAAATTTCTATCGGAGGAGAGAACTATATGGTTACCAGAATGAGAATTTTGGAAGACAAGACAAGAGAACATTTAGAGGAACCTTCTTTAAGTGTGGAGGAGAAGGACATCGTGCTTTGAGTGTAAGAAGACATAGAATACCTGAAGAGCAACAGTGGTGGAAGAAAACCCCACTGGATCAAACAATAAAGTGGAAGATGGAGAACTGTTGGTGATGGGGAGAGCTTTGTATCATACCAGAGGAGATGAAGAGCCCTTGCAGAGGAAGAATATTTTCAAAACCAGATGTAAGGTATCTGGTAAGTGTTGTAAAGTTGTTATTGATAGTGTTATTTTAGATAATCTTGTTTCACAAGAGATGGCGAATACGTTGAAATTAAAGAGATTGAAACACCCTAAGCCATATCAGATAGCATGGATTCAAGATGAACATAAGTTTTTAGTAAGTGAGCAATGTTTGGTGAAATTAAAAATTGGGAATTATCATGATGAAGTCTTGTGTGATATTATGCCTACGGATATTTGTCATCTTTTGTTGGGTAGACCTTGGCAGTTTGATAAATAGGCAATACATGATGGGAGGAAGAATACATACACTATTGTGGCCAATGGGATGAACCAAACCTTGTTACCTTTGGAGGAACCTTTGAAGAATGAAGTTTGTATGAATGCTAGAATCTGTTTAATAGATGGAAGGAAATTATTGGATGGACTGAGACATGAGAATGTGTGTTTTGCCTTAATTCCTAAGAAGAGTGAGAAACCAGAACTAGAAGGAGACACCTGGAAGATATAAAAGAATGGTTGACAAAATATGAAGAGATCATTTTAGATAATGTACCTGATGGATTGCCACATGTGAGAAGTATTAGTCATTGCATGGACTTGGTTCCTAGAGCTAGTTTGCCTAACAAAGCTGCACACTGGTTGGCACCGACAGAGAATGAAGAGTTGAATAGACAAGTGCAGGAGTTGTTGAAGAAATGTTTGATCAGGGAGAGTTTGAGCCCTTGTGCAGTACTAACAGTATTAGCACCTGGGAAGAATGGAGAGTGGAGAATGTGTATTGATTCTAGAGAAATAAACAAGATCAAAGTGAAATACCATTTTCCTTTTCCTAGGATGGATGTCATAATGGACTGTTTGAGTAGAGCAAAATATTTTACAAAGATAGATTTGAAGATTGGATATCATTAGATTAGGATTAGAGAACGTGATGAGTGGAAGACATCATTTAAGACAAATGAAGGACTGTATGAATGGTTGGTGATGCCTTTTGGATTGACTAATGCACCAAGTACTTTCATGAGGCTGATGAATGAGGTATTGAAGAGATTCTTGGGTAAGTTTGTTATTGTGTATTTAGATGACATTATGATTTTCAGTAAGACAAAAGAGGAGCATTTGTTGCAGTTAAGACAAGTTTTGCAGAGGTTGAGAGAAGAGAAGTTGATGATCAATATCAAGAAGTGTACTTTCATGAAGAATGAGTTAGGCTATTTGGGATTTGTGATATTTGAGGATGGCTTGAAGATGGACCCTGATAAAGTGAAAGCAATTGTTGAATGGCCTACACTGGAAAGCATTGGAGAGGTAAGACCATTTCATGGATTGGCTAGTTTTTACCAGAAGTTTAACAAAAAAATTAGTTCAGTTTGTAACCCTATGACTGAGACCATGAGAGGAGATTGGAAGGAATTCAAGTGGACCACCAGAGCAAACAAAATTTTTGAACCGTTGAAGCAGAAAGTGACTGAGCAGCTTGTGTTGGCTTTACTAAATTTCAACAAAGTATTTCAAGTGGATTTTGATGCAAGTGGAACAACAATAGGAGCAGTCTTGAGTCAGGAAGGGAGAGTAATAGCTTATTTCAGTGAGAAATTGAATGATGCCCGGAGGAGATATTTAGTGTATGATTAGGAGTTTTATGCCATAGTTCAAGCCTTGATGAAGTGGAGACATTACTTGTTGCCTAAGGAGTTTGTGTTGTATACAGATAATTAAGCTTTGTAGTATTTGAACAGTCAGAGTAAGTTGAATTAGAGAAATATGAGATGGGTAGAATTCTTGCAGAGTTACACCTTTGTGTTGAAGCATAGAAGTGGGAAATCAAACAAAGTTGTTGATGCATTGAGTAGGATAAGGAATTTGTTGACAAAGATGAGAGTGACAATATTAGGATTTGAAGATTTGAAGACCTTATATGATGATGACCCAGATTTTGCAGAATCTTGGAAAGCATGTAGAGAACCAGTTATGGTAGATAGAAGCAAGTAGTTGGATTAGTTCATTCAGTATGGGATTTTATTCAGAGGAGTTCAATTGTGCATACCTAAGAGTTTTATGAAGGAGAATATGATAAAGGAGAAACATAGTGGAGGACTAGCTGGATATTTTGGCATTGACAAAACAATAGCATTCATGAGTGAGCAGTATTTTTGGCCCCATATTCATAAGGATGTTAGGAGATATGTGCATAGTTGTAGAGTTTGTCAAGTTGCAAAGGGTAGTAGTTAGAATGTGGGATTGTATAAACCTTTGGCAGTACCAGTAAGACCTTGGGAGGATATAAGCATGGATTTTGTACATGGATTGTCTAAAACACTGAGAGGAAATGATTTTATATTTGTGGTAGTGGATGGATTATTTAAGATGTCTCATTTCATACCTTGTAAGAAGACATCAGATGCATTGCATGTAGCAGACCCATTTTTCAAGGAAGTGGTAAGATTGCATAGATTACCTAAGAGCATAGTTTTAGATAGAGACATTAAGTTTGTTGGCTATTTTTGGAGAACACTTTGGAAGAAGATGAAGATAGATTTGAAGTTCAGTTCTACTTTTCATCCACAGACTGATGGACAGACAAAAGTAGTTAACAAGAGTTTGGGAAATTTGTTGAGATGTTTAGTGGGAGATAAAATTGGAAGTTGGGATTTGATCCTTGCACAAGAAGAGTTTGGCTACAACAATTCAATGCATAGGAGTACTAGAAGAAAACCTTTTGAGATTGTTACCGGAGTGCATCCTAGAGTTATATCAAAATTGAGAGACATTAGTAGTGAATATTGGAGAAGTTCATAAGTAGAAGACTTTACAAATCTCATGGTAGCATTGCATATTTAGGTTAAACAACATTTGGAATACATGAACAATAAGTATAAGGAGAAGGTAAATGAGAAGAGGAGACATAAGGAATTTGAAGTTGGTGATGAAGTGATGGTATATCTTAGAAAAGAGAGATTCTTGGTTGGAACTTATAACAAGTTGCAGATGAAGAAGTTTGGACCTTGCAGGATTTTGAGGAAGTTCGGTTCTACAAATGCATATGAAGTAGAGTTACTAGACAGTCTGATTATTTCACCTGTGTTTAATATTGCAGATCTTCATGAGTATCATGAACTGGAATTCAGTGAGGACAATATTGCAGACTTGGAGAAACAGTTTCCCTGGAAGGAACCGGATCAGATTGAAGAGATTTTGGACAGTAGGATAGGGCGTAGTACCCAGAGCAGTCAATATAAGGAGTATCTTGTGAAGTGGAAGGACAAACCAATTGAATATTCATCTTGTATTTCTTGGGAAGAGGTAGACCGTCTTAATTTTCCTCTGACCCTAGCAAAGTGAGAGGCTCACTTTTTCAATAACCCCAGATGTTTGATGGAGGAGCATCCCTGAATCATAGCAATCTTGCATCAACCAAAAATATTTTGTTTTTGTTTTGCTTTATGTTTGCAATTCCAGCTTTTATTTCTATGTGTCCCGGTTTTGGCTCACCGGATCCTATGGATTTGGATTCTACTTGAAGACTTGATCAACTTTCTTGTTTCCAGACCGCATCATATTTGGGTCATTTTCCGGCAAGATATCGCTATCAGTTTCCATGACAGTTTCTTGTTACCGGTTGACAATTCTTATTACCGGTTGCCTGGACCTATTTTGGTGATCTACCATAACCCCTTTTAAAGCTTGTGGAGCCTTTGGCATTGATTCTGATGTTCCTTGGTGTGTGGCCAACCTTTTCCCATGATCTACGTTTCATCCTTTGGATTTTTCAAAGCAATCTCTTGGCGGAGGCTGACCTTGTTTATTTTACACGTTAGGTCTTGTTCTTCAGGTTTTGATCCCTTTTGAGCCAACTAGATCCTTTGTATCGATATATATAATTGTAATTATGCATTAGAATATGATCAATCAAAGAATCAAGTAGCGAGACTTTGCACAGAAGATAGATCCTAAGATTCAAGGTCCCGGTTGTGACCTATCATGTATGTTCTACCAGGATTTTTGAGTCGATTTTGCTATAACCTGGTTGTAATCATTTTTCATGAAATAAAACAATCTGTTATGCATTACCTCCATCATATATTTGTGCTTTCATTGTGTTTACTTTTGTTGACCAATCCGGATTGATCTCTTTGAGGTCCCTCCTCACTGATGACTGCTTCACTTTACAAAGGAAATTTGTTGGATTTTCCTCATGTTATGAATTCTCACATTATTCCAGCTTCTAGTTCAGATCACTTCCTTGTTCATCTTCTGATTGAAGAAGATAAGCATCCTACTAGATGCCCCTTCAAATTTGAAAAAATGTGGATGCCAGGTGAAAACTTCCTCAACTTAATTACAAAATGGTGGGATGAGGAAAGCTTTATAGGTTCTAAAATGTTTTGTTTTGTAGCTAAGCTGAAATATATTAAGCAAAAACTCATGCTTTGTAATAGAGAAAAAATTGGCAATAGCTTTGAAGAAAAAGCTAGAATTGAAAAGGAGCTTTGAGAGCTCAATGAAATAGTCATCAAAGATGGTATGAATCAATAGAGTTATGTCAAAGAGAAAGATCTTGTAGGACTCTACAATAACATTCTAGCAAAGGAGGAGGTTTATTGGAGGCAAAAATCTAGAGAGACTTGGCTTCAAAGTGAAGACTGTATACACATAAAAATGGCTATGAGCGATTAAATAAATATTTTATATTTATTTAATGTTTATTCTTTTATTAAATAGTTAGTTTGAAAAGATTTATTTATTTAATTCATTTCGTGTCAGATTAATTTATTTAATTCATTTCGTGTCTTTCTATTAATTAATTTAATTAAAATATTTTATTAATTAATTCATCTATCCTATTCCTCTAATTAATTAAATATCTAATATTTAATTATCTCCTTCAATCAATTAAATATCTAATATTTAATGATTATTCTCCTATCCTATAGTCTCAAAATATTAAATAATTTCTTAAATTATTTAATCCCCCTTTCCAACTCACCTTCCATCTCCACTTCATCTTCCCTTTGCCAACTCATCAATCATGTGGCTAAGGAAATTAATATTTCTTAAATATTAATTCATAATTTATCTCCAACTTCTAAATTTAATGAAATATTGTGCACATACACATATTTCATAACCTTCTTCTATATTCTCTCCAACATCCCTACATCTTAGGAAGGACTTGAGTCCACTTGTCCTCCCATACCTAAATTTTCTCCAACCATCCCTAGATTCCCTCAGTCAGCAACCCAGTCAAGGTGAGATGAGTGACATTTGTCTTCTCCTTCCCCCTTTCTCTCAACCTTCACCTTTTGTCACAACCATCCAAATCTATAGATTTGATCATGACCGTTGATCTGGGCCACATCATCTTGTCCTCTCAAGGTCTATAAAATCAAGAGTTTTAGTTGAGAGAGAGTTAGACTTCAAGTGAATTTGCAAGCCAATCATTTGTAAAACTTATGTATTTGTGAGTTTTAATCTTGAAATAAATAGCATAATCATGTAGTATTGCATATCATAGCATTTATGAACTATCAGTTATCAGTCCATTCTTCATATGCCATCTTGGAAGCTATCAGTGCTTGTCTGAGAGCACACCATCTGCAACCAGGAATAGTGGAGTTAGGACACAATGAGACATAAACCATGAAGGTAATATTAGTATTTTTATTTCATATGTATTTCATGTAGTTTCATTGGTTGAGTTATGATTTCCTGCAGCATTTCCATTGGTATTTTGTGAAACTAACTTGTTACAGGTAGCATTCTGAGGATGAAATTCAAGTTGACACATTTTGGCGCCCACCATGTGGCTCATGGACATCACATATACCTTTAAAAATCTCTCAAAAGTAAAATTAACACATTTGTAATGCAAATTCACGCATGTATGAATTCTGATAGTGCTTTTGTTCAATAGGTTAGCACATTTGCATCATAGGTTAGCACATTTGCATCACAGGTTAGTGCTTTTGTCCTCTAGGTTAGCACATTTGTTAAAGAAGTCGCGCTTTTGAGTCCACAAAACAACGCTTTTGAGTCCACAAAACAATGCTTTTGTAGTGCAGGTTAGCGCTTTTTCCCTGATGATTAGCGCTTTTGAGGTGAAAGATAACGCATTTGTTAGAATAGCGCTTTTGTTTGCAACTGACATATTTTTCTTGCAGGTCCGAATGTCCAAGAACTTAAAATTTTCAAACTACTGACATCCGTGTGTAGGATTGTGTTTAAGGCAAATTTTATGCATTTCCTCACCTAGTTAATTAAAATCTCTATTTTGGAAAGTAATAAATCATGTCTTGCTCATTTAGTTTAAGTAAGGGGATAAATTGACAACATGCAACTTGCATTTTGAGTAACTTCTCTAAAATAGTTGCACATAGACTTTTAAAAAGGCTAAAATAAACACCATGCTTGTTGGAGAAACATCTCCAAATAGAGTATAGATCACATTGCTATGGAAAGTTAAAAAGAACATTTATATTTTGTGTCTTGAAAGTGGTAGGTATACGCTCTCCCCTTACTTGGGTGATCAAAAAGCCAAACCCACTCTTTTGTGCTTTCTTTACTTTCAAGCAATTAAATCCTTTAGAGGGTATGCCTTCTCAAGCTACCTTGAGGGGGCTAGTGAGAGGGGAATGACCTAAAGTAGAAATAGGCTAATACCGAGTCCTTCCAATCCACTATAAATAAATCATGTTTGTGACGAAAGTTCCAAACAACATGTGCTGATAAGTTCATACCGACACTATGTTTCCCCATAAATCCTATGGAGCGTAACCTCTATAGGCTTGGAACCTTCTGTATTTATAGAGCTAAAAGTGTCACATGTATGGCCACATGACCAGAAGTCTTTACTAAAAACCACTTGTACTAGTTGCCAAAATCCTTCTAGTTGTTGGCGCAGGAGGTCAGACCTCTGAAGTGGCTCACACACATACGGTTCTTAGTAGAGATATAAAGTTTTCCATGGGGAGTTTTCATGGAAACTAGTGCTTGGCTTCCCCGGAGAAGTGAGTGTCGAGGGTGGAGCCAGTGGGGTTAAGCATCTAAATATTCTCTTTGAATAGTGTAGCCTCGGGGGAAACCCCATGTGAGATTCAACAATTATTGCCTCAGCTTGCCATAAGATTTTTACTTGTGTGTGCATTTTGTTTATTAAAAATTGTGTCTTCTATGTCTATTACATGTTCCAAATGGTAAAAAATTGAAGAAAATCATTATCTACGAGTGAGAAAAAATCCAACCAATTGCCGAAAAAATTGATCAAAAGGGTAATACAAAGGCTTTCCAACATTTGAACACCAAATCAAACTAAAGTGTCAAAACATCAGTATCAAAATACTTCTTGAGTAGATTTGTCTCTAAACCATCACGTATTTTCAAACTAGCTCAACAACTGGGTCACTAATCCAACAGGCTATTCCCGAAAGGTTTCTATAAGCATAAACATTCAACAAGCTATTGATTCAAACATCTTAAGTGCAAAAGATCAACATCATTTTCGAGTCTCTCATCAGGATAATCAAATCCTCTATCACGAAGCTTGATCAATTTACCCTATGTTCATAATCTTGGATATATCTTTCCTATTTTGAACCTAGGTTATATCAAAATCAGAATTGCACCAACAATGGAATCAAACAAACTTGTAAACTGTCAGATGCTTATATGACTTTTAAGTATCACCTTAAGAAAAGAAAACCCAGTTATAAAGCTACTCAGAAAAGGATAAGGTTCTTGTATATCAATCACAAGATCTTATTAAAACATAAGACATTCCTACACCATTTTTTGTCATTACTTATGTGGCTGTAGTACAGAGTTTGACGGAGAAATTTTGCAAAGACGTGTTTTTCAACAAAGAGACACCTTATCACAGTGAACAAACAATAGCAGTAAAATCAACAAAGCATATCTTCCTAAACCAATAATCACCTATTGAATTTGTCCTTTGGAAATTTCATTTTTTTTGAAATAATCACATGCCAGTTTGGACTACAGCTCAATACGAACAACTTAGAAAACAACAAAAACAAATGGAGGAAGAAGATAATCTTGTATTCCAAAATTTTGGGTATACCGCTGGTGACGAAGAAGCAGTCAATAATACCATTAGAGACCTTGAGCAAGATTTCAAATTTGATAGGCTAATGGAAAAATTGTTGGCAAAACAAAAAGAGAAATATCTCTTGATGTTGGCAAAATCTGGAGCTAAATTACCACAAGACTTTAACATAGAAAGCTTGAAACAAGATGCAAAGGTAAGTAACACCCAAAACATAGATGATCCAAATAACGAAGATGTGAATAAAGAAAGTCATGAAGAGACAAGAAAAGAAAGGGATGACACAAGAAAAGAGCGTAGTGATAAAAGAACTTATGAAGAAGCAAGGAGAAACTATATGGATAATCCATTGTTAAACCTTACCCAACAAATGCAAACTCTACAACAACAAATGAAAGATATGCAAAATGGAACAAGCTCCAAGAATTATTCCTTATAAGATATATTCCCATATCCTTTCGATAAAAATTTGAATATGGTACCATTTCCACAACATTGTGAGATCCCTAAATATGACAAATACGATGGAAAATCCGATCCTCAGGATCACATTAGGGAGTTTTTTACTATGAGCATGGAATTTGCCCACGATGAAACTTACCTCATGCGTCTTTTTCCTAGGAGTTTAAATGGACAATCAATGGAGTGGTTTTCAAGATTACCATCCAGAATCAAATCTTTTGAAGAACTTGTGAATATATTTATTTCACAATACTCCTACAATATAAGGAATGAGATAACAATGCTAGATTTATGCAATGTTAAACAAAAGAATGGTGAATATTTTATGATCTTCTTACAATGATGGAAACACATGTTTAATAGGTATCGAAGAGATGTGCGTGATCAAGAAAAAATAGACATGTTCATTGATAATCTTATCAGTGAAATGAGTTATCGACTAAGAATGCAATGTCCTCCCTCCTTTGCCAAGATGATTGAGAATGGTCTAAAAATAGAGAACGCGATGGTAAAGAAAGGAGAGCTAAAACTTTACACTAATTCCTACAACAACAACAACAACAACAACAACAACAATGAAAAACCCATGTTTTGGTCAAAGAATAGGAATGTCAGCAATGGAGGAAATGACGATAATAGTGCTATAAAACAACAACAACTAATTTTTAATCTATCAAGTCAAATCCCAAGCAATAACAATCAAGAAAACAATAAGACCAAGTCCTTCTCTAATCCATAAAGAAAATTAACAAACATTGGAGAACCATTGGAATCAGCTTTAAAAACTCTGCTTGCTAACAAATTGATTGTTTTATCAGAAGTAAGAAGTTATGAACCACCAGTCAAGCCAAATTGGTGGAATGACAATCATTTTTGCAATTATTGATGAATAATGATGAACAAAAAATACCCTAATCGATACTGAGAGGGGGGGGGGGGGGGGGGTGAATCAGTACATACAAAAACTTCTCAACAACTTATCAAGTTAAAACAATGCTAACCGGTTGTCTTCATCACTATACTTAACCATGGCAATACCGGTTAAACACAGTAAGACTTCAAATACCTAAACCAGTAAAACCAAATACTTCAAATAACATTCAACACCTGATAACTGCTTTACCAATATA
This sequence comes from Cryptomeria japonica, assembly GCF_030272615.1. Taxonomy (NCBI): domain Eukaryota; kingdom Viridiplantae; phylum Streptophyta; class Pinopsida; order Cupressales; family Cupressaceae; genus Cryptomeria; species Cryptomeria japonica. The sequence continues at coordinate 355,318,671 of NC_081408.1, read as the reverse complement.
CTCATGCATGTGTTGTATCAGTAATATCATAACCACTAACCACTAACTTTGCATGCATATTCACCTAAACAAAGACTGCTAAATCATCACATGAAAAATGCACAACTCATGACACACAAATTTTTCACATGGAAACCCAAATGGGAAAAACCATGGTGGGGATGAATACACAAGCTTATTTTTGAACTCTTTTGAAGCTCGCTCTGTTAGGAGCCTAGTCCGGTCAAAGAATTTACAATAAGGTTCTATTAGAAACTGATCCTGTTAAAGATCACCCGATTAAGGGATGGCTATATACCCCGTTAAAGGTTGAAACCCTGTTAAATGTTACCTCGCTAGAAGATTTGAAGAACTCAATGATCTCGAGTCACCTGGTTAGAGGATTTGCAATAAGCCTGTTAAAGCTACTCGACAAAGGGATTTTCCAACTATTGAAAAGGTTAGAAGACAACAGGTAAAGCTCTGATTTGATAACAACACTACATGCTAAGGCAGATTCTTTTCAGCTTCTCTACTCTGCAATCACACTCTGCAGTTTTCCACTCACTGGTCTGGCAAGTATCTCATCACTCGGATACAAACACAATATTTTCCAACACAAACAATAACAAACATTGTCGACCTTATAGACAATAATTAGGTCGGTAGCATAAACCCTAAACCCTAAACATTTTAGGTTTACAATTACAAGTGGTCCAATCTTGACCATTCAAAATACTTTGCATAGAATGAAACAATCTGAAACAGATCACAAGTCATTCTACATCATCCATTCTCCACTGCATATAGAAATTAGTAACCCATCACGTTCTCTTCACATACCGCTAAGAAGAATATTCATTCCCGAGGTAGACATTTAATGCAATCGATCTTCACATGCAAGATCCTCAAGGAAATCCTTCACGTGCACAAAACTGACATGGTATCTTTATCTCATCCTTATCTCTTAGCTAGCTCATCACATAATGTCACCAGTTGCATCACACAAGCTAGATTGCCAAACTGGAAACCCTAGAGATGAGACTACCAACCGGTAGTCACACTTAGTGAAACTCTGACACCGATCCACTTCATCCCTTCATACTGATTCTCCAACTTGAACATCAATAACAACTTCTTCCAATCTTCATATCGGTTCACCTGCACTTATTGACATCAATAACAATATATATTATAATCGTATAATCTTACCAGTTCATCATATGCCAACAATTATCATCAGAATAAAGGACACCAAACAAATGATTGTCAAAGATTGAAACACCTTATCCAAGATCTAATCGATAATAGAACTATCACAATGGATAGCCACAAGACAAATGAATCACACCTAGCTTTCAAAACTCCACTTCCGAATTATGACAAAGGTGAACCATCCAAATTAAAAGATGGCAAAGGAAAAGCCGAAGTGAATTACACTTATACATATGATGATGTGGTAAATATTATCATTGTTAAAGGTAATCCATCTTCAGAGCCAATCAATGTTATTACGAGAAGCAAAGCAAAGGTTACCTTTCTAGGTATAACAAAAGACCCAACATCCACTTCACAACAATACAATTTAGTAGAGAAATTATAAAGAATACCCACTCAAATATCAATTCTGGAACTTCTTCAAGTTTCACCTATGCATAAGGAAATTTTGGAGAAAGCTTTAGTGGAAACAACAGTTTCAAAAGACTTGGATATAGATAAGTTCCAAAACATGGCAGGACACCTTATAGCTCCTCATTGCTTATCATTTTTTGAAAATGATGATGCATCCTTACAAACATCCTCACAATGCTCCCTTACATGTTGAATTCACCATTAATAAAACTCGTTTCAAACTCTGTACTCATAGATGGTGGAGCTGCCTTAAACATTTGTGCATTAAGTTTGATAAAAGATTTGGGATATTCAGAAAATGCAGTGGATCCGAAGAAGAAAATAACCATTAAGGCTTATGATGAAGCAAAATGTTCTTCTAAAGGAACTGTTGTGTTACCCATCGAAATAGGACATGTGGAAAGGAATATGTTGTGTCAGGTTTTAGATTTGAACCTCTCTTACAACATTCTTCTAGGAAGACCATGGATTCACAATATGCAAGCGGTTCCTTCTACATATCATCAATGTGTAAAATTTCCTCATGAAGGACAAGAGATCACTATAATTATAGATTCTAGTCAATATTGCAATAATTTGAAGCCAACACAAGATACAAGAGTTCCACATAACAAAGAATCAGTATATCCTACCAAATAAATTCAAGAAAAGTTATGGGAAACCTTTTAGAAAAAGATCAAATTAAATGATGAAGGAATGGGAAAATATTCTTTGCATAATTTTCCACTTTCACCTAAGTCATATGGAAAGCCTACAGATATTCAATCAAAGACATCAGAAATATCAAAAGATATGTTTAAAGGAACATTTGTTAGAGCTGGAACCCTTGAAGAAGAAAATGAAGACAAGGACATTCTTGGTTGGTTGTACAAGGATGAAGATAAAACTATAGCAACATCAACAAAAGTTAATATTCCCACATAGCAATATGGCAAAGGTTATGAAATCATGCAAAAAATAGGACATGAAGGAAAATGACCAATTGGTAAACAACATCAAAGTATTTCAGAACCAATTTGTCCCCACTCATAATCTAAAGAAGATAAGACAGGACTGGGATATCTAAAGTCAAATAAAAAACACCATAATTATCAACAATCAAAGTGGAGAAAGAAATCAATCTCTAAAGATGAAAATTGGAAAGAAAAACTATATCAAGTAGCAGAAATAGTATCCAATGAACAAAAGAAACAAGAAGAATATGAGAAGCAAGAAGAAGAGATTACCATCAAAGGAAAAGAAGAATCTTGTCAACAAGTTCAAGAAATACAAGCAAATGCATAATCTGAACAAGATATTCCTAAAGCAATAAAAATAGAGATGGCAGAAATCAGGAAACTTTTTGCACCATGTAACATCCCTGCATGGTATAGTGGGGTAGTTCTAGACCACGGTTCAGAGACAAATTCAAATGAGTATGAATGGGGTCCAGATGTCTTATCTAGTACATCAAGTAAGGAAAACAATGAAGAACGGACAACTATTATAGAGGAAGACTTATTTAATACAAAACAAAAGATGGAGTTAGAAAGAAGACAAGGAGAACTCAGGATTCAGAGAAAAGAGGCGTATGCAAAACAACAAAGGAAAGGGAATGGCAAAGACAAAGAAGTAATGCCACAAGAAGTACAAACAAGGATAGATCAAGCATCTGGAAATATAATATTTTCATCAAATGAGGAACAAGATGTATCAAGATGTGGCAGAACCATAGAAGAATTAAGGAATAGTCAAGTAGGATTGACTATTAGTCCAGAAGAAGTTGAGTTTGAAAGGAGACAAAATCTAGCAAAATAATCCTCTTCATCATGTACACAAGTATGTCAACTCCAAAATGCAAATGAAGTCTTTGAAAATAATCAAGAAGGAATTTGCAGTATTAAAGACGTGTGTGTTGATATAATCCATTTTTTTAAGGGATAAACGTCAATTGAAGAACCATTTGAGTGTGAACCACAAAATACTAATACTAATTTTTTTATAAATAATTGGGAGACGCTTGGGAGAGACAATTCTCAAAATCATTCAATCTAGGACATTACCTACTCTATGCCCAATTATGATCATTATGTCATGAACTTTTAAGCACCTAATGATGATAGTGATTACGACTTACCCCTTCTTCATCTTGAACTAATTGATTGGGATCATTTAGAAAACCCTGAATTAGATGTCTTTTCCAATGATCATGAGTTAGTCGTGTATCTTAATGTTATCAAACCCATAACACCTAAGATATCTTCCATTATAGAATCAAGTAACATTTCTCGTAGTCAGGAGAATGCCAAAATTTCTAGTCGCAAAATTGAAATAAAACAAGGAAAGAGACCTACTATTGAAAACCATTTCATGGCAACACTAGATCAATCAAAAGAGAAAATAAAGGACGTATCTGATGGTGAAAACCTCTTTGAGGCACCCGAAGATGGAAGCATGACATTCTTCCTGCATAGTTTCAGGAGAGATCTTCTATCCTAATAGAACCAACAAAAGTAGTAAACATTGGTACATCAAAGGACCCTAAAATACTTCATTATGTTGCCTCGTTATCAGATGAAGAGAGGAAAGAATACATGGAATTCTTTAAGCAAAGACAAATAAATTTTGCTTGGACCTATGCAAATATGCCAAGACTTAATCCAGATCTTATAATGCATCATCTTAATGTGGATTTAAAAGCAAAACTAGTTAAGAAAAAACTAAGAAAGATGCATCCACACATAGCTCTTCTTGTAAAAACCAAGTTGAAGAAACTATTAGATGTGGGTTTTATAAGACCTGTTGCTTATCCAGAATGGGTTTCAAGTATTGTACCAATGTCAAAGCCAAATAAAAGCATAAGAGTCTGTACAGATTTCAGAGATCTGAATAATGCATGTCCAAAAGATGATTTCCTGTTACTGAACATTGATATAATTGTGGACTTATCAGCAAGACATGAGATGTTTTCATTAACGAATGACTTTTCGGCATATAATCAAATAAGAATTGCACTTGAAGATCAAGAAAAGACAACTTTCACTTGTGCATGGGGAACGTATTGCTGGAATGTTATGCCATTTGGGCTTAAGAATGCAAGAGCAACTTATCAAAGGGTTGTGACGACAATTTTCCATGACATGATGCATACATTTATGGAAGATTATGTAGATGATATACTTGCAAAATCTCATACAAGACAAGAACATTTAAATATCTTAAGCAATATTTTTGACAGACGGGAAAGAAATCAATTGAGATTAAATCCAAAGAAATGTGCATTTGGAGTAACCTCTGGAAAACTTCTTAGGTACATTATATCAACTTGTGGAATTGAAGTAGATCCTGAAAAGGTCAAAGCCATTATGGAGATAGAATCACCTAGGAACATAAGTCAATTGAGATCTTTACATGGAAGATTGCAATCAATCAGGAGATTTGTCTCCTAGTTAGTAGATAGATGTTATCCATTCACCCATCTTCTACATAAGAATATTCCATTCAAATGGGATCAAAGATGTGAAGAAGCTTTTATGAAAATCAAAGAATATCTCATGAATCCTCTAGTATTGGTATCACCAACCAAAGAGAAACCATTTTTGCTCTATATCTCAGCGACAAATGTATCATTAGGAGCTATCCTAGCTCAACATGATGAAGAAGGAAAAGAGAGAGCAGTGTATTATATCAGTAGAACACTTGTTGGCTATGAATTAAATTATTTCTCAATAGAGAAAACATGCATAACAGTTGTATTTACAACTCAGAAGCTGCGACATTATATGTTGATTCATTTTGTGAAACCAATAGCAAAGATAGATCCACTAAAGTATTTGTTGAACAAGTCAACATTGACATGAAGACTAGCCAAATGGGTTATGATAGTGAGTGAATTTGATATAGAGTATTTTGACCGAAAAGCTATCAAGAGACAGGTCATTGCCAATCAATTGGCTGAAGCTCCTTTACAAAATGACATACCATTGCACATTGAATTTCCTAATGCAGACATTCTGACAGTAAGTACAAACTTTTAGGAATTGTACTTTGATGGTTCTTATACACAATATGGATCAGGTGCAAGAATATTTTTCATCACACCTCAGGGACACACAATTTCAAAATCATATAGATTGTGGTTTCCATGCACAAACAATACTGCAGAATATGAAGCATTGGCTATTGGGCTCAAAATGGCCATTGAATGGAATGTCAAAGAATTACATGTGTATGGTGATTTACAGCTTATCATCAACCAAATAAATGATGATTATCAAACTAAGGATGATAAAGTCATGCCATATAAACAACTGGTAGAGGAGTTTAAAAAACACTTTAAAGAAATATCATTCACCCAGTTTCCAAGAAATGAGAATAAAGCAACAAATGCAATGGCTACAATAGCATCTCTCTTGCAAAATAAGGAGAATCAACATCGTTATGAATTTCTCATGGAAGATATCTTAACCCCTACCATTCAATCCCAGTATATCTACCAAATTTTCCATATATCAGGAACCAGTCAATCCTTATACGGTCAAACTTATCGGTACTTAAAAGAGAATATCCTTCCTCTTGACCTATGTCGCAATCAAAAAAGGAATTTTATCCGTAAGTCCTCTCGCTATACTATTATTGCAAATATCCTATATAGGCGTGGTCGAGATGGTACTTTGTTGAGATGTCTTGAACAAGAATAATATGAGAAAGTTCTTAATGAAGTTCTTGCAGGTATTTGTGGAACACACTCAAGTGGCTTAACACTGACTATGAAACTTTTTCGTATGGGTTACTATTGGCCTACTATGGAGAGAGATTCATTCACATATGCTAGGAAATGCAAACAATGTCAGATCCATGGGAATCTCATTCATGCACCAGCACAAGAATTATATCCTATGATAGGATCATGGCCATTTTCTCAATGGGGCCTTGATTTGGTAGGAAAGATAAATCCCTCATCTTCTAATGGACATAAGTTTATTCCGACTGCTACTAAATATTTCACTAAATGGATTGAAGCGGTGCCTCTAAGAACAGTGTCAGGAAAACAAATATCATCGTTCATTTTGAATTATATAATCTGTCGCTATGGAGTTCCTATGACCATTATCACTGATAATGGAAGACCATTCAAAAATCAAGATGTGAAGGAGATATGTGAATAATTTCATATCCAACATAGGTTTTCTACTCCATATTATCCACAGGGAAATGGTCAAGCTGAGGCATCAAACAAAAACATCTTGAAAATTCTAAAGAAAACAGTCAATGACGTTGGAAAAGATTGGCACATTCAGCTAAATCCTGCTCTGTGGGCATACCGAACCAGCATCCGCACTCCAACAGAGGAAACTCTATATTGTTTGGTCTATGGATCAGAAGCCATATTACCTATAGAAGTAGAAATACCTTCTCTACAAGTATCCTTGAAAGGTCTTATACCAGAAGAAGAACAATGAGTCTCTCAACTCCAAGAACTTGAACTGATTCAGGAACGTCGCCAAAATGAAACATATCATTTGAAAGTATATCAACAAAGAATGGAAAGAAGTTATAACCACATAGTCAAGCCACACATTTTTCAGATTGGAGATATAGTTCTAAGGGAGAATCCAAGAAATCAACAAGACCGAGAAATGAAGGGAAAATTTGAACCAAATTGGCTAGGACCTTTTGTCATAGTAGTAGCATATGGATCCAGAGCATACAAGTTATCTACCCCTGAAGGTGATTGGTTTGATGAACCTATCAATTCTATTGATCTCAAGAAATTATATGCTTGAGATACAAAGTCATGGAAAAAATCAATAAAAATCATATAAAGTCCTGAAGAAATCAGTAAAAATCATAAAAGCGAAAAATCCCTAAAAAAGCATAAAAAAAAAAAGAGAAAAGAGAGAGAAAAATGCAATAAATTTAGATGGTGAAAACCTGGTAAACAGATGCTATCTAAAAAGCGAGTTCCTCCATCTATGAGATCGCTTTGCGCACCTATCCACTCCATCATATCGCATTTATCGCTTCCATCTGTCTTAGCTTATCCATACCATCTTTCACATCTATTGCTTTGAACCATTTCGTAGGAAATATGCAACTTGTTGAGCATTGATTTTGAAATCAATAGAATCCCATAGTTTCAACTGAAGCTACAAAATTTTTCTTAAAAAATATATGAAAATCAATCATGCCCTCAAGAATTTCGATAGAACCTTTAGCATTTTCATCGACATCAGAATTCCAAAAATTATTGCTCAAACCGAAGCCATCAGATATGCATATTAATCCTTTACCTAAGTATCTAATCTGACTGAAATGATACATCTATTGTATCGAATAAACTCATTAGTGTTTCACCGACAATTAACTTATCAAACAAACTTGAGCCTTGATGATTTCTGAAAGCGGCTCATCGAAAATATTATTTCCATCGGCAGGTGATATATTGAGCAAACCAAAGGAATTTTTTGAGAAAAAGAGCGTATCAAAGAATCACAAAAGATGTTGACCGAAGAGGTCTTTTACACCGAAGAAAAAGACATCGATAAAACACCAATGCAAATATGACATGTCAGATAAAGCTTTTCGATGAAAGTGAAGAGGTCGATGAATTCACAGATTCCTTGACGATGATGCTAGTTCCATCGAAACTGAGGCGACATCGATGAAACATGAAATTTTGTGGGAAGATAAAGTCAAGATACTGAGGTGCATAATTCCATCAAGAAAGGGTACGACCATAAAATTGATGAGCATCGACGGTTAGTGTGAAGTGTTGCTAAACGAATAATTATTTCTACGACGAGAATCAATACGAGTCTTAATAAAGTCACTTCATCATGAACTCAAATAAATGCCTCTATGACCGTTGTGCAACTGGTAATGGTAATCGATAAAATCACCATGAATGCTCGATAAATTGGCAAAAGAGGGACACTTCTGAGCAACGTTTGAAGAATTCGTAGTGAGTTTCAGAAAGCCGAGACGATTTGAGAGCAAATTCACGAGTGGTTTGCCTTGAATTCAAGTAAGTCATTCAATCTCAGAGCTCTGTAGTGATAATGGAGGAATCATCTTCTAAAAAGAGTAGGACTAGGAAAACTAAAGAGACTCAGCCCCCAGAAGATAAACCTAAGAGGCAGAAAAAGGAAGGGCGTTGTTTGGCCCAGGACCTAATTGACCAATGTCCTGCATCAAGCCTTAGGTCTAAAAAATTTAAAACGGATGAGGAAAGATTGGAAGATAGATTTGAAGGCCTAAGGGATACATGGACAGAGATAAGGGGTCATGAATTGTTTATTTTTTGGTATATATGAAGGAGTGCACCCGAACCTGTGAATAACTTGTGGAGGTTAAATTTGGGGAAATTAGCAGTGACTAATATCTTTGTAAATGTTGAGCTCATGAAATCCCTAGCCAATAATTATGAACCCAAGACCAGGACCATATGTGATTATATGGGGAGACCAATACTGCCAATTACCAAGAAAATTATTGACACTGTGTTTGATTTGGATTGGGGGTTCGAAGAGCAGATTGATACTAAAAAATTGACACAAGAGTACTTGAATTTAGAGGAAGTCTACAAGAGGTGGAGACTCCCTATCCATAGACCCAGGGTTGTAGGATCGATAGTGCCATTTGATAAAGATAACAAAGCTCCATATGACATATATTTGTTTCATCCCTACTTTAAGTATACATACTACTGTGTTGCTTAGGTTTTGGGAATAGAGGCTCATCCATTGATGGATATCGCGGCTATGGTCATTTGTGTGGATTTGCAATCTAAAGATCCTCGGTTATTCGATTTTTCTACCTATATTGTTGATGCCATCAATCATGGACTGGAGCAATTGAAAGGAGATGTGATTAATGTGAATTTCAAGTATTATTTTGTTCTTATGCATATGCTATTGTATGTCAGGCAAGACAAAGGGCTATGGCCAGACGAGTTGTGCATTAGTGCATATGATAAAGTTGGGGTAAGGAAGCCTGTGCAGTTATGGGTATCTTCATGGGACCAAAGATACAACAACAACCAATACTGGAACTTCAAGGAATATTTTGTTAAGACGTTACACAAATTATTGGGGTACCCGTGTGATCATGCATTGTCCCCTGAAATTCAGAGATTCTTAAGGCCAAAGGATTATGACGAAGATACTGCAATTGAGCACAATTGGGGAGATTTTTATTGCTATTTGGATTGCACTCAAATAAGGGTGTATGAATTTGAAGGAAAGTCATATGTATTGCCTATCATTGTACCTAACAGAGTGGCCTTCTTAGAGATTGTCAAGTAGTTATCAATAGTAAGCGCCCAACATCTAACTGATCATGGAAAACAATCCATCATGCCTGAATTACTTGTCTTTTTAGACTTTGTTGTCAAAAGTTCAAAGAGTTACAGTTTGTTGCAGAATAAATTGGATTACTACAAGATGGCAGAGGGAGACCTAGGCCAAAATTTGATCCAGAAGGATACATAGGGGCCGCAAGGTCATCCCAGAAACACAGGCTAGAGAGCATGTGTTACTCATGCCTGATGATTTCATAAGAAATATAAAAAGGGAAGAAGCTAATGAAAAAAGAGCCTAGTATGAGCGAGTGTTCCAAGCCTACAAATGGAAGCTCTTCCGAGGGAGAATAAACGAGGACATGCTTCAACACATCAAAGATCCCTTAGATCAAGCAAATAAACTTATAGAGCATGAGATATAATTTCTTGAGGGAGTGCCCACTTACATCTATGGCAAGCATATTAAAACTTTCAAGGATACAGAGCCCTTGGCCCAATTGTCTCCTCAATCTATTTCTAATGTTTTTCCAATTGACTCTTCTAGAGAAGAATATCCTTTTGGATTTGAGGATGATGTACAGATGGATATGACCACAGGGCAATACAATGTCCAAGATGTTGGAGATATAAGGATGTTTGAACATGAGGGTTTCATTACTGATGATGATTTCATCTCTTCCAAAGAATTTGACACATTTCTGTACCAGCATAAAGGAGTACAGGTTAGGACTGCTATGAAGGATATGACAGAGGATGAACAAGCTCAAAGGTTACAAGAGGAAGTGGACCTTGCAAAAAGGGAGATGACACCCGAGAAAGGAAGGCAAATACTTAAGGATGTTGGTGTGCTGATCTATTCAGGGTGGGATATGAGATCTGCATTGTTGTTTGATGGTTTCGTCAAGAAGAAAGACCCTAACAAGTGGATCATACTAGAAGAGATAGACAAAATATTTATGGGCTCAAGATATGATCTAGATCAAAAGGCTCTCATAATATGGGCCTTATACCCGAAGGAAAAGAGACCTATTTTGTTTGATACAGATCAGGTTTTTGGCCATTTAATGGTCCAGCAGGTTGGGAAAACTAATCCCATAATCATAGCCAAGTTGAATGTGGATGTGGCAAAATTGAACCAAGAACAAACATAGTTTTTTGGTCAAAGAGAACAATATTTACAAGGGCTTGTATGAGAAAGCTACTGAAGAAGTCTAGAATTTACAAGGACAATTGTCACAAAAGACTCCTATTATGGGGGATCATGAACCAGATATGGGTTATCAACTTGACTTAAGGGTCTTAGATGTTATCTTTGATGCTACCTACTAGAGGATAAAGGCCAAAAATTTAGCCAAGCAGTTAACCAGTTCTCAACAAAAGATGAACAAATTAGTGAATGATGTGATTGAGCACATGTTCAAAGCTATGTTGCCATATGCTAACTGATATTGGAAAGAATAAACAGGAACCATAAAATCTCTAAAAGAGCATGAAATATTAAGGGAGAGATTGCAAGATGTACTAAAGGACAATAAGGCCATGACTGCAGAAGAGAGAGCTCAAGGGGACCAATATCTGGTAGAACATGATAGGTACACAGACATATTGAATAAATATCTCCAGATGTTGGATAAAGATTGTGTTGCAACGATACCAACTATCTACAAGGATGGTGAAATGACCCCATTAGAGCAATGGAAAGAGGAATTTGCACTAATTAAGGAGAAGGCAATGACTAAATTCAACCAGAATGAGGATATATCCCCACATATCAACTAGGCGGTGTTTGATCTCTTCTCACTGAAGACGGGTATGAAACAAAGGAGTGCAGCCATTAGATGCCATAGGAGTGATGGCTACATTAATTATCTTGGCATGCTTAATCTTTTTATCTTTCACTTTGTTAAACAATTATAATTTAGTTGTTAATGATGAAGGGACTTAACTCTTCATAGAATAGGTGTTGCTCACTTATTTATATGAGCAATTTTCGTAAGAGAAAAAATACATCATTAGAAGAGAGGATATCGGATAGATACTATAGCCTCTGGCATACTACTATACTATTTTGAAACTTTAATAGAATCACTTGTGTTTCTCTATTTATGTGTTGTGAAATACTCCATTTCTTATAGGCAGTTGTTTGTGATATTATCTAAAGGAGATAAGGTTATTTGTATTCTTGCAGTGAAGTTTATGTTTCAATATTATAAACTTTGATTAATAAGATCTACTTGTGAATTGTAATTGTTCCTTGTAGTTCTTCCTTGAATGGTCCTTTAAGGTAAAGGTTAAATTCATTCAAGCAGTTTTATGATATTAACATTTATCAGATCTCATAAGAACAGTAACTAACAGACTTGCCAAAGGGGGTAGGTTTAAAAACTGTCTCACAAATCATACATTTAGTCCTAGGGAAATACAAGACTCTGTATCCCATATAACAGGAAAGACACTGGTCCCTCACAAATCACAATTTTTACCATACCAATCACTTTTACTTTAAAGCAATAGGAGTAGTTGAGTAGGATATATATAATCAATTAGCAATAGTGTATATATATACATTTCAAGCACAAAGATCAAATAGCTTCCATAACAACAATCTTGAACTCATCTAAAAGACATCTATTCAAAGAACCTTTGCCATTTTGAGATAGGGGTCAATTAGATCAAAACAATCAATTTGCTATAAAAAGCATTAGTTATCAAAAGCCACTAGTGAATAGGTATACCCGCCTAGGTCTTGCAGAGCCTAAAGTGAGAGAGTTAGTAACCAAATAGGTTCACTCTATAAGTTGGTCAAGTCAAATTGGAGGGTTTGAACATAGGAGTTGGCATTTCCTTAGAACCTATCCAATCTATTGATTTGAGATCCAACAGATTGGCGACTCTGGTGGGGACACATTCATTTAAGAAAGACTCTGCTGTGGGAAAGAACTCATATACAAAATACATTTTCCTCCCTAGAGAGAGGTGGCAACTTTGAAGTAAAGAGAATAAGTTTTATGTATGGGAGGAGGTCAATAACACAAGGTCACTCAATAGTACAATTAAACTTTAATCAAAAAAGAAATAAAAGGAATCCAAAGAAAGAATCAATAGATGATCCAATGGAACACAAGAATGACTTCATGAATAAAAAGTATAATCAATACTCTTCTGAAAATCATTCACATCCAGCTCTGAATAAACAGAACTACACAGTTCCTACATACCCAAGAAATGAGGACTTGGCAACTGCAGATAAAGCACGAAAAGGAAAATTCAAATTCATGGACAGGTACTTCAAGTTCCTCAGGCTCAAGCAGGATGGATGCACCAGACCGTATGGTAGATTTGATGAAACAAATGTTAGAAGTAACTAATGAAATGAAAGATACTGGATAGATACGAGAGTGTGTAGAATTATGTGCTAAGTTGGGCATGAATGTCAATGAAGATGACATTGATCATGACTTGGATAAGTACAAGGCAAGGTGTGAACATGCAACCCAAGGATCAAACAAAGGGGGAAGCAATAAAGATGAAGTCAATGTGAAGAACAATACCTATAAGGTGTCTGAAAACCCTTTATATGATCATAGACACAATAATTTTCCATAGACCAACACACCTCTTGAGCACCAGCACAATCATTTCAACAATTTTCTATACACCAATATACCTCCTGAATACCAGCATAATCATTTTAATAACTTTACATATCAAAACCATTTCCAACCTCAAAACCAATTCCCCCTAGTAATAATAATATAGGTCAGAACCATGGAAATTTCTTCCAAGGGGGATATGGATTAATGAATACAGAACACATCAGATAGTTTGATTTTTCAGGAATGATGGTATATCCTCATCCCATTCCAAATGAAATTAGAACTGCAATACCAAAATTCACTGGGAGTAATGTTATCTCAGGAGAAACAAATTGCAAATCTTATGATATAGTCATGGAAGATTTTTGCCTCTCATATGAGGATGTTAAAATGAAATTATTCATGCAGTCTTTGATAGAAGATGCACGAGATTGGTTTAGAGCATTACCTGATTTTTCAATAAGTAGCCTTGTAGAGTTTAAAAGACTTTTTCTCGAGCAATATGGAGATCAAAATAGCCCTAAGTTTGCACTACATGAAATCATAAGTATCAAGAAAGAACCCAATGAGACATTGGTTGATTTCAATAAGAGATTCAACAAAGTTATAAACAAAATTCCTAACAGGATAAAACTAGTCCTAGAAGTAAGCATCTTGTACTACATAAACGCATTTGACAACAAGAAAAACTATGAGCTCAGAATAAAGAATCCTACAACTTTTTAAGGAGTTATGAAAGCTGCCATAACTATAGAAAACAATAGAAAAGAAGCTGCAAGATTTGGGAAGAGAGAAGATACTAGGTTGTTTAACCTAAGAGCTCCCAAACAAACTAAAGATGAAGATAAATTGGACAAGGTGTTAAATGCTCTAAATTGGATAAGTTTGATTAAACACAACATTCATAATCATCATCACTATAAAACATTTGCATTTACATATCATTTTCATTTGCATCATTTCATTCATATCATTTAAGTTAGTAATCATTTTCATTTGCATCCATGGTCATCAAAAATAAAAAATCATCATCATATAGATCACCATGTAATCCATGCATAATCAAAATCATCATCATATAGAATAGTCTGTGTCTACATATAAAACAAGAAAAGTCCAAGTATACAATGATATCAGATAAACAATACAAGTGCCTACTTTTTAAGTCACGACTATCCTGTACCACTACCACCTGACTCTATCCATCTTTGTGGTTGTGGGCGAGAAGATCCTCCAGATACCTGTCTCCCACGATCAACACTCCTTTGAGGAGGCCCCATGACCCCACCACTGCTAGTATCCATCAACACGGTGGTATGATAACTACCTCCTCTCTGGCTCTCTATAAATAAATCCTCATATAGTCATCACCAATGGGAAGTCTCCTTCCCGGCCCGAACTAGTGCTCTAATAGTGTTAGCTGAGAGAGTGCATGATCCAACCTGATGAATATGATCAAGGAGACCCTGAGTATCCTGCTGTCTCCTGACAACTCTATCCCTCTCAGCCATGAAAGTGTGTACATGTGCTCGAAGTTGATCAATCTGTTCTCTAAGACTATCAATGGTATCCTGCTCTGGCACATCGTGCTCTAGTGCCCCAATCCCCTCCTCACCACCTCCATGTCCATCTGCTGGAATCTCATTTCGAGTAGCTCTCAGAACCCATCATGTAATAAGTGGAACATGATCCTCTGGATCCTCATCCTCTCCATCATGAGTTGTAATAACCCTAGGGTCTGGCTGAATCTGACCAAAATCAATGCCTCTCCCACAACCCCCATTTAGTCTAGTCATCCTACCTCCTCCTGTCAATGGCAACCCTCTCGATGATCTCATCCATGCCCTACTAGTATCCCTCTCAATCCGTCCACCATCTCTCCCACCCATAGGACGCGGTCTCCCAATCCCACCAATTGGTCCAAAAGGTCCTCCACAGACTCTCAATCACCCTCCTCTCTGTCCAGGTCTACTACCACCCCCACCACCATCTCCACCCTCATCTCCACCTCCTCCAGCATCATGAGAAGCTCTAAGCTCTCGTCTCCATCTCTATCTCCTACTAACGGGATCATCTGAATCATCATCCTCATCTTCTGAGCTGGGAGGAGGATCTGTTGGATCAGTAATACGAGGAAATGGATGTGCTAGTATATACTGAGCATAATCTGCAGTAACGCCAAGATCAAGAATGTGCAATCTCATATCATAAGCCACTCTAGGAGTAGCAAGAAACTCTGTGCAAACAATCTCAAAAGACAAATAAGGTTCCCAATCTCGCCTATCTCTGTACCACCGAGCATATATCATGACACCAGTAAGCATAGGCTAAATGATACCAAACTGTCTAAGAATGCGACTAATCACTGTCGCTCAATAATGTAAGGAATCCGACCAATAAGATATCTACTCTACATAATAAATGGTAATGTCCGTGCATCATCCATCCATGACTCACAATCAACATATGGTCTTCAAGTAACACTATCTAATGAATCAAGAACCCAATGCCAATAGTCCATCTTACCCAACTTATACTGAGTAAGGATACCTGCATATAGATACACATATGGCTGCCTCTCTCCATGAAATCTATGATGGATAGGTCGAGTGATAGCAATGTGCTCCCAACACTAGATCTGCAATAGTATGCATCCTGTAGACAGACTAGCACTCTCATCAGACACCACCTGATGAAGATCGTGATATAAATGTGCAAGCATACAAACACCCCAAGCATATTGAGTTCGATGTTGCATCATACTCTGAAGAATCTCACCCAATCCAACGACAAAACCTCGCGATCCCCTATCAGGACAAATGAATCCTCCAATCAAACTAGCAAGAATCATAGGGAGAGTCTCATAATATATAACCATATCCTCCCATCGGATCTCTCCTCTAGAGATACTCTCATCAACAAAAATGACTCTACAAGCTTCTGTCCCTACATGATCATGAACATCATACTGCACTAACTCACTGATCACTGGGATGTGAAAAATTCTATAGACATCCTCGAGCATTACACTAATCTCACATGTGGGCAGGTAGAAAGTGTCATGCTCACTATGTCATCTCCCAGCTAACGCCGTCAATAATCCTCTATTATGGGTAATCTCAGGCATATATAATAAATAACGTAATCCACAAGCATCTATATGTGTGACCTCTGCCTGTGTCAGATCTGGCACTAAATGTCGTACCACAGGGAATTTCTCCTCACACTAGAGAACATCAAGTTTCTCCTATTTACCAAAAGCATTAAATCAATTATCACTTATCTATCTATCAAATCAAAGTGATCGCTAATCTATCAAATCAATCAAATCCAATTGAAGCAACTTAAGCTATCAAATCATTTTAAAACCTATCAATCATGGTTTTCTATCAATCATTGAGTTAAATCAAAACTCATCTATGCTCTTACATCAGAAACTAAATCAGTTTCTTAGAGGTAATCTATCCAATCAAATCAAATCAATCTATCAAACGACATTAATCAATCAAGTACCTATTCATCATACATGCACATCAAACATGTCAAATTCAATCAACAAAGTGATTTTTGGCTTTTACATCTATCAAAAACATTCATTTAGAGCATATGTGCTAACAAAATGAGCATAAGAGATATCATGAGAAAAAGCGCTAAACCTAAATGCATAAGTGCTAAAACTAAATGCATATGCGCTAAAACTAAATGCATATGCGCTAATCTAATACCGAAAAATCACAAAAAATAAAAAAAAATCCAAAAACGCTCCAAAAAAACATGAAAAATGGTATGACAAGTTGCAAACAAAGCTCGAGATAAGATACATACTGGATCCCCATACTCAAGAGGTCACTGATATCATTGAATGCGATCAAATCGATGGTTCTCCACAGGAATCATCATTTCGCCACCTCACCTAGACAATTTTCTTCACAAGCTGACAAGGATGGAATGAAATTAAAATTAACCTTGGTTAATTTTATATTTACTATTTGAAAGGGTAATTAATTATTTTCAATGGGACAATTTAATTTGTTTTTCACAAATGAATTTAAGTGACGAAACTTTTCAATTATCACGAGATCAATTGTTCAAAACAATTTTTTCAACAATTTCACGATCAATCTCCTGAGGGGGCACACAATCAAGATTTTTATCACCATCAGGCGCACTATCGAGACTTGATTTAATCTTTGAAACAATGTTGTCTTGACATAATTTCAAAGAGGGGCAAAATATATACACATAAAAATGGCTATGAGCGATGAAATAAATATTTTATATTTATTTAATGTTTATTCTTCTATTAAATAGTTGATTTGAAAAGATTAATCTATTTAATTCATTTCGTCATCTTTCTATTAATTAATTTAATTGAAATATTTTATTAATTAATTCATCTATCCTATTCCTCTAATTAATTAAATATCTAATATTTAATTATCTCCTTCAATCAATTAAATATCTAATATTTAATGATTATTCTCCTATCATATAGTCTCAAAATATTAAATAATTTCTTAAATTATTTAATCCCCCTTTCCAACTCACCTTCCATCTCCACTTCATCTTCCCTTTGCCAACTCATCAATCATGTGGCTTAGGAAATTAATATTTCTTAAATATTAATTCATCATTTATCTCCAACTTCCAAATTTAATGAAATATTGTGTACGTACACATATTTCATAACCTTCTTCTATATTCTCTCCAACATCCTTACATCTTAGGAAGTACTTGAGTCCACTTGTCCTCTCATGCCTAAATTTTTCCAACCATCCCTAGATTCCCTCAGTCAACAACCCAGTCAAGGTGAGATGAGTGACACTTGTCTTCTCCTTCCCCCTTTCTCTCAACCTTCACCTTTTCTCACAGCCATCCAAATCTATAGATCTAATCATGACCATTGATCTGGGCCTTATCATCTTTTCCTCTCAAGGTCTATAAAATGAAGAGTTTTAGTTGAGAGAGAGTTAGACTTCAAGTGAATTTGCAAGCCAATCATTTGTAAAACTTATGCATCTGTGAGTTTTAATCTTGAAACAAATAGCATAATCATTTAGCATAATCATGTAGTATTGCATATCATAGCATTTATGAACTATCAGTTATTAGTCCATTCTTCATATGCCATCTTGGAAGCTATCAGTGCTTGTCTGAGAGCACACCATCTACAACCAGGAACAATGGAGTTAGGACATAATGAGACCTAAACCATGAAGGTAATATTAGTATTTTTATTTCATATGTATTTCATGTAGTTCATTGGTTGAGTTTGGATTTCCTGCAGCATTTCCATTGGTATTTTGTGAAACTAACTTGTTATAGGTAGCATTTTGAGGATGAAATTCAAGTTGACACAGAGACAAAAACACTGAATTCTTTCATAGTAGCACTAAAACAAGAAGGAACATAAATAAGATCTCAAATATAAAGGATAGGACTGGTAAAAACTTAGATCACCCCAAATTGATTGCTCAAGAAGCAATCAATCATTTCATGGAAATTTTGAATAATCGGGGCTTGTTTGACTTAAAAGCACAATCTAAGGTTCTGGAAAGTATCCCTAGGCTTATCTCGAAAGCCCAAATAGAATGTTAAATAGTAAGTTCATAGAAGCAGAAATTCTTACTGCCCTGAATCAAATGAACCCTAATAAATCCCCAAGTCCTGATGGGTTTCTGGTCTGTTTCTTTTAGAAATGTTGGCATATATTAGCAAAATACCTGGTAGAGGCTCTTGAAGCAACTAGAAACTCAGGGAAGATGTTAAGATAAATCAACCACACCTTTATTTTTCTCATTCCTAAAAAAGAAAGTGCAAGAAACTTTGACCCATATTACTATGTAACACCATATACAAGATTGTAACCAAAGGATTAGCCAATAGAATTAGATTTAAATTGGCTTGCATCATATCCGATGAGAAAATAGGATTTGTCCCTGGAAGATCAATCTTTGATGGAATCATCATAGCTCAGGAAACCATCCACTCTCTCCAACAAAATCATTTTGCAGGAATGTTAATTAAATTAGATATTCAAAAAGCCTATGACAAGGTTGATTGGAGATTTCTGTGCAAATGTCTAGATGCCTTCAATTTTTATAAGAGGTGGATCAATCTGATCTTCGATTGTATTTCTAGTCCCAAATTCTCGGTATTGGTCAACAACTCCCCCGAGGGCTTCTTTGAGATTTCTAGAGGCCTCAGACAAAGAGACCCGATCTCTCCTTTTTTCTACATTATTATGGCTGGAGCCTTAGATAGATCCATCTCTCCCTCGAGAGTTAATCACCAGATGATCAGTTGGCCGATGCACCCCTCATAGGCGATCATCCTCTTATTTCCAATTTTCCAGATGAAGAGATATTCATGATCACATCAACACAACCATAGAAACTATTCTTTGATGGTTCATACACTAGTCTTGAGTGCATGAAAATGTGAGCCTGTAAGACTTCAGGATGTTGTCACCTTGAGGTGTGATAAACAGAATGCCTACCCTAAAAAATACTAGTGAGGTTGATCCTATCATTCATCAACAATTTGCAACCGACACTATATTAATGGGCGAGGCTAGTGTGGCTGAAGCTCAGAGGTTTAGTGTTATCCTTGAAAACTACTTGCATGCCTCTAGGCAATTGGTTAACAATGATAAATTAGAAGTTTTCTTCTTTAATACCAACCTAAGAGTTGAACTACCTATATGCAGTATACTGGGATTTAATAAGGGTGTGTTGCCCTCTAAATACCTTGGTATGCCTCTAGATAAAGGGAATAGGACCAAAAACCTTTGGGATAACATTCTGAACAAAATGGATAGTTGGAAAAATAAAAGGTTATCTTCTACTAGAAATCTTACTATGATTAAATATGTTCTATCTACTATACCTATCTATCGAATGTCCTTCTTACAACTTCCTAAAGGCATTAAATAAAAACTTGCTAAGAAATTGAGAATTTTTTTTTGGAATGGCACCGCTGACGAGAATAAGTTGGCCTTGATTGCATGGCATAAAATATGTAGATCTATAGATACTGGGGGGCATGTGTGAAAGATCTTGGCATGCAAAACAGGGCACTTGGACCAAAGTTGGTATGGAAAATATACAATGAACCTAATCTTAAATGGGTAAAAATTATACAATCCAAATATTTGGCCAATAATGACCCATGTTGCATTTTTAGGACAGCCTCCCCTTCGAAAGGCTCCAGGATTTGGAATTTCTTGCTAGGGTGTAGAGACATCATCATGGATAAACTCTCTTGGGACATTTCCAATGGGAAAAATGCCCTTTTCTGGAAAGACTCTTGGGGAGGTTATCCAACTCTCAACACCCTAAGAATTAATGAACTAGTCATAAACCGGTTAAATGATGTATGGGGACACTATGTCAAGGACTATGTTACATTCCCCAGTGGTGACCTGGTATTGAGATGGGGATGGAAAAAACTGACCGAACTTGGCCTCCCAGATCAAGATATTGTAGTGTTAACTAGACAATTAAATGATAGAAGGATTTACTTTCACCATGGAATAGACAAATTTATATGGGCCGAGTCTAAAACTGGCTCTTATAGTTTGAAAGAGGGTTATAAAATGTTGCAGGATAAACTTTCCTTACCAAAAAATGATCTCATGATCAAACTGTGTTGGAATAAAGTAGGAATTCCCAAAGCAGGCTCTTTTACCTAGGCCGCCCTTCAAAATAGAATTTTAACAACTGATTGGTTCACTAAATTAGGTTTTGAAAGACCCTCTAGATACCCTCTATGTGAAAATGAAGGTGAAACTATTAATCACATCTTTTTAAATTGCCAATATAGCCAAGCATGTTGGGATTGGTTATGCAAAAACTTAAGCTAGTACTCCTCGAAGCATAGTGATCTCCTTAAGTGGCTCCAGAGCTGGCCATCTCATGAGAACATTGGGACTTAAAGAATTATCCAGAACATTGCTCCCTCAATCCTCATCTGAGAACTCTGGAAGGAAAGAAATAGAAGAATTTTCAAAAATAAAGCATTAAGCGAGAGCCTTTTAATCAATAAAATTGAAGCCTCAATAGTGGAAATTGCCAACAATAGATTACTATTGTCACAGAAGAAGAATCCTAAGTTCTCAAGATGGGATGAATCTATTAGAAGTAAGTGGCATGACCTTAAAATTATCCCCTTCTTTGGAAAAGGGCCCCCTAATAATATAATTGATAGAGTCCAGGCTATTTGGTCCCCCCCACCTTCAGGTTGGCTTAAACTTAACTTTGATGGTGCCTCCAGAGGCAATCCCGGGGTGGCAGGTATAGGATGTACACATACATATATATATTTGTATATATATGTCTATGTTTATGTTCTTATATATATATGTGTGTGTGTGTGGTCTATATATATATATATTGATATATATTGATATTTATATATAGTTTCTATTCTCTTTCTTTATTTCTCTTTTCACCCTCTCTCGTTGATCTTTTTTTCGGGACATGTCATAGCATATTGGTAGTGTATCTTTGATCTATTAATCATTTGGCCTCGGGCTCTCCGTTTATTCATCCCATCATTATTCTTCAAGCCTAGATGGTTTCATTTCAAAAGGTGGTGGCATCTGAGGTGCAACCTTTCATTTCCTTGTCTTGGTAATTATTTCTCCTTTCATCGTCTCCCCTTCAGGATGTGCGACATTTATGTGACCTAGTTTCGAGAGCCTTCTCGACTTTCTTTAAAGATTCAATTTGGTTCGACTTAGAATTATTATTGAGTCAAATTTTTAAAAATGGTGTCTGCTATTCCCATACTTCCCAAGGATGAAAGCAGGATGATGGCCTTCAAGGGCCAGATCAAATAGGAACGCTGGAGCAATATTTTAAATGATCTTGATGATCTTTCCTTGAGGGCTCTTACTGAGATTATGGGAGAGGAGCATTTGAATAATGAATTTAGGTTCAGGGTTAACTATGAAATTCCTGCTACATTTGTTGCCATCTTACTTGTAATGGGCATATCCAAAAATGAGGCAATTCTTCTCTATCAAACGGTCTTTAAGGAGAATTTGTTGACTGGTTTAGAACCTGCAGTTCATAATGTTCATGAGAATATGATGATTCCTTACCTTGAAGATTATGCAGAGTCGGGTGAGAGGAATCAGGCTAGGAATGTGGTAATGTGCCATATCTTGGTCATCAAAGATATCTCCTCCTTTAAAGCGAGGAAACCGACCATCAAGAAACATTACATTTCTTCAAAAATGGCTTCGTTTGAAGCCGGCTCAGGGCACAAGATGGTGGGTCAAATATATGACTTGAGGAAGGATTCACCTCCATTAGACTTCCCTGCAATGGATAATGAAATATTTCAGGTACTTCCTCATGTAATCATCAAGGCATCTCATTTTATTGATAAACCTTCCTCTCAGGTTAAAAAAAGGACTCAGAAAGCTACGATGGAGACCATCCCATCGAGCTCATTTGTAAATCTTCATCCCCCACATGGGGATTGTGTTTATGTTGATAGGAGCCTAAAGGAATAAGGATTGGTTATCCTTTGTTTTGTCAATTTTTTTTTTGGGGGGTATTCCCTGAATTTTTGCAACACTAGCAGGGGACTATGTGGTAGCTTTCTATAATGGTTACTTAGACGAGTGGTTTATATGAAACTTTAAGACCTTATTTTAAGACTTAACTATTAGCAGTTATATTTAGCTAACTGATAAGAATTTGATTATATGGTTAATTATGGAATTTTTTGGTTAAAGTTTGATATTCTGTTTTAGCATTAATATTACATTGTGGTTTTGTATTTCATGCAATATCTTTCCCTAAGGATGATAGTCTTATTTGGCTGGCTTGGCTTTGGGTCTTCTCTTGTTATTTGGGTTTCAAAAAGTTATTCCTGGGTAAAGATTTTGCTAACTAAGGGTAGGGGCCTCAATCCGACATAGGCTTTGTTTTGGGTTTGAGTTTTAACATATGTGAAAGATATTGTTTTGTTGAGATTGTTAGGCAGTAGAAATAAAGGTGCTCTCTTATCTTTCAATGCTAACAGCTAACTGTAGTTCCATAAAGTTGGTGGTTTCTTATGACTATTACTGTGCAGGAATACATACAGGTCATTCAAAGTAGATTGCCATTGGGTTGGACAAATTATTACTCCATGGGATGGCCAAAGCCTTGAGGGGCAACCTCCTAGATTTCAGAACATGACCCTCACTTTGTGGATGTTCCTGGGGCAAAGCACATGTAGGCATGTGGATATTGTTACATGTTATTTGTATTCAACTTATATTTAAGCCGTGCATTTTTTCAAATTGTACTCATTATATATTGAATCTTTTGGGGCAAGACCAGAGGTTTTCTCCACCCGACTCTTTCCTACCGTTGCCCCTAGTGAGACAGGTTGTATTAGGTTTTAAATTAATAATAAAATTTTATGGCCTTGGTCTTTTATCGATCAACAATAATAATAATAATAATGAATAGTGACTTTAAAAAAAATAAAATTAAATATTACATACCAAATTAAAATAAATGTATAACAAAAAACTATATATATATATATATATATTTGGTCGGTAATAAGTTTTTGATTTTATTAATATTTCGAAACAAAAAGTACATCTTTCTGAAGATCATCATCCTCAAAATCTACCAAAACAACCCCCGATTCATTTATCCCCTACTATAACCTATAACTGTGCATAACGGAAACAATATCATGGGCAATCTATCAGCTTGACAAAAATAAAAAATTTACATACAAGTATTGTTTTTTAAAATGACGAAAATTAACAAACTGTAAATAATGGCTAATGCAAGCTAAGTTCATTGTCTAGCATTGCCATATTCTTCATTGAACTTGGCAAGAATTTGCACCACTTCCTCCATGCGTGCCCTCAGTCACAGTTCTCATCCCACTTTGACCCTGAGAATTTCATACGTCGCGCGAAGAGATTCTTCCACCCGCATTAGCCTTGCAAAAGTTTTGAAATCCTCCCAGCCTCTCCATGCTGAGCCTCTACATCTCACCTTTGTATCTTCCTCTAGCCCACAAATGAATGGAATGGGGTTCACATGCTCAATAGAGCCTTTGAAAATTTCTATGCCAAATATCGGGACAACCCACTCGAAAATGGAGTCCAAGTCCCCCACATAATCCTCTGCAATTAAATCATTTAACATAGTTTTCATCGTAGCCACCAAATTTTCATATTCAAGCCCCAAGCAACAATAAGTGAGTAAATGTCATGACTAATATGGATAATGTCTTCACTCAACATGAGATTCACCACATCTGTCAATCTTTCATCTTTATGAAGGAAGAGGCCTTGAATACGCCTGTTCGTCACCTTCCCCACAAATGGCAGAAGTTTCTTATCTATTTTGAAAGTGAAGCTCATCTTTATAATTCGCAGCTACAAGGTTGTCACCTTAAGACTCCAACCACTACTCTCTACAAAAATCTTACTAAAATTTCAAGAGGAAGGAATGAGGAATGGAAAACTAAGACATCAATCAATGTTGTTATTAAAGCATAATTCACATTTTCTAAGCTTCAAAACAAACACCGCCACCAATTCCAGACTCATAAATGCAAATTCATCACAACTTTGTTTGAGTATATCTCCTATTGTATCCACACGATTCGGTAATATCTTCTCCTCCGAATCATGCCAACTACCTTTTCCCTCCATCAATGCATCCTCCATCTGCCATTTTCAAAGTTGTTGTTTGCATGATATCTCTGCCCAAGTCATCCTCCAATAGATTGTGAATATCTTCTAACTGGAAGTCCTGTACAACATCAAATATGCGAGCCCATTTTGATAAAGTATTTGCTTCTCTATTACCCTCCATCTGCACATGAGTGACTTTTAAATCATTAAAATAATTCAAATCGTTTTTAATCATCTGAATATACTTGTTTAACATCCAAGCTAGAGTATCTCCTCTGATTATAGCATTAATTATGATCAAGAGTCACCCTCCAAATGAAGTTTTTTAAAGCCAAATTTTAAATCCAACTCAACTGCCAAGAGTGCTTCTTGTACCTCAGTTGCATTGTTTGTTCCTCTCTTTAGTCTTTTACCACCCCAAGTTACAATATTGCCTTGCCAATCCCGAAACACTACCCCTGCACCAGAATTGCCTAGATTTCCTTTTGATGCCTTGTCAAAATTAGCCTTTATCTAACCTTGTTTTGGTGGAGTCCAATTGAAATTTAAATGAGCATTTGGTTTCCCACAAGATGGATTATCCCACCTAGGCCCATGAATGGGCCTAAATTTGATTATAGGCTAGCATCCTTGAATGTGTGAATCTTCTTTGGATAGTACTGTATCTTTCACATATACCCTTGATGCTGCTACCCCTACAACCTTTTCAATAGATGTATCAATTCTGACTAAAATCTTATCGAGTGACTCGCTCTTGTCTTGAAATATCCTTCTATTTCTCTCCTTCCAAATTTCCCACACAATCACAGTAGAACTAATTTTCCATACACAAGAAAAAATGGATTTTTTATGCTTGTACGACTTGCACAAAAATGCATGCTTTAGCGGCCCAGGGAGAGGTCCTTTCCATCCCAGTTTCCCTCACACTATTCTACAACAAGCCAACACAATCACAATTCAATAATAGATGATCAACATTTTCTTCATCCTTTTCGCACATTGTACATTTTGTTGGCCTAACCATTCCTATGTTGGCATTGCACACTCCAATGAGAAATTGTAGGTGATTGAAGGTATTGTCATTGATGGCAACCTTGCAATCCTATGGTACCGACACTGACAGACTCTACACCGACATATAGTTCAGCGACAGTGCCTAAGATGATTAGTGACACCCTGGCCGACAAGATTTTGTTTATTATATATTATATTTAATTGTAACATCTTTTTGTAAGCTGACATGCAATATTGTAATAAGACTCATATAAGTATGAGATCTTGTAGATTATTTTTTTGGAATAGGATATACATGTTAGATGGATATATTGAGCGAATATTAACGCAGATTTTGGAGTAAGGTTTATGGTTATTGTAAGAGCTTAAAACGGTACTGAACTTGGCATAGCAGATGCTGAACTAAAGTAGTACATTATATTGGATTTGCATAATCCATTCTGTAAGTCAGCGAGACTTCCTTTTGTAATTAAGCAGTGAGCTTTAGGCAGTTGACCTTCCTACATGTGCAGGCCCCTATTGTAAGTAATATCCATTCATTGGCTAGTGAGTGAATATTGTGGGTCACAAATCCCACTGAGGTTTTTCCCACACTGGGTTTCCTCGTTAAAAATCTTGTGTTATGGTGTGCTTTCTATGTTGTGTTTATTGTTCATATTTACTGCAGTAGTTCTTGTTTACCGGTACACTATTTTGGAATGAAATTTATTTAATAAGGTCAGAAAATCTGTTAACTAACAAGATACTTATTCACCCCCACCTCTCAGTATCTTTGGGAATCCTAACAATTGGTATTAGAGCTTGGTCCTCTTTTTTCAAAAGCCTAACAACTTGAGGGAGATTCTGACACCGGTACTGATGGATAACTTGAGAAAGCAATTGGAAATAACTCTTGTAGATTATGATGTAGAAAAGTTGAAGAATATCAAACTTCAAGATGACTAGAAGGCTGCACAGTAAATCATTCAAGGACTTCAGGAGAATATTACTATTGCTAGAAACAAAAGAAGAGAACTTCATGAGAAGATACAAAATGATGATGATGAAAAGGAAACTCTTAATGATCTTGTAAGCAAGATGAAGCAAGAAAACATGACCTTGAGAAATGAGATGCAAGATGTGACTATGAGATTTTGTAAAGACACTGAAGACAGAAAGAAAAATGAAGATGACTTGGCTACGAGAATCAATGATGCTGGAAATGAAAATCTAAGACTCGGTCATGAAAATGATATGTTAAAGACATATCTGATTCACTTGGAACATGATAAAATAGAACTCATGAGACAGAAGGATTTCTTGGAAAATGAGTTGGATACTACAAATCAACATAAAGAGAAATTCAAAAAAAGTTAAGAAGAACTTGATGATATGCTGAAAAATTAGAAACGTAATGGAGATACTAATGGACTTGGCTTTGAAGTTGGTGAAAGCTTTGGTACTTCAAACAATCATGATCATAGTAAACCGGTAAGACATTCTAATGCCTACAAATTTAATGGGAAATGCTTTAACTGTAACAAGTATGGTCAGAGAAAATGAGTGTAGATCTAGAAACTATCAGAACACTAATGCACCCACCGGTCAATGTTCTAAATGCAACAAAATTGGTCATAATTTAGAAAATTTCAGAATGAATGTAAGATGTTATATTTATGGAAGATTTGGACATTTATCTAATCAATGCAGAACACATACTGACATAGGACATGGAAAAGCTATTCAAATAAATAATGTGACTTGTTATGCTTGTAACAAGATTGGACATATTGCAAAATTTTGTAGAAGTAAGGCATCACCGACAAATAACAAAGGACCCAATTTGAAAGGTAAAGAAAAGGTTGAAGAGGTAAAGCAAGAATTTTCAAAACAAAGGATTAGAAAGATAGATCACAATGTTAATGAAACTATTCCTTCACCGGTAGAATGGAGTATCACTCCACCGATAGGAGATTCTTCATCTAATTGAAAATAAACCTTTTGGGGGTATGGCAACTAATTGAAAATCATGCTAGTTTACCCTCAATTGATGGTAAGAAGATGAAATGCTTCTTTACCAGTGGATGGGTTAAGTTTTCACTTAACCGACAAGCATTTATTATGGTAGTTGAAGGAAATGACATTATAAAGCAAGTGTTTTTCACTCTTTTTCATTCATCGAGCATTCAAATTTCCTAAGAGCATGAAAAAACCCGAGCGAAGGCATCCACAACAAGAAGTGAAGCAAAATCTTTCAAATATCCAAACCTAAAGGTAGATTAAGGTATTTATCAAATGGCTTCCTCCTCTGCACCTGAATTCATTACAAACCCTACTGTTGGTGAAGTGGTTAAACTCCCTAGGCTTGTATTTAAGATCATACCCAAAGTAGCAAAGCAGGATGATACCCTAGGTGCATTCTCTAAAATACCCAAAGGAGTTGCATATGCAGAAGACCCTAGGATATACATACATTGTCATATTGAGGAATTTGGTGCTAATGAAATTATGAACATGTATAGGATTGTAATTTGTGATGAGAATGGTATTGTGAAACTAGAACACAAGATCAAAGAAACCCTAGGTTTTGTGGAAATACTTAGTATTCCTGATTTTCCTAAGGAAGTTGTGAGGATTGTACTTAGCAGAGTTCATGGGGAATTCTTTTGGCTTGACTCCATCCACAAGATTACAAGAGAAGTAGTTAGGGTAGTGACTGGCTTACCTTCCACCGGTAGCAGGCTTGACAAAACTAAGAAAGTTCCAAAATACACTGTGATGACCCTAACCGGTGCAACCCATGACAATAGATCCTTAAGAGTCAATGATGTGAAAGATATAAATGTCAGATTCATTAGCATGATGATAGGATACAAAACTACACATGCTAACAGATTGAACTCTGTTTCTAGTTTATGTATCAAGAGTGCTTATGACATGGTGAACAGTAACACTAAGATTGACATATGTGAATGGCTAAAGGATGAATTAATTGATAATTTGAAGAAAATTAAAGGTGATAAGAAAGGTACTTTTAGATTTGATAATCTACTTGTGTGCCTAATTCTATACAATACTAAGGAAGTTCCGGTATAGGTAGGAAAGAATTTGGTTTTGATATACCGGTAGGCAAACAACTATTGGATATCCTTACTGACATGGGAGATGACAGGGAAAACAACATAATTGAATACTTCCAAGAATTTAAGGCTAGAATGAAAACAAGGGAAAGGTTATCTCAAAGCATAGTTGACAAATATCAAAAGGAAATATGTTTTGTAATCAAGAAAGATGAAATCTGGATGGAAGCAGTGGTTCCAAGAACTGTTTGGGTAATAGAAATGGGTTATGAGGCAGATGAAAACATAATAGAGACATATGCTAAAGCCCTACTTGAAGCCCCTAGAGAACCTGAAGAGAAAATATTTGGAAATGCTAAAACCATTGAGAGCGAGGTACAAACCCTTAAACAAAGGAAGAAAAGAGAACAAACTATCAGAAAAACAACTAAATAGGCCAAAGAGATCAAGGAAAACATATTGAATATCACTAGTATTAAGGAAAGTGACTTGGAAGGGATACAACCGGAATCTCATCTTTCACCGGTTGGAACTTCATCTGACAGTGGAATCCCAGCCAAGTTTAAGAGAGTAGAAAGGAAAAGAAAACCTTCACTGACACCCTCTCCTGCACCAAAGAGAACAAGAAGGAAACAACAGGCAGTAAGGCCTCCAACAAAGAAAATGACACCAAGGAAGAAGAAGGAAAAACAAGTTATTCCTCCTTTAGACAATCTTTTGAATGAAATAACAAATGAAGGAAACTTATCTAATGTCAGTAAATTGTATGAAACTTTTACTAATGAAGAAAAGGAAAGCATTGAAAACTGTATCATTCTACACTTAGACATTTACAAGAAATTTTTGATAGAAGTTGTAGATGATTTACCGAGTGACTTGTATAGGAGACTTGATGAAAAAAGACTAGCTATTATGGAATTAGATAAGAAAATAAAGATAGAAAAATTGCTTGTAGTTCATCCAGTTAAATTAGCAGATGAAATTGATGAATTAATAAGTGAGGCAAACAGGACAATATTCTCTAGTGGTCACCGACATGTAGGTTTAATGGCTGGAAGAGTGAACGAAATTTTTGAAGAGACAATGGATAAATGGGATATCTTCTTTGTGGAGAAAGAAAAGCAAGAAGAGTTCAAATGACCCAAAACTTTCAAGTTTACCAAAAGGATAAGGACAGAGGTAAAGGTAAGGTAGGTGGACCTCCAAACATAAAAGTGACAGACAAATTCCCCCCACCTCCTTCTGATACTCCACCAGTTGAGACTGTTGATACACCACTGACAATTGATAATGTTGAGTTGGAATCAACACATGAGGACACCAATCTTGATTCAGAAGTTTTATATACTATGAATATTGATACACAAGAGGTAAATATTGTGGTTGATAAGGAAAGTATTGGTGAAAAGAAGATGTGGCTACTGAGCCATCGACTGAGAATATTGCAGTTGAAACACATGAAGAGAAAACAATTGAAAATATTGAAATTGGGGTTGAGACACAAACTAAACAATCAGTTGATCCCCTGGCTTCTGGAATGGTGACTGATACCACTGGTGCTCACATTGAAAAACCCATTGAGTTAGAACAACAGGCTGATGAACACATAGAGAAACCAGTTGAGATACTGACAGTGGATATTTTAGAGGTGCATAATGAGAAACCGACAGTGAATACTGATACTTCATCAGGGAAGCTAGCAGTAGAAAGCATAGAGAAACAAACTGAGGTACACACTGAGAAACATGAAGAGAAAAAGGTTGAGGTACAAATTGAGACAGTTCCATCGGCAATTGCTGAGAAACCCAAGCCTTTTCTAGTTGAGATGCAAACACAAAATGACCTATCAGAGGTCAACACAAGTAAAGAGGTTACTCACACTGGTGAAATGCAGATTATTAAGGTAGTTGGACAATCATCTGGTTCTTGCATGACATAATTTAGACCAACCAACGTGACAGAGGTACTATTGGATTCCATCAAGAAAATAACAAATTGTAATGCACTTGCATACAAAGCTATTGATGATATAATTCCTTTATTAAAATTGATTGCACCCAAGTGCAATATGGACAATAAAGATTCTTTGAGCCAATTAGACACATTGTCTTAGTATATCATCAGTAACATATTGACAATTGAACAGATAAATGAGGAGACATTTAGAGAGAAAATGAATAAGGAAAAAGAAAAATTATTTGATGAGTCAATAAAGAAGTGCATGGGACACATTGATACCCTATTACCGGCACTTAGAAAATCAATAATGGAATTTAAGGAGTTATACAGGGACACATGCAAAACTAATATTTTGATAGTTGATATAGACAAGGAGATAAGAAGAAACTAGAAAGAAATAAATAATATAGATGATAATCTCTTCAGTTCATTAGAACCCATATCGGTTATAGAGCAGGAAATAGTAGGTTTTGAGGAGAAAATTGAAAAATTTGAAAAAGAGAAGGAAAGAATAAAATTCAAGGCTAAAGAGCTTAAGTGCAGACTTGGTCTGAAACTTGACAACCTCATTTCTTTGAGAAAAGAGATCTCAGAGGCACTTGTTCCAAGACTAAAGACACCGGAAGAGAAAATGCACATCCTCACCAGTACAATTCAAAGGACTGAAGCAACATTGAAGGATAGTGAAAGTTTCACTCAGAGCTTGAATTTTGCATTGGCAGATCTATTTCAGATTGTAACCAACTGGTTATAGGGTTCTAGCTGAGAGCTAGACTCAGTTGACATTTCTGACAACCTTTGTCATTGATGTCAAAGGGGGAGTAGTAGAGATGAGAAAAATGATGGACATAAGAGATCATCTGCTTAGGGGGAGCACATTGTTTTGGCATATTTTTTGGTAAAATTTTTGGACTTCAAATTTTGGATACATTTTTGAAATTTTCTCATGGGTGTTGCCATCAATGTCAAAGGGGGAGATTGTTGGCATTGCACACTCCAATGAGAAATTGTAGGTGATTGAAGGTATTGTCATTGATGGCATCCTTGCAATCCTATGGCACCAACACCGACAGACTCTACACTGGTTGATAGTTCACTGACGGTGACTAAGATGATTACTGACACCCTGGCCGACAGGATTTTGTTTATTATATATTGTATTTAATTGTAACATCTTTTTGTAAGCTGACATGGAATATTGTAATAAGAATCATATAAGTATGAGATCTTGTAGATTATTTTTTGGAATAGGATATACATGTTAGATGGATATAATGAGCGGATATTAAGGCAGATTTTGGAGTAAGGTTTATGATTGTTGTAAGAGCTTAAACCGGTATTGAACCTGGCATAGCAGATGCTAAACTAAAGCAGTACATTAAATTGGATTTGCATAATCCATTTTGTAAGTCAGTGAGACTTTCTTTTGTAATTAAGCAGCGAGCTTTAGGCAGTTGGCCTTCCTGCATGTGCAGGCCCCTATTGTAAGTAATATCCATTCATTGGCCAATGAGTGAATATTGTGGGTCACAAATCCCACCGAGGTTTTTCCCACACCGGGTTTCCTCCTTAAAAATCTTGTGTTATGGTGTGCTTTCTATGTTGTGTTTATTGTTCATATTTACTGCATTAGTTCTTGTTTACCGGTACACTATTTTGGAATGCAATTTATTTAATAAGGTCAGAAAATATGTTAACTGACAAGATACCAATTCACCCCCCCTCTCAGTATCTTTGGGAATCCTAACATCCTAAGCATTTCCTCCTTTCCCCTGTCAGAATTCTGCCTCTCATCGCAAGCCACACAAAAGTACTAGCTTTTAGGAGACATTCTTTCCCCCAATATAGACTCATTGGCCACTCCTCCCTTACTTCCCTAGAGTCCAGCAACTGATACCCAATCTTGACTGAGTAGTTGCCATGCTTCACACCACACCACCTAACCACATCCTTGCCACAAAAAACAAAGAGTCTTCTGATGTTGAAAATATCCTCCATTATTCTAATGGGATCTGGATTATTTAGGACACCTCTTATAGATTTCCACCCCCATACAATCCTCCCATAAATGCTTTGAGGTTCCAGATAATCCCTGACTTTGACTCCCCACTTGCATCTTCCAACAGTCCTCTGACCTCCCTAACATCCTCAACACTTCCTATTACCTCATTTCCATCCCACGAGTCTACACAAAAATTGGCACTCCCACCATCACCAATCTGCCATGTTAAATGGTTTGTAATAACTTTTCTGCAGTCTATAATAAAGTTCCAGATTACTGAACCACGTGGAGGGTTTGCAATGGTGAAGATCCTCTAGTCATCCAGATGATCCAAATACTTTGGACGCAAGATTTGAACCCAAATTTGATGTGGATATTTGTAGATAGCTCGGACTAACTTTTCCCCCGTTGCTTCATTCATTCGCTGCTAGTTTCTTAAACTTGCCCCACCCTGTTATTTGGGCTGGCAAATTTTATCCCATGCAAGTAGTAGGATTTTATCTTCCTCTTGAGAACCATTCCAAAAGAACCTTCTCATTTTTTGTTTCATTACCTTCAACACCTTTTGGGGTATTTGTAGGCACATCATTGAGAAAAGTGGTATAGCAGATATGACTGACTTTAGCATCAAGATGTACCTCGCCAAAGTTACCCATTTACTTTTCCAACCATCCATCCTTTGAATATAATAGTCTACAAGATTATTCCACAGAGTATATCGTCTTGCCCCTCCAAATAAAGGAATACCTAAGTATTTACCTGGAAGACTCCCAAATTGCATTCTTAGAATATGAGAAATCTCCCTTTGTCTCTCTAGAGAGGTGTTAAAAAAGAAAATTTTATATTTTCTCCAATTGACAAGACCAAAAAGTAGAGCTATCCTATAATGCCCCGCTATGAGGCCCAAAGGACTTAAACAATAAAAATGCAAACAATTTTTTTTTTGTTATATAGAAGTTAAATCATACAATTACATTGACTAACATGATAAGGAAAATATGTACAAATACCAACTAGAAAAAGCCCTCAATTCCCCACAACGAAGTTGCTCAAGGATAACAATAACCATACATAAGAGCATAGGAAACCACATAAATAAGATAACACCATCCTTTACAAAGGAAAGAGATACATATTACATTGCTAAGAGAATATACATAATATCATCGGTTACATTAGAAGGTATCTGTAAGGATATAACCTCCAAGAGTACAATAATGAAATGAATACATAGATATGCAACAATATGGTAGTCTTCAATCCTCCACATGCCAACACGAACATGAAGGACGAACAAAACCCAATGGGTGTGAATAACACTCCACCCAACCATGTGGTACCATAAGGTCTTCCCCCCATGCTAGGAGGTGTCAGCGAGACCCACATGACGGTTGCAATAAAAAAGCGCACCAACATGACACACAAAATAAACTCACAAGACTTAACCACAAGAGACTCACAAGGCTTAACCACAAGAGACTCACAAGGCATAACCACATGAGACTCACAAGTCTTAACCACATGAGGCTCAAAGTAAAACAACCATCTTCTATAGGCTCAAGAAATCCATAGGAGGATAAAAGATGCAAGTTACCACTAGGTAGCAATAGGCAAGAGTGTCATCACTAGGTTGTCATGAGTTACCCTGGTAGGTCTTCACTAGGTCTTGACCCCCGTTCTGGGTTACCTTGGTGACCTCTCCCAACTCCCGGCCTTCATACAAACACTAGTGGACCACACCAACCTTTTGAAAGGACAAGATTGGTGGAAGCCATTCCAAGACCTTCTCTACTTATCTCAACCCTAAACAAGCACCTGAGCGTAAGAGAGGCAACAAGAATTAATCTTTATTAATGTTATCTACCTACCCACCCAAGTTCATTATTTTAGATTATCACTTGATTACAAAACTCTCATTGAGTTACCTGTCAACCAATTTGGGTCCCGATCCCCAATGAAAGCCACTCCCCCTTGACTTGCATCTACGAATTCAAATTCATCACAAGGTCTAAGACAACCATAACACCAAGAGTCTAGACCCCTCTACCATAGCAAGGTTGGCTGGCTTGCTAGAACAAGATAACATACAGGGAGTATTCAAAATAGGCTAGGAAACACCATCTAGCTTCAAAATCATACTAGGATTGAACTCTTAACATCAAAGAGAAGCATGAATATACATAAAAGAATCTATAAACTCCCTTCCTAAACCTCTAGAATTCAAACACATAAAACCACACCTCTGAGTATCCCCACAAGGAAAGACACGATCCAAAAGCAAAAGCAAGGTCTGAAGAAACCAAATACAAGAGAGTTCATTCAAATCTACCAAAGAGACCATAATAACACATAAATATCAAATAGTTCCAAAACAACATTGATTTCATTAATCCATTAGCTCAATTTACTGACAATATATTATTTCATAAACATTTTAATCTATTCCTACAAATTTTCTTTCTTAAAATTGATCAAATGCATATTAAATGGAGATTACCCAAGTTGAAAGAATAAATATGCATATAAATAATTTCTAGGCAGAACTTAACCACATTATTAGTAAATAATAAGAAATAAAATCTGAATAAACCTAATACATTTACTTTTCTCACAACTATATCCAATCTTAAAGTATATCAATGTTTAACCATACACAAATATTAATGCAAAATATAGCTCTATACTCAAAACTTATAGCATTAATCTAAATATACCTAAGTTTATCCATTATAACTATCTTTAACAAAACCTAGCTATATTAATCCAAAAATTTATCAATTATACTAACTTAACAAATTAATCTACTTTTCCCATATAATGAACATATACAAACTTTTATCTAACTAATCGTCCAATATCCATATACATATACACATGCATTAACATTTTCATACTAATGAATTATCCTAAAAAATATACATCTCTCTCTCTCTCTCTCTCTCTCTCTCTCTCTCTCTCTCTCTCCATATATATATATATATATATATATATATATAATCAATCATGAAATTTTAATAATTTTTTTGAAATACTAATCGAACTGTTAATTAGAATATTGAGTGCGCTACTACGAGGGAAGGGAGGCTACCACCATGTATCCCCATGGTGGGTGGCTTCCCCAACACCATGGGAAGCCCAGGGTGGGTGGGGTTTCCCACCCCCATGGGTGCCACGACACCCTCAACCATAAACAGATAACAAAGATTAAAAAAATAGATACGCAGAAAAATAATTTTGTAGGCCAATGTTAAATAGAGATTAATATCAATAATATATATATTAACACAAACATACATGTTTTCCTAGAAAGATCTCTATAGGGAGATTCTCAAAGACATTCAAATACATAAACCCAAAATTTTCCAGAATCATGAGATTCACTAATATTTAATTTTTTGATAACCCAATAACCCCCATTTAACAGACAATCTTTTAAATTTTCTCTTTGCAGATAAATAACATACCAATTTTATTCTAATCTAAAAGAAATTCCACATGCAAAAGAGGTAATCTGGAACCCTACCTCTTAACGAAATCCAGAACCAATGCAAAGATGAAACAAAAACAAAATAGAATCCATGACTTCACCAAATCTAGCTAGTAGAGATCCAAAAACTCCCTAAAAATTTTCCAAATTCCTTTCGAAACACCCATTTCCAGAATAATCATACACAAAGAGATTTCATTCCCCAAAAATTCTTTGAAAACCCTCCAACCAAAAAATTCCTTTTGCTGAGAAAACCTTCACGGGAAAACCCCCATAACTAGAAGATACCACAAAAATGCAGAGCCAAAAACTTCACGGGAAGCACATATCTTTTCTTCCTCTTTTTTCCCCATTTCCAAAAAGGCAAGTGAATAAAACCCCCTTTTCAAAATTTTAACTCCCACCAATCAATTGTGCATGCCAAGATTCCCATTAATTACTTTTTTTTAGTAACCCCCACACATGCAATCTGAAAATAAAATAATGAAATATTAATCATTTTCTTTAAAATTAATTTTTAAAATAATAAAGTAATAATTGTATTTTAATAGATTATTACATAATTAAATATTTATGATTTTCTATTGAATTAATCCTTCCAATTTAGATAAATAATTTAACCCCTTAAGCTTCTCAATTAATAGGTCAAATGAGGCAACTATAATAAATTATTAATTAGTTAATCTTTAAATACACAAATAGATGTTATTATTAATTCCCTTAATATATACTCTTTTTGAATTAATTAAATAATTTAAATAATTTAAATATTTAAGTTCCACAATTTCAACTTATTAATTAATTAAATAACGACATCCAAATATCACTAAAATATAATACTAATTTTTTTTCACAAAATATTAGATAATTATTATACTACACATAGAAGTAGCAAAATACAACAAATCAAAACACGGAGGACCAACCGAACTAACGACTGACATGGTCAGACAACACTATACAAGGATACCTGATAGGGGGCTCGTTCCATAGGAACAATGGTACGACGAGGTCTGACTAATATCTCCCTTTCCACTTTACCATTGGGTTGAAGAGCACGCTCATACCTGAAGATTCAGGTAGAGTCGATGATCGGTACCTACAATCTTGCATCATCAAGAAACATACGTATCGATATCCAACATGAACAGGCACACCGATGGAGGAGATTCATGACATTCCGTGTCCCACCAAAGTGGGTGATGGAAGATCATCCCCTCATACCCCATACAAACTCATACCCATACAAGAAGACACACAAGAAATATTTCGTACATAAAGAAGATATGTCAGTCCAAGGTTAGTATATAAGCATATAATCTAGCATCTAACCATCCTTCAAGATAACATGCATAACCAACATGATAAAAACCATCACATAAGAGAGTATCATCCAGTCACATAAACCACCGAAGAAAACAACCAAAGTCAAACTTAGTTAGATGGAGTCTGATCGAGGGAGGGGTACTACATATCCAATGTACTTTTTAGAACCCGATCTTCTCTTAAAGTAGCCTTCCCAAATAAAAGAGTATCATCAACAATTTAAAGGTGAGATATAACCCTTACATCCTGTGCAATTTTAACACCCTCCAAACACCAGCTTCCCTCTTCTTGGCAATCAATCGACCTATCACCTCCGCCATAATAATAAAGAGGAAGGGTGAGAGAGGATCACCCTATCTTAATCCTCTAGAGGCTTCAAAAAAACCCTGAGGACTGCCATTTACAAGAATAAAAAAATGCAAAGTGCACACACAACTTTTCACCCATGCAATCCATTCCCCACAAAAACCAAACTTTTGCAATATAGCGAACATGAAATTCCCCCATACCTTATCATAAGCCCTTTGTATGTCTAGCTTTACTAACATCTTATCCATTCATGTGACCTGAATCGAATGAGTTGCCTCATGCGCCATAATGATGCCTTCAACTATGGACCTGTTTGGAGAAAACCCACTTTGTTCCTCTAAAATGATGAACTTTAGCATTTTTTTCAACCTATCTGTAATCACCTTGGAGATTATTTTATAAATGGTATTGCATAATGAGATGGGTCTCATATCGTCAAAAGATTCAACCATCTTCTTTTTTGGGATTAGAGCGGTGAAGGTATTATTGAAGTCCTTCAATATGAATCCCCAGCTCTTGATTCTTCCACAACTTTCCATATCTCCATGGAAAAAAAATCCCAAAATATTTGAAAAAAAGCTGCAAGGAAACCATCCGGTCCTGGGGCCTTGTCACCACCTAATTCAAACAAGGTAGTTTTCACTTCCTCCATTGAAACTTTATCAGTCAAACATCTATTCTGAGAATTTGTGATGTATGTAGGGATAATATCTAAAAAGTTTACATCAACCATACATTGTGGATCCTCCTCCATTAATAATTGCTAGAAGTGGCTCACTGCTACATCTATTGCTTCACCTTCATTATTTTTGATCGAGAAAATTTTATTACTTGACCTTCTAACTTTTATCGGACTGTGGAAAAACTTGGTATTTTTGTCCCCTTCTTTTAGCCAAGTTTCCCGAGACTTCTGCCTCCAAATAATCTCTTCCCTCGCAAGCACCTCCAAATACTCCTGGTTGAGAATTTTCTCTTCCTTAAATTCTAATTCTAACATACAATTTTGAATAACTCTATAATGCAGGTTTTCTAGATTTTTTTCAATGGCAAGCTTCTCAAAAAATCAATTTTTGAACTTTTCTCTATTCTATTTCTTCAAAGACTCCTTTAAAAACTATAATTTTTTGAAAAAGATAAAAACATGATTACCTTCCTAAACCAAAGCATTTCGCCAAAGATCCCCAATAAGATATCTAAACCCTTCGGCCCTAAACCACATCATTTTGAATTTAAATGGACACCTTGTTGGGGAAAAATCATTCTGAATGAGAAGACTTATCAGATAGTGGTCTGAACCATGAATAGGTAGTATAGTAGCTTCTGTAATCCATGCTTTGGACACCCAATCACCTGCAAGAAAAAAAATCCAACTTTTTTGCAATATTTGAAAATCCATCTCTTCTGTTAGTCCATGTAAAATCCCCTACCTTGAATTTTAGTTCCTCCAGACCACTATTAATAGTGAAGTCACTGAAGTCCTGCTGCACTTGGCTATATCTTAGATTTCCACCTTTCTTTTCTAGAGGAGAAAAAGTAGCATTAAAGTCACCCCCAACACACAGATATGATCATGCATATTTTCTAAAATATTTCCCACCCATCCCACATCCTCTTTTTGTCTAAAGTACTAATTGGACCATACACATTGAACAAGTCAAAGTTACTTTGCAAAACTTTTGAAAACACTCACACCCATTGCCAATTCTTCTCCATTCTTACTAGATAAATATTTAAAGTATCTTCATTCCATAAAATCCCCAATCCTCCTGAAGTTCCTGTTGCCTCAGAAAAAACATCTCTCCATCTTTGAAAACTCAGTTTAAAAGATTGAATATCTTCACCTTTTAGCTTGGTTTCTTGTAACATCACAATATATGTTCGTACTTGATCAAGAAATCTCTTGATCAGTCACCGCTTGTTAGGGGCATTGAGGCCCTTGACATTCTATGAAAGGCACCTCATTGCCTCTAGGAAGAGTCATATGCTCTTCTCGATCTTAGTTTATTTTGTCCTTTAGCTAGGCCTGCCATCTCAAGCCTCTCCCTATTGGACCTGGCCACTCTAGACCTCTTCTCCCATATTTTTGGTTTGTTGATTTTTGAGTTAGTAGTATTCCAATATCTTTTTTCCAAACAACCCTCCTCGTGTAGACCCAAATTATCAATATTGATAGCTTCATCCTCTGATTCTTGCATATCCATACCATCCTTCTCTAGAGATTGCAAATTTCAATTATCCTCATCCATGAAATTTAAAGTTCTAATAAGCGATATCTTAATATCTTTAAAGATTTCATCATCGGATTTGTCCACTACCTTCTCAATTTTCCCATTACCTACCTCTAAGCTAGACTTGAGATTCTGGTCCATCACCTCATTCACTAAAGGTTCATTAGAGTTTAAACCTCTATTCTGCTAGATTTTGATTGTCACAACCCTCCTTTATCACTTTTGGATTTAAAATACAAACTCTATTATATTTTTGGATAAGCTATTTAAATGATTGAATGAATATTATAAAAGGATAAAATAATAAAACACACACACACACACATGGAAAATATACATTTTTCTTAATTATTATTTAGTTTTCCTCATCCAATTATGGCACATGTTGTAGGAAGAATAAGAAGCTTCTAGAGGATTCTCCACCACCTTGCATGTAACTCCTCTCACTAAGTCTAATCAATTTGCATGAAGTCCAAAATTGGGAAAGAATCTCTTTTTTTTAATTAAAATTATAGATAGTGGAATAGAGGGATTTTTCTTATAAATGATATGCAAGTTTACAAAAATGGGAGTTGGTTAGTCCATAGAGAAATTCTTCTCTCAAGAAAATTCTTTTTGTAGTCATATTTCATTTTGAAAATAGCTAAGATTGCTTTGGAGGATTTCTTTCAAGTTTGAAGGATCAAGGGAGGCTAATTGAAGGATTCATAGGGGATTCTACATCAATTGCAAGAATCCAGGTTCCTTTTATTTAGTTTTATTTTATTTTGAATCATGCATCTTGTTCTTGTTGTGAATTAGAATTAGATCAATTGTTTCAATTTCTTGATAGGAATTAGATCAATTTATTTTTCTTGATAGGAATTAGATCAATTTGTTTTTCTTGATAAGAATTAGATCAATTTCTTGCTGAAGAACTAGATTAGATCCATCTTTATTTCCTCCCTCTAAATTCATCTCTCTGGTTTTTCGAATAGAAATCTGAATCTCATCCTTTAAATAGATTTTCGTTGTGATTATTTCCTCTGTGATATTCTCATTTGATTCCATTATCTAGTTATATATTTTTCTATAAAAATTAGTTGAAATGAAAGGATAGATTTTCGCTGTGATTATTTCCTCTGTGATATTCTCATTTGATTCCATTATCTAGTTATATATTTCTCTGTAAAAATTAGTTGAAATGAAAGGATAGATTTCGCTGTGAATAATCCTCTGTGATATTCTCATTTGATTTCATTATC
The DNA here is from genome assembly GCF_030272615.1 of Cryptomeria japonica. Taxonomy (NCBI): domain Eukaryota; kingdom Viridiplantae; phylum Streptophyta; class Pinopsida; order Cupressales; family Cupressaceae; genus Cryptomeria; species Cryptomeria japonica. The sequence continues at coordinate 355,276,890 of NC_081408.1, read as the reverse complement.
TGGTTATATAAATTCTCTGTGAAAATTAGTTGAAAGTAAGGATAGATTTCACTGCGATTATTTCCTCTTTGATTATTCTAAATTTCTCTCTGTAATTATTTTAAATCTCTGTGAATATTTCCTTTATGGTTATTCTAAACTCCCTCCCCGTGATTATTTTTGAATCTCCCTGTGAGTTGAACAAAGACCTCACTGTGAATATCAGGTGAATAAATCCTCCTGTGAATACTGGAAACAAATCTTGGAAATAAACAATTTTCCTTGTGAAGTCTGGAAATAAACTCCCTCCCTGTGAATGCTGGATAAAGCTCTCTCTCCCTCTCCGTAAATATTAAATTCCTGTTTACTGTGAAAATTAATCTAAAAACAATTATTTGTTCATCTATTTTATCCATGTTCTTACTTCCTAAATAAATTTTTTTTTTTTTTTTATATATACATATCATTGAGTAAAGGAATATGAAACTATATATATATATATATAGATAAAGTTTATTGCAAATGTTAATATATATATATTAATGTCACTTTATAATTATATTTAACTACGTTCAAATGTTAATTATATTAATGGTGGCGCGGTCTTCGAAAAGTATTGAAGGCATGATAGCGTGCAAGGGTGGCGGGTTTTGTAACCGCCGGGGGTAGCGGTAGCCCCCACTACCCTGCGGTCACTGTCAGTGATCCATAGGGGAGTGGAGGGGACCACGTTGTCCCCTCAACCCTGCGGACTGCACATGCAGGACCGTAGGGGGTGATGGGACCCGTGGTCCCCACTTCCCCCCCGATTTGCTAAATAAAACAATAAATAAATTCGCTTTTTTTTTGCGTAGATAGTTTTTTTTAAATATATATATATATATATATATATATATATATATATATATATATATATATATATATATATATATATATATATATATATATATACACATATTCTTTTTATTGCAAATTAGAATTTTTCTTTTAGTAATTGCCTTAGGATTAAAATTCAATTGCTTAAATCTTATTTTTTTTAATAATTGTAATTTAGGAAATATTAAATTCCTTCCTTAGTATAAATTTGAAGTTGCTGGATTTAACTTAGAAAGGTTTATTGTGTAGTGGATTCATGATTAAGTATCCTTGATAAATTTTACATCCGCAAATTATATTGGATCAAATTTATTTTAATTAAAGTCATTCATTTCATGTAAGATCCATTCGCTTAGTTGGCTTTTAGCAACTAATTCACATTAATATGATTTGAATCAAATGCCTAAATTAATCACTATTTTGGGATTGCTTAATTATGCGCGCAAGTTACACTATTCTTATATCATGCAAATTACTTATAGATTAACTACTTTTATTGACGTTATTATCTCCATGCAAGTACACATGCATTCATCAACATGCAAGTTTTTCATATGCAAGTTATATTTTGAAATTGGTTTTATTCTACGTAATTCATCAAGTAGTTATTCAATCAATTAGAATTATGCATTGTTTTCAAGCATGATGTTTTCATAGCTTCTTAGTTAGAAAACTAAATAAAGGAAGATGGAAACCTAAACCTAGTGGCATTTGGTATATATGGTGCCTCTGGGTCACACTTACGGGTAATGCCATCATGTTGAACTACTGCACTTAACGCCTAATAAAGCTACATCAACGATGTCTGTGGCATCGTCCCTATAAATTGTCGGGGAGTAATAAGGGACACTTGGAAGATAAAATCCAAGGGGCGGGTAATCCCCTTTGGATCGATAATCTAATAAGATAATTTTCAAATGATTTTGCATCCGTTGAGTTAAACCATAGTAAACCCCCTTTAGGGTTGGTTAAGTAAAAATTCTTTTATGGAATTAATTTTTGAAGAGATTGTTGTCGATTAGCAATGGGTCAAGGGTGACGCTTGTGATAAGAATTAGGATCTAGTTGTTTTAGGCCACAAGCAATAGGCCATCTTGAGCCTTTTCTTAAGCGTTACCATCGTGGGTAGCAACCACAGAGAAACTGTCTGGGACATTGACCCTAGAAAGGGTTGTGTACCCACTAATCAGTTTACATTAAACCATAGAATAGAAAATAGAACTACATACTTTACGCCTTGATCTCGTGCTGAAGCGGGTATGTAGGCAGTCTTGGGACGGAGTTGTCCCTCGTACTCAGGCATTCGTGGGTGGGGTCTAGGCTTGGTAAAAGAAAGAATGAGTAAGAATCCTATTTTGAAAGATAAGATAATTAAATTGGAAAAAGTAATTCAATGCATACTTGGAAGGAATCCCGTATGGATTCGCTTGACTTCCCCAGGCTTTAAGCCAAATTTCGAGGCAGAATTCAAGCTTGTATTATGTTATTTAATCACTCCTAAGGATGGTGACCTCGGTGCACTTCTGTTAGAAGAGTGTAGTACTTAGTGAGTGGCTCAGGACCCGAATGGTCCCAATGAATCTAAGTCTCTAGCCAGAGCACCTCCTATCCCGATTGGATAGATGCCTACCCCGTATGGGTAGATGCCTATCCCGTATTGGATAGTTGAAATCTTATGTCTCGTATGGACCGATGCCTACCCCGTATGGGTAGATGCCTATCCCGTATTGGATAGATGAAATCTTATGTCTCGTATGGACCGATGCCTAACCCGTATGGTTAGATGCTCATCCCGGATGGATGAATGCCTAATCCTAATGGATGGATGCCCAGAGTATGCAATTGAATCAAACACAATGATTAAATTAAACAAAAAAAAAAAAAGAATGATCAATTTTGTTGGGTTAATTAAGGTGGGTTATTACATGTGGTATCAGAGCAAAGGTTCAAATCTAGGCCTTGTGCTCACTTCAATTTATACAACTAAGGGAATGTTTTGCAATGATAGAAATTAAATTTAAAAAAAAATAAAAATCTTAAATCAAGAACTAACTAAGCGTTTGTTGAGGGAAAGGGTACAATTTCCTGAGTTTGATCAAGGGTAGACCTCTATATTTTCATCTTATTTTGTATTAGCTTCCAAACCTTTAACTTCCTTGTTTTGATTGTTTCTGCCTTCTGGCGTGACACTTACTCCATATGACATTGGCTTTTGTCAGTTTGACTAGCAAGTCTTGAAGTCTATTCTAACATTGATTCTTACCCTTATCCGTGATCTGACACTCTGCATTCGAGTGCCCATTTTTCTTGCAAATGGCACATACGTCAATTAAATGTTCAACTTCAATGGGCTATCTCCATAATCCTTCACCCATCTTCAATTTAATATATTGCGGAAGTGGATATATGACTTATCATTGAATACAAATCCTAGCATACATACTATATTATTTTACCTCCAAAGCTTCATCAACCTTTAAAATCCCTCCAAGCTTATCGCTAATCAACTTTAAGGTTTTAGTATCCCAATATTCATGAGGGAGATTATAGAGTGGTATCCATAACATGACAATATCAATCTCCTCCTTCTTAGGGTCAAAATTCGGCCTCTAGTCTATGATTAAAAAAACCCTTTCCCCCCATTAAGAATGAACCACTCTTTAGTATCCATTCTTTATCTTTCTTGCTCGAGCTGATGACAAGATAAAACCCATTTGGAAGGGTTTTTAGCACGTAGGCTTCTCCCCAGTTAGCGTCAACCCATGACCTAACTCCTGAAAAAGCTGGCCAATCTCCATTCCATTTCATGAAAAAATATGCACTCTTTAATATTTGAACCGAAATCTCCCATTCATAGTTATCTACAAGTAAGGAAATAACCATCACGTGCTTTGGGCTTTTGCATACCTTTTTAGTCTGTGACTCTCTATTAACCTTCTTTGGTCTCCAAAATTTATGTTCGATTGTTTTAAAGTCCACCCGAGGTCCAGAATAAATGGATCCAGAACCCCATTTATGTCTATCACATTCTCTTTCTTTGTGGATAAGTCTCTTCCGGTTCTTCACAACATGATAACTCCAATTTTCCTCCCTTCCATGCCCAAAATGATAGCTGCCACTCCCTATTATGGTAGCCTTCAACTCTGTGTCCTCTGTAATTCCAAACCTGTCTTTGACGTTCATCTCTGTGAAACCCTAGCTCCGCCATCTTCTCAAAGGGTTTATGGTAACACTAGTGAGAATCGAACCGGAGTTGGTGCGTAGCACCGAGATCATTAGTCTAACACTACGTCTCACGACTCGCCTTCACCAAAAAATAAAATATTTAAATAATAAAAATTAAATTAAATTAAAATATATAAATTTATATTATAAAAAAATTTAGTTAAGTAGATGTAATAGAATATCTATTTGAAATATTTAAATTTTACTAAAAATAAAAAAATATTTAATTAATTCTATGATATATAAGCAAAAATATAAATGATAATAAAGATTTATAAAATACAAAGAATTCACTCTCGTATATCCAAAAATATATTATATTAATAAAAATATAAATACTTTAAAATTTTAAGATGAGTTTAATGTAGTCAAAATTTAAAAGTAACTGATTTTACTTATATAAAGGTTTTTAATTTTTTTATAAATAAATCTGCTTTAGGATCTAGGAACCAATAAAAAGTATATCACGAAATTGCAACCAACTCTAGTAAGAGCCAAAATACCTTAAGTCAATTAGGGGTCAAATCAATTAGAGATACAAACCATCATATCTATATAGAGTACACTGTAGATGCATATCACCCCTTAAAACTATCAATTAAAGAATCTTGAGTGAACAATTAAATAAAAAAAGGGGTTGGGACAAATTACATAATCCTTGTATCACCCTAGCTAACTACCTTACAATTTTCATAGGGGCCAATCGAGCTCATAGGAGTTTCCTCACCACCACTAGCCAAGTTCTCAACATTGCACCATTTAAAAAAGAAGGAATGGCCTATAATGGAAGTGTCACCTTCAACTTCTTCTCAACTTCTTCCACCACTCTCTATTGACAAAGTTAACACTTTTAACAATATGAATGTAATACAACAATCTCCCAAAATAGAACTCAACTAGATGAGTGACATCTTTAATATAATCATTACATAAGGACTTCTTATATTTTTATTTCCCCTTATTCCTCCCACACTTGTTATTCGCCCCAATTAAAGTTGTAGATAAGAAATCCATTACATCAATATTGCAATACATTATAAACTACCAAGAGTAATGAATTTGCAAGTTTCAAGGAAAACATTAATAAGAAAATAGGTTATGTACCTCACAAGCATAACATAAAGATGTAGACTTAAAACATAATAATTAATTTATTATTGTTTGTTGTCATTATAGGCCATTAACAAGAAATTACCTCACCAAATCATTTTGATTAATATTTAGAGCCTCCATCTAAGAATATTTCCCCACCAACACTAACTTGAAATACCTTCTTTGGTTTACATATTTACACCTCTATTTGTAGCCCAATCTACTACTATTTTGACTTTTTTGCTAATGTGGATAAAATTGATATCCTCAAACTATTTAATCTCATTTGGCCTCGTTAAGAATTACCTCAAGCTTCTAGTCTTGAATCTTCCCACCTTTCATGGCACCTATCACTAATTTAGATTTTCCTGCTACCTATAACTTCTTTTAACCTTTCTCTTTCACTATCATCAAACCCCAAAGCATGGCTCTAACTTATACCAAGTAGTTGGAATTGACATCAAAATTAGATGCATACAAACCCACCAAGGAGCCACTCTCATTTCTAAAAACTCCAACCCCCAACTTTACCAGCCTGCTACCATTAGCAACTCAACTAGAGATAAGCTTCTTCTAATTTGAGGTAAGACATCACCATATTTGATAGTATTATTAATATTTTATTTTCTTTGGAAACTATCTAGCCATCTAAACCTCTAAAGACCAAATCTCTACCCATTCCTTCTCTCCATACAAAAGATAATTTATTCATCTTCCTTACAACACTTTCATATCTCCAAGATGTGATTCTTACGCTAATCTTAGATTATTTCAAGTGGTATATTCTTACTTTGGAAGGTTATTCTATTCCTTTCCAATCAAATATTCTAAACAACATAATTGAGAAACAATACCAAACAAATTTCATCCCTTTACTTTTAATCTTACAGAGCAAGTTATCCATAACACCAGGAAGATCAAAGGAGATGCACCAAAACAACCTCATCTAATGAGGAACCAACTCCACAAGTTCAATAAAAAAATACAATGTAAAAAATATGGTCATTACTTTTATTACTCTTTCTACACATCACACATTGAGAAAGCTCCACCTCGACAAAAGATTGAAGCCTATCATAGGTCAAGTCCCTTCACTTCCAAGCAATCCAAAAAAAACACAATCCTTGGGCATGCATTTTTTAATCCAAGCTTCATTTAATATTTTTCAATGTGTGTGTTGATTAAACATTTCAATTTGATTTTTTTTATATTACTTGATCAGTTATACATGGAAGAATTAATAGTATTGTTGATTATCATTTGTAGTAAGGAGGTGCAATGATTTTTTTCTATAAAAGATTATGTATAAGTGAATAATTTGATTTGTGCATAGAAATTATTTTTAGTTTTAGTTTTGTACATGTAAAGTAATATTTTAAATATGATACATTATGAAATATTTAATTTTTATGTATTTAATAGAATTTTTTGTAGGTTTTATTTTAATGTGTATATTGTATGAATACTGATAAAGGTGTTATTTAATTTATAAATTCAAAATACAAATTTAAAATACATAGATTATCTTTTATCACATTTAGAATGCATATAATATCCTCCATGGCATTTGAAATATGCCAATTCTTACATATTTGTTTATAAATAATTTATTTTGGAACAACTTCAATTTTATTTTGAATGTGATCTCCAATTCTCTTTATTTCTATCAAGTGAACCGATAATATATTTTTTAATTGTCTATTTATTTATTGTTATGACACATTAGAATATAAAGTTATTGGACTTATATAATACAAGTGTTCTTGTTCTTATTGTAAAGGTACATATTGAAGATAACAAGAAGCCATTTTATGTCACTCGTAATTGAAATAAATACAAGGAAATATAATACTTGTAACATAAACAAATCTCTTGATGTGTTGGTATACGATTATCAAGCATCCATATGCACATCATTAAGGTGTTAATATATTAGGCTATAACTTTTTTTTGAAGCATCTATTATGGATATAGTAAATAAAAAAATATATTGAAAGGTTGTATAAATCCCCTTCTTCTTGAGTGAGAGGATAGTTCTACGAGTCACGATTTTTAAAATAACTTTTTCTTTTTTATAGATAGAATTATGCAAAAAAAATATTACTCCTCATATATGATTAAAAAATAAGAGTTGTTGAAAATATATCACAAAAGAGCCAATTAAAATCAACTAGAATGAAAATAAAATAGATTAAAATTTTAATTTTAATAATTGCACGTGTAAGTCAATTAATGATGTTGATGTACTTGAAATAGATCACCTTTAAGTTAAATCTCATCAATTACTTTTTACATAGCCAACACCACAACATACTCATTGTTTGTGTTGTTTGTAGTAAAAAAGTGTCACATATGTCAATTAAACCCTTATGCCCTTAGAAGACATTTACTTTACCAAACTATTAAAGTTGTGATTTAAGATGTACCACATCTGAGATGTGAAATTTGAATTATTAGCATTATAATTTGCGATTTTTTTTAACAATACATAGCAACCATTTAAACATTATATTTTCATAGTCCATTATAATTAACATTAGATTACTTTTTAAAATAGAAAATTATGTAAATATTTTTGAATCGATAAAAAAATGTGAATAGTACCTTTTTGAGTTAATAAAGTGAAAAATAAATTTATGTTTGATACAAGCATTATTATATTATAACATGTAAAGAAATCTTTATCTTGAACGAACAATCTTTTCCATCTCCAAGTAAAATTTGTAGGCACCCTAAAATATAGGTACCTCGAACATCAATATATGCTTTGAAAAAAATATCAAATACAATAGAAATCTTTTCATAATTGTATCCTTTTAATTCTTAGTGTACATTATACAAATTTGAAAAATATATTTATTTCTCTAAATAATATAGGCTTTGAAAAACGTAGTGTGTGATAACTATTAAAGATGTTCACAAACCAAAGATCTCTTCTTTTCCAATTAAAACTAATTAAAATCTTTTCTTTTTCAAAGAGTTCCTAGGAGATCATCTTTCATTCAAGTTTATTATAGATTTCTTCTTAGTCTTATTTCTCATATAAGGTATCTCAACTAAATGATATTCATTTTTCACAATAAAATTTATTATATTTGATTTCATTTACTTTATGTATTTATGTTTGTTTAAAATTAAAATTGGCGTAAGGAATTAAAATAATGTAATTTTATTAGTGTTCCTAAGTAAATGCTTAGATGTACTTTTTAGTTGGCTTGAGAGGGCATTACCCTTCATCTTATCATCTAGAATCTTTATGGACTGGGTTACATGTAGATATAGTGTTCCTTTAGATGTTAGGTATGTTGGTTCCCTCGTATTATGTTTAGCTTTCTTCTAGAACATAGCATGTTTTGCATGTAGATACAAGGTCTAAAGATGATTTCTAAAAGTCTTAAAATGCATTCAAGGCCACAAAAAGTTGTGATGGATATGAATTCATAAAAACCACCAAGCTTATAACACTTCACAATTCTATAAGAGAAAATTTGAAAGCCTACTAGAAAACTCATTCCCACTAAAATGAAAGAGAAATAAAAGTCTAAAAATAAAAAATAATCGATCTAAAAGAAAGCTCTTTTCTTCTCTTTTTCTCATACACATTATTAATTGCATTAATGTAAATTTATTAAATTGATATATGTCATTAATTTCTTACAATAACACGTTAAAGGTTCCAAAGTTATCTAATCCCCTCACTACTCTTCAAGGATTCTTATTTAGGAAATCTAAACAAATAAAAAAATGATGAAGAAAATTGAAATAAAGGGGCTTTAAATCTACATGGAATGATTTTGATCATGGCTTCTCTAATTGACGATAATATCAAAGAAGATTTTTTTTAGTAATTTTATTCATGTCAATTAATATATGTATTGCATACATTAATTTGTATTTATTTTATAACTATTTTTTTAATTTTACGATAATTAAGACTACTAATTGTATTTGATGTGCAATGGACATGTCGATAGCTATTTGTAAAGAATATAATTTTCAATCAATGAAAATTTTATGTTAACACAGTCCAACTACCACTACTCCAAAAGTTCAAACTGTTAGTGAGAGCACCACTAGTGAGGTTAGGGTGTTAAGGAGGGTTGAGGGTCCTACATGACAATATTTTATTCTCCTGAGCCAAGAGATTTGTATTGGACATAGTCGACCACGAGGAAAATAACCTATCACCGGTGGGAGTTGAACCCTCCCTAGTAGAGTTGCCAATTTTGTTAACACAGTCCAACTGCCACTACACCAAAAGTTTGAACTATTAGTGAGAGTACCACTAGAGAGGTTAGGGTTTTGATGAGGTTTGAGGGTCCCACGTGATAATAATTTAACCCCTTGAGCTAAGGGGTCCATACTAGACACAGTCGACCATGAGACAAGTGAGTTGTCACCGGTGAGAGTCAAACCCTCCCCAACAAAGTCGCCAATTTTGTTAACAGTCCAGTTGTGACTACACCAAAAGTTTGAACTGTTAGTCTGAGCACCACTAGAGAGGTTAGGGTGTTGAGGAGGGTTGAAGGTCCCATGTGACAACAATTCACAAATAAATGATTTTTTTTTTAGTGGAAGTGGAAATCATTCTACATAATGTATAGCATGGGAGTGTGGAGTATATAATTGATTAAATTGTGTAGCAATTCGAGGTTGGTATTACATGCAAATAATTACCTTACTTCCTCTTAAGGGAAACATATGTACTACCTTACATGTAAGAATATCATTGGTAGTTGAAGTTAAAGGTATCATATATCTACTAAATTTTACACCCATGAGAGCATAGTGAATGTAAGACAATGATAATTAATGTTTATGATATCAATTGATGTATTTTCATGTGTTAGACCTTGATATTATTAATTGTTAAAGCCCAAATTGTTTTGAGTGAGAGTTGGCATCAACTACCATAGGTAGTTCAAAAATGGTCAACACAAAGTTTTTATATTACCTTTGATAGTCAAATACAATTGTTTACATCCACAAAGGTAGCCTCGATGAAGGGCTTGCACATTTATGGTAGCAATGCTCCTTACAAAATGTATCTGGAATTACTTTCGAATAAGGAGGATTTGTAGTATAAAATAAGAGTTAAATTTGACCTTCCCTAAATTACACAACAACTCAAGTATTTCCATTAATTTTAATTAACTTAATAATTGAAAAAAAAACCCAATGCTCAATAGAGCAATATTTGCATGTCACAAACCTTCCAACTATTATGCACTCATCATCATAGTTTAACAATAACTAAGTCTAGATATATTTTGGATTTTCATACCTTCTAAGGCTTCGTAATCATACTTATTGGGTTCCCCATATTAACCAACACTAAAAACAATGGGTAATGGAATTTTTTTAATCACTATTTCATGCTTTATTAATAGATTGGAAAAAAATGAAAATCTAAGAAGCAACCAAAGTGATTAGGTGCCCAATGTTTAAGGTACATACAACAAGTAATCCATTATCACTAGGCACATTTTTCCCATTCTCTATACAATAGAAATAGTAGAAATAACACTAGCTATGTAGAAGCTCATGAACATCACTAATATATTCTCTAATTTGTAATTCAAATTTTACTAAAACGTGTATGAAAATTTACCTATCCTCTCAAGTTAACAAGTAACATCTGTTGGCAGTGGGCCAACGTCCCTTGTGGGGATTCCCGACATAGTTTAACATCCTCATGTGGATTCTATAAGTCTAGTGGTTGTATCGGGCATTGACAGGTCGATCTTTTGGTGCAATGACAACCCTAGCTTGTAACAAGTGGTATCAGAGCTTGGCCATATGTTCGAATCACGCAGGTCGTGGTGAGCTAAGCTGGGAGGGGGATTGTTGGAAGTGGGCCAACGTCCCTCGCTAGGATTCACAACATGGTGTAACGGCCTCCTGCGGATTCTATAAGTCTAGTGGTTGTATCAGGCATTGACAGGTCAATCTTTTGGTGCAATGACAACCCTAGCTTGCAACAACATCATGTCATTATAATTGTCAATTTAACTCAGATTTATTATATTGGCCTAATAATGAATAACTTGTTCTTTCAAAAGAGAGGCTACAAATTTGAATCCTATAAGGGGGTAGAATATATGTGTGTGTGAAAAATGGATAAGGTCTGCAAGCTATAAGACACAACACTTCAATTAAGTCATTGCCACCATGGTTAGACAAATATAATCATGAATATAAAAACCATAACAAATTGACCTATTGCCTTCTAAAAGATGCGAGTATAGACTTTCTCTCAGATTTGTCTAAGCAATACCAGTGACTAGACTACACCAAGACGAATGATTTAATCTATATGAGCACAAGATTAAGCTAAATGGATGCAAGATTAAGCTAGATATGCAAGATTAAGCTATATGCAAGATTAAGCTAGATGAAATCAAGCAATCATAATTAAACTAAATATGCAAAAAGCTAAACTAAGATGCAATAATCTCAAAGCACAATATCTTCAATGACTCCAGAGCAAAAACTGCATAATAGCAATAAATCTCTAGGGTGTTTTGAATGAGAGATGAAGGTTGAATTTATAGAGACTCAAAAGAGAGACCAACGGTCAAGATCGATTAACAATGAGCGGTTGAGATTCCTCAAGAAAAAGCACAATTTAGGATAATTAAAATAATTGGGAGATCAGATTAAGTTAATCTTGAGATAGATTCTAATTATAGCTTGATTGAATGCATTCAAATTATAAGTTTGAGTTTGCATTAGAGATAAAATTTAGTTGATTCCATGCAATTGAGATAAAAATAGGTGATTCCATGCACTTTTTGCTAATTTGTTCAAGATTTTTATTTAGAAAAAGCCCTTTCAATGCAACTGAACTTCTTTTCTCAAAAGCTTTGGGTCTTAATTTTAGAGAAAATGACCAATTCAATTTAATTGCTTTTCTGATTTCTCAAGTTATCTCAATTTTAGAAAAAGAAATATCTTAAGTTTGATTTCTTCTCTCAATTTAATTCTTTTCTTTTGTTTTCAATTTAACTCTTTCTTTTGCAGATTAATTCCCCTCTTTGTGATAAATCTCTTTTTGTGAATTAATTCCTTTTTTTATGATTAAATGGCAAATTTATTTATTAATTAAATATGATAGGATATTTAATTAAATAAATAGAATAATTGATCAAAATGATTTACTTGGAATGATTTAATTAATTAAATAAATATTTATTTAAGATAGAGTGATTTATTTTCCATCTAACATTAATGATTAAATAATTAATTAATTAGGTGGTCAAGGTTGATTTAATTGCCTTTGGTTAGGACCTTGGTGATGTTGTCGAGATTAGGGGCCCATAGTTTAGGTGACCATTTTTAGGGTATTACATTTGCCCCTCTTTGAATTAATGTGCGAGCATCGCGTTCGTTCAAAGAATAGTTGATGTCAAATAGATATCAGTTCTAAACTTGATGGATCACAAACCGATAAAGAGTGAGACGTTCAGCTTGATTTGAAGTGATCAAACTGAACTTTGTATTAAAGCGATATTGATCTTAAACTTGATTGAACAAGAATCGACAAAGAGCGAGATACCATTCTTGAACTTGACTGATCAAGAAAGGAGCATCTATCTAGAACTTGATTGAACTAGATTGAGTGAGAGACATAACCGATTCCGAACTTGATTGAACAAGAATCGACTGAGTGAAAGATAAAACCGATTCCGAACTTGATTAAACAAGAACCGATTAGCAAGAGAAAATGTCCAGCTTGATTTGATGTGATGAAAGTGAACATCAATTTGAAGATTGATTTAGATAAGGACAAAAAATGATATGCCCATAGAGATTGCTTTATTTGACATCGAAGAATCTCAACTTGATACAACGTGATTTAGTTAAGATGCCACTAGTAACAAGGTTTAATTGATTTTCTTTGTTTGAAAAGATTTTTGGTCGACTTTGGATGAAGATTTGAAAGTTTTTTTGGACCTTTGATGATGATGATGATGATGATGATGAGTATGCCCCCTCAGGACTGAAATTGAAATTTAGCGAGGGTATAATGATTTAGGCAATTTTTAGCAATGATAATTATTTGAGCACGAAGATTGATGTTAAAGAATTGAAATCAGAGTTGATTTGAGAATTTAAATTGAGGTTTAAAATTGAGTGCAAAATGATTCGAAATTGACTCGAGGATGAAAGTGCTAAGTGGTCAACATCATGAAATTTTGACCAAAGAATTGATGTTAGATTTTGATTTCAATCCCAAAAATGGACTCAGGATAGTCGATTTAGCTTAGGGTACAAGTTTTATGTTTATTAGAGCAAGTTGAAAATTAGGGTTTGGGCTATATAAGGGGTTCAATGTGTCACTTTCAATTCATTGTTACCTCTCAAAGTTTGAAAATTGAAAAACCCTCATGCAAAGAAAAATGGCAATTCTGATTTAGGAGCATCGATTCGAGTGCTAGAGACATCATAATCGACCACAAAACTATGACCCAACAGTAAGTGATCGATCTTAATCCTGTACATTTATCAAATTTTGAATTTTTATTGAATTTTTGCAATTTATTTTTTGCTTAAAGTCGTTGTCATCATTTTATCATGCGATTCATGACCTTTTATCATACGAGTATATGTCCTTTTTTGTTTAGTCGTATGGACATATAGGGTTTTTCGTCTGGTGTTGTCCTATGAATCGTACGATAGTGTTCTTGATATTCCATTTATTGTGCGTGAGGATATCATTTGTCGTATGAGATTTTTTACTCGTGCTAGGTGTAATATTTGCTTGTATGAGTTTCTGCATGTCTGTGAAAACTCGTATAAAAAACAACAAGCATTTTTGAGAATGTAAACAACAATTTTAGTTTTTGAATGTTGTATATTTGGATTCATGAGTATGTTTAACATATTTTTAGCGCAAATTGGGTCATGTACTGACAATTTGTATGTTCGATTTTGCAGATTCGATTGCCGGATATTCAGTTTGGTGTACATTTTGGATGACGATGAGGCTTGTTCGCGAGCTATCAGATGCAGAGAGAGCTCATATTGGTTTGTGTGGATTCAAATACCTTTTACAGATGCCTGATATCCGTGTGAATCAAGGTATGTTGACTGCTTTAGTCGAGCATTTTCATTCAGAGCATAACATCTTTCATTTACCAGTTGGAGAGATGAGTAACACGCCAAAAGATATATATAGGATTTTGAGGATTTTGTCTGCTGGAGACAAGGTTGATTATGATTCTACTCCATGACTTGGTATTTTGGCATTGAGATGGATATTCCATGATGAGACTATGCTTGATCGTGCTATTACGTGGGATGATTTGATGAGCAAATATGGTGAGCAGTATCCTTTGGCATGTGTTTTGGCAGGTATGATTGGTTGTTTTGTGATGCCTGATAGAGGGGAACATGGATTTCTATGTGGTTGGGGTAGAATTATTTAGAGGTTGTTGACTCATCTCGTGAGATTAGGGTGGGGATCATTCTTACTTGCTCATATGTATCATGAGATGCACGAGATTATGTATCGGGAGGGGAAGAGCATGGCAACAGGTGTTTTAGTTCTACAGATATGGGCATGGGAGCACATTCGAGTATGAAGACCTATTGAGATGATTCATGGGAGGTGCACCAGCCTATTGTATGTCATTATTCAGGTTATGTTACTCAACCCCACCTGGGCAAGACTAACTATTGGAGGAGACAGTTGGATGATTTGATTGTTGTAGTATGGAGACCGTATAGGGGTCTAGAGCTATGGGATGATTGGAGAATGCAGAGGAAGGATATGTTCATGACTCGACCTCTTATTGGTAGATTGGTGTCTATCATTGAGCGATTTGTAGTATCTAGGGTGATGAGATAGTATGGGAGACCCCAGAGCATATCCCAGGAGTTCACAACCTATGCTAGATATGGGGAGGAGGAGAGATGAGGATAGGCACCAAGACTATCATATGCGCTGAGCATGCAGGAGTTAGCAGGTTTACAACTGCAAAGATGAGACTATCTAGAGGATGTAGAAGACACGAGAGCATTGCCCCAATATAGAGATTGGTTTCAGAGACATGCATTCCCTCGATTCATAGATCTAGAAGAGCATGCAGCTCTTATAGAGGAGGCGAGGATGAGGCACCAACACAACCATAGGTATCAGGTCAGGTACAAGGATGAGGGCAGGTATAGGGACAGAGAGTGGATGTACCTAGGCGGGCAGGAGGTGATCCTGATGCTAGTAGTAGTAGGGTACTAGCAATAGTTAGACAACGATAGAGAGGGGAGGATGGATCCTTAGGAGTTGTTGGAGTTGAGGCTGGTGGTGCTAGAGCAATAGAGGGTGGAGAGAGAGAGGCTTCTAGGCAAGTTAGGCAACAAAGAGATGAGCAGGGAGGTGGAGAGGGAGATGTCAGGAGAGAGAAGGGAGTACCAGATGTAGTACGGTCTTTGAGATCAAGGTTGACAGGTTTACAGTCATAGTTAACAGTGACATAGACACAACTTGCAAAGTGAGATTGACAACTTGCAGAGGTCAGAGCAGAGTGCGATGCTTTTCAGTGAGAGGTTTTGCATCAGACGAGTCATGCAACCTATTATGTCACAAATTATAGTGTAGCGGTCCCAGTAGCGCAATAGGTTGTTCTGTATTCTCAATATATGGCTCGATCTGAGGGAGCCAAGATACCTAGACAAGACATTGGTCAGAAGGCACCACCTCCTCCAACCAATGATGAGGGAGAGGCAGAGAGCTAGATTTATTATATCTCCTAGATTTTGTTATATACCCCATTTTTTGTAGCCTATACGATTCTTTCTCCAATGAGACATTGTATATGACAGTTGATATCATTTGTACTTTGAGACACTGAGATTATGATGATATATACGAGTTCTTGATTTGATTTCATTGCCTTTGTGTTGATTTATTATGAGATGTTGTTTTATATGCTTTATTCTATATGTATGCATATCTTTTTAGTAGTGATGAATGTAATGCAGATGAATATGGATGTTTGTTTTTTTGTTTCTTTTTCATATGCAAATAAATCATAAAAATGAGTAACTAGTAATGCAAATGTTTATTTTTCATGCAATAATATGAATGCAAATAAGTATTTAATGAAATGTATTGTTTCATATAAGATGTTCATGGATGTAGCTAACATCTGAATACACAAGTACTCGATCAAAGAAACAATGATGAAAAAGATACCACTCAGCTGAGAGATGACGATTGCTTCAGACTCTCATTCAAAAGGTAAAGAGATCATTGTTATCATGCCGAAATCACTTGAAATGCATAAAATTTAGAATGAATGCAACCTAAACCTAGTCACTGGATTTGGTATGCTTAATTTTCATCACTGAGCATTTTACAAACACAACAGGCAAAATAGAGTTCCTTTTTTTAATATGCAGTATTAATTATCTTGTCCACAATGACCCTTTTTTCATTCACATCCTTGGACAAATTATGCCAGATTGCACATTAAAGAAATTCCCTCAAAACAGACAAAGAAGTGACTCCAACCTCCCTATAGCATACAAATAAGCATAGTCAAGGTATGCGTGGTGATTTCACCTTGATGAGAAGGAACTTATCACAGACACCCAACTTAATAGATGTTTCTAGATCATCAGAATCATTCCTACAAGCAGAAAACAAAGAAAAGTATTATGCTCCCAATCCTTGCTCGTCTTAGTCAAGATAGACTTCCTCAAGTTACTCAGAGGGAATAATAATCGAAAACCAATTTTAAAAGACAACACACAAAGAAAATTTAAATCATATCTCAAACAGTTTGGTGATTGTTTTTAGTAGCCTTGTTCTGCTTGTTTACTCACTGATAATACTCTTCAGTAGTTAGGAGACATGTGATTGACTCAGAGTGGATGACCTGGTACTACCGACAGAAAGATGACTTGGTTGATATTGCTTAGGACATGTAAATTGATCAGTCGATTACTCTAAGACTATGACATCAATCGGTTTCAATCCATGAGGGTTCCAAAAGATCTAGGATGTCACAAAAGCGACTAAAAGATATGTACAAGCGAAAGCAAAGATGCAGGAAAGAGGGAATGAAAACAGGAAAATGTCAAATTTGTGTTGATAGATGGAGCGCCTGAGTACAAGAGGCACTTGTTTATCAGGTTTTCACTTGCTTGGCAAAGATCCTTTCTTTTTTTTACCAAGGTGCCTGTTTGCCAAGTTTTCACCAAGGCATTTGAATTTTTTTATTTATTTTTTTATTTATTTATTTTTTTATTGTATAGGTTGTTGGAGCAAAGAATACTAAGTGAATAATATCTTCAAGTGGATGGTGTTGATCGGTTCATGGAGCTGTTCTCCTTATGATGTTGAGAGTTGATAGGCACTAGAGCCAAAGACTATAGTAACGATATAGGGACCCAACTAGTTGGGTTCAAACTTCCCTTTGTTGTCTCAAAACTGTTGATTTTTAGGATTTTATCTCAAAACAAGGTCACCAACTTGAAATTTTCTTTGTTGGAATTTTTTGTTATAATCTCTAGATATTCTCTTTTGGTATGCTCTCAGATGATCAAAATCCACTTGCCGACGTTCATCCAACAACTCGAGTTCTTGCAGTCTAGATATTCTGTAGTCTTCATCAGTAACAAGACCTTGTAAGGAAACTCTGAAAGAAGGTTTTTCCACCTCAACAAGCAAGAATACTTCAGATCCATACACCAAAGAAAAAGGTGTAGCCCCAGTAGGTGTTCTGATGCTTGTTCTATAAGCCCATAGTGCAGGATTGAGATACAGATGCCAATCCTTCCCAGATTTGTTTACTGTTCTGTGTAAGATAGTCAACAAATTTTTGTTAGATTCTTCAGCTTGTCCATTACCTTGAGGGTAGTATATGGATGACCAGTGTTGTTTGATTTTGAATTTTTCACAGAGCTCATCTAGATCTTTGTTTTTGAACTACCCTCCATTGTTAGTCACAATTGAAGAAGGTATCCCATACCTGCAGATGATATAGTTAGGGATGAACAGAGATACTTGTTTACCAGTTGCTTTGATTAGCGGAACCTCTTCTACCCACTTAGTGAAGTACTCAGTGGTAGTTATGATAAACTTGTTTCCGTTAGATGATACGGGATATATTTGTCCAATCAGGTCAAACGCCCATCATTGAAAAGGCCAATGTGTGATGAAAGCTATGAGATCCCTTGCTGAAGTATGTATGAGGTTCCCATGTAGCTGACACTTCTCACAAGTTTTAGCAAATTTTATAGCATCTTTCTCTATATCTGGCTAGTAGTAGCTATCCCTTAGCAGTTTTTGAGCTAAAGTTAGACCGTTTGAATGAGATCCACACATACCTTCATGGAATTCGGATAACGTGTGTTGGGACTCTTCAGTTTCTAGACATCTAAGAAAAGTACTATCCAAACCTCGCCTATATAGATCATTAGCGATGATGACATACAAGGAAGCATTTCATATTAGGTTCCTTTTCTCATTACAGGTAAGATTAGCAGGAATAATTTGGTCATGCAAGTAAGAGTAAATGTGGCTATGGCGAGATGAATTGTGTCCAATAATAGCACAAACCATCAGGAACTCAGGGGAATCATAAGAAGGATAATGTAATTCTTCCACCAGGAATTCAAAGCGAAACTCAGATTCTTGTAGCCATGGTATAGACGCCAAGGTAGCCATAGCATCTGCTGCTTTGTTTGCGGATATGGGAATCTATTGAAATGATACAAAGGTAAAGTATTTCTTGAGGTCATCAACCATTATCTTATAAGGCATCATTTTCTCATCCGGAGTATGATATATATCATTAATTTGGTTGATAATTAGCCGAGAGTCTCCATAGATGTATAGCTCAACAACCTTCCATTCAATATCTAGCTTGATCCCATTTACCAAAGCTTCATATTCTGCAATATTATTTGTGCAAGGAAAGAGAATCTTGTAAGCCTTTGGAATTGAATATCTTTGAGGAGTGATAAAAATTATTCTGGCACCAGAACCATGTTGAGTGAAAGACCCATCAAAGAACATTTTCCATGATCGCTAAGTAAGGTGCATAATGGATTCATTCAAAAATTCTATGTGCAAAGGTTGATTGTCTTCAAGCGGAGCATTAGCAAGTTGATCTGCAATGACCTATCCTTTTATATCTTTGTGTTCCATATATTCAATATCAAATTCTGTAAGAACCATGACCCATTTAGCCAATCTTCTTGCAAGTGTTGCTTTGTTGAGAAGGTATTTGAGTGGATCAATCTTAGCCACTAGCTTGATAGAATGTTCTAGCATGTAGTGTCTTAATTTCTGTGACGCAAAGACTAATGCCAAAGAAGCTTTTTCTATGATAGTATAGTTCATCTCATAGGACACCAAGGTCCCGATGATATAATATATAGCTCTTTCCTTTTTATTCTCATCCTGTTGTGCCAAGAGTGCCCCCACTAATGTATCTGTAGTTGATATGTAGAGAATCAAGGGCTTGCCTTGAATTGGTGGCATCAATATAGGTGGATTAGAAAGCTATTCCTTGATTTGTTTTAGATGTTGTTCACAATCTGCATCCCAATTGTATTTGCCTCCTTTTTGTAATGCCTTTGTGAATGGTTGAGCCTTATCTACTAGTTGAGAGATGAAACATCTTATTGATTGGAGCTGCCCTTGTAAACTTCTCATTTGACTGATATTCTTTGGAGGTGGCATTTCCATGATAGCTTTAACTTTTTCTGGATCTACTACAATTCCTTTCGCTGAAACAATATATCCTAGGAGCTTACTAGATGTAACCCCAAATGCACATTTCTTGGGATTTAATCTGAGTTTGAATTTTTCCATCTTGTCTCATATTGGACCTAGTTCTGATAGATGTGTTGATATTTTCATGGATTTAACTAGAGTGTCATCAACATATCCTCCATGTTTTTGTGCATCATATCATGAAAAATTGTTGTTACAACTCTTTGATAAGTAGCGCCTGCATTCTTTAAACCGAAGGGCATTACATTCCAGTAGAAGGTTCCCCATGCACAGGTGAATGTTGTTTTCTGTTGATCCTCAGGTGCAATTTTGATCTGATTGTATCCAGAAAAACCTTCCATTAAAGAGTACATTTCATAGCTAGAAGTCATGTCCACAATCATGTCTATGTTGGGTAGTGGAAAATCATCCTTCGGACATGCTTTGTTTAAATCTCTGAAATTAGTGCAAACAAGTATTGATTTGTCAGATTTAGAAATAGGTACAATATTAGATATTCATTTGGCATAATCAATTGCTCTAATGAATCCAACTTTTAGTAATTTTTCTAGCTCAACCTTAACAAGTAATGCAACATGAGGATGCATTTTTCAGAGTTTTTGCTTAACAGGTTTAACTTTGGGAGTGATAGAAAGATGATGCATTATGAGGTTAGGATCTAGACCCGGCATATCAACATATGTCCATGCAAAATTGATCTTCTTTTCTGTGAAGAAATCAACAAATTCTTTTAGTTCTTTGTCTGACAAGGATTGAGCTACATGTATGGTGTGTTGAGTTTCTTCTATTCTAATGTTTACTGGTTTTGTAGGTTCAATTAGTACTGGTGATCTCTCTTGACAGTGATTAGGCAAAATGCGAAGTATCTCACCTTCAGGCGCCTCAAAGAGGTTTTCATCGTTAGGTACGTCCTTTATTTTTACTATTTTTATTCTGACACCACCACAATGTGGTTTTCATCATCAGAACTCTTATTTTTCTTTTTTTGATTTTTGTGACTAAGATACTTGACATTTGCTGCTGTCATGTTCTCACTTTGTTCACTGGTGGAAGATTCCATTGGTTCAAATGCATCAAGATAGAAGGATAATTTATAGTCATTAGCAAATGTAGGTATATTCAAAGGTTGATCTTGGAGAGTACATTCAATAAGTTTAGGATGTACCAGGAATAAATTTTTAACAAGTTCAAGGGAGTTCACGATATTATTATCACAACTTTGGACTGACAAGTCAAGTTATAGAAGATTACCTTGCGTAAGCGTCTCAAGACCAACAAGAGTTAGAACATTATTATTGAAGTGTACCACTAGCACCGTCTTCTACTTTGGACTGGACTAGATATCGTGGTTTGACAGTAATAGGGTCAGAAGATAGAGTCTTGACATTCATGACAGAGTAGTCATAGTTTGGTGTCGAATATGTATTGTCATAAATAGAGCTTATGTCAGAGTGAGCAGAGTCATAAGATGAAGTTTCTGACTCTTCTTCAAGTGGCTTAGTGAAAGTGTGTATAGTATCAATATCTACATATTTGATGTTGTAAGTTCCTTTGTGATTTGGTTCAATGATCACTTGTATTTGACATAACCTTGATGACTCGATTAGTCTCTATCGTATTTTCCATTCAGCTTCCTCTGGACTAATTATCAGCCCTGCTTTTGTAGCCTCCAAATCTTCATTTGTAGTCCCATACCTGATTTTCTCTATCTCATTAGAGGGATATATAGTAGGTGAAGAATTTTCTTGTGTTCTTTCTTCTTTCAATTGTTGTTCATAGTCTTCTTGTCTTTTTAGTCTGATTTCCTCTATTTCCTTTTGCAGCTTCAAGCGTATTATCTCTTGTGCTTCATCTATGATATCACTAGATTCTTCAGGAGTTTTTGTAGTAGATGTATCTGAGAGAGGATTTGGACCCCATTCATACTCATTTGAGTCGGTTTCTGAATTATCTATTTGCATTCTACCTATGTATGTGACCGAAATGTTCAATGGTGCAAACAACTCTTTAATTCCTTCGATTTCTTCTCTCATATCTTCTGGGACTTCTACTCCTTGTAGTGTTATTGCTAATAAAATTGGAACTTTATTACCAGCTACTTCTTCTCTCTTGATTGCCAATTCTTCTTGTTCATTTTCATACTCTTCCTAAGTTGGTTGAGTATTTATTTCCTGTGATGTTTAAGGTGTATCTTTTTTCTCCACTTAAACTAATGATGAGAAGTATGCTTATGATCTGATGACTCTCCTAGATTGTATCCAAGTCCAGCTTTATCATTTGTAGACTTAGTTTGTAGCTAAATATGTTCAACAATACCTTCTTGATGCTTGCCTAGAGGACATGTACCTGAATATCCCATGCGGTGAATCATCTTATAGCCTGGACCATATTGTGTCTGGAAAATTTCACAGTGTTGTACTTCTTTGTTTTCACTATCTTCTTTGAAAATCCATTTGAGAACAACATCTTCTTCTATTTCATCTGCAAGGGAAGTAGAGGATTGTACAAAAATACCATCATAAATGACATTTGGAGTTGAAGTTTGTGGCTTCATAGCCTCTGATGGTTTTCCAGACTGCCTTGGAGATGGAGGAAGAGACATTAGTGAAAGTACAAGTTCTATTTTGTATCCATCCATGCTAGTATATGTGATTTTCAATTTATTTTCTAGGTCTTTCATCAAAGTTTCTGAACTTTTAGATGTAGAGGCTACTCTGTTATAAGGAATAAAGGTATCAATACACTATTTTAATGCACTATAGGTGTAACTTGTATCAATGGGAATACTAACTTCAACTACATTATAAGGAAATTTCAAGCACTAATGATAGGTAGATGGTACAACTTGCATTTCGTGAATCCATGGCCTGCCCAACAAGATGTTGTATGAAAGAGGAAGATCAAGCACCTGAAAAATAATCTCTCTCCACAGGTCCTACCATGATTGGTAATAGTACCAGACCTTTAGATGTCCTTTCTTCTTCATCATAAGCTTTGATTGTTATTTTCTTTACTAGATCAATGACATTTTCAAAAAATCCCAACTATGTCAGTAGATTGTAGGTACAAATATTCAACCCAGTGCCTCCATCTATCAAAACATGTTTGACTTGGTGTTTATGTATCATAGCTTCGATGTGTAATGACTAGTTATGTGGGTGATTTAGTGAATTGTCATCTTCTTCAGAGAAGGTGAGGTAATGAGGTGAAGTCAGGTGACCCACCATGGATTGAAACCGATCTACATCTAAATCTTTGGGGACATTAGTAGTGAGGAAAGCTTTATCTAGGATCTCTCTATGAGCAAAAGAGATTTGAAGTAGTTCAAAAATGGATATTTGAGCAGTATTTTGTTTCAATTGTTTGACAGTGCTATAACTAGGAGAGGATGATGAAACCAAATGTTTAGATTTAGCCATGATCGTATCTAGTTGTCTGTTTGAAGAAGTCGTTAGGTTTGATGTTGCTTGATTAGGAGTTGAGGAACTAGATCCTTTGAGAGTAACCTTCTTTTGAGTGCGGGTCACAACATTTGCAGTTTGTGTTTTATTTTTCTTGTCTTTGATTATGATCACGTTGCAATACTTAGATTGGTAAGATTCAACCATGTTAATCACATTATCATTGTTAGTGTAGGTGTAATTGACTTTGGCACCTCCCTTGGATTTTGAGGATTCACCTTGTTCATAAGAAGGTAAGGGATCTTTAAAAGCTTTGTGATCAACATTATTCATGTGATTTCCAACAACAATTTTGCCAACATCGATGAGGTCTTGAATCTCATGTTTGAGCTTCATGCAGTTGTTTGTTGTATGACCCTTGTTTCAATGATATTCAAAATACTCGTTTTCCCTCCACCATTTGGGTTTAACTTTTGGATCATATGGTCTAGAGTTGTCTGCAATGTTAGCAGATCATTTACCAATAAAATTTTAAGAGCTGATTCATATGATTCTTCCAGAGAAATGAAATCACGTTTAGGATTTGAAAACCAAGGTTTCTCTCTAAACCACTCTTTTAAATTCTTCAGAGGATTTTCTGTTGCAGTTTCAGCTTCTTTGAGTGCTTGTCTGTCGCTAGCCCAATTAAATATTGTGGGTTTTGATTTTGTTTTAACAGTATCTACTACTCCATCATTAACAATGTTTCTGTTGTTATATTTATCGTATTTCCTGTATTTGTTCTTTTATTTAGAACTAGAGCCTTGTTATGTTTCTTTCCAAAGTGATATATCTCCTTTCTTTATAAGCACATCTTCCATTCGAAGGGCACTATCTACCATTTTTTTGAATGAAGGGTACACTTGCATTTGAATATTGTATTTCAATTTAGGGATTAGGTTATTGATAAAGATATCCATCTTCTCATAATCTCGAATAGGCCATGAATATCTAGAGAACAACTTTCTCCAATGTTGAAGAAAAGTGAGAAAAGGTTGTCCTATTTTCTGTTTGGTATTACAAAGCTCGCATAGTGACTGGATGATGAATGCTATAGGAGTATTGCTGGAGAAACAATTCGACTAATTCCTCAAAAGTTTTAATTCCCATAGGTAGGCTTGAAAACCATTCCATAGCTTGTCCTCCTAAACTCCTCGGGAAAAGGCACATGAGATATATTTGTTCGTGCATGAACTCCATACATAAAGCACAAAATTATCTGACATGGTCTTAAGGATCTGCATTACCATCATATTTGTCAAACTTAGGAATCTCCACTCTTGAAGGAAATGGAGGCATGTAAAGATTTTTGGGAAATGGGAATGGGCATATCATGTCCAAATAATATTGCTTTGATGATTTATCCTTGTTTTTGATTTATGTGATTTCAGTCTGTAATGCTTGAAATTGTTTGTTTACCAGTGCTAAGGGTGTCTCTTCCTCTTTAGTGATAAGGGTTTCCATGTTATAATCAGAAGGAATTTTAGTGCCTTATTTTGCTAGCTCTAGAAAATAATCCTTTTTGTCTAGCCATGATAATCTTCATCATTTTTTGAAAATCTTTATCCTTTTGATAGCTATTTATAACAACTTTTGTAGGTTCAAAGGATTCAGACTCGCTAGATGAGGAATCACTGTCATTAGCATGGGTACTGAGATTGTCATAAGTATCATGTTTAGCAGCCTGTCTTTCTTTCCTTTCTCTAGACATGATGGGAGATAAGGGCTGATAAAAAATTGGTAAATTTGACGATGAAGGTTTATTAGAGACATGGCCTTCTATAAAGAATGGATTATCTTTTAATGAAAAGGACGATCCTTTACCTTTGGTATCTTTCTTGTGAGAACTTCTGGTTTGAGTAGGCATTTATGACTGATGTGACCGAGAGCTAGATGTGATGCAGAAGTCAAGATCAAATTGAAGCTAGTTGTTTGTTTAACGTAGTGATTTGAGAGAAGTGACTAAGACCCAATCTGGTTTCAGGAACGATCTATCCTATATAAGACATGATCTAAGTAACTTAGTTTGATTTAGTTTGATAAGTACTTGATTGAACTAGCTAAAAGATAATCGACAAAATTGTGCAACACAACAACAGGGGTACACTATCAAGATTGTTTATGCTCAAGATTATAGGGAATAGTTTTATGCTCACTGTAGATTGATTAGACAAGTTTGACTATTCTAGATAAGTGTCTAGACAAACAAGCTTCTGGATTGACAAAATCCAGAATTCATACGACAAAGTTTTAAGACCCAGACGATAATTTAACATTTCCCAGATGATAGAGATAGTTTCTCGTACGAGTTGTTGCCTAAATTTGCACGACAGTTTAATGACCTCCAGACGACAATCTGATGAGTATGATGATTATTCGTATGACAATATGCAAAGGGTCAGACGACAATTCTCTAAAAACAGAATGATAATTCTATATACTTGGACGACAATTATAACAGGGCCAGATGATAAACTGATAGGACCAATGATGACTCGTACAATAATATGTATATAGATAGACGATAATTCAGTAGACTCGTATGACAATGTATTGGACAGAGAGGAGATTCTGACAAAGACAATTTTGATAACTGACAGGGACTGGATTTTGACTAGGACTGAGTTTTGATGACTGACAGAATCTAGTTTTTGACACTGATAGAGTTTTGATCACTGAGTTGTTGACGTTGTTGATTTGTTTTCTCCAGTTTCAGTTTGAAGGATAAAAACGCAGAAAACACGCAAGATGTATAATGACTTTCAAGCACAACATGCTAACCTACGGAAGTTGGCTTAGAGAAGAAAACCTTTGCTTGCAGACTCAGGTACACACCCAATAGCTAATCAGAATACAACTGCTGAGTTTCACACAATAGATTCTCAATGCCATATTAGCCAAATCTAAACGTCAATGGGGGCACGAAATGGCAAGTATCTTGGGAGAGTTACTATCTCTCTTGCACAAAGATTATCCCCCTTTTGGAGGTGAATCAGGTAGCCTCTATCTTATATTTCTTAGTTAGGAATTCCATTTAGAATTACCCCTTTAAGTCACGCAAGCATGATTGAGGCCTATATCCCTACAAGGTACCAAAACAAGTTGTAGTCACGTAAACGTGATTGAGACCGCGAGGCCCTACAAAATGTTCGATATGACATATCTCAAAGAGAAAACTCAAATAATCTTGTCCTTTGAGAGTTTAATCACCAAAGGCCTATTTATTATAGTGAATTAGAATGCTCAGGTCCAGTTGTACTCACTTGGGTCACTCTCACAGGGTGACTACTTTTTCCCACTGTGACAGGCCCGCTAAAGGTACACAAATCTCAAATTTAGAAAAAGATTAAAAGGTCTAGATTTCTGCTTATCTGTGCAGACAAGAGCATACTCTCCTACCTCTTAGATTTTTCTAAAAATACAAAAGACAGATTTGTTCATTAGCCCGATAGCAATTAAAGTGCCTAAAAATGAATTTAAAGAATAGATGATGTTCACTTGAATCTCCTTAGGCAACCTGCAAAAACAATGAATCAGTAGTCATATTGTTTTTGTGTGACAGATGTGTTCTTCGACAAGCGTTCTACAAAAACTGATTAGGCTGTCAAAATCTCTCAGGCAGACAAACAACAAGCCAGGGTCAACATTAATACCATAAAAATTCAAGTAGAAAAACCCTAAAAATGCAATCTGTTTTTAATAAAAAATCCAGAATACCGTAAGAGTATTCTCACTAAGTCATACGATAATTCACGACGGACCGTACGATACCTGCTATTTTTCATTTGGGCCTTTGTGAAAACTCGTACGAGTTTTTGCAAAAACTGTACGGAAACAAATCCAAAAAATAAATTTGAAAATAAAGAAAGTTAATCCGCAAGGCCGAAATACGTAGTCTTCTGCCCCACGGTGGGCACAAAAAATGCGTGTGTGAAAAATGGATAAGGTCTGCAAGCTATAAGACACAACACTTCAATTAAGTCATTGCATGCATGGTTAAACAAATATAATCATGAATATAAAAACCATAACAAATTGACCTATTGCCTTCTAAAAGATGCGAGTATAGACTTGCTCTCAGATTTGTCTAAGCAATACCAGTGACTAGACTACACCAAGATGAAGGATTTAATCTATATGAGCACAAGATTAAGCTAAATGCATGCAAGATTAAGCTAGATATGCAAGATTAAGCTAGATGAATAAATACTAAGCTAAATGAAATCAAGCAATCATAATTAAACTAAATATGCAAAAAGATAAAGTAAGATGTAATAATCTCAAAGAAAAATATCTTCAATGACTCCAAAGCAAAAACTACATAATAACAATGAATCTCTAGGTTGTTTTGAATGAGAGATGAAGAATGAACTTATAGAGACTCGAAAGAGAGACCAACGGTCAAGATCTATTAACAATGAGCGGTTGTGATTACTCAAGAAAAAGCACAATTTAGGATAATTGAAATAATTGAGAGATCAAATTAAAATAATCTTGAGATAGATTCCAATTATAGCTTGATTGAATGCATTCAAATTATAAGTCTAAGTTTGCATTAGAGATAAAATTTAGTTGATTCCATGCACTTGAGATAAAAATAGGTGATTCCATGCACTTTTTTTAATTTGTTCAAGATTTTTATTTAGAAAAAGCCTTTTCAATGCAATTGAACTTATTTTGTCAAAAGCTTTGAGTCTTAATTTTAGAGAAAATGATTAATTCAATTTAATTACTTTTCTGATTTCTTAAGTTATCTCAATTTTAGAAAAAGAAATATCTTAAGTTTGATTTCTTCTCTCAATTTAATTATTTTCTTTTGTTTTCAATTTAACTCTTTCTTTTGCAAATTAATTCTGCTTTTTGTGATAAATCTTTTTTTGTAAATTAATTCATTTTTTATGATTAATTCATTTTCGTTATGATTAAATGGCAAATTTATTTATTAATTAAATATGCTAAAATATTTAATTAAATAAATAGAATAATTGATCAAAATGATTTACTTGGAATGATTTAATTAATTAATTAATTAAACATTTAATTAATATAGAGTGATTTATTTGCCATCTAACATTAATGATTAAAGAATTAATTAATTAGGTGCTCAAGGTTGATTTAAATGCCTTTGGTTAGGACCTTGGTGATGTTGTCGAGATTAGGGGCCCATGGTTTAGGTGACCATTTTTAGGGTATTACAATATATACACCTCATTTAAGTAGTCTAAGGAGGCATCTTCTCATATAAGAGTATGAGACAGTCTCATATATTATAGGCTGCCCATAGACTTAAATCAAATCAATTGTAAAACAAGTGCCTCTTGAATTTTATAAGGAGTTTTGTTGAAATGTCGTTTACATGTTGATGCACAACATGAAAAAACTTGCATATTACTCCAACACCCTAGGAATTGTCATCCAAACTAAATTTTATGCAGATACATTTAAGATGTCTATTTGGTAGAGGCCAAGCATGCAACATCTATCGCATATTGGATGAACCCATTACCCATAATATGCATGCTAATCACTCTAACATACATCATAGTTCTACTACAATCATCTCACACACTACATTAAATATGAAATTGATTATTATATTGCATGACATAGAGCACATACACTCCCTACTCCATGGAATGATCTTTGAATTAAATCCATACATTTTACATTTGAAAATTTGTGAAACTTTAAAAATTAATATATTAATATTACATTATTAATTACAATATCTTATTAAGTAATATAATCATAATATCATTAATATATATATATATATATATATATATAGAGAGAGAGAGAGAGAGAGAGAGAGAGAGAGTCATATGGTGTCCATAGGGGTCATATGGTGTCTTGGGACACCATAGGACCCCTTACGACACTAAATCATGTCGTCAGGGGTCATATGGTGTCCTAAGGGGTCATATGATGTCCCATGAACCCTTATGACCTCTTAGGACACCATATGACCCCTAATGACACCATATTGGGTTGCTTTGGGTAATATTGTGTCCTAAGGGGTCATATTGTGTCCTAAGGGGTCCTCTGGTGTCCGAAGACACCATATGACCCCTATGGACACCATATGACCCCTAACAACAAAATAGGACCCCTTAAGACACCAAATCATGTCGTTAGGGGTCATATTGTGTCCTACAACCCCTTAGGACACCATATGACCCCTAACAACATGATTTGGTGTCTTAAGGGGTCCTATGGTGTTTGAAGACACCATATGACCCCTATGGACACCATATGACCCCTAACGACACCATAGGACCCCTTAAGACACCAAATCATGTTGTTGGGGGTCATATGGTGTCCTAAGGGGTCGTAGGACACAATATGACCCCTAACGACATGATTTGGTGTCTTAAGGGGTCCTATGGTGTCCCAAGACACCATATGACCCCTATGGACACCATATGACCCCTAAAGACACCTTAGGACCCCTTAAGACACAAAATAATGTTGTTAGGGGTCATATAGTGTCCTAAGGGATCATATGGTGTCCCATGAACTCTTATGACCTCTTAGGACACCATATGGCCCCTAATGACACCATATTGGGTCGCTTTGGGTCATATTGTGTCCTAAGGGGTCATATTGTGGCCTACAACCCCTTAGGACACCATATGACCCCTAACGACATGATTTGGTGTCTTAAGGGGTCCTATGGTGTCGTTAGGGGTCATATGGTGTCCATAACGGTGTCATAACGGGTCGTATGGTGTCCCAAGACACCATATGACCCCTATGGACAACATAGGACCCCTTAAGACACCATATGACCCCTAATGACACCATATTGGGTCGCTTTGGGTAATATTGTGTCCTAAGGGGTCATATTGTGTCCTAAGGGGTCCTATGGTGTCCGAAGACACCATATGACCCCTATGAACACCATATGACCCCTAACGACACCATAGGACCCCTTAAGACACCAAATCATGTCATTAGGGGTCATATTGTGTCCTACGACCCCTTAGGACACCATATGACCCCGAAAATCATGTCGTTAGGGGTCATATGGTGTCCATAGGGGTCATATGGTGTCTTGGGACACTATAGGACCCCTTAAGACACCAAATCATGTCGTTAGGGGTCATATTGTGTCCTACGACCCCTTAAGACACCATATGACCCCTAACGACATGATTTGGTGTCTTAAGGGGTCCTATGGTGTTGTTAGGGGTCATATGGTGTCCATAGGGGTCATATGGTGTCTTGGGACACCATAGGAGCCCTTAAGACACCAAATTATGTCATTAGGGGTCATATTGTGTCCTAAGGGGTTGTAAGACACAATTTATGACCCCTAACGACATGATTTGGTGTCTTAAGGGGTCCTATGGTGTCGTTAGGGGTCATATGGCGTCCATAGGGGTCATATGGTGTCTTGGGACACCATAGGACCCCTTAGGACACAATATGACCCCTTAGGACACAATATGACCCAAAGCGACCCAATATGGTGTCATTATGGGTCATATGGTGTCCTAAGAGGTCATAAGGGTTCATGATGTCTTAATATATCTCCCTCTCTCTCCCCTAATCTCATAAGGGTTCATGATGTCTTAATGTCATAAGGGTTCATGATGTCCTATGATGTCTTAATCTCTCTCTCTCTCCCTCTCCCCTAATCTCTCTCTCTCTCCCCCCCTAATCTCTCTCTCCCTCTCCCTCACCTTCTCTCCTCTCTCTCTCCCCTAATATCTCTCTATCTCTCTCTCTCTCTCTCTCCCTTCCCCCTCCCCATCTCTCTCCCTCTGTCTCTCTGTCTTTGTCTCTGTCTGTCTCCCTCTCTGCTATTCTCTTTATCTCTCTCTACCTTCCCTCCCCTCCCTCTCTCTCCATCTCTCTCTCCCTTCCCCCCCCTCTCTCTCTATCCCTCTCCCCTATTCTCTCTCTCTCTCTCTCTCTCTCTCTCTCCTAAGCTCTCTCTATCCCTCCCCCCCCTCTCTCTCTCTCTCTCTCTCTCTCTCTCTCTCTCTCTCCTCCCCTCTCTTTCTCCCTCTCTCTCTCTCTAAAATATGACTAATAAAATCCGATATTGGATATCGGATTTCTGCCATCGCCATTAATGTGGCAGTTCAGTAAATAAAAGGCGGCAACAAGATAATTTTTGGGGACCACAAATTTATATATAAAAATCGGATATCTGATATAATTGGATATCCGATTTCTGTAGTCAAACTTCCAAATTTCAAATTTTGGCTCGGGAATGCTTTGGTATTTGGCTTGGAAGTGACAAGCCTAGAAAGTTAACTGAAAAATGTGTTTTTCAGTATTCCTTGATTTTCCAGACTTTACACTGGTGGCTTACGACTTTTTTTGTAGCCAAAATTGATAAAATGAAAAGGGTTTTTTAAGGACGTTCCCAGCTTTCCAACAATATAAGGCTTGTCTTATTTCAACTTTAATAAATAATTATTATTTATTTTCTAATTGAATTTTGACAATAGTCCTGATTGATATACTGATTGAAAAACACTCATAACTTTCAAACGGTATAACATTTTTTGAATCCGAAACATGCGTCACATCCCATGCTTTGTCTACTATAGGGAAAAATTAAAAAAAAAAAAATTTCATAAGGTTTTGACCAAGTTAAGGTGGTCAGACGTAGGAGTTTCTAAATTTCTAAAAAGCTATAGTGAAAAATTCATAAATAATTATTTACTTTAAAAAAAATTAAAAAAAAAAATGTGTCACATCTGGACATGAGTCTAATACTTATATTATAAATATTATAAAAAAATATTATGATTTTATTGTGATTAGGGTGGTCAGACATACGTCTACTTCTTATTTTTTCCTGAAATTTTAGTACCACTGCATTGAAATTTGAAATTTTCATCAAATAGGATTTTTTTTTTCCAAAAAACAACTAGTAGCTTAGAATCTGCATTCAATTTTCTATATATTCTCTTCTTACATATTTTAAAAATAATGTTCACAACTTATTCAAATTTTCATGTCAAGTTGCATAACTCTGATTTTCTAAAATTTCATTGCCACTTAAGGGCCTGTTTTGGCACACCATGATCCTGCACATACCCGGTTAGAGAGTGCGTAAGGAATAACTTTCACATTGTTCCCATTATTGTTCCTCTTAAATTGCAACACATCCTTGTTAGCATAAAACCTGTCCAATCTGTTGTAAATCCTCTTGGTTCCCTATTGGAAATTGCACTAGGAAACCAAATATATTTGACTTCATCCTTCCTACCTACCAGTGGGTCGAACAATCTTATTTATTCATCATCTTGTTCTAGTAAAATATTTCCTCTCCTTTCCATTCAAATTTTCTACCTCCTAACTTATCAGAAGGCCATTCAATCATATTGAAGTCACCTCCTAACACCCATGTAACCTCCTCCATTTGTGCAATCCATCTCCAGAGCGCAATCCTTTCTTTATGATCATTAGAAGCATATACAAAGCCTATCCCAAACTCCTTCTCCTTGAATCTTAATATCACCTAGACCAATCTGTTGCAGGATGAACAACCCCACGTCACGATATCCTTACTCCCCTTATGACTAATTAAGATAGTGACACCATGCCTACCCCTAGCATGATTGGTAGTGAAATACTTTGTATCCCTCCAAATACACTTCAAATTGATATCTAGGGAAAATTGCATTGCCTTAATCTCTTGCAGTAACAACACATCCACATTCTTGTATAGTCAGAGAAACCTTTTGACAACATATTTTATGTCTGGTGACTCCAGTCCCCTAACATTCTAGGCGACAAAATTTAATTCCATCTAAGTTTTAGGGAGTAATGTCTATTGGTGTCCTAGAAGCATCATAACATTTAGGCAGTTGGTTATTAGTCCCCTTCTTCACAGCCATGCTTAGTACTATATATCCATTGGGTCTTCCCCTTCTCTTCTTGAATTCAAACACCTTCTCTACCCCCAAATCTTGAGTGTCGTCTTTCTTCTTCGTAGTCTTTATTTTCCTCACCATTTTATCCTTAGCCTTTTTAATACCATATTCTTTCATGGCTTCATCTAACAGTTCTTTATTGGTATTCCTTGAATAAGGGATGATGGCCCAATTGCTTCTTTTGTCCTCCACAGAATCATAATTCTCAGTGCCCTCCTTCTTCTGAGTTCCACAACCTAAGCCATCCACCCCTCCTCCAAGGCCCAACTCCGGACCTTGGCTAGTAAGCTCCACATCTTTCTTAACCTCTCGGTTATGAGTGCTAGGGGAGGGATGGGTATTCTTATCAGGCTTACAAGAATCTTGTTGAATCTCTTTGGTTACATGAGTATCACTAGATATCATCTGGGACTTAGCAGATTTACTAATATGCTTTGTGGATTCTTGAGTAAATTCCTCAATAATAGATCATTCTTCCCCCTTCTACCAGTCATATCCTAACTATTACTAAGGCTAAGGAGTGTATTATCTAGTGTGTTGCCCTTAGGTTTGGAAGGAATCATCACGACCTCAAAATCATTAATCTGGGATTCAATTCTCTTCTTCACTTCATTAATCTTCTTGAATTTATTGATGATAATTTGTTGAGTATTCAATACTTTGTGTTTGGGATGGGTGCCTTTGTACTATCCTTCTCAAGAAACTCGGTGTTAATAACACTAGGGGAGGTCGCTTTAATGGTAGCGTGGAGGGACTCCAAAGTTTGAATAATGGACCCATGACGAGAGGCATCAACCTGGTCGGGGTTGGATTTGACAGGCAGACCCCCTATAGGAGCAGAGTCCAACTTAGGTGGGGTTTAGAAGGTGGAGTAAATTCAGGAGTTTTGAGAGAGCTTGAAGATACAAGGCTGCTAGTAACCCTCTCATTAGGGTTAGGGTTTGCCATAGAGTTGGCTTTATTGCCATATTTACCATTTTGATTATTACTTTTTAAAAGCAGGCAATGCCTCCTAATATGCCCCTCCTTTCTACAAAGAAAATGAGCATTAATTTCACCCAAAAACCCTATAGGGCACACAAAGGTCTCATTTTCCAGTTCAAATCTTAATTCTTGTAGAATATCAATTCCAGATTTGATAGAGATCAAAAGTCTAACATATATATGCAAAAGTAAGGAGGAAGTTTCATCCATCCTTATAACATTACCAATTGTTTCCAAATCTCTTGGAAGAGTCTAAGGGGTTGTGTTCTATTGGTTAAAGCATTGAGTTCTCATTGTGGAGATCAAAGTTCAAATCCCAAAGGGACATCTGATATGGAATTCAAAGTTGTGACTCTTAGTCTTCCACAATTGGCTTCTAGGTGGTTTCTAATAAGTGGTTTCTAATTTGTGACTCTTGGTCTTCCATAGGTTGATTCTAGTGTGGTTGCTCGAAAAAAGCTAGTATTAGTGTCATGGTTGTGGTTGCTCGATATGAGAAAATATTAGTGTCATGTAATGGTCTCAAGTTGATGCTCATATGAGCAAAATATTTATAAATGATCTAGAATATGAAAAAAATAAAAATCTCTTGGAAGTCATTTCCACATAATCCGGGGAATATTTCTTATTGTCACCCATCTAGGACATGATAGGGCAAGAATTTATGCATTATTAGCCTCGGGAGTCCATCCAATGGCTCTAAAACAACCATTACCTATCGACCAATATTCTTTCTTAATAACCTCCTTCTGACTTTTAGCCTCTTTGTTGCGTATAAATTGAAACCTAATCTTTTAACTCATACATTCTGCAACCAGTTATTCATATAATTCCTAGAGGGAAGTTTGCTAGAGTAAAGCACAGCTAGAAAACTTACCTAGAGTAAAGCACAGCTAGAAAAATGGCAATATCCCTAAGTTTATTTCTCTCTTCATTCAAAACTATTCTCATTTTATAATTAGGCTTAACAAGGAGAGTGACACTAGAAGAATACTTACCTCTTCCACCATCTTCGAACCACTCCTGACTTGCAGACAGTTGAACGGCCATGAAACAAGCACCCTCGGGAGTATCCTAGTTTCTCGCCACCGCTTGCAAGAATGGCGTGCTCTGCCCTTCATTTGTAACGGAAGAAACATTATGAGGATCCCCAGGGGAGTCATGTCCCATAAACAATCCCCCACGCACCACGAGAGATTGCAGTTAATGCTCCTTGCCCCAACCACAGAAGGTCGTCTTCACTCAGGCCTTTGCTTGTGTGGAGTCGACCTTTGCAGGACAAGGGACCCCAAGTTGCAGAGCCAAATCCCTTCAGAACTACCCTGGTTTATTAATCGAGAAATATAAATTTGATGCTAACTGTATTCATCTTATCCATTTATAGGTAATATTCTCCAAATATTGTCTTTGATGTCTTGAATCATAATATAATAATAATAATAAACAATAGGCACCTTCCCAAACCTTATATTTGAAATGGTCCATTTAAATAATATTTCTTGTTTCTTTACAAAAGATAGGAAATGGGCTTCATGAATGTAATGATAAACAAATGATCCAATAAGAAGAACTTGTGCATTCAAGCATTAAATATAAATGTTACTTTGAATCCAATCAAAGAAATGAAAAGAGAAAGTCATGTGTGAATTTTTCTTGGGAAGCAATAAGTATATGATCATAAAGTATATGATACCAAATACATATTAAGAGATGTGAAATAATATGTGAAATGACTTGAGATATGTTTCATAATGGATACATATAATTTATCAAAGTGGAGTTGGATTGGGATCCCAACTATCAAAATCCACTTAACCTAATCAGTATTCCACAAACTCTCCAATGATTTATTATTCATTTGAACTCATACACACTATTGTTTGCTTCTCAATAATAATGCTAAGAGATTTTAGAATTCAAAATATTGTCATCTTTTTAGTGGATGATATATTTATGATTTCCTTATCATAATTAAGGAGTCACCATCCATACAAATTTAAAAAATGACAAGTTACTTTTTAGTTAAAAGACTTAAGATAACGGTTTTAGTTTCAACCTTATTAAATTAGTTGCATGTTTTTTTTTGGTTTTTTTTTATTGTCAAAATTAGAGCTCTTGAATTAGTTATGGTGAATAATGTGATTAATTACATTTAGAGGAGCTTTAATTTTCCCTAGAAACATCATCAATATGAATTTTGAATACTCCTAATGATAAACTAGTCTATTTTACCAATCTTCTAACCTTTTTTGAAGGGGATAAAATCTAGTATTTATTTTTATGCTACCTTAAAAATTCTTCAAAATTTTTATGATATTTTAAATTTGCAATCAATAAACATTTTTATGTTCTATAAATAATAAAAATTTCTTATTAACTATTTTCAAAAGTTATTGAAGTATAACTATTACGATATAAATTATAAAGTAAAAATTAAACATATTATCAATATTTATATTTGAATTTTTTCAATAATATTATTATTTAATAAATTTTATCATCAATATTCAATTTGTAATTGGCTAGAAGTTTGCCCTCAGGTTTTTTATGCTGAGCTTCTGTCTTGCTTTGTTACTATTTGTTATGATGTTTTACTTGATAAGGATTTGGTCCGCCTCTTGGTTTCCACGTTTATTTTTCCGACAGTATGTAATTGGGCCTTGGTTTCTCCTGCATTGGCTGATTATCGTTTTGATATGGGGTCTTTTTACTACGGTGGCTTTCTTCCTCGTCACGAGCTTATGGTTAATGGCTGGTCTGGCCAATTATTGCATGAATTACAAATGGGATTGATATGTGATTCCATGGAAGACACTCGGGCCTCCATAGACTTTCTGTTGTATATAGCTTCTGATCAGTATGTGGATAAAGCTTGGGTTGTCTTTGAGGCATTGCATTTGTTGATCACTCTGGGCTTTTTGTTCTCTACTCCTACTTGTTTGGCTTTTCCTCTAAGGGTTATTCCTCCTCTGGTCTCGACTCATGAACCTCCGAAGGAGAGCACTAGCTCTTGGTTTTTGGATATCTGACTGTTTTTTGGAGTTGGTGGAATGTTTTTTGTTGTTGTAGATTTGGAGGTTCTTTGGCTTCTATTAGGCTTGGAAGGCTATCTATGGCTTTGACAGGAACTTATACATCTCTAGTATCTCCCTGGTGGTCCTTCATGGCATTTTTGTTCAACCCTTCATTTGGTGGCAGTCTGGTTTTTTGTAATTGTCCTATGGGACCCTTGTAAAAATATTAGAGGTAGGGGGTTGGGGGATCCGTCTGGACAACAACAAATGATGTAAGGGTAGTACGTAGTTTTATTTTTTTGAAGGCTACAACTTGAGGTTTTCTTGCGGGTTCTTTCCTGCCGGTATGCTTTTTTTGAACCCGATGTAAACATTTTATTAATAATATATAAGTTTAGTGGATTTTCCACTTTTACCAAAATATATATATACATAATTTGTAATCAGTTATTTATAATCAAAATAATAATAAAATTTTTAAAATATTAAAAAACCAATGATATATAAATAAATATAATTTAAAATATTAAAATAAACAAATTACCTTAAAATACACATGGAAATTAATAAAATATAATTAAATAAAAAAAATAAAAAATAAAAAATAAAAAATAAAAAAGAAAATGAAAGTGAATGTAAAACCAATTTTTCTTTTAAGATTAAGAAACTATCCTATCGTTTCCTTTTTTTCTAATAATTTAAAGGTTAAATTAAAAAAAATGAAAAGAAAAGTAAAAGAATGTAAAACCAATCCCTTTTTTAAAATTAAGGAAGTATCATATCACTTCCTTTCTCCCTATTCTTATTTTATTTGATTTCTTTTTCATAGATTGTATTTGATTTATTTTCTAATGAATTTATCATGATAAATTATACAATTTTAAAAAATAATTTATTTTTTTAGAAAAATACAAAAAATATTATTTAAAAGATTTATATTAAAATTTTAATATACAATTTATAAATATAAAAAAATTGAATATATGAATTGAAAAAAATTGGTTCTTTAAATATTATTTAATGTTGATAGATTCTAATTTATTAAGTTGAGTAATAGATTTTTGGTCGGTAAAAGTATTGGCAAACGTATTTGTCCTCGTATGTCATTTAATAGGTTCAAACTTTCAAAAATGTTTTTAAAATAAATTCATCTTTTAGATGATTTTGATATATGGGACTCCTACTAGTGATTGTTTAATTAAAAGAGGATTTCTGATTTAAATGTATACTTATCATATTGTAATGTACTTATAGAAAAACATAAATAACAATATCTATTCAATTCAATTATTTATATGAATTGAGAAAATTTAGTTCTCTGAATATTATTTATTTTTTATATTTTCTAATTTATTCAATTGAATAATAAATTTTTGGGTTATTAAAAGTATTGGTAAATGAATATTCCTTGATTTTGTCATTTCGTAAAGTTCAAACTCTTGAATCGGATTAGGTTTTAGTTGTGATGACTTTGACACATAGGACCTGTTGGGTCTCAAATCAACAGATTGGATAGGTTCTAAGGAAATGCCAACTCCTATGATCAAACCCTCGAATTGACTTGGCCAACTTATAGAGTGAACCTATTTGGTTTCTAACTCTCTCACTTTAGGCTCTGCAGGACCTAGGCGGGTATACCTACTCACTAGTTGTTCCTTCAACTAATGCTTTTTATAGCAGATTTAGTGTTTTAATCTGATATCTCCTAGTCTCAGAATGGCATAAGTTCCTAGAATGGAGATATAGCAAATGAGTTCAAGATTGTTGTTGTAGAAGCTATTCGATCTATGTTTCCTAATTACTTTTGTTGCTTTAAAATAACAAATGATGAGTGTAATATGTAATTAACCAGTGCCTTCTTTGCTGTTTGGGCTACAGAGTCATTGTACTTTCTTTAGGACTTATGGTGCGAGCCTGTGAGACAGTTTTTTAATCCATCCCTTTATGGACCTGTCAGTTATTATTTCTTTTGAAACCAGTCAAATGCTTATATTGTATGTTGATTGAATGAATTTAACCCTAACTTTAAGGGACCAATCAATTAAGTTTTGCGAGGAACAATTACAATTCGCGAGCAAAACTTTCATTTCAACATTATAACATAAAGCATAACTTTAATTTCAAGAATATGAACAACCTTATCTCTTAGATAATATCACAGACGATTGCCAAAACAAAGTGAAATAATCCACAACACATACGCAAAGAAGAAAACAATTGATCGTAACATGTATTCCATTATGGTTTGTATAACAGAAGACTTACAGGCTATCACACATTGCTATCTTTCTCTTATCTCTTTTCGTCACTCTTCTTATATTACAGAAACCATTCTCATATATATATGGGAACGAAAGTTATTCATGAAAAGACACGTCTTTTCGAAATGCTAATCGTTAGTTTGAACGTTTCTAACAAACTTAAACAAAAA
This sequence comes from Cryptomeria japonica, assembly GCF_030272615.1. Lineage (NCBI taxonomy): Eukaryota > Viridiplantae > Streptophyta > Pinopsida > Cupressales > Cupressaceae > Cryptomeria > Cryptomeria japonica. The sequence continues at coordinate 355,237,204 of NC_081408.1, read as the reverse complement.
GAGATTAAGAATTCCTAAATGATGAATATAATCATCATCTTTAAAGGTTTTGATTTTAGCACTCTGTTTCTTAAATTCTTCTCCTTGCGACAGATATTTGAATATCATCTGGTTGACGGTAGGGGCCATGTCTTTACTTCGATCCATTTCTGACAAAGCCCAATTTTTGACGCTGATAAGCTCATTCCGCAAATCCTCCAGGGATATTACTTCTCCTTCTTTATAGACCGAGGGCATTCCAATAGGTCTCCCATCATCCAATTCCTTAAGATCTTTTCTCAACGTATCTTCGAGTTTAACATGATTCTCCATGTACGCTATCCCTTCAATCTTCTCCTCTGGCGTCATTGTATCAACACTATTTAGTACTTCGTGCAATCGTGCTTTTAATCTCTCATGCTTTGTTAATGCCTTTATAGTTCCATTGTACACCTTCCAATATGGTTCAACATGCGAAAGCATGGTGTTGAATCGATGTCCAATGATATCATTGACCAATTTGTCCATCTTTTGTTGGATACTATTTGCCCGTTTGGTAGCCTTATCTGCTTGATATTTCCAGTACAGGGCATCAGAAACATCATCCAAGCTACGTCCTGTGGGGTATGAGGTGTATTCGCTTATGGGAGTCCCTGTCTCAAGTTGCAATATTTTTGCTTGCAACTTTTGATTCTCCTCTTTAGATTTTTCGTACAACCCCTTATAGGTGATGTTCTCTCTGACCAAAAATTCTGTTTGGTCCAAATTTAATCTGGCAACATCCAAGTTTAATTTGGCAGTGACCCTAGGGTCAGTCTTTCCAACCTGATGAACCATGAGATGTCAAAAGGTTTCTTCAATATCTACAATAATAGGCCTCTTTCCCTTTGGATATAACGCCCATTGTAGGAGAGCCTTCTTATCAGGATCATATCCGGAGCCTAGGAATAATTTGTCTATTTCTTGAGGCAACACCTGTTGATTCAAGTCTTTATTTTTCAAGAATCCGTCAAACAGAAGTGCTGAATTTATATCCCAACCAGAAAAGATGATTACATCGGCCTCTTTTAATAATTTTCTCCCTTTCTCAGGGGTCATATCTTTCATGAGGATATCGATTTCATCCTGCAGTCTCTTCATCTGTTCTTCTTCTGGCCTTCCAGCCATGCTTCGTTTCACATGAGCCCCTTTATACTGGTATAAAAATGAAAGGAATTCCCTTGAAGAGGCAAATCCGTCATCAGCAACAAAATCTTCATGCTCTGTCATCCTGATATCAACTACATCTTTAATGTTAATCTCACCAGTGTCCACATTCATCTCTGCTTCAAAACTAGGAGGATAATCTTCTCTAGGGGAATCAGCAGGGATACTACTAGCAGTTGACTTTGGTGACATGTGAGCCAATGGTTGACTATCCTTCTCAGTGTTGATAAAATGAAGGAATTGTGGGGGCACTCTATGCATGATTTCTACTTCATGTTGAAGTAGCTTTTTGGCTATTTCCAGAGGATCTTGGAGGTTTCCAAGCAGATCTCCATCTATCATCCCCCTTGCCCTTTTCCATTTGAAGGCCTCCCAAGTCATCTCACTCCTTTCTCTCAAAACCCTGGCCTCCTCTCTTTCAAGGTTCTTGATCAAGTCATCTGGCATTTTGGCCACATGGATTCTAGCTTTTAGTTTTTGTGACGCTCTGGCAGCTCTTATATATCCCTCAGGATCAAAGTTCTCTCTAGGTTCACCCAGGGTCATGCCATAGTAGTCTAATTTATTTTGAAGTAAATGGTATCTTTTTGAACTTTTAACAATGAAATCAGAAAAAACCAATAAACCTGGAACGATGGACTGTTTACCGAAATCTGTAAGGTGTTTGGCACTGACAGTAGATAATTGTCTTACAATCTCCAGGCTAGCCACCCTGTTTGGTACTGTAATTGGAAGCATGTGTGGTTTTCCTTCATACCCAAATATCCTGATTTCTGTATGATTATCGTAGCAATACCAATCACCCCAATTGTGCTCAATCTGGGACTCCGGAGAGAAGTCTTTTGGCCTGAGGAATCTTTTAATTTCAGGGGACAGAGTATAATCCCTATGTTGCCCAAAGGCCGCACTAAGGGGTTTCACAAAATATTCCTGAAAGTGCCAGTATTGGTTGTTCATGAATCTCTGATCCCATGCAGAAACCCACAACTGAACTGGTTTCTTCAAACCATTCTTATCATAAGCTCTGATGCAAAAATCATCTGACCAGAAATTGATTTCTTGTCCACAATAAAGAATAATATGCATTAACAAAGAGTACAATGAAAAATGGACATTCACAAGGTCTCCTTTTAACTTCTCCAACCTGTGATTTAAGGCATCTGCAACATAAGTGGCATAATCAAATGACCTAAGGTCTTTTGATTGTAAGTCAGCACACAGAACCATGACCCCAATATCCATGAGAGGATGAGCCTCTAAGCCTAATACTTGGGCTGTAGCATAATATGTATACTTAAAATATGGATGGAAGTGGTTGACATCAAACGACACCTTGTCATTTTTGCTGAACGGAACAAAGGACCCACCCACTTTCGGCCGGTGAATAGGTAGTCTCCATGTCCTGTAGATGTTTTCCATGCTAAAGAATTCTTGTGACAGTTTCTGCATATCGATTCTATCCTCTACTTCCCATTCAAGATCAAATACCATATCAATAGTTTGTTTGTTAATCACCACTAAGGGATTCCCTCGGTAATCGCATATGGTTTTGGTTCTCGGATTATAACAATCTGCCAGAGCTTTCATTAGCTCAACATCCACAAACACGTTTGGGACTACCAATTTCCCTAAGTTCTTCTTCCATAGATTACTTATGGGCTCAGGAGCATCCCTTCTTTTGTAGCTAAATAGGAACAATTCATGTCCCCTGATTTCAGTCCAGATGTCTCCCAGATTTTCAAATCTATCCTCCAATCCTTCTTCCTCACTTTTGATCTTTTTAGACCTTACACTAGATGTGGGACATTGGTCTAGCAAATCCTGAGTTAGAGCTCTCCCTTCCTTCTTCTGTCTTTTGGGCTTCTCTTCAAGGTTTAGCTCTTTTCCTTTCCTACTCTTTTTAGAAGAAGAAGAAGAAGGTTCCATGATTTCAGCAAATACGAGAGACAACACTTACTTGGAAAAATGTCTAGCTCTTCTGATTGTCGTTCACGAATTTTCGCAAGTTCTTCGCAATTTTCAGTCTCTTGGCATCAATCTGGCTCCTATGAAAATTCGATCAGTTCAGCTGTAATCGTATGGGCAACTTGTGCATAGTTAATGTCTCTGCGTCTACAACGGCTACTCAAGTGTTTAAACTTAATTGCAGATGTGACATTCTTCACTTGGGCCTTTAACTCTTTCGCGGGAAGTACAGTTTGACCAAAACGATCGTAATTCAAGTTTTCGATGAAACCCTTGTCTTCGGCCGAGCATTTTGATCTTTCATCGAAAGCCCATTCTCCTCGATATTACCTTTTCGGTGAGTAACCCATGTCGAGAAGCCATCTTCAAGACTCATCGAAATCATCTTTTCATCGATAAACTTTCTGTCGATAAGTTATTCGCAAGTTTCATCGAAATCATATTTCGATGAGTTTCGTTCTTCGGTGAAAGCTTGTGCAAGCTCTTCGAAAGTCTCACTCCTTCGATATTCCCTTTATCGATGAAACACTTCAGTTTTTGTTCGATATAATGCTGTCGATGAGATCTGCATTTCGATGAATGCTTTATGAGTTTCTTCGGCAGTTGTTTCTCCTCGAAATCACTTTTTGCCTTTTGCTTTTCACTTTTCGGTGAAACTTGGGCATTGATGAGTGGCTTCCTTTATTTACCGAAAGTGATATTCCGCCGAAAACCTTTTGCATAGTGCTTTACCCGTCATGCTCTATTTCGGTGAAAGCACTCTTTCGATGAAACTCCTTTTGAAATGCTCGATACAATTTCTTGGCCGAAAATCTTTAGTCTTCACGCTTATGGAAATATATATTTTTTATTTCAAATATAGTGTTCAACAGGACCCACTACTCATGACTTTTTAAGTGAAAGACAACTTTTGGTTTATATGTAACGTCTACTTACTCATCATACAATGACTTTGACTGATGTGGCCCCTATTCTATCTCTATGACTTTTACACATAGGACCCACTACGCATGACTGTTTAGCTATTGGTAAATATATATTACTTGATTTTGTCATTTCGTAAGGTTCAAACTCTCAAATCGGATTAGGTTTTATTTGTGATGACTTTGACCCATAGGACCAGGCCTAGAATTTGACAGGCAAAATGGCCGTTTTTTCACTTTTGAATTGTATTTGACAACTTAAAAAATTAGTAGAACGTATGCATTAACATGCTATTTTTTTCTAAAACCGTATAGATGACACTTCAAATTATAAATAAACCGTAAAAAAATATAGTAGAAAATATATATATTAGTTTAGAATGTTTATTATAAAAATACAAATTTATTTAGAATATTTTGAAATGGAAGGATTTAGAATATGGAAGGATTTAGTTGTTTCTAATTTTCTAATATTTTAATATGATTTTTTAGAATAGTTCTATTTTTTCATATCAATTTAGAAACTTGTCATAATTGAAATGATAGAATATAATTGATAAAATATTTTAATATGATTTTTTACAATATATTCTATTTTTTTATATATCAATTTAGAAACTTAGTCAATTTAATTTTTTAAATATATTTAATAAGATTGTTATAGAAACATGTCATAACATATATAATTTTAAAATTTTAATGTTTATTATTACTAAATTAGTAATTATTAATTGATTATCATTTAATATATATTAGTGTATTAATTTAGAAACTTATTTAGTAAATTTAAGATTTTTGCATATATTACTAATTTATCATTATTTTGTCATTAAGACAATGATTTTGGTTTCAATCTTCTATTTGATATTTTTTGACAGTTAATATTTTTCTTAAAACGTCAAATGAAAGGCATTGAAATAACTAAACCGTCATAAAAAATCATATGACAGGTAGGGGTGACCGTCAAATTCCAGGCCTGCATAGGACCCACTACTCATGACTTTTTTAGTGAAAGACAACTTTTGGTTTATATCATACAATGACTTTGACTGATGTGGCTCCTATTCTATCTCTATGACTTTTACACATACTCATCATACAATGACTTTGACTGATGTGGCCCCTATTCTATCTCTATGACTTTTACACATAGGACACACTACTCATGACTGTTTAGCTGAATGACAGCTTTTGATTTATATGCAACGTCTACTTACTCATCATATCATGACTTTGATTGATGTAGCCCCCTACTCATGACAAAAGACTTAATCGTGGTGGGCTCATTAAGAACCTTTCAACTTCACCATCAGACCAAGAATTCATTGACATAAATGACATATTTTCATACTGCAAAATATTTCTTAATCAAGTAAGAAATAACTCCACAGTTCTTCAGAAGTTACTGGAGCTCATAATCTGCAAACTTCCAGTGTGACCGTGATTTCTTTGTTTAAGAGACTAGAAGCCTAAAGAGGCAAGAGGCAGTTAATTTGCAGGTCCTGATTCCTGCTCAACGTTTATACATCATTACATTAGGTCAAATTATCTTTCCACTGATTCTCATGTCATTTATTATTATTTAAGTCTAGATGATAAGATGAGAATAGCAACACTTTGAGAAAGTTTATCTTCACAGCAAGGCATGACATGACACCCATTATCAATTGAAAAAGATAGTGCCAGCGTTTTTATGACTTAAGCATCATCATTATAGTTGATAGTCAGATTTTTCAGAGCTTTTTGTTGCTTTAATGGCGTCCCTGGGACCAAGCATCTATGAGACCTAAGAAATGTTTGAAGGAATGAATGCTTTTAATGAAAAGTAAAGTTCCACAGAGTCCATCAAGCATAATTAAAGTTTGGGAAACGGACGAAAGATTGGGCAGGTATCATAATTTGGATGAAAATGGTATTTCAATTTTGTTCTCTACGATGCTCATGTAGTACTTTTCACTGGAAACATTTTATGTATTAAGCTTTTGGAACAAATAAAGAGTACACATAAGTGTTTGATAAAAAATATAATAATATAAAATGAGTATAATTTATTAAATATATTGTTTATAATATAAAAGTTAAATTCACAAAGGTATGATGGGGTCTTATCTTTTTTTTATGTCTGAATTTTGCACTCAACTTTACCAACAGATCAAGGGTTTATTGATCAATAAAGTATTGAAAAGTAATAAAAGATTTAAATTATGTATTATAATTTAAATTCGGTTTTCTCTAGAATATATTAGAATTAAATTATATGATATATTTAGAAAATATAATAAATGTGATGTCACGATTTTTTTTCATATATTACAAATATGGACTGGTTAATCATGTACTAATTACAATTGTATGATCAAAATTTGTTTGATGGTAGTCATTTAAATATCTACATCATGTACTAATTAAAATTGTATGATCAAAATTTGTTTGATGGTAGTCATTTAAATATCTACCATTGATATATATTCCATAAAAAACATCTTCACTAAGGGAATTCATATTAGTGATAAAGATATCAATGTAAATATTTACTAAATATTTCAATTAAGTATAGCAATTCAAATAAATAGAGGGGAAGATAAGTCACCCTATTGAGAAACCATCTTTATTGGAGGAGGATGAGGCACCTTCTAATAGTCTTGTGAATTAGTACCAACATTCCTCAACTTAAAGCTAAAGATAAAGGTAAAAGCAACAAAACACAAATCTAGTTGTATGAGTAGGGGGATGCAAGTGACATCCTCTTGAAAGATAAATTAGCTAGAACCTTGCTGATGGTACATGGTTCACTCCTAGAATTGTTAAGATCTCGAAAAATTTATAATTCTAATGTTACCTTCTTCACATGTTCATGGTTTGAAATTGTGTTTAGGTGACCACAATAATTTCCTTAATAAGCAAAACTAATATAAATAATAGCTTTGGAATTAAAAATAACATTTCAAAGTTGAAACAAAATAGAATCTTCGAAAAAAATTCAAATTCTAGCATTATAAGTTGGTCATTAGGCAATATCCCCTCAAAATTATGAAGATAAAGAACAATATAAATCTATTTCCAATCATCCTATTTTGTAGGGAAAGTTTGGAACAAATACTTGAAGGTTCCCATTGTATAAAAAGTTGGATAACTTAGATGAGCAAGTCCAATATAAAATACAAGAGAAAGCCCTTAGTAGACCAAGCATCATAAAAAATAAGAAAATTTTGGATTTTGTTTCAAATTCCAAATATAATTAAGCTTATAGATTTATTTTAGAGGGAAGGAATTCAATGCTTATCATTTGTTGATCTTGTAAATGGTAGGAGCAAATGGTTGATAATCTTGTAAAGAAGCTCATGAATGTTTTCTGAAACATGGTGTCAAAATTCAACTACGAAGCCTTCCACCAAGGTAGAGGAGGATAACATCATGAAAAGTTATTGGATATGGAGGATAGAAGGAAAATCAACATTAGAAAGCTAGATTTTTTTATTATAACACATAGCTCATAAGGAATAGTTTAGAAATGAGATTATAATCTCTAATGATATACCTTTGTAATAAAGCAAAGACCTTTGATTATAGATGTTTCCAGCAAAGGAAAACTTGAGAACACCAATGGCCATAGTAATTGCTTGAAAGATTAATTCTAAATCATTTCCAATTATTTGAGAAAAGGGTTAACCATCTCAAAGACCTTCCATATGTTATGAACCATAAAAGAACCTTTAATCTTGACATAGGTACTAGTGAAAACAAGAGTGTGGAGGCCAATCCCTCATTGATATTGTGGATGATTAAAATTATAAATTATGAAAAGAAGAATAACAAAGATGCCCAATTCACAATTCAAACAATCACTCAATAAAGCATGAAACCAATGTAATTGAAAGAATAATCAAATAAATTATTATAGCTTAAATTGCTCCATATTTCTCTATTGTCATAAGTGTGTGCATGAATGATTCGTGGACGTGTGGATATCTTTACAATTGCAATAATCTTATGATAGTATGGATGCACAGTGATTGTAGATAATCAAATAAGATGGGAGCAGTGAAATTTTTAGGGGTTAATAGTCACCAGTTGACTATTTTTTAAAATTTGGGAATCAACTTTTAAGGTGACCTAAATCGCCACATTTTTTACAATTTTTTATTTTAGTGTTGTTTAAATTGCCAAAGATTTTATTTTATTAATTTTTTAATTCAAATCTTCCCCATAATATTCGATACATGATTGGATTATATTCGTCAACATTTTATAATTTATTGTGGAAATCTAAATTAATTTGCTAATAATATCATAATTATTTGTTTTTTTAGGGTAATATCAACAATCTTTAGTTGCCACCATTGATTTAAAATATAATATAATGACCTTCAGTATTCCATGAGTTAAATTGTACCTACAAGTTGTAATGCTCGCGAGGTTTGAAATTGCTTTTGAATTGTTGACCTCAATGAAAATCAATGGTCTAAAAGAATTTTTTTACCCCATGAGTATTACAAATTGTTGATACATTTTATCTCACAAAATACAAAGAGGGTGATTAGATTATTTTAAATTAATGGTAGAAACTAAATAAAGTAGAGTCTACCCCTTAAACTCATTAATGATTTCCACCTTCAGGCCTTCGCTTTTTTCATAAAATACTTCCTTTTTTAATGAAAGGATTTGTAATGGTAGTTACCACAAACTCTTATTATTTTCCAAGATTCGGCAATATTTTCTACCAAAAATTTTGATATAAAAACAAGCCAATAAATTTAATATCTTTTTAAAAAAAAATGAAAGATTCGCTAATAAAATTATTATTATTCACAAAAAAAAATATTTGCCAAAATTTTATACAATTTTTTGAGAGGGGATTTCTTAAAGTTATCACTAGTTTATATCAAATGTTTGATTCACCAAAAAAAAATTTTATATTCAAAAAGAAATATAATTATTCATTAATATTTTCTATTGATTTTTGTCAATTTCAACGTATTCGCCAATCAAATTTATGCTACATTTCCACGAAAAAATGAAAAAATCGCCAATAAAATTAAATTTTGATTGCTAAGTAACGAAAAAATTCACCAATATTTAACACCATTTTCGAGGTGGGGGGTTTATTAAAGTTTTCACTGGATGGGAGGTGGCGGATTTATAGTTATTACCTAATGTTAACAAATGGTTGAGATGAATTAGAGAGATCAATGGATGAGAATATTTGATAAGACTTGATGGCTAAAGTTAGGTAGTTAATTGATTGCATGATTAAGTTAATTGATTGCATGGAAAAGTGAAGTGAATTTGATTGTTGAGAAGATTGATTTGATTGAGAGGTAAACATGAGTTAACTGATGAGATAGGGGCACATAAGAAATAATTGGATGAATTAAATAATTAAAATTATTTAATTCATGTCATAAATGAAAAATAAATAAAATAATAATTTATTTTTTAGAGGAGATAAAATTAGAAAAATAAATAAATTAAATTAACATATGCTATTTAATTATGGAAGAATAATTAGCTAATAAAAAAATTAAAATAGTTTAAATATTATGCACTAGAGGAAATTATGGAAAAGTAATTAAATAATTAGTTAATTAAAATGTGTGAGGAAAAGAAATAGTTAAATTAATTAAATAATAAAAAATATTTAATGAATATCAAAGAAAATAAAAAATTGATGAAATTGATTAAATAATTAAAAAGTATTTAATTATTGTAGACACAAGGTGATAATATTAACTTAATTATACAATTAAAATTATTTAATTAACGCTAATAGATGAATAGATGAGAAATTGTGAAGAAATTGGATGGAAACGAGTTAGTCATTTTTAGGTGCTACATTCTACATCTCTTCAATACAATCCATTTTATAACATTGAGTTTCAAAGAAAAATTAATGGTATGCAAATTTGTTGGTAGCATGCCTTAGTATGCCCCAAGGACTGAGGGATCAAGGTTGAAAATTTGATTTTCATGTTAAACTCTCAAAAAGGCCAGTTAGGCTAGGCTAGATGGATTGACATTAAAAAGTGTACACATAAAATTGGATATGAGAAATTAAATAAATATTTTATATTTATTTAATAATTATTCCTTTATTAAATATTTAATTTGAAAAGATTAATTTATTTAATTCATACCATATTCTTCTATTAATTAATTTAATTGAAACGTTTTATTAATTAACTCATTTATCTTATTCCTCTAATCAATCAATTAAATATTTAATATTTAATGGTTATTCTTCTATCCTATAGTCTCAAATATTAAATGATTTCTTAAATTACTTAATCCCTTTTCCAACTCACCTTCCATCTCCACTTCATCTTTCCTTTGCCAACTCATCCATCATGTGGCTAAATTAATTCAACAAAATTAAAATAAATAAAACATTTATTAGCCACTTATCTCCAACTTCCAAAATAAATAAAATATTGTGTAGGTACACATATTTCCTAACCTTCTTCTATATTCTCTCCAACATCCCTATATCTTAGGAAGGACTTGAGTCCACTTGTCCTCTCATGCCTAAATCTTCTCCAACCATCCCTAGATTCCCTCAGTCAGCAACCCAGTCAAGGTGAGATGAGTGACACTTGTCTTCTCCTTCCCCCTTTCTCTCAACCATCACCTTTGCTCACAACCATCCAAATCTGTAGATCTGATCATGACCGTTGACCAGGCCATGTCATCTTATCCTCTCAAAGTCTATAAATGTGGGAGTTTGAGTTTAGAAAGAGTTAGTCTTTGAGTGAGTTTTCAAGTTAACAATTTGAATAAACTTATGCATCTGTGAGTTTTATCTTGAAGCAATTAGCAAATTAGCATAATCATTTGCATTGCATATCATAGTATCAGTTAACTATCAGTTATCAATCCATTCTTCATATGCTATCTTTGAAGCTACCAGTGCTTGTTTGAGAGCACACCATCTGCAACTAGGAATAGTGGAGTTAGGACACAATGAGACTTAAATCATGAAGGTAAAAATAGTGTTTTTATTTAATATCAATTTCATGTAGTTTCATTGGTTGAGTTTGGATTTCCTGTAGCATTTCCTTTGTATTTTGTGAAGCTAATATGTTGCAAGTAGTATTCTGATGATGAAATTCAAGTCGACACCTTTTGGAGCCCACCATGGGGCTGGAGCCTCGCATATATCTTTCTAGTATCCTGTCTAGTTCTCGCAAAAACAAGTTTAACGCATTTGTAATCCAAATTCACGCCTGTGTGAGTTTGGACAATGCTTTTATTTAATAGATTAGCGCTTTTGTCTTGCAGGTTAGTGCATTTGATGTTTAGGTTAGCACTTTTGTCTGCAAATCAATGCATTTAATCCTCGGAGTGGTGCTTTTGTCTCACAGGTTAACACATGTGTCATTTTGGTTAGAGCTTTTGTTAGTGAATTCTCGCTTTTTAGTCCATAGAGAAGCGCTTTTGTACCATAGGTTCACACTTTTGTCCTCTAGGTTAGCACTTTTGTCCTCTAGGTTAGCGCTTTTGAGGTGAAAGACAATGCATTTGTTAAGATAGCACTTTTATTTGTAACTAACAAACTTTTTCTGTAGGTCCGAATGTCCAAGAACTAAAATTTTCAAACTATTGACATATCTATGTGCAAGATTGTTTTTAAGTTAATTTCATGCATTTCCTCACATAGTTAATTAAGAGTTTTATTTTGGAGAGTAACACATCATATCTTTCTCATTTAGCTTAACTAAGGGTATAAATTGACAACATGCAACTTGCATTTTGAGTGACTTCTTTAAAGTAGTTGCACATAGATTTTAGAGGGCTAAAATAAACTTGTGTTTTTTGTTCTTGATGAAGTAGTAGGTAAGTATGCTCTCACCCTCATATGGTGATCAGAAAATCAAACCTGCTTTCTTTTATGTGTAACCTTTTAGAGGGCCTGCCTTCTCGAGCTACCTTGAGGGGGCCAATGAGAGGGGAACGACCCAAAGTGGAAACAGGCTAATACTGAGTCCTTCCAATCCACTCTAAATAAATCGTGATTGTGACGAAAGTCACAAGCAACATGTGTTGATAAGTTCATACCGACACTATGTTTCCCCATAAACCCTATGGAGTGTAACCTCTATAGGTTGGGAACCTTCTATATTTATAGAGCTGAAAGTGTCGCATGTATGGCCACATGACTAGAAGCCTTTACTAAAAACCACTTGTACTAGTTGCCAAAATCCTTCTAATTGTTGGCACAGGAGGCCGAACCTCTGAAGCAGCTCACACACATATGGTTCTTAGTAGAGATATAAAGTTTGTCATGGGAGTTTTCATGGAAACTGGTGCTTGGCTCCCCCAAAGAAGTGAGTGCCGAGGGTGGAGCCAGTGGGGTCAAGCATCTAAATATTTGATTTGAATAGTGTAGCCTCGGGGGAAACCCCATGTGAGACTCAACAATTATTGTCTCAGCCTGCCATATGATTTTTACTTGCTTGTGCATTTTGTTTTTCAAACATTGTGTCTTCTATGTCTAAAATATGCTCAGAATGGTCAAAATTGAAGAAAATCATCATCTAAGAATCAGAAAAAATCCAACAACTTGCTGGAAAAATTGAAAAGAATCCTTGAAACATAGTCAGAGCAACGCTTTTGAGCAACAAGATAGCGCATTTGTCTCATAAGTTAGCACTTTTTGACCAAAGAGTTAGCACAAATGCTTTCTCACATCTGAGACAAAGCATATCAAACCAAAATTTCAGACTCAGTATCAAAAACACTTCTCGAGTAGAATTGTATTTAAACTATCACACATTTTCAAACTAGTTCGATAACTGGGTCACCAATCCAATAGGTTATTTCCAAAAAGGTTTCCATAAGCATAAAACATTCAACAAGCTATTGATTCAAACATATTAAGTGCAAAAAAATCAATATCATTATTAGTTTCTCATCAAGATATATCAAATCCTCTATCACGAAACTTGATCAATCCACCTTGTGTTCATTGTCTTGGATATATCTTTCCTTTTTTGAGTCTAGGTTATATCAAAATCAGAATTGCACTGGCATTGGACTCAAGCAAACTTGTAAACTATCATATGCTTATATGACTTTTAAGTATCGCCTTAAGAAAATAAATCCTAGTTATAAAGATACTTAGCAAAGAATAAGATTCTTGTATATAAATCACAAGATTTTATTAAAACATAGGACATTCTTACACCGTTTTCGTCACTATTTACGTGGCTGCAGGACAAAATTTGATGGAGAAATTTTGCAAGGACGTGATTTTCAACAAAGAGACCCTTTATCACAACGAACAAAAAACAGTGGTAAAATCAACAAAGCATACCTTCCTAAACCAATAATCACCTATTGAGTTGTCTTTAGAAAACTTCAAAAATTTTGAAACGATCACATGCCATTTTTGACTAGAGCTCAATACGAACAATTGAGAAAACAACAAAAACAAATGGAGGAAGAAGATAATCCGATGTTCCAAACTTTTGGGTATACGGCTGTTGATGAAGAAGCGGTCAATAAAACCATTAGAGACCTTGAGCAAGATTTCAAATTTGATAGACTAATGGAAAAATTATTAGCAAAGCAAAAGGAAAAATATCTTTTGATGTTGGCAAAATCAGGAACTAAATTGCCACAAGACTTTAACATAGAAAGCTTGAAACAAGATGCAGAGGCAAGTAACACTCAAAACACAAATGATCCAAACAACGAAGATATAAACAAAGAAAGTCATGAAGAAACAAGAAAAGAACATGGTGACATAAGAAGAGAGCATAGTGATAGAAGAACTTATGACGAGACAAGGAGAAACCATATGGATAATCCGTTGTTAAACCTCACTCAACAAATGCAAACTCTACAATAACAGATACAAGATATGCAGAATGGAACAAGCTCCAAGAAGTATCATTGGAAGATATCTGGCCATATCCTTTTGATAAAAGTTTGAATATGATACCATTTCCACAACATTGCGAGATCCCTAAAAATGATAAATACAATGGAAAATCTGATCCTGAAGATCACATTAGGGAGTTTTGTACTGAGTATGGAATTTGTACACAATGAAACTTACCTGACATGTCTATTCCCTAGGAGTTTAAATGGACAATCAATGGAATGGTTTTCAAGATTACCATCTGGAATCAAATATTTTGAAGAACTCATGAATAGGTTTATTTCACAATACTCCTATAATGTAAGGAATGAGATAACAATGCTGGATTTATGCAATGTTAAATAAAAGAACGATGAATCTTTCATGATTTTCGTGCAGCAACGGAAACGAATGTTTAATAGGTATCCAAGAGATGTACTTGATCAAGAAAAGATGGACATATTCATTGATAATCTTATCAGTGAAATGAGTTATCGTCTAAAAATACAATGTCCTCCTTCTTTCACCAAGATGATTGAGAATGGTCTAAAAATAGAAGATGCAATGGTAAAGAAAGGAGAGCTAAAACTTTATAATAATTCTTACAACAACCACAACAATAACCACAACAACAACAACAATGACAAACCCAAGTTCTGGTCAAAGAATAGGAATGTCATCAATGGAGGAAATGACGACAGTAATGCTATAAAATAGAAACCAATCTTTAATCTATCGAGTCAAAACAACCAAGAAAAAAATAAATCCAAATCTTTATTCTCCAATCCTCGCAAGAAATTTACAAACATTGGAGAACCCTTGGAATCAACTTTGAAAACTCTTCTTGCAAACAAATTGATTATTTTACCAGAAGCAAGAAGTTATGAACCACAAGTCAAACCTAATTGGTGGAACGACGATCATTTTTGAAATTATCATAGAAATAAAGGACACCAAACTAATGAATGTCAAATATTGAAACACCTTATCCAAGATTTAATCAATAATGGAACTATCACAGTGGATAGCCATAAGATAAATGAATCCCACCTAGCCTTTAAAATCCCATTTCCAAACTATGAAAAAGGTGAGCAATCCAAATCAAAAGATGACAAAGGAAAAACCAAAGTGAACTACACTTATACATATTTTGATGTGATAAATATCATCATCGTTAAAGATAATATACCTTCAAAATTAATCAACGTTATTACGAGAAGTAAAGCGAAGGTCACATTTCCAGGTATAACAAATGAATCAACCTCCACTTCACAACAATGTAACTTAATGGAGCAATTACAAAGAATACCTACTCAAATATCAATTTTAGAGCTTCTCAAAGTTTCACCTATGCATAAGGAAATTTTAGAAAAATCTCTAGTAGAAACAATAGTTTGAAAAGACTTGGATGTAGTTCAGTTCCAAAACATGGTGGGACACCTTATCGCCTCTCATTGCTTATCATTTTTTGAAAATGATGACGCGTCCTTGCAACATCCTCATAATGCCTTCTTACATGTTGAAGTCACCATCAATAAAACCTGTGTCAAATGCGTACTCATAGATGGTGGAGTTGGCTTAAATATTTGTGCTTTAAGTTTAATAAAGGCTTTGGGATATTCAGAAAATGCAGTAGATCCAAAGAAGAAAATAACCATTAAGGCTTATGATGAAGAGGAGTGTTCTTCTAAAGGAATTATGGTGTTACCAATCAGAATAGGACTTGTGGAAAGGAATACATTATGTCAGGTTTTAGATTTGAATCTCTCTTATAACATTCTTCTGGGAAGGCCATGGATTCACAGCATGCAAGTAGTTCCTTATATGTATCATCAATGTGTAAAGCTTCCTCATGAGGGACAAGAGGTCACTATAATTGTAGACTCTAGCCAATATTATAATAATCTAAAGCCAACACAAGATACAAGAGTTATACATAACAGAGAAGCAATATATAATACCAAAGAAATTCAAGAAAAGTTATGGGAAACCTTCGAGAAAAAGTTCAAATTAAATGGTGAAGGAATGGGAAAATATTATTTGCATAATTTTCCACTTTCACCTAAATCATATGGAAAGCCTACAAATAACCAACCACGGATCTCAAAAAAATCAAAAGAAATGTTTAATGGAGAATTTATTAGAGCTGGAACACTTGCAGAAGAAACTGAAGACAAGGAAATTCTTGGTTGGTTGTACAAAGATAGAAATAAAACTATAGAAACAGTTGCAAAAGCCAATATTCCCATAGAGCAATATGGCAATGGTTATAAGATCATGCAAAAAAAGAGATATGAAGGAAAAGGACCAATTGGTAAGCGACATCAAGGTATTTCAGAACCTATTTGTCCTCACTCACAATCTAAAGAAGATAAATCAGGACTTGGATATCCAAAATCAAATTAAAAAAACATAATTATCAACAGCCAAAGTGGAGAAAGAAATCAGTCCCTAAAGAAGAACAATGGCAAGAAAAGCTACATCAACTAGCAGAAATAGTAGCCAATAAGCAAAAACAAGAAGAATATGAGAAACAACAAGAAGAACTTGCAATCAAAAGAGAAGAAGAATCTTGTAAACAAGTTCAAGGAATACAAGTAAATGCTAAATTTGAACAAGATATTCCAAAAGAAGTAAAAGCAGAGATGGTAGAAGTCAAAGAACTATTTGCACCATACAAAATTCTTGTATGATACAGTGGTGTAATCCTAGACAATGGTTCAGAGACAGATTCAAATGAATATGAATGGGGTCCAGGCCTATCATCTAGTGTATCAAGTGAAGAAAAGAATGAAGAGCAAGCAACTATCACAAATGAAGACTTGTATTTTACAAAGCAAAAGATAGAGTTAGAAAGAAGACAAGAAGAACTCATAATCTAGAGAAAAGAGGCATATACAAGACAACAAAAGAAAGAGGATGAAAAAGACCAAGAAGCAATGCCACAAGAAGAACAAACAGATATTGATCAAACATCAGGAAATATCAAATTTCTATCAAATGAAGAACAAGATGTACCAAGGTATGGAAGAACCATAGAAGAACTAAGAGATAGTCAAGTAGGATTGACTATTAGTCCAGAAGAAGTTGAGTTTGAGAGAAGTTAGAAGCTAGCAAAAGAATCTTTTATATCATGGGCACAAGTATGTCAACTTAAAAACACAAATGACTATTGAAATTAATCAAGAAGGAACTTGCAGTGTTAAAGATGTGAATGTTGATATAATCCATTCGTTTGAGGGACAAGCATCAGATGAAGAGTCACTTGAGTGCAAACAACCAAATACTAGTACTGATTTTGTTAGAACTGATTGGAGAACACTTGGGAGAGACTATCCTCAAGATCATTCTATCTATGAAATTACCTACTCTACGCCAAATTATGACTATTATGTCATGAACCTTGAAGCACCTAACATTGACGATGACTATGACTTACCCCTTCTTCATCCATAACTAATTGATTGGGATAACCTAGAAAACCCTGAATTGGATGTATTTTCCAATGACCATGATTTAGTTGTGTATCTTAATGTTGTTGAACCCATAACACCTAAGATATCTTCCATCATGGAATCAAGTAACGTTTCTTGCAGTCAGGAGAATGCCAAACTTTCCAGTCACAAAATTGAAATAAAACAAGGAAAAATACCTAGTGCTGAAAACCATTTCATGGCAACACTAGATCAATCAAGAGGAAAAATAAAGGACATATCTAATGGTGAAAACCTCTTTGAAGTGCCGAAAGATAGAAATTTTGACATCCTCCCTACATATTTTCAAGAGAGATTTTCTATTCTAATAGAGCCAACAGAAGCAATAAACATTGGCACACCAAAGGATCCCAAGATACTTCATTCTGCTACATCATTATCAGATGAAGAGAGGAAAGACTACATATAATTCTTCAGACATAGACAGATAAATTTTACTTGGTCCTATGCAGACATGCCATGACTTAATCTAGATCTTATCATGCATCATCTCAATGTGGATCTAAAAGAAAAACCAGTTAAACAAAAGTTAAGGAAGATGCATCCACGCATCGCTCTCCTTGTAAAAGCTGAGCTAAAGAAACTATTAGATGTGGGTTTCATAAGACATGTTGCCTATCCAGAATGGGTTTCAAGCATTGTGCCCATGTCAAAGCCAGATAAAAGCATAAGAGTCTGCATCGATTTTAGAGATTTGAACAAGGCGTGTCCCAAAGATGATTTCCCACTACCCAACATTGATATAATTGTGGGCTTATTAGTAGTACATGAGATGTTTTCATTAATGGATGGATTCTCAAGATACAATCAAATAAGAATCGATCCTGAAGATCAAGAAAAGACAACATTCACCTGTGCATGGGGTATTAACTATTGGAATGTTATGCCATTTGGTCTTAAGAATGCAGGAGAAACTTATCAAAGAGCTATGACGATAATTTTTCATGATATGATGCCTATATTTATGGAATATTATGTAGATGATATACTTGGAAAATCTCATACAAGAAAAGAACATTTGAACATCTTGGGAAAGATCTTTGATAGGCTTGAAAGATATCAGTTAAGGTTAGACCCAAAGAAATGTACATTTGGAGTAACCTCTGGAAAACATCTTGGGTACATTATATTAGCTCGTGGAATTGAAGTAGATCCAAAAAAGGTCAAAGCTATCATGGAAATGGAGTCACCTAGGAACATAAGTCAATTGCGTTCTCTATTAGGAAGATTGCAATCAATCAGAAGATTTGTCTCTCAATTAGCAAATAGATGTCATCCATTCACTCACTTTTACATAAGAACGTTCCATTCAAATGGGATCAGAAGTGTGAATAGGCTTTTATGCAAATAAAATAATATCTCATGAATCCTCCAGTACTTGTATCACCAATCAAAGGGAAACCATTGTTACTTTATATCTCAACGATAAATGTATCATTAGGAGCTCTACTAGCACCGCATGATGCAAAAGGAAAAGAAAGAGTAGTGTATTACATCAGTAGAACACTTGTAGGCTATGAATTGAATTATACATCAATAGATAAGACATGCCTAGCAGTTGTATTTGCAACTTAGAAGCTACGACATTATATGCTGACTCATTCTGTGATACTTATAGCAAAAATCGATCCACTAAAGTATTTGTTGAACAAGTCAACTTTGACAGGTAGATTGGCAAAATGGGTTATGGTACTAAGTGAGTTTGATATAGAATATGTTGATTGAAAAGATATCAAAGGACAGGTCATTGTTGATCAATTAGTTGAAGCACCTTTACAAGATGACATACCATTGCACATTGAATTTCCTAATGCAGACATTCTGACAATAAGTACAAAATTTTGGGAGTTGCACTTTGATGGTTCTTATACACAATATGGATCAGGCGCAAGAATTTTGTTCATCACACCTCAGGGACACACAATTCTAAAATCATATAGACCGTAGTTTTCATGCACAAACAATACTGCAAAATATGAAGCATTGACTATTGGTCTTAAAATGGCTATTGAATGGAATATCAAGGAATTACATATCTATGGTGATTCACAACTTATCATCAACCAAATAAATGATGATTATCAAACTAAGGATGACAAGCTCATGCCCTACAAACAATTGGTAGAAGAATTTAAAGAACACTTTGAAAAAATATCATTCACCTAGATCCCAAGAAATGAGAATAAAGCAGCAGATGCAATGGCCACAATAACATCTCTCGCAAAATCAGGAGAATCAATAGCGTTATGAATTCCTGGTGGAAGATATCTTAACCCCTACCATACAATCCCAACATACCTACATGATTTTCTATATATCGGGAATCGGTCAATCCTTATATGGCCAAAACAATCAATCCTTATAAGAGAATATCCTTCCTCCTGACCTATCCCACAATTAGAGAAGAACTTTTATCCATCAGTCATCCTGCTATACTATTATTGTTGATACCTTATATAGATGAGGTCTAGATAGCACTTTATTGAGATGTCTCAAACAAGAAGAATCTGAGAAAGTTCTTAACAAAGTTCACACAAGTATTTGTGGCACACACTCAAGTGGATTAACACTGGTTAAGAAACTTCTTCATATGGGTTACTATTGGCCTACTATGGAGAGAGATTCATTTATATATGCCGAGAAATGCAAACAATGCTAGATCCATGGGAATCCCATTCATGCACCAGCATAAGAATTGTATCCTATGGCAGGATCATGGCCATTTTCTCAATGGGGTCTTGATTTGGTGGGTAGGATAAACCCTTCATCTTCTAATGGACATAAGTTCATTCTAACTACTACTAAATATTTCACTAAATGGATTGAAGCAGTACCTTTGAAAAAAGTGACAGCTTAACAAATATCACCATTCATAATGAATTATATAATCTGTCTCTATGGAGTTCCTATGACTATTATCACTAATAATGGACGACCATTTAAAAATCAAGATGTGAAGGAAATATGTGAACAATTCCATATACAACATAGGTTTTGTACTCCATATTATCCAAAAGTAAATGGTCAAGTTGATGCATCAAACAAGACTATCTTGAAAATCTTGAAGAAAACAGTCAATGAAGTTGGGAAAGATTGGCACATTCAGCTAAATCCTACTCTTTGGGCATACCGAACCAACATCCACACACCAACGAGGGCAACTCCATATTGCTTAGTCTATGGATCAGAAGCTATATTACCAATAGAAGTAGAGATACCTTCTCTATGAGTTTCCTTGAAAGGTCTTATACCAGAAGAAGAAGAACGAGTCTCTAGACTTCAAGAACTTGAGCTGATTTAGGAATGTCGCCAAAATGCAATAGATCATTTGAAGGTATATCAACAAAAAAATGGAAAGAAGTTATAATCACAGAGTCAAGCCATAGATTTTTCAAATTGGAGATATAGTTCTAAGGGAGAATCCAAGAAATCAACAAGACCAAGAAAAGAAGGGTAAATTTGAACCAAATTGGTTAGGTCCTTTTGTCATAGTAGCAGCATATGGCTCAGGAGCATACAAGTTATCTACTCCTGAAGGTGATTGGTTTGATGAACCTATCAATTCTATCCATCTCAAGAAATTATATGCTTGAGATGTGAAGTCCTAGAAAAAATTAATAAAATGCATATAAAGCCCTGAAGAAATTAGTAAAAATCAGAAAAAGCAGAAAATACCTAAAAAGCATAAAACAACGAAAACAAAAGAAAAAAAAAACTGGAAAAAAATGCAATAAATTTAGATAGTGAAAACCTGGCAAACAGGCACTATCTAAAAAGTGAGTTCTTCCATCTATGAGATTGTTTTGCGCACCTATTCATTCCATTATATCACATCTATCGCTTCCATTCATTCTAGCTCATCCACTTCATCTTTTGCATCCATTGCTTTGAACCATTTAGTAGGAAATATGGAGCTTATCAACAATTATCAATCTTTGACATACTTGTCGTAGTCACTATCTTAGATTTTATCAGAATCAATCAATCTGCATTTTATCCCGCCATGGTTTGTATCTTGATCAATTCATTTCCATAATAAAGTTTTGTTTCCACTGGGGTTAAAATCCTAAATCCTTTTGCTAAGGTGATCTTTTAAATATTTGAAAATCCAAAACATTCAAAAAACTTAGAAATGATGAATACTAAGAGGGGGGGGGTGAATTAGTATACCAAAAATTACTGTACTCAAACACTTGTCAGTCTAGCGGTAAATCGGTATAACAATTTAACTAACAAACCAGTTAACACAAATGCAAACCAAACAGGAAGTAAGGCATTCACCCACAGAAGCACAATCACCATAACACAAGAGATTTTGATGTGGAAACCCAAATGGGAAAAACCACGGTGAGATGAAACTCACAAGTAACTATCTGCAGAATAGTAACCAGACCGGTTAAGGTCATACAATGTTCTTTACTAGAACAGATCCTCTTAGGAATCTCAATCTCTGTTAGGAGATAAGTCCGATTAAAGACTACCTTGTGAGAGGATTTTAGATCCACAGATGTGAATCACCTTGTTAGAGGATTTACAAAGGATTTTTTGGGCCTACCCGGTTAAGGGTTTCTAACTTGTCAAAGATGTGAGTAATCAACAAGTGAATGATATAGAAAATAGCACAGTTTGCTTGGTTAGATCCATGATAGCTTATTGCTAATGCATTTCAGCATTACTTCAGTCTTCAGTAAATCCACACTCTGTTACAGTACATAGACTTGATCTTTTTTGTTAAGATCGCACATATAAGAGCTCGTCAACCACTTCAAACCCTAACAGCTACACACACATTAAAACCCTAGACATGGTGTCCTTTAAAAGGAATCTGATTTCATGTCGGTCCAACAAGATTACATTGCAAGTTCCTAGGTTCATTATATCTAGACACATTTGGTAACACGACACAAAATCACCATCAAAGTGTCGGTGGATGGTAACTCATCACAAAGTATTACCAGTTTATACAACTTTACCGATTACCAGTTGGTAACTTAGAGTAATACTAGTTTATAGACAAATACTAGTTTAGCAGATTACTGGTTGATAGAAATGAAGACTGGGAAAATGATAACTGTCGCTTCTAGTTCCTTTGCTTCGTTCCATTTGAGATCCTCAAACCGCTTGAGGTCCTCATGCCGCTTGAGATCGGTAAACACTTTCTGCAAGACACCAATAGTCTAAAGACTATAACATAATACCGGTTTGAAACAAATACCGGTTGAGCATAACTCATACATTCAAAAAGTGATCTCATAGCAAGTGTGTGTCCATCAATGACAATCACAACATAATCATCAAAAATGCCAACAATCTCCCCCTTTGGCATTGATGGCAACACTTAGGAAAAATTTTGATGTCTTAAGTGTTTTTACAAAAGAAATATGCCATAATAAAAAATACTCCCCCTAAGCATATACACTATCCCTTTGTAGAAAAGAAAATGTATACTACTTCCTTATAGAGATAAACATGAGTATACATAGCATGCATCAAAATTTTAAATACTAGAATACTTCTCCCCCTTTGCCAACAATGACAAAATACAACTGAATAACCCCTGTTTCTATTAGCTGAATAAATGTTTATGACAATAAAGAGTGAAACTTGTCAAAAACTGATTTAAAGTCCTACATAAATTGCTTCATGGATAAGGACCATGAATCAAGTAATGAGGTAGCAACCTCACTCTCTGTTTGCATTTGGGATACCTGTTCCTCCATGGCATCCAAAGTACTCATCTCTTGAGTAACCGTCAAGGCATCCAGATTGATATAACACTTCTGAAGTATTTGTAGTCTTGGTAGTAGAACCAGTTGTAGTTCCTACAAATCCTTGGTTCGGTTGCTGATCTCCAAATCAATTCTTGCAGCCTGAATTTGAAACCGGTCAACGGTTTGCCCATAAGCGGTAAAGGAGTCATATGGGGTCTTAAAGGTGCTTATGAATGTCTGTAAATCAGTTTGTAGTTTGTCTTTCTGGGCAAGCACATCATCACAGAATAGATGGGGTAGACATATCTTACTGAGCAACAATTTCCCCTCATCCATTGCATCTTTGATGTCCTTTTGTGCCTTTTGTAGGTCGGACCAGCGCTCGTGTAAAATTTTCACCAAGGTAGTGTTCAAAGCCTTTTGATGCTCCTTCTTGGCATGCACTTCGGCAACCTCTTCTAGGCTTTGTACCTGGTCCTCCACAACTGTGCACAAGAGTTTCAGTTGGGCCAGAGAGGAATCAGTACTAGGGAGGTTGGTACCGGGTATCAAACCGGTAAGAGTGTCCACTGCAACTTGGATCACATCTTCCTCCTTCTTCCTCCTTATCACCTCTAGGCATTCTTGAGCAAGCTTAATGCTTTGTAGTAGCTCTGATTCATTAGCAGATTGGAGGTCAATGGGACTGGTAAAGTCAACCGATTTGACTTGACTACCGGTTGCCTTTGGGGTCTCCACCTGTGTGCTCTGTGCCTCTTCCTCCTTCTCTTTGGCTCTTAACTTAGCTTCTTCTACCTTCTTTTTCTCCTCTGCTTCTTTCTTTCTTTTCTCTTCTTCCTTCTTCTTCTCTTCTTCTTTCTGCTCCTTTTCTTCTTCATCCTTCTTCTTCTTCTCCTCGTCCTACTTCTTCTTCTCCTCTTCCTACTTCTTCTCCTCTTCCTGCTTCCTCTTCTCCTCTTCCTTTGTCTTTTCTTCTTCCTGTCATTTCTCTTCTTCTTTCTTTTCTTCTTCCTTCTTCTTCTTCTCTTCCTCTTGTTTCTTCTTCTCCTCTTCTTTTCTTTGCTTTTCCTCTTCTAGTTTCTTCTTCTCCTCCTCTTTTTTCTTTTCATCCTCTTTTCTCTTTTTCTCTTCTTCTGCCTGTTTCTTCTTTTCAACTTCTTGTTGCTTCTTCTCTTTTTCTGCTTGCTCCTTGGTAGCCTTTTCTTTGTCCTGTTTTTCCTGTCCTGATGCTTTTGATGGTGTACCTAGAGTGACATTTTCACCATTCAAGGCATCAACATCAATAGGATCCATTTGATCAGTGACCTATTCTCCTTCACTATCATATACCTCATTCGATTTATTGGTTGCCGGTTCTTGCTCAGCTTTCCTGTTGGCTTTAGCCACTTGATGCAACCTTAAAGCGGCTTGGGCATGAGAGTGGGTATCTTTTACCACTTCAAGAAATTTTCCTTCTAGCAACAAGAGTCTCCTTCTTCTCATGAAGAAGAGGTCCTTATATCTTTCCTCTACTTCATAAAGTTCAATTTTAGGCACATTAGGAAAGTATTGTGCAAATACTTCCTCTCTTATTTCCTATTCCTTCTCTATGGCAATGCGCCACTTGTTATCTAAAGAATTATACAAAGAATCAGGTGTCTCAGATTTAATTTCTGATGGCTATCGGTCATTAATACATAAATAATTGATGACTTCCTGTTCTACTTCCTTCTTTTCATCATCATTAAAATCATCAAAGCACTCTTTCAAATCACCAAGTACTTTTCATCTAATATTCTTAATAGTTCTTTGACAATGTGTCAAAGGTTTGTAGGAGGAAATATCAATATTTACCGGTGCAGATGTTGCCGGTTCATTCTTTGTCTTTTTCCTCATTTGCCTAGTCTTCTTAGGCTATTCTTCAGACACAGTGTCCTCTGAGTCTGGTATGGTGTCTTTTGTCTTCCACTTTCTCTCAAAGAATTTGGTGGGTGCAGCTTCTGGTTTCTTCTTTGCTGGTGACTGCTTGGTCACTTTGGGACTTGTTGTGGTAACCGGTGTCGATACTGAAGGCACTGCCTTTCCCTTCTTTATTGACGGTTCTTCAACCGGTGTAACCCTTTCCAAATAGGTGTCGGTTCTCTTTGCCTTTGGATCAAGGGGCAAGGTGAGTAGGGTAGAGGCATACCCATCTAGCATGTCATACATTACCTCATATCCCATCGGTTCCACTTCTTCCTATCTAGGCTCAACCACTTCCATTATGCACTCATCAACTCCGATGGTGAAGCAGATATCATCTTCATATTTCTTGACAATATCACCTGATATTCTCACTCTTTGGCTCATTTTGCATCTGAACTCATCAAAGTATTTGTTCAGAACTTCTGGATAACCGGTTCCAACCGCTTGAAGGCTTTTCTTGATTTGCCTTGTAACTGGTTGGTCGGCAGACCACTGAATATCTCCAACTCCTGGGAAGTAACCTTGGAAGTAGAAGAACAAACCAACCAATAGTTGTCCAAACTTAAATCTCAAGGCATTGTCCTATTTAATCGACTTTAGGTTCACTAGAAGTTGCCTTTGCATACAGGTGCATAAGTCAAATGATACATCTTCCATGATCATCTAGTAGGCAACATTTACCACTGCAGCAGAGACAAAGTTGATTCTACTGGCGTGGAATGTCTGGTATCCTATCACCATACACACATATTTGACCAGATCATCCTTGATGGAATTGACAGTCATTCCCCGTGAGTCGCTCACTGAACTAGTGAGCTTGGTCATTTCCGTCTTGCTAATCTTCCTTAGGGCTGGCACTTCACCGACGTTACAAAAACCGGTGATGACATGAATTGCTTCTGGTGTGATGTCATGCATCCACTCTAAGTACATTTTATCACCATGCATTCTGCTCAGAATGATGCGGATGTGATCATCGAAAAACTCTTCAAGGAAGTAGACTGCATTGTAAAGCTTCTTCTTTTCCAGGATGCTAAATTCTGGTTTAAT
This sequence comes from Cryptomeria japonica, assembly GCF_030272615.1. Classification (NCBI taxonomy): domain Eukaryota; kingdom Viridiplantae; phylum Streptophyta; class Pinopsida; order Cupressales; family Cupressaceae; genus Cryptomeria; species Cryptomeria japonica. The sequence goes on along the minus strand of NC_081408.1, from coordinate 355,211,073 downwards.
CTTCTTGTCCTTCTCGCAGAACAAACTCAACTGGGAATGGATTACAAGAGATCCTAAGTCTTCAATTTTACAGTCAATGTAATCGGAAATGCCTTCCTCCACTATAACACCAACGGGTATCTAAGATAGGGCATTGTATTTAGGTTTCCGTTGAATGAAGTCTACTGGATCAATGGGTGCACTAGGGCTAGAGTGTGATGCGGAAGCCATGATAAATAGAGAGATTTTGAGAAATACCCTCGTAATTCAAAATTTAGGGCTTGCAAATTACACTTCGTCACTCACTCCTTCAGTTGCTGAAATACCACTTTGTGCTCTACACTTGATTGATTGATATTCGCTTCTGATTCTTCTTCAAGATTTTGAGAATTATTCGAATCGCAATCCAAATCGCTTTTCGTTGCTCAGTGCTTAAAAAAAAACTTCTTCGCTCGAGAACTGATAAGTGAAAAATGACTTGAAAAATCCTTGTAAACAAGTTCTCCACCTACCATAATAAATGCTCCACTATTAGGGTGTAAACCCTAATTTGCCTTTTACCATTTTCAGTCTTCTGCCAGTTGATAGGTATCACTTACCGGTTAAGGTCTTTTACCAATTTAAACTGGGGGTTCAAGATATTTCACCATTTGCTCCCCCAAAGCTTTTCTGATGCTTAGTTTGTCGGTTCAGTGACTTCCACACTAGGTGCAGAAACCAGTTCTTCTTGAATAACTTCTTCTGGCTTCTTCTTCCAGGTTTTCTTCATATCCGTTTGAACGGTTTCAACATATATCTTTCCTTTCGGAGTTACTAGTATATCATCCGATATTCTTTCTCATTCTGCAGAATCTTGTTGTATGACCCGGTTTGTTGCAATGATAGAAAATCATTCCAGGTGCTCTCCAAGGTCCATTGTTCATGTTTCCACTCTTCCTTCTGCATGTTGCAGCAGTGTGACCATTACCATGATAGATCAAATAGGTTTCTCTCCATCCAGTTGCCGCTTGATAGCCACTACTTCCTGACTGATAATTATAGGTATTAAACCGGTTTGGGTTCCGGTTCCTAGAGGGTTCAGAAAAAGATCCTTTACTCCTTTGAGGATACCTTCCGGTGTTGTGCATGACAGACCTGCATTCAAATGCTCTATGCCCAAACTTGTTGCATGCATAACAATTACTATTGAATCTATTGGGTCTAGGCTTATCATTTAGAAAATAAGGAAAGTTATTGTAAGCCTTACTTCTACATACATTAGCAGTGTGTCCTTCCTTAAGACAATTAAAGCAAACATGTTTGAACTTTTGCTTACCTTTATCCTTTGGTGCCGGTTGTTTCTTTGATGCTCCATCTTTTGTTCCAGAGGTCTCACCTTCCTCATATTCAGAGAAACCAAGTCCATCGGTATTCTTTACCAGTTTAGCTGACTCAAGCTTTTTCTCTAGCTTGATAGTGCTCTTATTGAATTTGGCAAGTATTTCCTTTGACTCAGTAAGTTCTTTGGTGATAGCAGCATTGGATTCCTTCAAGGTTGCATTCTCAGAAACAACCATGTGTAGTTCACCTTGTATTTCTTCCTTTTCCATTTTATTTTCATGAAGATGAGCGGTAAGTGCACTGATCTCTTGCTTCAGCTTGGAGATCTCATGATCTTTGTCTTTTATCAGATCTTCAGCTTTCCTCCAATTCTCAAGCTCTTGACACATTCTAATAGTTAGTCCTTCAAGTTCCCTTCTTAGGTTGGCATTGGACTCATTCAGTTTTTCAACTTCTTGAACTAGGGCTTCCATGTCTGCTTCATCAGAAGAACTGTTTTCAGTTAGCTCCATCAGTTTTTTAGCATGCTCTCTTCTTTTTGCCCGAGAGGCCTTATATTTGACTTTAAGTTCATCATAGGCTTGCTCAGTCTGAGTGAGCTGATGAGTAAGTTCCCTCACAGTGTATTCCCCCATATCTCTTTCCAAGTGGTTAGACTTATAGAAAGGTTGGCTCTGATACCAATTGATGAATACTAAGAGGGGGGGGGCGGTGAATTAGTATACCAAAAATTACTGTACTTAAACACTTTATCAGTCTAGCGGTAAACCGGTATAACAGTTTAACTAACAAACCGGTTAACACAAATGCAAACCAAACAACAAGTAAGGCATTCACCCATAGAAGCACAATCACCATAACACAAGAGATTTTGACGTGGAAACCCAAATGGGAAAAACCACAGTGAGATGAAACTCACAAGTAACTATCTGCAGAATAGTAACCAGACTGGTTAAGGTCATACAATGTTCTTTACCAGAATAGATCCTGTTAGGAATCTCAATCTTTCTTAGGAGATAAGTCCGATTAAAGACTACCTTGTGAGAGGATTTTAGATCCACAGATGTGAATCACCTTGTTAGAGGATTTACAAAGGATTTTTTGGGCCTACCCGGTTAAGGGTTTCTAACTTGTCAAAGATGTGAGTAATCAACAAGTGAATGATCTAGCAAATAGCACAGTCTGCTTGGTTAGATCCATGATAGCTTATTGCTAATGCATTTCAGCATTACTTCAGTCTTCAGTAAATCCACACTTTGTTACCGTACACAGACTTGATCTTTTTTGTTAAGATCGCACATATAAGAACTCGTCAACCACTTCAAACCCTAACAGCTACACACACATTAAAACCCTAGACATGATATCCTTTAAAAGGAATCTGATTTCATGTCGGTCCAATAGGATTATATTGCAAGTTCCTAGGTTCATTGTATCTAGACACATTTGGTAACACAACACAAAATCACCATCAAAGTGTTAGTGGATGGTAACTCATCACAAAGTACTACCAGTTTATACAACTTTACCGATTACCGGTTGGTAACTCAGAGTAATACCAGTTTATAAATAAATACCGGTTTAGAATATTACCGGTTGATAGAAATGAAGACTGGGAAAATGATAACTGCCGCTTCTAGTTCCTTTGCTTCGTTCCGCTTGAGATCCTTGAACCGCTTGAGGTCCTCATGCGGCTTGAGATCAGTAAACACTTTCTACAAGAAACCGATAGTCTAAATACTATAACATAATACCGGTTTGAAACAAATACCGGTTGAGCATAACTCATACAAACAAAAAGTGATCTCATAGCAAGTGTGTGTCCATCAATGACAATCACAACATAATCAATAAAAATGCCAACAAGAAAAACCAAAAACACCTAGGGTTTTGAAACAGATAACGAGCAACAAAGCAACGAAGATCAAAGAATTTTATTATAGCTGAATCATGAAACTCAGGATACAAACAATCAACCAACAAGTAATAACAAATTATCAATGATCATTCATCAAGATGATTATATCAGTTAATGACCATAAGAACATGTGAATGACACACAATATTTATTGTTTATATCTTGATTTTATTCTAATCATGTACTCTATGTGACTCAAGAATGTCCATGACTAGAGAAGCTATGATGGGGCATGATTATTTTTCTTTGATTGTTGTCTATGGTTTATCTCTTATTAAGGTATGTGCTTGTGTAAGGATATGATTGGCAAACGATCAAGGAGGACGTTCTGAGTCATGCATGAAAGGGGATAATCGTTGTGTATTCTGCATGAAATACTTGGGTTAGCTTGATTCATTATATCAAGTTTCTTGTATAAACTTGCTATATCAAAATCCATGTAAGAAATACTCAGGTTAGCTTGAATCTTTATGTCAAGTTGCTTGTATTATCTTACAACATTTTAAAGCTCAATGATGAAATCAAGCACTGTTACAAGACAACATATGAAGAATGGAAATATCATTTTAGATCATTTTTAGATTAGCTCATTATTCATCTACATTATAAGCATTCATTATTGGTTGCAATATAAGCATTTCATTTCATTCATAGATCAACGGTCATAAATAAAGATTGAGTATACTTGAACAAACAAAAATAATTTTCATTTGATCATTGTAGGTGCATTCATCTTTAGAAACATTTTAATCATCATTCATTTCATTTAGTTGCATGTTAATAGTTTGCATTAGTTAAGTGCATTTCATGTTAAAACATGTAGTATATTATCATTATTATTTGCATTAGAAACATTATCATTGTAGTTCATTTTATCCATTAAATACCATTTAGTTGCATCTTTGCACTTAAATTAATAATCATTATAAGCATTGCATATAAGAATAAAAAAACATTTCATATTGATCATTTGCATTCCCATATATCATTGCATTTGCATCATCTTAAGTTAGTGATCATTTTCATTTACATCCATGATCATCAAAAAAAATAAAATCAAAAGCATTTTTCTTTGCATCATCATATAGAACATCATCATCATAAAATGTATAAGGAAATAAAAGATCATCAAATCTGCATCCATGTAATCAATGCATATAGATCATCATCATATAGAATAACATGCATAATAAAACATCATCATATAAAGTCCATGTTTGCATATAAATAATCATAAAAGAATAAAAAGTCCAAGTATATAATGATATCGGATAAAAAATACAAGTGCCTCATCAATATAAATCAAGTCACGACTGTCTTGTACCACTACCACCTGATTTTTTTCTGTCTCTATAGCTATGGGCGAGAAGATCCTCCAGATGCCTATCTCACACGATCACCACTCCTCTGAGGAGGTCCCATGACTCCACCATTGCTAGTATTCATCCTCATAGTGGTCTGATAACTACCTACCTTCTGGCTCTCTGTGACTAAATCCTCATATAATTGTCGCCAGTGTGATGTCTCCTTCCTGACTCGAAGGAATGCTCTGACGGTATCAACCAAGAGAGTGCCTGATCCAACCTGCTGAATATGATCAAGGAGACCCTGAGTATCCTAATGTCTCCTAATAGCCCTATCCCTCTCTGACATGAGTGTCTATATCTGTGCTCTAAGATGATCCATCTGTGCTCTGAGACTCTCCAAGGTCTCCTGCTCTGGCACATCATGCCGAGGAACATGACCCTGAATCCCCTCATCTCCACCTCCCTATCCACCTGCTGGAATCTCAGCCCGAGTAGCTCTCAAAAGCCGTCATATAATAAGGGGAACATGATCTTATGGATCCTCCTCCTCTCTACCATGAGCTACAATAAATCTAGGGTTTGGTTGAATCTGACCAAAATCAATACCTCTCCCGCAACCCCCATCAAGTCCAGTAATCCTGCTTCCTCCTATAGAGGGTAACCCTCTCATTGATCTCATCCCTGCTCTACCAGTATCCCTCCCAATTCATCTTGCCTCTATCCCACCCATAGGAAGTGGTCTCCAAATCTTGCCAACTAGTCCAAAAGGTCCTCCATGGACTCTCAATCGACCTCCTCCCCGTTTGGGTCTCCTACCACCTTGGCCTCCATCTCCTCCCTCATCTCCATCACCACTTCCCTCTTGTGCCACTCTAAGATCTCATCTCCATCTTTGGCTCCTAATAATAGGATCATCTGAGTCATCCTCCTCATCTCCTGAGCTGGGAGGAGGGTCTGTTGGATCGATACTGCGAGGAAATGGGTGTGCAAGCATATACTAAGCATAATCTGCAGTCACCCCAGGATCTAGAATGTGTAATCTCAAATCATAAGCCACCCTAGGAGTAGCCAGAAACTCTGTGTGTGCTATCTCAAAAGACAAAGACGGTTCCCAATCTCGCATATCCCTATACAACCGTGCATTTATTGTAACACTAGTAGGCATGTGTTGAATGATACCAAACTATCTCAGAATGCAAATAATCAACTATCGCTCAATAATGTATGGAGTCCAACCAATGAGATATCTACTTTGCATAATAAATGGTAATGCATGTACATCATCCATCCATGGCTCACAATCGATATAAGGTCTCCAAATAACACTATCCAATGAATCAAGAACCCAACGCCAATACTCCATCTTACCCAACTTATGCTGAGTAAGGATACCTGCATATAAATAAACATATGGCTGCCTCTCACCACAAACTCTATGTTGAATAGGCTGAGTAATCACAATGTGCTTCCAACATTAGATCTGTAAAAGTGTGCATCCTGTCGACAAACTAACACTTTCATCAAAAACAACCTGATGAAGATCATGATACAAATGAGCAAGCATACAAACACCCCAAGCATATTGAGTCTAATGCTGCATCATGCTCTAAAGAATCTCACCCCAACTAATAGCAAAACCTCATGATCTCCTGTCTGGATAGATAAATCCCCCAATCAAACCTACAAGAATCACAGGGAGAGTCTCGTAATACATGATCATATCCTCCCATCGGATCTCTCCTCTAGAAATTCTCTCATCACCAAATACGGCTCTGCAAGCCTTTGTCCCTCCACGATCCTAAAAATCATACTAGACTAACTCACCAGTCACCGGGATATGGAGAATCCTATAGATATCCTCGAGTGTCACACTAATTTCACCAGTGGGCAGGTGGAAAGTGTTATGCTCGTTGTGCCATCTCTCTGCTAAGGTACTCAACAATCCCCTATTATGGGTAATATCAGGCATGTATAACAAGTGGCGTAATCTGCAGGCATTTATATGTCTAACCTCAGCTTGTGTAAGCTTTGGCACTAAGTGGCGGATAGCCAAGAATTTCTCCCGACGCTGGAGAACATCAAGTTTCTCCTGTTTAACAAAAGAATTCGATCTCTATCAAACATGAATCATCTATCTATCAAATCAAAGAGATCTCTAATCTCTAACATCAATAATTGGTACATCTTTTCAAAATGAAGCAAATAAGGCTATCAAATCAATCTAAACCTATCAATCAATGAGTTCAATCAAACTCTCCTACGCTCTTCATCAGAAGCTAAATTGGTTTCTTGGAGCTATCAAATCAATCAATCATTTATCTTATCAATCAAATCTGTATCAATCAAGACATCAATCGAATACCCATCAATCACAATTGTGCATCAAAAATTCCTCAATTTAATCATCATCTCAATGAATTTTAACGTGAACAACATCAAACAGATTCATCTGGAGCATAAGTGCTAATATTTTTAACAAAAGCGCTATTCTATTGAACAGAGGCGCTAAACCACACATATGCGTGGACCTTTTTCACAAAAGCGCTAAACCTTGCAGAAAAAGTGTGAAACAGTAATTGGCGCTAACCTTTTTAACATATGCACAAACACTCAAGGTATAAGCGCTGACATAATAAATGCGCTAGCATACATCTTAAAAGCGTGAACAAAACAAACACATGTGCTAAAACTAGCAAAAGCGCTAACATAAAGTCGAAAATCAAAAAAATATTCAACTTAGCTTCACACATGCTGAAAAACAAGGAAAATCGTACGAAAAGTTGCCAAAAAGCTTGGGATAAGGTACATATCGGATAACCATAGTCAGGAGGTCGTTGATATCATTGAACACGCTCAAATCGATGGTTCTCCAACGGGATCACCATTTTGCCACCTCACCAAAGACAATTCTATTCACAAGTTGACAAGGATGCAAATGAGATTAAAATTAACTTTGGTTAATTTTATATTTACCATTTGGAAGGGTAATTAATGTTTTTAAATGGGGAAATTTTATTTATTTTTTATAAATAAATTTAATTGAAGGACATTTTCAATTATCGTTAGATCAATCGCTTATCCAAATTTTTCAATAATTTCATGATCAATCTCCCGAGGGGGCACACAATTAGGATTTTTATCTCCTTTAGGTGCACTATCAAGACTTGATTTAATCTTTGAAACAATTTTGTCTCAACATCATTTCAAAGAGGGGCAAAATGTATACACATAAAAATCGCTGAGCAATTAAATAAATATTTTATATTTATTTAATAATTATTCCTTTATTAAATATTTAATTTGAAAAGATTAATTTATTTAATTCATACCTTATTCTTCTATTATTTAATTTAATTGAAACATTTTATTTATTAATTCATTTATCTTATTCCTCTAATCGATCAATTAAACATCTAATATTTAATGGTTATTCTTCTATCCTATAGTCTCAAATATTAAATGATTTCTTAAATTATTTAATCTCTTTTCCAACTCACCTTCCATCTCCACTTCATCTTTCCTTTGCCAACTCATCCATCATGTGGCTAAATTAATTCAACAAATTTAAAATAAATAAAATATTTATTAGCCACTTATCTCCAACTTCCAAAATAAATGAAATATTGTGTACATACACATATTTCCTAACCTTCTTCTATATTCTCTCCAACATCCCTATATCTTAGGAAGGACTTGAGTCCACTTGTCCTCTCATACCTAAATCTTATCCAACCATCCCTAGATTCCCTTAGTCAGCAACCCAATCAAGGTGAGATGAGTGACACTTGTTTTCTCCTTCCCCTATCTCTCAACCATCACCTTTGCTCACAGCCATCCAAATCTGCAGATCTGATCATGACCATTGATCCAGGCCACATCATCTTATCCTCTCAAAGTCTATAAATGTGGGAGTTTGAGTTGAGAAAGAGTTAGTCTTCAAGTTAGTCTTCAGGTGAGTTTTCAAGCTAACAATTTGAATAAACTTATGGATCTGTGAGTTTTATCTTGAAGCAATTAGCAATTTAGCATAATCATTTGCATTGCATATCATAGTATTAGTTAACTATCAGTCTTCATATGCCATCTTGGAAGCTACAGTGCTTGTTTGAGAGCACACCATTTGCAACCAGGAATAATGGAGTTAGGACACAATGAGACTTAAATCATGAAGGTAAAATAGTGTTTTTATTTTATATCAATTTCATGTAGTTTCATTGGTTGAGTTTGGATTTCCTATAGCATTTCCTTTGTATTTTTTGAAATTAATATGTTGTAGGTAGATTCTGATGATGAAATTCAAGTCGACACAAAAAGTTAGGCTATATATGTGATGGGCAGTGAGGGTTGTGACCCATGGTACATGTGGGAGGTAGGATGGTATAAATGGGGATATGGAGGGTCATTTGTCCGCATTTACACTCTTGATCAGTTCATAAGTTTTAAAGCTTCCAAAATTCAAAGCAGTCAATAAGATGGCAATGATTTTGAGGGCTATTCATTGAGTAGAGATATAGGTTTCCAACCAAGTCAAGCCCAATCATATGTGCCTAGTCCATGTGTCCCTAGGTGATATATTAGGTGTCAAAGTAGAGTTTTATGCAAAAGTGAAATTTTAGCTAGATCAATGCAAATAATGAATAAATCTATGCTATTGACATGCAATTATGCAAATGATGTGCAATGTGGTGCATTTGATATGATGCTACACCTTTGAGAGGTAAACCTATACAATTGAAAAACTATGCAAATGGTGGCTAGGGAAATGCAAATAAAGGCTATAACTACACAAAAGATGTAAAATCATACGTATGATGGATATCAAAAAATAATTGAATTGCAACATAAATGATTATGGAAACACCACATGTTATTTTTAATTGGGTTTTTGAAATAGTAGTTGATAATTTTGTTTGTTATTATGTAGGAGTGTAATCACCTTTGTATAGAGAGCATCATCCCATGATTATGACATTGCTACTTGAGATGGTTGAGATAGAGGTGATGTTCCTAGGAATGGTCAGTTAATGAAACACACCATTATGCCCAAGATTAGGGAAAATCTAGGCATGATGACAACATTGGTATAATAATGGCATAGTGAGCACAACTCATTTCATTTACTAGCTAGAGAGTTTACTATTAATTAAGATGATGTTTGGAGGATAATTTAGTTTTGTATTCATGGAGAGTGGGTTATTTATGATGTATATTTAAGAGAGTACACTTAGTAAGGTGTTCTTGATAGAGGACTTGGGAATTGAGGAAGTAGAGATGGATCTACGGTGGTAAATGGTCATATTCGATGCACTTCTAGTGATATTAGCAAGGATGATACGGGGGATGCTTTTCCCAAAAAGAGTGATGGAAATTTGAGTTAGCTACTATATTATTTGATCATAACTAGGCTTGACAAGAGAGTGATGATGCCATAGATGATAGGGATCAATCCTAAGTCGAGCGAGATAGTCTATAGGTATAGTTGACCTAGACGACCATTGGGAGGTATACTAAGCTAGTTCAACATCAGAAGGTTGATGCATTTATACAATGGATTAGTGTTTCCCATAGCACAAGCTATGGTAGATATCATGAGGATAGGATATGAGGCCATATATTATAGGTCCTTGTATAAGAGATAGATTCCTATTGGTTATTGGATTGCTTGATTTTTTTATTAGAGACCGTGCACAACAATTTAAGATTAGTTGGTGGAGGCATGTTGACTATGACTTTCACTTTGGCATGGTCAACCTATATTACTCTACAAAAGATTATTTATCCCCATAGCTTCACTGAAGTAATACCAAAGACACTTTTTCAAATTCAACCTCATATTATATTTTTCCAATTTGTCATAAATTTACTCGAGTGCCTCTAGATGACCTTCTCTTGTTGTTGATCTTCCTAGTAGGCAATTAATATATTGTTTTATCATAGTATGGAACAAGTCATAGAACATAGTAGTTATTGCTCTTTGATATGTAGCTCCAATGTTTTTGAGACCAAAGAGCATAACATTATGGTAATAGGTACCCTAAGGACATGTGAAATTTGTCATGTGTTGATCATTTGATGCTATGTGTATCTATTTTTACCCAAAAAACCATCCATTAAGGAGAGAATTTCATGTCTATTTTTCAAGTCTATGATCATACCAATATTTGGAAACAAAAATAATCTTTTAGACAATCTTTTCTTAATTATCCAAAATCTTTGCAAACGTGAATAACCCCATTTGGTTAGAAATGGGGACAAGATTTGACACCCACCTTGGATAAATATATTGTTATAATGAATCCCACATCTAAAAAGTTTTACAGTTCATCTTTGACCAATAGTGCTACCAGGTCCATGCATTATCATATATTTTATTTCATTAGTTTTTCGTTGACAAAAACTATCAAATAACGAGGCATTAAAAAAGGATAAATGTCATATTTGCATAGGACCATGAATTTTCCCTTTTCTTGTGGTGATAATTATGTTGTAATGAAAATAGCCTTAGGAATCTGTGTTATTCTAATATGTACTTCTTGGGATTCCTCCACCAACATTGGATCATCTCTTGATTTAGAGAAATGGGTGGAATGCCAATTTCTCCATCCTTAGGTACCTAAAAGAAGTTTTCACCTTTGGGTACATCCTTTATTTTTACTTTTTCTAGATCTAAAGAGTGTCATATTGCAATTTTTATTAGGGGATCTTTCTATGATTTTTATTTTGCTAATTTTGACAAGAGGATTTTTTATTCTCTAAAAAATATGCTTTATTATCTAGTTTTATGATGAAATCGACTCTATGAAATCAAAAGTGTCATATTACTAGTAGTATGATATCTCAAAGTCCCATAAATTTAGCAATAGTTTCATCATTTTGGAATATGTCTACTCAGAGGTCCTTGTTGGCCCTGATCGATAAGTTATGGATAAATGAGTAGAAGATAATTTGTTTTTTTGGAATGGATGTGAAAGATATGGAATGTAAAATGGAAATAAAATATTCTTATAATAATTTAGTGATATAATTGAAAGAGTATTCAGAGGTACCCTAATTGGTTATCTCATTAATTGAAAAAGCTTTGGTTGCCTTAGTATAGATAAACTCAATCTCTAAAGACAGAAGCTCTTATGTACCATACCCAAACTCTTAATATTGTTTTCTCTTCATCATAGATATTGGTTCTAGTATTCCTTGTTTCTAAAGTCCAAGACCACCTTGACCTTTGTATCCCATGTGCTCTATTATATAAATAACCTTAGTATACTTCTTAACTGGGAGTGTGATTGTACCTTCTTTATATAGCCATGTTGAGATGTCCTCCTATATGATTTCTTTATTTAATTAGCCTTATCATGTAAATGTGGTTGGCTTGCATTTGATGACAACTATGAAAGAACCTTTTAGTAGTTGGGGTTTAGCATATGAATTTGGTGAGGATAAATGTTTTCCTATGTAGAAGGATTGTTTCATGTTGTATTTTCCATAGCCTTTATTATTTACTTGGACCTTGACCTCTAGGATGGTGTTTTTATGGAGTGGTTGATTTGGTTAGAATGGATGGATCTATGTATTATGAGGAGGATGATACTTTAGTGTTAATATATATTTGGTTGGAAGTATGGTATTGTGATTCCATGTGAATACAGTAGGGTAAAGGATTAGGATCTCCAAATATGGTTACCTCAAACCCATTTTAAAGAAATTTTATGCATTGGTGGTATGTGGAAGGAGTGAACTACATGATATGTATCCATGGAAAAACTAGAAGCATATTATAGGGGAGATAAATGTCCATGACTTGACAAATAATATCCATTGTGGCTAGACCAACTTGTATAGGGAATTTAAATATTTCTTCAAATTAACATTCATCACCAACATATGTATTAATGTTAATTCTTCTATTTGGATCAATGACATGCTTGAAGTATTCAAACTATGTTATTAACTTGAGAATGAAAATATTTAATCCTCCACCACTATCTATTAGGACGTTTTTTTATTTTGTGTTTGTAGACAAAGAATTCTAGATGTAATAACTAAATATGAGTTGGGTTATTAGATGGGAGATCCTTTTCAATGGATACTAGATTATTTTTAGATGTAATATGCCCTATCATAGCCGAAAATTGGTTAGTATTTATATTGGTAGAAAATAAGGATTTCTAAAGTGGTTCATCAAGGATGAATTTATGAATTGGAGATATGAAGAGAAGCTATATGAAATATATTTGCATTGGTATGATCACAAAAAATATGCAAATAAACACAGAGATTTTCCATTTAAATTTCAAATATAAACTAGTTACAAAGAAGCAAGCCATTTGGCTTCACTTTTTAATGATTAAATCTGATTTAAAACTGATATAAGATCTGAAACATGATGCTACAACAATAATATGTCTTCCAAAATCCTCTTTTCCAATCTCTTCCATCCTTTACCTGCCAACTATGTCATTGCAAATGAAAACCCCACTTTAGATACCACTCTTCCAAATAAAATTACTTTTTATTTGACCAAATTAGCATTCTAGGAATGGTACACCAAAATCATATTCCCTCTACATTTGAACTTGAATTGCATATGAATCTCCATTTAGTGCTCTTACACCACTCTTACAGCTTGCCCAAAATAGTTGTCCACTTTTGTGCCACCAACACAACAAGTTGACTCCCAAGTCAGAAACACCCATAAACTTCTCATGGATGCCTAAATTGAAAAGATACTTTCATAAGCATTGACTTCCAAGAATTTTAAAATAAAGTGAATTTGGCCCCCATTGAAGTGTATGCGGGACCCACTAACACCTAAAGTCCATGTTGGTAATTTTGAAAATTTTACAATTTAAATGGCATGAAAAATATATTATAAGGTCTATTACAAAGTCCTTCCAAGATATTTACTAAAATATTTGACTTTATTGCATACAAATCCAACTGAATAAAAAATTCCAACTATGCAAGAAAACGTAAATATTTTTGATTGACAAGAATTGCTCAACTCCTAGATGCTCCTACATCACATTGTAAGATCTTCTATAAAGAATATTGCAAAGTATGATGTAACATGCTAAAACATTTCTAATATGAATGCAAGATTTCTTAGGAATATTGCTAGGAAAAATTCCATCTTTTAGATAATTGTAAATGTGAGAATACCATTTGACATAGTCAATATTTATACAAAGTAGATTGCTAGGATCTAGGCTATTAATAATAGCAATTGGGGAGAGAAAGTGGATCACAAAGTGATACTCATTTGATGCATCACCAAATGAAACAAGGGAAGAAATAATTTCCATTACATTTGCATGAATATTATCCTTTTGTAGGATAGTGAGAACACGTGAAATATGAGAAATTGTTCAATAAAGATATGGATAAATCATGATGATATTTAGATAATTTATCCTATTTAGTCTAATATGTTCCTATAATTTGATTTATTATCTATTGAGAAGCACCATAGATTTGAATATATTTTATATTTAATGATAATGTAACATGTAATACAACAATGAGTTCTTTGTACTCAATGATGTTATTTGTGCGAAGAAATTTTAAACAAAATGATAAAGGAATCAATTTACCAAAGGGTGAGAGTATAAATATTGTCACTCTAGAACTAGTTTGACAACTTTATCTTTCAAATATATTTTCCATGTAGATTCATCATATATAAAATAATGCCTTCATCAAGAAAGGCATATAGTTAGGAAGAGAATATGTGAAGGCGCATTAGCTAATTGGTTAGCCACAACTTGTCCTTTTATTTCTTTTTGAGAGACAAATTTAAGGTCAAACTCATAAAATAATCTTCCTAAAAGATCAGTTTCAGAGAATAATTATTTAAGAGGACAAAACTTGACAATGACATGAGTTTTTTCATGAAAAAGATAATGTCTTAACTTTATGTTGTGAAAACAATAGAAAGACATTGTTTCTCCAATATAAAATATCTAGCTTCGTAATCAAGTAAGATATGATTTATGTAAATATAGCACTATTTCCTTACCAATATTTTCATGTTGAGATAGTAAGGCTACTAAAGCATGAGATGATGTAGAAGCATAAAATAAAAAATGTCACCCTTGTACATTTGGCATCAAAATGGAAAGATTAGCCAAATAGTTCTTAGTTGAATCAAAATAAATTTGAAAATTCTTGTCCCATTGAAAGCATACATTTTTTTTGTAAAATATGTGTTAAAGGGTGGATATGATCAATGATTGAGAAATGAATATTTGAATTTCTTGATTTTTTCCCTCAAGACTATGAAATATATTTAAGCGAAGCCATGTTTATGATTGTTTCTATCTTATGAATATTAACTTCAATTCCATGATGAAAACTAAAACTAAAATAAAAAAATTTAATGTCTACACCAAAGACATAGTTAAGAAGGTTAAGTATCATCCTACGGATTCAAATTCATTCAAAAAACATGAAGATTAATGGTGTGATCTTCGTGAGTTGTGGACTTAGCTAGGATTTCATCAAAACAATCCTATGGAATTATATGAATAAAATCATGAAAAAATAAGATTCATCACACATTGGTAGCATTCTTCAACCCAAATGACATGAATACGTAACAAAAAGTACCTTAGGCGCAATTAAAGTTGTCTTAAATTACTCTTCTAGATTAATAAGAATATGATTATATATTGAGAAGCCATCCATGAAATACAATAGTACATGGATTGTTGTCAATTTTATAATCATATATATTAGGAAGTGGAAAACTATCTTTAAGGGAAGCTTTATTCTAATAATAATTTAATCAATGCATACTCAAATACAAACATTAAGTTTAGTGACATCAACAATATTGGATATATAAGGTGAATAGTCAACGAGGTGGATAAATACAACCATTCAAAGCTTATCTATCTCAATCTTGAGCATTAAGGTGACCTCGGAATGCATATTTTTAATTTTTGTTTTAACAAGATTACTATTAGGATGTAGCACAATTTGTCAAGGATCATAATAGATGGGTCAATACCAAGCATATCCTCATATGAATAAGAAAAAATATCTTGATAAGAATGTAAAAGATCATAATGTGAGTTTTTCTTTAGAAGCTAAACAATTTTTTAATTTTATGTATTTTATCAAAAGAAGAATCCATAGGAAGATCAATAGTATCTCCAACAATGAGTGTACTATAATTTGAAGGATATGAAATAACAAAAAATTTATTAGTATTTGAAAGAGCATATTTATTACTCAAAGTCATGATGGACTCACCAAAATATGCTTGGAAATTCAAACAATATGAGAATCAACAATCATGATGATAAGAAGGTAGATTAGAATATGCCCCTATGGAATCAACTAGAGCTTATTCTAAAGAAAAATGATAAAGGGTGTATGTATTGGAGTTCACACTTTCTAAGATAAGTTTTGGATTGATGAGAGTAAGTGAAAAAAAAATCATATTTACATTTAATCAAGGTTTTGATTTAGAAGTATAAGGGTGGTATCCAAGGCCCACATTAGATTTGTGTGGATTTTTCTCTAATAGAATCTTGAGGCCCTTCTCCTTATGTTCACAGTTGTTACCTTTGTAACCGTTTTTTGTAAGAATATTAAATCCTTGGTCATAAAATGATTGTAACTCCTCAAAAGAGAACGGGATTAACATCAATGGAAAAGTCAATATGATAAGTGTAATTTCATTCATCATTCTTATCATCCCATAGAGTATAAATAATTTTATTTTTTAAGAAAATGTGAATGATATTTTTGGAATATCAAAGTTAGCTAGGTTGATTTTATGTTCTCGAACAAAGGATGGTGTAAATTCTAAAGATCTACAATCATCACCAAGACATGCATTATCATTAGAAGAATAATACTAGTTTCACAATCATAATAAGAAGTAGTCAGTGATGGTGCTATATTGTTATAAGATAATAAATAAATAAATAAATTAAAATTAGTAGAATTTGAAGACCAACTACCTTTAGTCAATTAGCAAAAATAAAGAACTTCAAGTTCGGCCTTGATTGTATCTACTTTATTAACATGAATAAATTTAATATATTGATGTAAGGTAGATTGGACAATGCCCATACTATGAATCCATAGTCTTCTTAGAAGAAGATTATATGTTAAAACACCTAGAATAACATATACTAGTGTAAGTATGATTACAGGTCCTAGGTTCAAAGGTAACATAATTGTACCAAGAGCTTATCAACCAAAATTATCAAACCCACTATTAGATAAAGACATAGCAACAAGAAATTTAGTATCGATATTAATTTGAGGTGATAGATCCATACTAAAAAAATTGAGCACCAAACTGGGATCAACAAGAGTGCATTTAATACCTATTGTTTTTGTAGTAATAATTATCATTAATGGGTTAAATTGATTTTTTGCTTTAGGAGAAGGAAGCTCATGTTGATATAATATAATGATTTCTATGTTAGAATGAATATATTCTATCAAGAACTTACATCATTCATTCTAGTAGAAGGTGGAAGAATATTTTTCACATCCTCTTAAAGGATGCCATGATAAATTGGAGAATATTGAATAAGATCCCATAGGGAAATTTGAGAGAGTAGCATGAAAGTACTTGATAATATTGTACTCACTAGAATTTGTTTAAGTAGGTTTAGGTATCTAGATGAAATAATATGATGAGAAGATGGAAGAGATGTTGAAATATGAACATTTTGTTTATTTCTTCTAGTATTATTTGTGTGGGATATTTAATTATAATAAATAGTCATAGGAAATTTAAATGAAATAGATTGAGAAAGATACAAGTAATAACTTAGAGGATGTACTCTAGAAGGATCACCAAAAATAGTTATAGCTTTATTTGGTTTCAAACTTTTCCCATTAATATAGATTATTGATCTCTTAGGTTTGTTAGAAACAATGAAGATTATAATAAGTTTAATTGATTTAGTATGACTTTCAGAAGTATTATTTGAAGAAGAGTTTAAGGGAATAAAATTTGTAGTTCCTTTGTGTCTATTTAGGGGCCTCAATTCAACTTTCCTAGGTATAGATGGAAGTTGAATCACATATTTTTATTTGGTTTGTTCTAGCTACAATATAACAAAACAAGGCTTAGTTTTTAAGAAATAAGACATCTACTATTGATTATCTTTTGTGTAATAGGATTCCAAAGCATGCATTCTTTGACATGATGATTGTACCCAATGAAGATGTATTTTACAAGCTTGTTCTCCAAAAAAAATCGTTTCTTCCTTGGCACATTTGCATATGTCTCACAACCAAAAAGTCTAGTATGTTTTAGTGAAGTCTTGTGACCCAACCATGCCTCCATAAGTGTTTTATCAACAAGAGTTGATGTTGGAAACCTGTTAATCAAGTAGAAAGAAGTGGCAATATATTCAACTCAAAACATTTTTTATAAACTAGTATCACTCAACATACTCCTAAACTTCTTCATTAGTGTTATGTTCATTGTCTTTTGTAACTCAAATATTTAAAAATAAAGATAAAAATCAATCAATTCTTTAATAATATTTTTATTTTTCAAGGTCCTTAGACCCTTTTCTCCAATGTGGCCAAGTGTTTAGTTCCATTACATAGTCTTATCTATAGGTAAATTTGATTTAGAAGAAATATTCATCCTCAAGTGCTTAGAAGCCATGGCCATCCATTAAAGTGGAAACCCTCGCCTCTTTCAAAAAATAACCACATAACTGCACTCAATAGTGAATGTATCAAACTTATATAATTCTAATTCATACACCTCTAGAAATCACCATAGAACCTCTAACTATAGTCCATCCTACATTAGAAAATACTATATGCATACCCTTGCTATTATAAAAATTTATTCTACATTTATAATGGAAAACAATATTCAAATAAGAACCATCACCAAATTATACCTTAATCCATGACTTTCTTCATATTCAAAAAACAAATCTCTATTATAGGTCATATGGGAATATGTACTTGATTCAATTAACCACACATCATTAGTTACAAGAGTTTCCAAAGATGAAATGAATAGATCACCATATTCCTAAGAGAAAAGTGGGTAGATTTATAGAAGAAAATAAATTTAATACACATAATAACCATGTGTTTTTATTATTGATTCTCACTTTCATTAAATTCATATCTATAAGAGTGTTATCTCCTAAATTAAAATAGAACTACTATGACCTCACATAACCACTCCTTCGCTTAGTCAAGTTTTTCTAACAACTTGTAATATAGTCTCATATAACCAAATATATTAATATAATTTTACACACAAGGTATTCTAATATTTAAACTAATAAACTTAATGATGCAATATTCCTAACACTCCCCACCTCCCATATTGTGTCATTCTCCAAGTGGGGATAAGTTGACTTACAAAATTGATTATCATGTTTATTACTTCATAATAAGATATGATTAGGGGCATGCATATGTCTAATATTGATAAGCAATAGTGGAACTAGCCTCACTATGCTCACTGTACTTTCATCCAAGGATAGGGACTAACACATCTATTCAAGTTCTTACAATAAGTTTAGATAGGAAAAAACAAATCAATATAATATCAATTACGAAAAGGGACGCACACTTATACTCATAATACTATGATTGGTTACACACACATCCAAACATAATCACTCAATAAATGTGACTTGGGAAAAGAACTTCCAATCACATACATAATTTTATGAATAAGGACAAAAAACATCCACTCATAAAAAAACCAACAAATACGAGATGTTGCTACTACCACCTATAAGATGATCTTGGTTTTAGTCATTTTGGCACAAATAGTTTTGTAAATAATTCAATTCAATATCCTTGTAACTAGGGACTAACAATAGGTCACTGAATGTCTCTGATGCAGGAGCATCCCCAGTTCATAGCAATCTTACATCAACCAAAAATATTTTCCTTTCTCTTTTGCTTTCTGTTTGCAGTTTCAACATTTCTTTCTGTGTGTCCTGGATTTGGCTCACTGGATCCTGTGGAGTTGGATTCTACTTGAAGACTTGATCATCTTCCTTATTCTCAAATTGTAAAGAATTTAGATCATTTTCTGACAAGTTATTGCTATCTATTTCCATGATAGTTTCTTGCTACCGGTTGCCTAGACCTATTTGCATTTGTGATCTACCAAACCCCTTCCGAAGCTTGCGGAGCCCTGAGCATTTATTTCGATGTTTCTTGGCATGTGGCCGACCTTTTCCCATGATCTACACTTCATCCTTTGTATTTTACAGAGGAATCTCTTGGCGGAGGCTGACCTTGTTGGTTTTACACGTTAGGTCTTGTTCTTCGAGTTTTTATTCCTTTTTGGGCCGACCGGATCCATTAGATCGTATAAATAATTGTATTGAGAATTAGAATGTAACAATCAGGTAGTAAGATTGAGTGTAGAAGATAGATCTTAAGATTGAAGGTCCCAGTTGTGACCTATTTTGTACTTTGAGCATGTTTTAGCAGGCCTGTGAGCCGGTTTCCGTAACCCGGTAGTTACCGGTTGGGTGTAATCAGTTTTCATGAAATAAAACAATATGTTATGTATTGCCTCCATCATATCTTTGTGTTTTCATTGTGGTTACTCTTGTTGATCAGACTGGATTGATCTCTTTAAGGTCCCTCCTAACCGGTGTCTACTTCAAGTGGTATCAGAGAAAGTTTTCGTTCCAGAGGTTGTGTGTCCTGAGATTTTTTTTGTAGGGTGGCAGACTGTGGATCCGACCTACAGCTGCAGAGGACTGGCGTAAAAGATGGTGCGAAGAGGAACTAGGAATGGTGAAGCACGTGGAAATATAAACCCTAGCGTGATCAAAATATTGCGAGGGATAGCAACCTGATTAGACATCGTGGAGACAGCCCAGAGAAGAAGCCGACATATTGAAGATGTAAGTGAAGATAAAGGAGAAGAAGCCCCCATAGAACAAGTAAACCCATTGACGGTTGGTTGGGATGAATACTAAACCTCATTTTACCCCATCAGAATATGATGGAAGTTTGGATTCCGATGAATTGATGGATCGGATCTTGGAGATGGAGAAATATTTTAATTTTGAAAACACTCCAGAAGAAATGAAGGTGAAATATGCCTGTACCCAGTTGAAAGGTCATTCATCTCTTTGGTGGGAACATTTACAGGTTGATAGATAGAGAAGAGGTAAAGAGAAGATTGAAACACATGATCAGATGATTGGTAAGTTGAAATCAAAATTTATGCCAGCTGATTATCAAGTGAATCTATTCTGGAAGTTGCAAAATTTGAGACAGAAGGAATCTAGTGTGAAGGAATACATCGAAGCATTTTGCAAGTTGAATATGAGATCCAGACATGTTGATGATGAAGTTGAAAAAGTAGTAAGATATTTGAATGGATTGTGGGTGTCTATACAAGATGAACTTACTTTGATCAAATTAGAGAGTGTTGAAGAGGCTTGCCAGTATGCCCTAAAGTCAGAAGAAAAGTTGAACAAAAGACATGAGCTGAGGCAGAGAGGCAGAGGTGGAAGGTTTATCGGAGGAAGATTTCAAGGAGGAAGAGTATATACCAGAGGTAGAGGAACCTATATAGATCAGAACAAGGAAAAGGAAGTAAACAAAGAAGCTAATTCATACTGGAAAGATGATAGAAACTTCTACCGGAGGAGAGAATCGGATGGCTACCAGAATGAGAATTTTGGAAGACCAGACAAGAGAACATTTAGAGGAAATTGCTTTAAGTGTGGAGGAGAAGGACATTGTGCTTTCGAGTGTAAGAAGATAGAGAATACTGGAAGAGCAGCAGTGGTGGAAGAAAACCCCACCGAATCAGACAATAAACTAGAAGATGGAGAACTCTTGATGATGAGGAGAGATTTGTATCATACTGGGAGAGATGAAGAACCCTTGCAAAGGAAGAATTTGTTCAAGACCAGATGTAAGGTATCCAGTAAGTGTTGTAAAGATGTTATTGATAGTGGTAGTTCAAATAATCTTGTTTCAGAAGAGATGGTGAATAAGTTGAATTTGGAGAGATTGAAACACCCTAAGCCTTATTAGATAACATGGATTCAAAATGAAGATAAGTTGTTAGTAAGTGAGAAATGTTTGGTGAAATTGAAGATTGGGAATTATCATGATGAAGTCTTGTGTGATATTATGCCTATGAATATTTGTCATCTTTTGTTGGGTAGACCTTGGCAGTCTGATAGATAGGCAACACATGATGGGAGGAAGAATACACACACCATTGTAGCCAATGGGATGAAGCAAACATTGTTGCCCTTGGAGGAACCTTTGAAGAGTGAAGTTTGTACGAATGTTAGAATCTATTTGGTAGATGGAAGGAAATTCCTGGATGGATTGAGACATGAGAATGTATGTTTTTCCTTAATTCCTAAGAAGACTGAGAATCTGGAGCATGAAGAGGAACAACCAGAAGAGATAAAATATTTGTTGACAAAATATGAAGACATCATTTTAGATAATGTGCCTGATGGATTGCCAGCTGTGAGAAGTATCAGTAATTGCATGGATCTGGTTCCCGAAGCTAGTTTGCCTAGCAAAGGTGCACACTGGATGACATTAGCAGAGAATCAAGAACTGAATAGACAAGTGTAGGAGTTGTCGAAGAAAGGTTTGACCAGGGAGAGTTTGAGCCCTTGTGCAGTACCAACACTATTAGCACCTTAGAAGAATGGAGAGTGGAGAATGTATACTGATTCTAGAGCAATAAACAAGATCATAGTGAAATACTAGTTTCCTTTGCCTAGGATGGATGATATAATGGACTGTTTGAGTGGAGCCAAATACACTACAAAGATAGATTTGAAGAGTGGATATTATCATATCAGGATCAAGGAAGGAGATGAGTGGAACACAACATTCAAGACAAATGAAGGACTGTAAGAATGGTTGCTGATGCCTTTTGGGTTAAATAGTGCACTGAGTACTCTCATGAGGCTGATGAATGAGGTATTGAAGAAATTATTGGGTAAGTTTGTTATTGTATATTTGGATGAAGTTCTGATTTTCAGTAAGACAAAAGAGGATAATTTGTTGCATTTGTGACAATTTTTGCAGAGGTTGAGAGAAGAAAAGATGTTGATAAATATTAAGAAGTATACTTTCATGAAGGATGAGTTAGTCTATTTGGGATTTGTGATATCTAAGGATGATTTAAAGATGGACTCTGAGAAAGTAAAAGCAATTGTTGAGTGGCCTACACCAGAAATCATTGGAGAGGTAAGATCATTTCATGGATTGGCTAGTTTCTATTGGAAATTCATCAGAAATTTTAGTTCAATTTGTAACCCTATGACTAAGACCATTAGGGGAGATCAAAAGGAAATCAAGTGGACCAACGGAAAAAACAAAATTTTTGAACTATTGAGGCAGAAAGTGACTGAGCAGCCCATGTTAGCTTTACTAGATTTCAATAAAGTATTTCAAGTGGATAGCGATGCAAGTGGAA
Organism: Cryptomeria japonica; assembly: GCF_030272615.1. Classification (NCBI taxonomy): domain Eukaryota; kingdom Viridiplantae; phylum Streptophyta; class Pinopsida; order Cupressales; family Cupressaceae; genus Cryptomeria; species Cryptomeria japonica. The sequence goes on along the minus strand of NC_081408.1, from coordinate 355,188,110 downwards.
TGACAATAGGAGCAATATTGAGTCAAGAAGGGAGAGAAATAACTTATTTTAGTGAGAAATTGAATGATGCTCGGAGGAGATATTTAGTGTATGATTAGGAGTTTTATGCCATAGTTTAGGCCTTGAAGAAGTGGAGACATTACCTGTTGTCTAAGGAGTTTGTGTTGTATACAGATCATCAAGGTTTGCAACATTTGAACAATTAGAGTAAGTTGAATCAGAGACATATGAGATGGGTAGAATTTTTCCAGAGTTACACCTTTGTGTTGAAGCATAGAAGTGGGAAATCTAACAAAGTTGTTGATGTACTGAGTAGGAGAAGGAATTTGTTGACAGAGATGAGAGTGACAGTATTATGATTTGAGGAATTGAAGATCTTGTATGATGATGACCCAGATTTTGCAGAACCTTGGAGAGCATGTAGAGAGTCGTTTATGGTAGATAGAAGAAAGTGGTTGGATTACTTCATTCAGGATGGGATTCTATTCAGAGGAGTTCAGTTGTGCATACCTAAGAGTTCTATGAGGGAGAATCTAATAAAGGAGAAACACAGTGGAGGATTAGCTGGACATTTTGGTATTGACAAAATAGTAGCATTGGTGAGTGAGCAGTACTTTTGGCCTTAGATTCGTAAGGATGTCAATAAATATGTGCAAAGTTGTAGAGTTTGTCAAGTTGCAAAGGGTAGTAGTCAGAATGTGGGATTGTATAAACCTTTGACAGTACCGGTAAGACCTTGGGAAGATATACGCATGGATTTCATACTTGGATTACATAAAACACCAAGAAGGAATGATTCTATATTTGTGGTAGTGGATAGATTCCCGAAGATGGCTTATTTCATACCTTATAAGAAGACATTAGGTGCATTACATGTAGAAGACCTATTTTTCAAGGAAGTAGTGAGATTGCATGGATTACCTAGGAGCATAGTTTTAGATAGAGACACTAAGTTTGTTGGATATTTTTGGAGAACACTTTGGAAGAAGGTGAAGACAAATTTGAAGTTCAGTTGTACTTTTCATCCATAGACTGATGGATAGATAGAATTAGTTAACCGAAGCTAGGGAAATTTGTTGAGATGTTTAGTTGGAGATAAAACTGGAAGTTGGGATTTGATCCTTGCACAAGCAGAGTTTGCCTACAACAATTCAATAAATATGAGTACCGAAAGAATGCCGTTTGAGATAGTTACCAGAGTGCATCCTAGAGGTATATCAGAATTGAGGGATATTGGCAGTGAAGACCAGCGAAGTTCAGAAGCAAAATACTTTGCAGATCACATGGAAGCCTTGCATATTCAGGTCAAGAAACACTTGGAGGACATAAGCAACAAGTATAAGGAGAAGGTAGATGAGAAGAGGAGACATAAGGAATTTGAAGTTGGCGATGAAGTGATGGTAAATCTGAGAAAAGAAAGATTCTTGGTTGGAACTTATAACAAATTGCAAATGAAAAAGGTTGGACCTTGCAGGATTTTGAGGAAGTTTAATTATGGGAATGCATATGAAGTGGAGTTACCAGATAGTCTGAGTATTTCACCTATGTTTAACATTGCAGATCTTCATGAGTATCATGAACCATAATTTAGTGATGATAGTTTTGTAGACTTGGAGAAACAATTTCCCCAGAAGGAACCGGATCAGATTGAAGACATTTTGGACAATAGGATTGGGTGTAGTACCTAGAGTAGTCAGTATAAGGAGTATCTTGTGAAGTGGAAGGACATAATAGTTAAAGACTCATCTTGGATTTCTTAGGCAGAGGTAGAGCATCTTGTTTTCCTCCGACCCCAACAAAGTGAGAGACTCACTTTTTTTTTTCAATAACCCCAGATGTCTGATGCAGGAGCATCCCCGATTCATAGCAATCTTTCATCAACCAAAAATATTTTCCTTTCTGTTTGTAGTTTCAACATTTCTTTCTGTGTGTCCCGGATTTGGCTCACCAGATCCTATGGAGTTGGATTCTACTTGAAGACTTGATCATCTTTCTTATCCCAAACCACAAAGCCTTTGGATCATTTTCTGACAAGTTATCGCTATTGGTTTCCATGACAGTTTCCAGCTACCGGTTGCCTGGACCTATTTGCATTTGTGATCTACCAGACTCCTTCCAAAGCTTTTGAAGCCCTGGGTGTTGAATCTGATTTTTCTTGGCATGTGGCCAACCTTTTCCCATGATCTATACTTCATCCTTTAGATTTTTTGGAGGAATCTCTTGGTGGAGGCTGACCTTGTTGGTTTTACATGTTAGGTCTTGTTCTTTGGGTTTTGATCCCTTTTTGGGCCGATCGGATCCCTTGGGTCATATAAATCATTGTATTAAGAATTAGAATGTAACAATTAGGTAGTTAGACATAGCGTAGAAGATAGATCTTAAGATGGAAGGTCCCAGTTGTGACCTATTATGTACTTTGAGCATGTTTTAGTAGGCCTGTGAGTCGGTTTCTGTCACTCGATAGTTACTAGTTGGTTGTAATCAGTTTTCATGGAATAAAATAATCTGTTCTGCACTTCCTCCAAAGAGTTTTTTAGTGGTGAATCTTCGCCAATTGGCGAATTCCATGTGAATAGTCTTGGGCACCATCATGGTCAAATCGCCCAAAATTTCGGGGTTAACGACACACTGTAGAATCTGGCTTCGCCATTGACCACACACCGTCGATGTGAAAGCCCATAATATTCACCTAGAATCACTCGGACGTGGGCATTAGATCACCTCCGTTATTTGCCAACAATAGTAAAACAACCATGTACCCAGGACCTAATTCGCCAATGGTAAATTAAATCTTCATTGCACACGTCGGCCAAAATTTCCAATATCAATTAAAACATTATAAGCATTCGAGGACCCATTTCACCCCGCTTAAATTAAATGTTCATTGCACGCCCACGCAATTCGCCAAAAATGCAATTAAATTAAATGTTTATTGGCAAATGCGACTCCTGGGCCTCACGCAATTCGTCAAAAATGAAATCATGGATTGCTATAAATACACTCTTTCTTACAATTTATTCGTGTCTGATTAGTAAATTGGGAGCTCTTGAGTCTCGATTCGCATTCCGTAAATTGAGTTGGAAAGTCGAAGTTCATTCACATTGTAGGGCAGGGCGGAGGGCCAGAGGTACAATCCTGTAATATAAGCCCAGGCATTCCTGATTCCTGATTCAGAGAATTGATAAGGCATAAAGGTGAGTAATCATTTCTTCATACTTGATAGTATTAGTTTTAACTTTTAATTCGTAGTGAGAGGTCAAGAATCAAGATGTCACAGTCAGACATGAGTGAGACTCCTCAGGGTGGTGAAGGGATTGAGATGTCACACAAGGGTGAGACTGAGACTCCTCGGGGTGTTGAAGGGATTGGGATGTCAGACAAGGGTAAGACTCCTCAGGGCGGTGAAACTGAAGGGATTGAGAGGCCATCAAAATGCCCAAAACCTAAACTTAAAGATACTACCATAAAGTCTTTCTTTGGAATTGGCAAAGTTTTTGGTCCATCAACTTCTGCAGTTGCAGAAGCCATTCACAGTAGCTCACTACCACCACAAGGTGGGATTGTCATTGAGTTAAATGCATCAAATGAGGATGACAATACCAACATGGTAGAAGATGTTGTAAGGAATACACAGAATGAGATAATTCACTCGGATGCAAATTCTAGTACTAAATATGATGTTGGTAGGAAGAAAAGAAAAAGGAAAGTAAAACTGGGGTGAGAGTGGGAGATGACAAGGTGTTTTAAGATTGATTGGGTAGCAAAGTACCCATTCATTGAACCGGTCCCAAACAATGATGAGCAACCAACAGAATGCAGGTGTAAGATTTGTAGCTAGAAAACTAAAAGAGAGAAGAAGATGCAGTTAAAGCTTGACACCATAGAAAAGAATATTGGTAAGGTTTATGAAAAATAGATCATAGACATAAAGGAAACACGAGTAGTAAGATGGAAATCAAAGGAAGAATGTCTTCATGTTAAGTATGCCGCAGAATATGAAGAGCATAACCACAAAATGACACTGATTGGTAATAGTGGATTTGGAAATACAATCAAGGCTGGGCTTGAACATGCAGCGAAAGATGTAAACCTGGCAAAGACTGTTCAGATGTGTGTTGTTTTTCATATTATGTCGAGAGGGTGTCCTATGAAAGATTTCCCAGAATTTAGTAATTTATTATCTTTTTTGAATGTTCCTCACTATCCTATGTCACATTGGTCAATAAACGCTGGATGGGAAATGGAAAACTGTCTCACTGAGGTGGAAAAGCAAAATTTACAAGAGAGTGTAAAAGAGTCAAATTTCATTTCATTATCCATAGATGAAGTTACTGCGGTAGATAACACTGCTTGGGTTTGTATGCATGTGTATATCATAAAAGAACACGTCCGCCAAGCTCATCTACTCTGTGTTCATAAAATGAGGGGCGATTCAACAATAGAAAATTTATATTTGGAAGTTAAGAAAGCTTTGAAAGAAATTGCTGGTATGGATGACTTGACAATTGCCAGGAAGTTGGTGTGTGTTGGAGCTGATGGAGCTGCAGTAATGCAAGGTCAAAGGACTGGTCTTTGCGCAAGATTACAAACTAGTATTGCACCATACATGGTTGGCATTCACTGCATGGCCAATCAAATGAATTTAGCATATAGAATTGTAAGCAATTTCCCTACAGTGTCAAAAGTTGAAGATCTAGTCCACGAGCTCCTCTCATACTTATGCCGAAGTCCTAAACGTTTTGCAGAATTTTAGATTTTTGCTGAGGGAGTAACATGAGGAAATAAGCTTCTCAGGGATGTTGAGACCAGATGGATCTCCTTGCATGAACCAGTGGAACGAGTTCTAACAGAATATCAATCCTTGATCGGACTAATGTATGAGCAACACCTCACAATAGACAAAGCTCCTGATATCTTATATAAGCTAAGTGATATAGAGACTTTGTTAACTTTAGCTAGTCTTCTCCTCATGCTGGATTCAATGAACAAACTTGTTAAGAAAGCCCAAGATAGAACTGTGTATATCAATGAGTATAGCACTCTATGTAAAATGACATACTTGAGCTTGGATGGTCTATATTTAGATCTAACAGGGCGAAGCCCAATTTTTTGTAGGTGGTAGATAATTACAGATTTGAATCATGCTGAAATTTTTTTACATTTCAATACAAAAAATGAGTTATATGTCTTTGTAAAAGGATTTCAGATACCAATGCACCAATCTAAGATGGGCAATCGAGGCAGAGCACTACCAGTTAAAAAGGAAGATTTTGACAGGATTGTTAAATCTGTTAGTGATAATTTGAAGTCTATTGCATATGAACTTTCAACTGAGATTTGTGAAAGATTCCCTCGAGAAGAAATACTTGAAGCCATGGGTTGTGTGTATCCTCAATTTTGGCATTCAATTGGAGATAATCCAAATGACCCAAAGATGTATCATAAAAAACTAGAGGAATTGATATTGACATTTTCAAAAGATGCATATTGCAAAGGACAACCTATAGAAGGAATTTTAAATTCAGACCATCTTAGAAAACAATGTAAATAGTTTGCATTGGTTATGAAAAAATAGTTGGTTAACTTGCAGAATCCATTTGAATCTGGATCAATCACAAGGCTTTGGAAAAGGATAAATCAAAGTGAAGCACTGCATATTGCAATACCAGAATATTTGAAACTTGCTGATTTATGTCAAACAATGATATTGGGGTCGGTGGAAGATGAGAGAGTTTTCAGTGCATTAGGGCTTTTGAAATCAAAGATCAGAAACAAATTAGACAAGAATTTGGAAACTTACTTGAGGTTGTTTGTAACCCAGTATAATGTTAGAGATTTTCCATATGAGGGCACTGGCAATCTGGAATTCCATGCGTGAAAGACGAGGGGTGTGCAACACTTTAAAAGCTGGTGGTGTTAGTGCTAGTGCTGAGACAAATGAATATGATGGATCATAGACTCAGAGTCAACATGAAGACGAAGACATTTTTGAATACCCGACTCAGAATGAAGATGAACCTGTTAGTACTAGTCAGTTTTCGGATCTTGACTCCATTTGGGATATGGAAGCCTCAGAGTGAGTCACTGAAGTGAATTAGCAGTCAGTTTATAGGTATTTATAATTATACTACAGTTCTTGAGTCATATTACAATATCAATTTGCAAAATTGCAATACTATAGTTGTCATTGATGATTTTTGATATTGTATTCCTTGAATTTGTCAATCAGAATGGATACTTATTTCATATTTTTAATTGTGAATTTGAATTATTAGTAAACAATTGAATTATTAGTAAATTGGTATTTGGTTCCACATTATGTTGAACATGAAATGCAACAATTTGTGTCACAAGATCCATAAAATTATTCATATTGCATAATTGTTACTGCTAGAACCTTTCTACTGTTCTATATTAAATGCTTAACATGATGTTCATGCCGATTAGGGTTTTGTGTTTGTTTTTTTGTCTTAGTTGGCTAGTAAACCGAAGTTGTCATGCATTGAAAATATGAGTTGTCCTCTCTTTATTTGTCCATGTCAACGTCAAGTGTGGTCAAATGGTTGGTCAGATATGTTTAATGTTTCATCTCTAACTCGTAGATAAATTTCATGTTTAACAATTTAAGTGGCGACTTAGCGAGTGTTGGTTTGGGTTTAAATTGCGAGGTCTCTAGTTTTTTGAGTGTTAGCATTTTATGTTAGCGAGCTGGAGATTGTTAATGAAATTGTTTTGGTCGCGAGGTCTCGAATTGGTTTGATGCCATGCATTATAGACGCGAGAGTTAGCAAGTAAGTACTAGTCATTAATGGTCTGTGTGCCACTTCTCGTGCCTATTTATGACGGTAAATTAACATAAAACATCAATTTTTGTTGGTACTCGCTGGGTCATTGCGGTCAAGAGATAAAAAGTTTTGAGATTTTATGGTTATCGCTAGCTCGCAGGTCCTTTATCATCAAGTCAATTTAAGTCACGAGCTTGCGAGTACTGGGAGATTTTAGTTGTCGCTACCTCGCAAGATGTTTTGCACTTGACCATTTTATGTTGCGAGGTTGCGACTGGGTGTGATTTTATGTTATCACAAGGTCGCGAGGTGTTCTCGGTTAAGTCATTTTAATTTGCGATGTGGTTGGTATCACAACTTAGTTGGTTTCATTGCTTGCTCGTAGGTTTTGAAGTTGTTTAGCATTTTATGTTGCGATTTGGCGATAGGTAAGTTTTGGTCTGATTTTGTGGTCATCGCATGCTCGCAGGTTTGTAAGTCTTAAGTCAAAAAGTGTTGCGAGCATGCGATGGTGGTTAAGTGTCTTATTGTCGTGAGATCGCAATGGTTTAAGTCAAGTTAAGTTTTGAGTTGCAAGCTTGCGATGAAATAAGTTGTTTTGTTATATTTGCAGTGGTCACCAGCTCGCAGGTAAAGAAAGAATATTACAAATGTTGTTGCGAGGTTGCGACTGAAGGGCTTGATGAAGATCAATAGCCATCGCTCACTCATGAGGATTCATAAAAGGGGTTGCGAGCTTGTGATTAAGAGGATTTGGTAGCATTGTCGCTAACTCGTCGGTTCCTTTCCAAATTGTTATAACCGGTTGCGAGTGTGAGATTAAAGATGGGGATTGACATGTGGACTTGTTTTCCGGGTTCCATAAAAGTTTTGAATGGCAATCGACAATCAAATGCCACAGTAGCTACTGCTAGTTCATGCAAGTGTGGTGATTAATATTAATGAGACTTGAGAGAAGTGATGGTGCCCAAATACCATAAATTGCATGATCGAGCCGAGATTTTGACATTTGTATAATTGCATTAATGCCACACTAGCTAGTTCATGCAAGTGTGGCAAATCACAAATGGCAATTAATGAGACTTGAGAGAAGTGATGGTGCCCAAATACCATAAATTGCATGATCGAGCCGAGATTTTGACATTTGTATAATTGCATTAGTGCCACACTAGCTAGTTCATGCAAGTATGGCAAACCGCAAATGGCAATTAATGAGACTTGAGAGAAGTGACGGCACCCAAATACCATTTTATGTTGTGAGGTTGTGACTGGGTATGATTTTATGTTATCGCAAGGTCACGAGGTGTTCGCGGTTAAGTCATTTTAATTTGCCATCATGCGATGTGGTTGGTATCACAACTTAGTTGGTTTTGTCGCTTGCTCGTAGGTTTTGAAGTTGTTTAGCATTTTAAGTTGCAATCTGGCGACAGGTAAGTTTTGGTCTGATTTTGTGGTCATCGCATGCTCGTGGGTTTGTAAGTCTTAAGTCAAAAAGTGTTGTGAGCATGCAACAGTGGTTAAGTGTCTTGTTGTTGCGGGATCGCAAGGGTTTAAGTCAAGTTAAGTTTCTAGTTGTGAGCTTGCGATGAAATAAGTTGTTTTGTTAGATTTGTAGTGGTCACCAGCTTGCAGGTAAAGAAAGAACATTACAACTGTTATTGCAAGGTTGTGACTAAAGGGCTTGATGAAGATCAACGGCTGTCTCTCACTCGCAAGATTCTTTGAGGATTCGTAAAAGGGGTTGCGAGCTTGTGATTAAGAGGATTTGGTAGCATTGTCGCTAACTCGGTAATACGTGGACTTGTTTGTTGGGTTCTGTAAAAGTTTTGAATGGCAATCTCAATCAAATAGAAGGGCATGAATTCAAATTTCGCTCAAGTACTTCAGCTTTGAAGTTTGAAATTTGAATTAATGCCACAGTAGCTAGTTCATGCAAGTGTGGCAATTAATGAGACTTGAGACTTTAGAGAAGTGATGGCGCCCAAATACCATAAATTGCATGGTCGAGCTAAGATTTTGTATAATTGCATTAATGCATTCTATCTTCAAGGTAATCTAGTGAATTGAGCTCTACAACAACATTGGAGAATTCAGAGTGTTGCGTGTGGGAAAATTTCAGAAAATTGGTTAAGTTTTTCTCTTGCAGCTAAAATGAGCTAGGTGACGAGTGGAACTGGAGCTTCCAAGCCCAAGCCCAAGCCCAAGGACACGACAAGTGGAGCAGGAGGACCTGGAGGTTCCAAGGCCAGTACCACCGAGGAAAAGATGGTTAAGAAATACAAAGAAGAATTTGTAGATTTGATGCCAAGGACTTCTGTTGCTTTGAATACAAATGATTTGGCATGGAAAGATTTATGGAGCCAATGCAAAAACCCTACTGTGATTAATATGACCGGTTCTACTCTGTTTAATTATTTCTGGAATAATAGGGTTAAGGGTGTCCCGATGTCAAACCCTTGGGATTTAAATATGGAAAACTTAATTGTGCCAGATGTGTATGTTGATGTGGATTTGATCAAAGAGTTGGCCAAACACTATTGCCCAGTATCTAGGATAATCAGAAGAAAGAACTAGTCTGCCCTAGTTTCAATTAACAGAGTTAGCTTTGTTGAAGCTTTCCAGATTACTGGTGCTGCATGTACAGATATAAATTTGGAGCGGATTGCAGAGGATTATGACAAATACAAAGGTGTTATCAAGAAGCATGCAATCCCTAGATACATGCCTAGGGTGAATAGGAAACCAGTTATAATTCTAGAAAGTATCAAACCACCATTTGACATCACACCTTTCCACCATTATATGCATTGTACAATCTATGGATTATGCAGAGATTTTGGTTTTGATGGAGATTCAACAGTGTCAGTTGAATTACTGATGATGGCTATGGACATTCAACACCCAGATGTTAACAAAGATTATGATTATGTGGTTGAACACATTAATAATGCTCTAGTTGAAATTCAGAGTGGTGCACCCAGCCCTACATTCAAGCATTATTCATTGTTGATGCATTTAATCTTGTTCTATAATGTCGAGTTCGTGGATAAATAATTGGAGCTTTTCAAAGAAGAATTTAGTGTCTTAATGCTAATACAAATATGGACCCAGTTTTGGGATAGTAGTTCTCCCCATTCTTCTTTCCTTTTCTTTGAAAATTGGATTGTTTCGCCAATTATGGAAATGCTAGGAATAAATAGGGAATGATTGTCAGTTAATGTTAGGAGAATTTTGAGACCTTACCAGTTTGTTCCAAACTGGTCTATTTCACATAACTGGGGGGACTTTTATTTTTTTGATAACTTTACTATGATCAGAGTCTATGGGTGTCCTCAGCCTCCCCATATTTTACCAAAATTTGTTCCAATTAGGATTTCTTTTATGGAGTTTATCTGGCAATTGACCCTAGTTGAAAAAGAATACCTTGATAAACATAGGAAGGGTTCTCTTCTTCCTAGGCTTTGGGTTGCGTCTAATTTTACCATTAGTAGGATTTCCTTTGATGAAGTAAACAATTTCCTTAAATAGTATAGGTTGGTTAATGTTGTGTCTAGATTCTATGATCCAGAATAATTTATTAAAGTTGCAATGCCAAAAATGACACCTTGGGCCATAATAAAGGACCATGAACCATTGATGATGAAGTTGTGGTTAGAAATTTGCTGAGAAAAGATGAAGTACAAGAAAGGAGAAGAAAATGGAAAAATTTGATGAGAGTTGAAGCAGAATTGAAGGCTGCTGACCCTAGTTTTTCAGGTTTTTGCCCTGATAGCCCGTACCTAGAGAGGATTAACAAAATGCTGAGTTTATATGAAACTCTGATGGAACAAATGCCTCAAATTTTAGATTCAGAAGTGGTTGCTCAACAGGAAGACCCCTAAGATGGACATTCTTCACATGGCAAGAGGCCACTTCGTGTGTCTGCTGATGATGTAGAGAGTGGGGATGAAATTCAATCTACCCCAGCTGCAAAGAAATAGAAAACCAATGAGGTCGGTACAATTGTGAGGGGAGACCCTACTAGAGCAATTATTATAGAACAAGGACAATACTTTCATCAAATAAGGACACATCTCAGAGAAGCAGGGTAGAATGAAGAACAAGGAGAAACAAATGAAGCCCTTGCTCAAGGCTTTGATGAGCATGTGATGTTGTCAAATGAGTTCATGAAAGATGATGACTTTATTAAGTCAGATGAATTTAAAAGTTTTTTGACAAGATTGAAACAAAAATAATTAAGACAAAATCTGATCATAGGGGAAGAAAATGAAGAAAAGAAACAAGAGATCATCAAGGCACTGCAGGAATATGATCCTGATAGGGAGCAAATATCTGTGGAACAGGCAAGACAATTGATTAAGAGTACTAGTATGATTATGATTCCTGACTGGGATATCCAGTCTACTTTTATTATTGATCAGATTAGAAAGCAAGAGGACCCAATGTTTAAAACTGAATTTGAAATTGGAGATGTAATAAGAGGATCAGGATTTAAACCTAAGTCAAAAACACTTGCTGCTTGGTTTTTGGCCCCTTCCACTCAAAAGCCCCACCTTCTAAATATCCAAGTAGAAAAGAAAGCTGACAGAATGATCTGGAACTTGCAAAACACAACTGACACAGAGATTGCCTCATTTTTTACTCAAGTTTCTTTCATGAATTTATCAAAAACAGAGGATTTGTCAAGAAGATACACAGAAACATATACCCAATTGATTGCATTGTCTAAAAAATATGAAGAGACACTGATGAAGAAGGGCGCTCTGGAGGAAGAGTTAGTGGAGTTGAAAGAAAAAATTGCAAATGAGCCCCCTCCAATACAAATTATAGAACAAGTACAAGAAATACCAGCTGATGTGACAACAAAAATGGAGGAATACACAGGGAAAATTGAAAAGATTGAAAAGGAACAAAATTTCAAGGCTATCTCTATTGTGTCAGGAATTTTGAAACACAGGATTAATGTATTGAAAGGAAAATTGATGGTAGTGCATGATTTGCACATTTCTTTGAAAGAGGCAAGTAATACATCCTCTCAGGTTGTCACTTTTCTTGGACCTTTGTTCAATGTTTGGTTAGGAAGAAGCAGATTAATGGATAAGCTAGATACTACAATGATGTATAGTGATGAGTTCCCTCCCAAGATCAATGACACTAAAGACATGGTGGAGGTAATGAATGTAGCTTATGCATTTTTCATAGGGAAGGATGTGCTTATAAATGAAAAATTGCAGACATTTGGGGAAGGTTATAGTAAATTGGTGCCTTCAATTTATGATAGTAATGGAGATTTGAAATCAGTTTTTGATTGGACCAGTGAATTTGATTTGATTTTGGAGCAAGAAGAAATAATCAAGCATGTAAATGAACAGGTTGATGCTGATTTCCTTAATGGTATGCTTGATTCACTGTTCAAGGTTGAGGTTGACCATGCAAAGTTTATTGTTGAGTCCAGGGAAGTTACAGATGCCAGATGGATAGATTCAATTGCAAAGTTGGAAGAGGTAAAGGCATTCAGTAGGCCAACAGACAAAGAGGTGGACAGGTGGCAAGCCATGCTAAAGCCAAAGAAGAAATCTTAGGTTGAGGTTGCTACCCAAGATTCATCACAGTAATCCTAAGCTTGTTGAATCCTCATCTTATAAAAGGATTCCAAGATTAATTTGAGAGCGATGGCCACTTTTTTTTTTTGATCGGTAGAGAGGGATGGCCAGTTGCCCACTTTTATTGATGTTGAACTTGAAAACTCTTATATAGTTATAAATTTATAATGGCTCAACTGTTCAAGAATTTGATAAGTGCATTATTGAATCGCATTGTGAATTTACTTTCTGATATCATTATGAATATAATATCAATATCATTTGTAGTTTGAGATCTTCACATAATTGTCTTTGTATTGAATTTATGTTTTCACTGTGAATTGAATGGTTAAGGGTTTTTCAGTTTACATATGAATCTGGGTTCTGTATGTATTGGCAATCATGGCATTATTCATAATTTCATTCCTATTTATCTGCAAATGAATCTTATTGAAGTTTATTATCAGGTTGTTTTTGAATTGTAAGTGACTCTATGCCCTAGGATAAGGCACTGGTTTGTTGTCTTGATGTTTTACTAATTATGTTGTATTCCTATCTATTGTGGTGTTTAATAATTTCATTCTTAATACTCTTATGATTTTATATGCTATGGATGTTTATGTAATATATATGGAGGTGTTCTAACTTCTATGACTATGTCTATAATCTGCCCACCAATTACAATGAGGTGAATCCTTAATATGATTCCAGACTAACATAAATTTTGTATTCTTGGGCATAATAGGATTAGGAAGCATTAAATGAAAAATTACATACATCATAACAATGCAATAAATGAAAAAAATTAAATCTCATGATTCTGATCATTTGAAAGAGATAGAATTATACACAAAATAAATTTATATATAACTCCTTCAAGAACCTACACAAAGCTTGACACTAAATGCTTTTCATTTGCTCTGTAAATGACTATACAGTATACATTGCTAGCTCTCATGTTTGTTTAATGTTAGCATTTTTTAGGTCACGAGCTAGCGACTAGACAGTTTGTGGTTAGGTTTAATGGTTATCACCAACTCGCAAAGTTAAATGTATTAAGACCTAATCAAGCTGTGAGCTTGCGAGTGAAGTGCTAGCAGTTAAGAGATAAACAATTTTATGTTGGCGAGTACGTGACAAGGGTTAAAGTTACCACTATCTCCAAGTCACTGCGGTGACGAGGACTTAACATTTTGTGGTTGAGAATTGGTGAGTGGCAGTTCAGTTTCCCTCAGTCACTAGATCTCGAGGTTATGAAGGCTTAGCATTTTCAGCTTGCGAGTTGAAGATAGAGAGAGTCATAAGGGCTTGTCGCTAGGTTGCAAGATGCCCTAATGGGCAGTCTTCCAGGCAGAGAGTTGACGACTGTGTGCCACATGTTTTAATGACTTAAAGTTAATATCTTGAAATTGCCAATATTTTTTTTTATGGTTTGAAAATAGCTTGAAATCGCCAATATTTTATTTTTATGGTTTGAAAATAGGTTGAAATCGCCAATATTTTTTTTTAATGGTTTGAAAATAGGTTGAAATCGCCAAAGCAAATATTTTTCTGGTTTTAAAAACATTACAATTCACCCATGCAAATATTTGTTGGGTTTTAAAACCATTACAATTTGCCAGGATTTTTCACAAACTTTGAGCGATCACGGCTAATTCGCCAATGGAGATTATTATTTTTCTCCATAAACCGCAAAAATTTGCCAGTAAAATTAAAATTTTCTTCAGAATTATACAACTTTCGCCAGGTTTCTACACCTTGTCCAAGGGAGGGGTTTCTTAAAGTTTTCCCTGATTGCCTCCATCATATCTTTTTGTTTCTGTTGTGGTTACTCTTGCTGACCGGTCCGGATTGATCTCTTTGAGGTCCCTCCTAGCCAGTGACTGCTTCAGTCTGCCAACCTTATGTGCCTCCATCCTTCAGTTGATTTGCTAATTAATTTGAAAATTACACTTTTAAGATCCATTTTGAAATTCCCCACCTTAATTTGAACTTTATACAATAATTTAGGAGTGTTGAGTACAACCAAACAAGCATTCCAATATACCATCAATTATATAAAAAAATATAAACTTACACACAAAAGGTCTATGTATGCCTTTGATAATTCAACATCTTGTTGGCTTGATGATGATTGTAATGTATTCATCACTTGTTGTCATTGATGAAACATTCTCACACACATATATGATTACATTGACTACCTGTATAACTTCAATTGGTTTACACTACCAACTGGTATGTTTAAAGTCTATCTCTAACCGGTACTTTGTGTCAATCGGTATGCGCATAAGAGATAACCTGTGACTACACTAAGTCAGCATCAAAATGAAGATGAAGATGAAGATGAAGATCAAGTGGAAGATTTTAGGACAACGATTCACTAGTTTTATTCCAACTGGGATTGACTGTTCTAACCGGTATATGTTTTTGTGATGAGTTACCATCATTGTTTTCTTAGTGGTCATTTTTGTGATGAGTTATGTTTAAATGTCTAGATACACTGCACCTAGGAAATTGTGTTCCTATGACCGACATAAGATTTGTATGTCTATTTAAAGACATCTTAGTGAATCAATTTATATAAATTATGAAGAGAGAACAGATATAGAAGAGGTGATCTATGTGAATACTTTTGCTGAAGAGCGATAAGTGTTTTAGATGGAGAGTAGTGTTGAATGTACTTAGAATGATCTGATCAAGCAAGTTTTGTGCGACTCAAAACAGATCAAACCATTCTTGTTGTTTTCTAATCATTACAACTGAATAAAATCCCCTAATTGGGTAAGCTCTAACAAGCTTCATTGTACAAATCCTCTAACAAGGTGATCCATTAGTTTGGATTCTAAAATCCTCCAGGAAGGTTACTCTTAACAGGGTATAAGCTTCTAATCAAGCTTGGGATCTCTAACAAGATTCACTCCTAGAAGAGTTCTTTGTAAGACCTTAACCGACCAGTTTTCTATTACTGCAGATAGTTAACTTGTGAGTTCCATCTCACTGTGGTTTTTATCTATCTGGGTTTTCCATGTATAAACACTTGTGTTATGATGGATGTTCTACTTTATGTGGATGTTGTTATTTCATTTTGGATAGCATGTATTTTTTTCAAATTCTTAGTTAAGTTCATCTATCGGTCAGTGTTTAAAGTTGTGTGTGTTTTGGTGTCACTGATTCACCCCCCCCCCCTCTCAGTGATTTTCAAGACCATCACATCTTTATTTATAATTTATTTACTTCACTTTGTATTCTCAATAAATATCATAACCTCTTGTTAGCTATATATGTTATCTTCAAACCTTGAATAGGCAACCATAAACCAATTATTATAAAGTCAAAAATGAAGGCATGTGAGGTGAAAAATGACTAAGCAATGATTTAATCATCCTCTCACATTTTCTACTTTCACACTTCTGATTCTAACTCTTTCATGTGTTCTCTATCTCCACCAAAGGAATTCTTATGTCAATAAAGATATGTGGAAGAAAATGAACTATAAATTTCATCTTTGTGAGGAGGTAAATGTTAAAAACATAGACAAATACTCTTAGTCAATTGAAAATGTAGAATAATTTGATTGACCCTTACAACTAAGAAGGAATCAACATATATAACTTTTGAAATATTAGAATGTATTATACTCCTCCATGTAGGCTTTACTTGTGTTGGCTTGAGTCCTACTGGTGTTTTTCTCCATGCCTTTATTTTTTATGTTAGGAGGACATTCTTCATCACTATCCATTCAAGCATAGATGGGGAAATTCAAGCATTGATCTAGATGATAGAGATCTAGTGGAATGATGAATGACACAAGATAAAAATATAATTTTTTATGTACACGATATTCTAATATTCAAAGTAGGAAACCTAATTATCCTCCCTTATTCGGGATTGGATCACTACTCCATATCACTTCTCCTCTAATGTGATTTCGTCCCTCTAAGATGCCCATTTAAGTTTGAAAAGATGTGTTTAAGAGATTCAAAATTGAAGGAGCTAATTGAACAATGGTGGACTAGGGCACCTCGGGTGATTGGTACAAAAGCAATAGTGGTGGCTAAAATGTTACAGTTTGTTAAAGGAAAGCTGAAGGAATGGAATATAGAGAATTTTGGTAACATCTTTGCGGAAAAAATCAGATTAGAGATGGAGTTGGCTGAGGTAAGTGAAAGAGTCATTCAATAGGGGATGATAGAGGTGGAGTTTCAAATGGAAAAGACATTCCATCAATAGCTTATTGAGATCCTTGTAAGAGAGGAAATATTTTGGCTTAAAAAATGTAGGGAGAGTTGGCTCCAACAAGGGGATCATAATACAAAGTTCTTTCACAATTAAACCAAGGTAAGAAGGATGACTAATAAAATGTGTGAAATTCGGAATAAGGAAGGCAATTTACTCAATGAAATTGAGGAAATTAATAGTGAGGCAGTATACTATTTTAAAAACCTACTTACAGTGGAGTTCGTTGGTCAACATCCTTCATGTGATTATGGATCAACAAAATGCTATGCTTATTCAAAAGGTATCTCTAGAGGAGGTAAATAAGACATTATTCTCTATGGAGGGGGATAAGGCATCGGATCTGAATGGTTTCTCTCTGTCTTTCTTTCAAAGTTTCTAGGAAATTAGTAAGACAACTTTATGGGAGATGGTGGAAGAATCAAAACAAAAATGATATGTGTTGAAGGAGATAAATAACACTTTAATTATGCTCATCCCCAAAAAGGAAGCAGTGCAAACATTTGATGACATGCGCCCGATCTCCCTGTGCAATACTACATACAAAATTATTGCAAAATTCATGGCGAACAGACTAAAACAACTTCTTCCTAGGATAATATCTAAAGAACAGAGTGGATTCACACCGAATAGATCTATAGTGAAGGGGATCATCATTGCAAATGAGGTGATCCACTCAGTGAGGCAAACAAAAACTAATAGAATGCTTATCAAATTGGATATTAGGAAGGCATATTACCATTCGAACAAAACACTCTTTCTCAAAGTTATGAATAAATTTGGCTTTCACCCCAGTGGCTAGAATGGATCAAGAGTTGCATCTCTACCCCTTGCATTTTAGTGCTGATTAATGGTAGCCTGGGAGGTTTCTTTTCTACCTCAAAGGGGATTAGATAGGGAGATCCGTTATCCCCCTTCTTGTTTGTGATCATGACAAAATCTTTAGGAATACTGATTAGTAAATATGGAGAAAGTGGCACATGGAAAGGTATCAAGGTTGCATGAGGGGTGGAGGATATCACCCACACACAATTCGTTGATGACACATTTCTCATGGGAGAGGTCACTACAAGGGAAGCTATAGTAATCCTCTCCACTTTGGATAAATACTATAAAATATCTGGGCAAGCAGTAAACTGGAATAAGTCAAAATTCTATTGATACAATACCCAAATGGAAATTTAGAGAGAAATTGCAAGGATCTTGTGGATTAGAATGGGGAGATTGCCAGGGGAGTTCTTAGGGATACCATTATTTGCAGTAGCTAATAGATGAAATCTATGGAATAAACTAATTGAGAGTTGTTTGGGGTGAATGGAAGGCTGGAAGAGAAAGTGGTTAACATCAACAGATAGAATTATCATGTTGAAATCAGTTCTCTGCCATTCCATTGTTCTCAATGCTATGTCTAAAAATTCTAGAAAAAATTACAAGGGCCATAGAGAAGATGAGGAGGGAATTCTTCTAGAACGAAAACCAAGATAAGGATAAAATCCCACTCTTAGCTTGGGATAAGGTTTGTAAGCATAAGAAGTCAGGTAGAGTTGGGATAAGAAAATGGAATCTTGTAAATGAAGCAATGAGAGTCAAACTTGTTTGGATCATATATTGAAATCCAAAATAGAAGTGGGTGCAAATATTGACAAATAAATACTTGGATAATCAAAATAGAGAAAGAATAATAATAGTCAAAAACCCAACTAGAGGATCAACCATTTGGAACTTCTTGTCAGATTGTAGGAAAGTGATTATAAATCATCTTTCATGGAACCTAGGCAACAGGAGAAGGGCGAACTTTTGTAATGACTCTTGGAAGGGGCTTCCGAACTTGAACTTGGATGATTCATGGCAAGCAATGAAAACTATTGCAGAAGGGAGATGAGGGACTCAGGTGGTTGATTATGTGGTGAGGGAGGATCAATAGGGGATTGTGAAATGAAGGTGGAAAGATCCTGGGGAGTTGAACCTAGGAAGAGATCTGGAAAGTTGGTTTAGAGAATTTCTTAGTCAAAGACATATTAGATTCACAGAGGAGGGGGACACTTTGATTTGGCGTGGCTCTAAAAGTGGTAAGTAGTCTATTAAAATTGGATATAATTTACTTGATCTATAATTGATTGAAGATATATGGATGCATCATTTGTGTTGGAATGCCAATCACCTTCCTAAAGTATGCTTTTTGCTTGACCAACTTTAAGAGGCAGAACTATTATAGGGGATCATTTTAATAAGCTAGGTTTCGTGGGTCCCTTTAGGTGCATTATGTGCAGAAAAGAAATAAAAAGTGTGAATCATCTGCTATTACATTGCCCAATTTCCAGAGAATGTTGAATGAAAATTGTTGAGAAGACTGGAATGGTGCCCCCCCTTGGCTGCAGATATAAAAATTTGGTTTCAAAGTTAGGGAGTATGGGAGAGCGAATCTATTTATTCAAGTATTTGGAGTATTGTTCCTTTGGATTTTATATAGGAGGCGTGGAAGGAATGAAACATGCATATTTTTGAAGAGAAAGAAGAAAATGTAGATCAATTGTGGAGTATAATAGAATGTTCTATTTTAGAGTTGGTTAGTTTAGTTGTGGCTAAAGTTAATGTGAGCAAACACCCTACCAACTATTTGAATAGCAAGATCCAAGCTCATTGGACCCTTATTAAATACAGGCTTGTTAATGGGCTGGAAAGGGTTAATCCTTTTAAAGATGAAACTAGTTCGGTAAAATGGTTGCCACCAGAATAGGGTTGGATCAAAGTGAATTTTGATGGCACTACAAGAGGAAATCTAGACCCATTTGGTGTCGGTTGTGTGGCTAGAAATTATCAAGGTCAAATTATTGCTATAGGTAGTCAATAATTAGGTGTGGGAACTAATGATGAAGTTGAGGTAAATGATTTTATTTTAGCAGTTCAAATGGCAATAAAGTTAGAGGTGGTGAATCTTCACCTTGAGGAAGATTCACATATTATAGTGCATGTTATTCTACGAGGTAAGGCCAAGAATTAAAATCTTCATAAAGATATTCGAAGTATGAAATGAATTTTATCCTTGTTCCAAAGATATAAGGTGTTACATGTGCTAAGGGATGGCAACAGAGACGTCGATGTGCAGGAAAACATGGCTTTCGACTTCCAAGAAGGGGAGATAAATTGTTTTGATGACCGTACAAACTATTAGAATGTTGGGGAGGATTGATGGACATAGTGGAGATGTTTCCATCATTTGGAGGATGAGATGGCATCTTCGTAGGATGATGAGGTGGTAAGATTTAAATGAAAGATGAGTTGGCTAGATGGAGTACATAGCTAAAGATATTGGGTTGGTTATTAAATGGGAGGTGGCCAATTGGACACCAAAGCATGTGTATCCAAACAGGGAGATTTCTTTGTAAAGAATACGAGAGAAGGAAAAATGGTTTTCTTGCGATGAGGGTGGAGTGCACACCTCGTACAAGACTTAATTTTAAACCTAACAAGGGAGAGAGAAAATTAATTGCTTCTTTCCTTATCTATCAAGAGCATTAATGAAGCATCTCAAAATTGATGTTTTGGACTATGGCTTAGCTGGCATGATTGAGGCTTTAAGCTTTTCTATTGCATCTTTTAATAATAAGTTAGGTGGCATTATGGTGTCTATGGATTTTAAGTAATAATTGATGTTTTAGACTATGGCTTAGCTGGAGTGATTGAGGCTTGAAGCTTTTCTATTGCATCTTTTAATAATAATTCAGGTGGCATTATGGTGTCTATGGATTTTAAGTAATAATTGATGTTTTGGACTATGGCTTAGCTGGCGTGATTGAGGCTTGAAGCTTTTCTATTGCATATTTTAATAATAAGTCAGGTGGCATTATGGTGTCTATGGATTTTAAGTAATTTAAGTGTGCTAAGAAGGTGTGTATTTAAGCATATCTCTCTATCATCTTGGTGAAGATTGAGAAATTCATTGAGTGGGGAACCATTGGAGAGAAGAACATGGAGGCAATCTTTTCCTTATAGGATTCCAAACCTATGGTTGCCTTTTGGGGGCATATCTTAAATGAACATTTATCACATGTGTTCAAGTATAATGATCATGATTTCCTCAACAAAGTCAAGATAGTTTTGGGAGATGGATATTTGAATGCACAGCTTCGCTACCGAATCGATGTTGGAAAATTTTCTATAATGTTTTTTAGCATGGTCTTTCGAATTGGAATCAAAGGAGATGGTGAACTGGCTGATGAACAATTGTGTAAAAGTGGAGTGGTGTTCGGGTTTGGAGAGATTTGTTGGGATAGTTACAAATGGTGAAGACTTTGTGTGCCCTAGAGGAGATTGGTTTCATGTGAGTGAGTTTGATCCTCCATTGAGGCCTTTCCTCCTTTGGAGTGCTAATTGCAACAAGGAGGTGCATAGGAATTTTTTCTAAATTGGCATGAATGGAGTCAAATATTACCTAAGAGAAAGGAATGTGCACAACATCAGGGATGAGCTTGCAAAATGGGGGCCACATGTTGAGAACTTATCATCAACAATTGAAGCTTCTCCTTCAAAGAATGAATGAGGGAGACTGGTGGGCTTGAGGAAGGCAAATTTGGTTTTCTCTCTACAAATTGTTGAGTCTTAGAGCCACCTAAATGCTCCAAAAAGGATAGAAACCATGGTTGCTCGGGTAGAAATAGTGAATGTTCAAGGAAATTTTTTTAGAGAGGCAAGTTAATCTTGCTACCAGAATTTGGTGTAGTAACTTTTGTATCTAGGGATAAGCCCATTTTGTATTTTGTAATTCTGATGGGGTGGGTAGAGGAAGGGTAGACTATTTTTGTTGGTGTAGAATGGTTGGGGAGTATTTTTTAATTATGTTTCATGATAATTTTTAGATAATGTACTTTCTTTTTCAACTTCAATATAAAGCTCTATTAACCAATAAAAAAAAGTAACAAACATAACAAATGTAATGATGTAATATTCCTAACAATTCCTTCCTAGACTCAAAATCAAAACCAAATCACTTCATTTTCTTCGTTGTACTCCTTACCAAAGTGTCTAGGATTATCATAATTCTAGCAAATAACTTTGCAATTTTTAAGGAGATTTGGTTATTGCACTTTTCATCCTTCTCGAATTTTCCATCAAGTCTCCCTCAAACATTCAAGGCCTCCTTGGAATTGATGGATAACTTCCTCATAATATATTTATAAATTATATAACCTACAACATATTTAGTCTTTAGGATAACAAAAGTACTCTTGATAGCCATAACAAAAGAATCCTATAAATTAGGAAAAAAAAAAGTAAGATCTAGTATTTCTCCTCATCCATCTTGAGACCAAATAATGCCAATAAAGTCACCAACATATTGAATGCTTTTAGGTGATTGATAATTCATCCACTCAATTCTATTCTCAAGTTATACAATTTCTTCCTCAAGAAGACCTTATTCACTAAATATTTTACTTGATACATTTCATCAAGATTATTTCATAGTTTATTTTTAGAGGTCACTTCATGGTTGATTAAAACAAAGTCTTTGAAGCACAATTTGATTAGATCCTTGGCTTAAAAGTTCATAACATTATATCAAGAAACCAAAGTAGCATCTACAAACCTTTTTTCTCATTAATAGCATCACACATATATCAATCCATTAATAGTTCATTCATTTCCAACTTCCACATCTCAAGATTGTTCCTAGAAAATTAATATATCTTTATTCTCCTTGATGAAATTTCCATTTAAAAATTCATGCAATAAGATCATAAAGTAGGTTTTGCACAAGCTTCCACTCAAAATTGTGTTAGTTCAAAAAACCAAACAAACCACAACTAAAACCAAAGATGACCAAGCTCTGATTCAACTTGTAAGGATTCTAAGGTAGTGAAAAAACTTCCTACACCATTCTTAAGAGTAGGGAAAATGCAAAAGTTTTTTTTATTTTTATAACATTTATAAAGATTATATAGAAATAAACATAAATACCACTCATACCAAAATATAGTGATTTATATGGGGGAAAACACTTTTAAGAGAAAAATTCCTCACTCCAAATGTCATTCAATATATTACTCAAAAATTGCAAGATTACAATATACTTGTAGAATAATATTTCATAGGAGTATCACCAACCAAAGATCCAAAAACAACTCAATAGCTATCAAAATATCACAATACACCACAATATATGGTTTCAATACAATAACCTCATAAATTAGGGTTGCCTTATAAAGCAAGCAAACTCAACATAATCTCCATCGTTAGATGTGTGACCTAATGATAAATGGTCCAATTTACAATGATATAATGTGGCTTTTAGGGGTACTACCCCAAAACCTTGTTGGGATGTGAAACCCCTAAACCTTGTAGGGGTAGTCCCGGTGCTCAACTATCATAAGTAAGCCTTTTGTAATGCATGGTCAAGACACCATTAAATTCTAAAATTTTATGTTATGTTCGCATGTGAAAATATGGCCATGACACTTCCTATGAAATCTACATTCAAATATCTTGCTAGGGAACTAATATTTTCAACCCTATATTGTTGTCTCCCACCACCTTTACTATTTTAATTTATAGTTGGTAGAAAATGTTAATAGAGATTAACATTTTGCTAATATATTTTTTTATTTATTGTCAATTAACACATTAATGGTGATAATTATTAAAGATAAAATCATTAACAATAATTATACCTAGTCATAATCCTTTTATTTAATTAGGATTTTGGTTATATTGATTAATTATTTTAGTCCCTATGTTCATGTTATTTCAAAATGACATAAGCTACTATATGGTGTAGGAACACCCTCAAGACCTAATATGCCTACAAGAGGAAAAGTTTATATTTTTGTTTTGTTTTATGTATTTTAATGTTTGTAAGGTCATGTGTGATCATTCATGATCATTTTGAATCATTATGTCAAGATTTGAGTCATTTTGATGAACATTGTAAAAGTTGCTCAAAAGTTGTCAAAATTGTCATGACAACTTTTGCAACTTGATGACAATATTTTAAAAGTTTGTTCAAAATTGTTTATGGGTAGTTGTAGGTTAGTTGGGTAGTTAAATATGATGAAAATTGTATAAATTTTGTTCACAAACTCGAATTTGGAGGTTGGAGAGGGCTAGAGAAGGATGTAATAAAGAAAGAAATAATTTTTGTAGCATCCTTACATTGCTCTTAAAGTTTTTAGAATTTGCAGTCCGAAACATGCCATTGTACACCCTTTTGATGGCCTCATATTGAGGACTGTAATATATGGATGGAGATACATTGTTTCTAGTTTCCAAATATTTTTGTCTCATTAAATTTGATTGAGTTTTTGTAAGATATGCCATTTTTGGTACAAGTCGTCCAAAATGACTTATTTTTCTATAACAATCTAAAAGAAACGTATGGTATGGATTGATAAGTTACAATAACAGTCTGAAACAAATGAGAAAAGGTGGATAAATGAGTCTAGTTTAATTTAGTTTTTATTTGATCCAATTTAATTAAGTTTTGAATGATGATGTTTTTGGTGAGAGTAGGTCTGTGATAAAACTAGGGTATCCAACAAGCATTAAGAAAGCTATATCTCTGTATTGCATCATTCCAAAGGGCTCAAACTTGGTTAGAGTATTCTTCACATTTCTGCAAAAAGATCCTATAAAGAAATTTGGGTTATTTGATCATTTGGGAAAGATATGGGTGTTTTGTGTATCTTTTCATAGTAAATGTTGTCACGAGGGATTAGCAAAATAATACATTGTTGGTTTGTTTGATATAATGATGACTTGTATGCCATCGAAATCCATAGTGAGAGGCCATGATCATTCCAAAATTGTATCTCCTTGCTGAATTTTAGATGACATATGTGAATAGACCAAAGAAGCAATGTATCCAATTGGTGTAATTGGAATACACCTTGAAATTATTTGTATATCTTGTATGTTGATTGATGTTACTCCCATCTCTGCATCACTATAACTATTATTATCATTTAATTATGAATGACATAGGAATATAACATATTATAAGTTAAACTGTAGGAAATTATAACTTGTCATTTAAAAATCGATGTCTAACACATGTTATAATAATTCAAATGTATACATTATTTAGGATGAATAAATAGAAACACTTTATGGATTACCTAAATTACATTTGGAACAACTAGTTTGATAACAAGAAAATTATTAAAAAAGTTTTGTTGAATACCAACAATCTCCCTGCTCAATGTTCATAACATCACTTTTAATGTTTGCCTCATAAGCATACAAATTATTGACCCATTAGAACTAATTAGAATTTTATATATTCTTAGAAATCAAATATTCTTGTCTAAGGATATCAATAAGATTCATTACTATTGGAAAATAATTTTATTAGAGGTCATACCCTTATAAAATGTATATATTGTTCTAATATAAGGTTATAAAATTGTATATATTATATGATTTATTAAGCATATATTATTTGAAATAATTATAATCTAATAACTATAAGATTATTAATTATTTGTGAATGGGGGTTATTGAAAAGGTGTGACTAGTTAAGCCACCCTTCCTTCTATATTGAAGGAAGTTCTCTCTTATTTGAAAGGCATGTGAATTTGAAGATTTATAATGAGTTGTATCACTATGCACATGAGGTATTATTGGCCATGTGGAAGTAAGGAGAAGGGTCCCCAAGTTCAAGTGTATTTTGCTATAGACTATATTTTGTAAGCATTTTAATAAAATGATGCTTTATGGGGTTCTTTACTCGAAAGGGTTTTCCCCATGTATATCTTGTTTAATGTGTTAACTTTATGTTTGTATGATTCTTAATTTAATTATTTTATATCTTGTTTAGAATAATTAGTATCCTAAGATCCCAATTTCTAACAATTACATACTTCAAAAAGTGCCACATAAAATGTCAGGATTATTGTGTTTATATTTATAGTCAACAAGAATCAATGCAACTTATAAGTTATCTTAAAGATAAATAATAGAAATTACATTAAATAATACAATGGATATTTATTCATAATGGAATGTGAAAAGATCATTCGTTGGTTAGGGTAATCACATGAGGAGAATGATGGTGCTAGGAGAGTGAATTGCTCGCGGGCTAGGGCCTGTGCCCTAGCCGTGTCCCTGCTCCTAGTGTGTTGTGGGTGTATATCTGCAAGATTGGTGGTGTGGGTGTTTGGATCGAGATTTTTTAATTGTAGATATGGGGGTTGGTTTAGCTACGGTGGTGGGTGTGGTTTCCTGTGGGGGTTTTCGTGTTGGTTTTGGGTGGGGTTTTTTCATGATGGTGACTCTTGGAGTTTTTGAGGTGTTTGGTTGGAAATCTGTTGGGGGATTTTGGCTGCTGGACCTGCAAGCATGGCATAGGTTGAGATATGGTTGGTGTTGGGGGGTTTGGTCTTGAATGGATTTGCATGCAGGTTCTTTGGGGATGGGCTCCTCATTTAAGGACTCTCTGTTGGGAGTCTCTTCTTCTCGTAATCAGCATGCCAATTCAAACATTGATGGTGTAAGTAAAGATGCTAGAGTTATCCCTTCTCTTAACAATAAGTTTTGGCCCTCGAGGATTATTGGTTGTTTAGCCCGAAGTGAGCAGAGGCTAGTTCTGGTGATTCAACCAGAGACTATTGAAGAGGATGTTACTTACCTGTCTAATCATGCCTTGATCTATAAGTTCACAGGGATTCGAGTTTCAATACCTTTTCTAGAATCATGGACTCGTAGGACATGGAATCTAGAGGGAGAGATGGAGGTAATGTTGACTGCAAATAGCTATTTTCTAGTTATTTTCTCTTCCATCACAGACATGAATATGGATATTGAAGAAGGCCTGTACTTCTACAACCAAGTGGGGTTGTTCATCAAACCATGGCATGTGGGTTTCAACCCTATAGAGGAGCTTCTGTTTTGAGTCCCTGTTTGGGTTAGACTTCCATGGTTCCCTCTTGAATTTTGGAGGCATGACATTTTCCACTCTATTGCTTTGCTACTCGGAAAACCTGTAGGCCCTCCAACACACATTATAGATAAAAAGGTAATCACTTATGCTCGCCTCTACATTAAGATGGATTAAAATAAACCCTTACCAAGATCTATGGAAATTAGTTTGGGGTCCTCCTCTTGTATACAACAGATTGACTATGAAACTTTGTCGTTTCGTTTTGCCATGAATATGGACATTTATAGAGGATGTGCCCCAAATCTATTTCTTCAGGTCCATCTAATAGTGGTTTGACTCACCTGACACCTAATTAAGATAAAGGGACAGATCATCTAGTGGAGGATGGTGAGGGGTTTGTTCCAGCCAAGACCCGAAGTAAGGGAAGAGGGTTGAAAAGAACTTTGAAGGATAGGGAGGCGGATGAGATATTTAACAAATTTGAGGCTTTAAAAAAACTTGATCAATTTGATGAGGCTCTTGCAGGACTTCCTATGGGTCAAGAACCTTTGACTACAAAACAGGGTGGCGGGGAACAAGAGTGTGTTCCACCTTTGGCTCCTCAGGTGGGGGGTATTGATTCACATATGGATATAGATATCAACCTGATTCCTTCAGGCACTTTTGAACCATTTGAAAGCAATATGTTAAAGGATGATGCAGGTCAGAGATGTAGGCTATTCGATGTGGAAAAGGAACCTCAAGTGGTGGGTAAAAATAAGGGAATTCCCCTAGCATTAGGAGTTCAACAAAAGATGCTCAAGAAGGGTATTCCAGACCAGCCTCCTAAAGTGGGTAGGAAGAAAGATCAGGAGAAATTGAAACTGATGGGTGAGACTCTAGTGGAGTTTGGGGCGGTCAAGACTATAGACTCTCATTTTTCACCATCTCAAAAATGATTATGCTCTCATGGAATGTAAGGGGGTTGAATAGAATCCCTAGAAAAAAGGCTATTCATGAGTTGATTCAGTCTCACTCTCCTGATGCAGTTTTTATTCAAGACACTAAGTTGTCTATGGATAGTATGTAGAATTTGGCTGCTAAAGTCTGGGGCAAGGGGCATTGTCAGTGTATAGGATCTCAAGTTAATGTTGGTGGTTTGGCTTGTCTCTGGGACCCACACAAATTTTCTCCTATGTGGTGGGTGTCTAGTAGTCATCATTTGTCTATGGATGCTACAAGTTTGGAATCAAGAGAAATCAATCTTTTCTCCAATGTTTATGCTCCGACTGATTTTCCTTGGAAGACTAAACTATGGTAGCATATCAGATTGGTTAGGTATTTGGCCACCTTTCTTCCTTAGATTTTTGGAGGAGACTTAAATTCTATTGTTAGTTTGAGTGAGAAAAAGGGTGGAGTTGGCTGATTGGAGCAGTCTTCCAGCCTCCTCCAGGATAATATAGATTTTCTGAGGTTAGTGGACCTCAAGCCAACCAATAGTATGTATACTTGTAATAATAGAAGGTGGGGTAAGGATACTATTTTGGAAAGGCTTGATATATTTCTTGTTTCATTTTTGTGTGGGGGATAGCTAGAACATCAGTTCTAAAATTCTTGATTGGAGAGGTTCAGGTCATTGGCCCTTTAAAATTTCAGCTTTTATTTTCAAAATCTCTAAAAATCCTTCCTTTAAATTCCAACTTATGTGGCTTTGGGATTATTCTCTTCATGAGCATATTGTTGTTTGGTGGTCAAGGGGAAAGCTAGCTTATGGGACAACAATGTTCTCATTTTTTAAGAGACTCAGATTTGTGAAGTACAGATTGAAGAGATGGAACATACAATGCTTTGGTAACCTTTTTCAATTCTAAGGCAGTGGCTCAGGCTCACCTTGATGAGGCCACTCGTAAGATTAGAGACCATGGGTTACCTAAGGAGTTGTTTCAATTGGAGGCTGAAGCTATCAAGGACCTTGAGGAGTGGGAACTTCGGGAGGAAGTTTTTTGGAAATAGAAATCCCGCATTGATTGTCTACGGGAGGGAGATAGTAACACATCATTTTTCCATAACTCAGTTAAAGATAAGAGACAGGGTAACTTCATTACCTCGCTTAAATCTTCTGATGGGCTCACATTATCCTCTTTCAAATTGATTTTGAGAGAGATTGTGCATTACTTTTCAAACTTGTTTAGTGAAGATAATCCTCTTGCTAGCATTGAGGAGGATTCAATCTTTGACCGCATTCCTTCCTTAGTCACTAAGGAATTGAATGAGCTTCTCATGAAGCCCATTACTCTAGAGGAGTTAGAGGGAATTATTTTCTAGATGAATAAAGGTAAAGCTCCTGGATTGAATGGCTTCCCTATTGATGCATGAGCATCCCCTGTTCATAGCAATCTTGCATCAACCAAAAATATTTCCTTTCTGTTTTTGCTTTCTGTTTGTAGTTTTAGCATTTCTTTCTATGTGTCTTGGATTTGGCTCACCGGAACTTGTGGAGTTGGATTTTACTTGAATACTTGATCATCTTCCTTTTTCCCAAACCATGGAGCATTTGGATCATTTTTTGGCAAGTTATTGCTACCAATTTCTGAGACAGTTTTCTGTTATCGGTTTCCTAGACCTATTTGCTTTGGTGATCTACTGGATCCCCTTCCGTAGCTTGCAGAGCCCTGAGCATTGATTCTGATGTTCCTTGGCATGTGTCTGACCTTTCTCATTATCTATACTTCACCCTTTAGATTTTCCAGATGAATTTCTTTGGTGGAGGCCGACCTTGTTGGTTTTGTACATTAGGTTTTGTTCTTCGGGTTTTGATCCCTTTTTGGGCCAACCGGATCCCCTTGGATTGTATAAATCATTGTAATAGAGAATTAGAATGTAACCAAGAAGTGAGACAGAGAATAGAAGATAGATCCTAAGATTTGAGGTCCCAGTTGTGACCTATTCTGTATTTTGAGCATATTTTAGTAGGCTTGTGAACCGGTTTCTGTAGCCCAGTTGTTATCGGTTGGTTGTTATTAGTTTTCATGTTATAATTCAATCTTTTCTGCATTGCCTCCATCATTTCCTTGTGTTTCCGTTGTGTTTACTCTTGTTGACTGGTCTAGACTAATATCTTTGAGGTCCCTCCTAGTCGGTGACTGCTTCAAGTGGTATCAGAGCGAGTTTTCATTCAGGAGATTGCGTTGTCCTGAGAATTTTTTTGTAGGGTGGTGGACTATGGATCTGACATGTAGCTACAGAGGAACTAGGAATGGTGGAGCGTGTGGGAATGCAAACCATGTTGTGATGGAAATTTTCCAAGGAATAGCAGCCCGATTGGAAGCCGTGGAGATAGCCCAGAGAAGAGGCCGACACATTGAAGATGTAAGTGAAGATGAAGGAGAAGAAGCCCAGACATAACAATTAAACCCACTGGTAGTTGATCCAGATGAGGAAAGGTTTTTGAGGGTTTTGAGTATGGTGAATACTAAACCTCACTTTACCCCACTAGAATATGATGGAAAGCTGGATTCAGATGAATTGATGGATTGGATCTCAAAGATGGAGAAATATTTTGATTTTGAAAATACTGCAGAAGAAAGGAAGGTGAAATGTGCCTGTACCCAGTTGAAAGGTCATGCATCTCTTTGGTGGGATCATTTGTAGGTTGATAGATAGAGAAGATCAAGACATAGGAGTGAATGATTGCGAAGTTGAAATCAAAATTTATGCCAACTGATTATCAAGTGAATCTATTCTGAAAGTTGCAGAATTTGAGACAAAAGGAATCTAGTGTGAAGGAATACACCGAAGCATTTTACAAGTTGAATATCAG
Organism: Cryptomeria japonica; assembly: GCF_030272615.1. Lineage (NCBI taxonomy): Eukaryota > Viridiplantae > Streptophyta > Pinopsida > Cupressales > Cupressaceae > Cryptomeria > Cryptomeria japonica. The sequence goes on along the minus strand of NC_081408.1, from coordinate 355,157,834 downwards.
AACTGGACATGTTGATGATGAAGTTCAACAAGTTGCAAGATATTTGATTGGATTGTGGGTGTCTATACAAGATGAACTCAGTTTGATCAAATTATAGAGTGTTGAATAGGCTTAGCAGTATGCCCCGAAGGTAGAAGAAAAGCTAAACAAAAGACATGAGCAAAGACAGAGAGACAGAGGTGGACGTTTTTCGGAGGAATATTTCAAGGAGGAAGAGGATATACCAAAGGTAGAGGAACCTGCATAGATCATAACAAGGACAAAGAAGTGAACAAAGAAGGTAATTCATACCGAAAAGATGATAGAAATTTCTACCGGAGGAGAGAACCAGATGGCTACTAGAATGAGAATTTTGGAGGACAAGACATGAGAGTGTTTAGAGGGACTTTCTATAAGTGGGAAGGAGAAGGACATCGTGCTTTTGAGTGTAAGAAGACAAAGAATTTTGGAAGAGAAGAAGTGGTGGAAGAAAACCCTACCAGATCATGTAATAAACCAGACGATAGAAAACCCCAGTTTGATAGACAAGCAGTACATGATGGGAGGAAGAATACATACACTATTGTGGCTAATGGGATAAACCAAACCTTATTTCCCTTGGAGGAAACTTTAATGAGTGAAGTCTTTATGAATGCTAGAATTTGTTTGGTGGATGGAAGGAAATTCCTAGATGGATTGAGACATGAGAATGTGTGTTTTGCCTTAGTTCCTAGGAAAACTGAGAATCCAGAGAATGAAGAGGAACAACCGGAAGAGATAAAAGATTTGTTGATAGAATATGAAGACATCATTTCAAATAATGTGCCTGATGGATTGCCACCTATGAGAATTATCAACCATTGCATGGACCTAGTTCATGGAGCTAGTTTTCCTAACAAAGTTGCACATCGGATTACACTGACAGAGAACGAAGAACTGAATAGACAAGTGCAGGAGTTGTCGAAGAAAGGTTTGATAAGAGAAAGTCTGAGCCCTTCTACATTACTAACAGTATTAGCACCTAAGAAGAATGGAGAATGGAGAATGTGTACCGATTCTAGAGCAATAAACAAGATCACAGTGAAATACCGATTTCCATTGCCTAGGATGGATGACATAATGGACTATTTGAGTAGAGCGAAATAAATTACAATGATAAAATTGAAGAGTGGATATCATCAGATCAAGATCAAAGAAGGAGATGAGTGGAAGACAACATTCAAGACAAATGAAGGACTGCATGAATGGTTGGTGATGCCTTTTGGGTTAACTAATGCATCGAGTAATTTCATGAGGTATTGAAGAAATTATTGGGTAAGTTTGTTATTGTATATCTGGATGACATTCTGATTTTCAGTAAGAGAAAAGAGGAGCATTTGTTGCATTTAAGACAAGTTTTGCAGAGGTTGAGAGAAGAAAAGTTGTTGACAAATATTAAGAAGTGTACTTTCATGAAAGATGAGTTAGTCTATTTGGGATTTGTGATATCTAAGGATGGTTTGAAGATGGACTCTATGACTGAGACCATGAGAGAAAACCGAAAGGAATTCAAGGGGACCACCGAAGCAAAAAAAAGTTTTGAACTGTTGAGGTACAAAGTGACTGAGCAGCCTGTGTTAGCTTTACTATATTTCAATAAAGTATTTCAAGTGGATAGTGATGCAAGTGGAACAACAATAGGAGTAGTCTTAAGTCAAGAAGGGAGAGTAGTATCTTGTTTTAGTGATAAATTGAATGATGCCCGGAGGAGATATTCAGTGTATGATCAAGAGTTTTATGCCATAGTTCAAGCCTTGAAGAAGTGGAGACATTACCTATTTCCTAAGGAGTTTGTGTTGTATACAGATCATCAAGCTTTGCAACATTTGAACAATTAGAGTAAGTTGAATCAGAGACATATGAGATGGGTAGAATTTTTGCATAGTTACACCTTTTTGTTGAAGCATAGAAGTGGGAAATCTAACAAAGTTTCTAATGTACTGAGTAGGAGAAGGAATTTTTTGACAGAGATGACAGTGATAGTATTATGATTTGAGGAATTGAAGATCTTGTATGATGATGACCCAGATTTTGCAGAACCTTGGAGAGCATGTAGAGAGCCGTTTATGGTAGATAGAAGCAAGTGGTTGGATTAATTCATTCAGGATGGGATGTTATTAAGAGGAGTTCAATTGTGCATACCTAAAAGTTCTATGAGGGAGAATCTGATAAAGGAGAAACACAGTGGAGGATTATCCGGACATTTTGGTATTGACAAAATAATAGCATTGGTGAGTGAGCATTACTTTTGGCCCCAGATTCATAAGGATGTTAAGAAATATGTGCACAGTTGTAGAGTTTGTCAAGTTGCAAAGGGTAGTAGTCAGAATGTGGGATTGTATAAACCTTTGTCAGTATCGGTAAGACCTTGGGAAGATATAAGCATGAATTTTATACTTGGATTGCCTAAAACACCGAGAGGGAATGATTTTATATTTGTGGTAGTGGATAGATTCTTGAAGATGGCTCATTTCATATCTTGTAAGAAGACATCAGATGCATTACATTTAGGAGACCTATTTTTAAAGGAAGTAGTGAGATTGCATGGATTACCTAAGAGCATAGTTTCAAAGAGAGACACTAAGTTTGTTGGCTATTTTTGGAGAACACTTTGGAAGAAAATGAAAATAGATTTGAAGTTTAGTTCTACTTTTCATCCATAGATTGATGGATAGATAGAAGGAGTTAACCGAAGCTTGGGAAATTTGTTGAGATGTTTAGTTGGAGATAAAAGTGGAAGTTGGGATTTGATTCTTGCACAAGTAGAGTTTGCCTACAATAAATCAGTAAATAGGAGTACCAGGAGAGCACCTTTTGAGATTGTTATCAAAATACATCCTAGAGGTATGTCAAAATTAAGAGATATTAACAATGAAGAACAGAGAAGTTTAGAAGCAGAAGAATTTGCAGATCACATGAAAGACTTATATATTCAAGTTAAGCAATATTTGGAGGATATGAATATCAAGTATAAGGAGAAAGCAGATGAGAAGAGGAGACATAAGGAATTTGAAGTTGGCGATGAAGTGATGGTGTATCTAAGAAAATAAACATTCCTGGTTGGAACTTATAACAAATTGCAGATGAGAAAGTTTGGACCTTGCAGGATTTTAAGAAATTTTAGTTCTGGGAATGCATATGAAGTGGAGTTACCGGATAGTCTGAGCATTTCACCTGTGTTAACATTGAAAATCTTCATGAGTATTATGAACTAGAATTCAGTGAGGATAATATTGCATACTTGGAGAAACATTTTCTCTAGAAGGAACCAGATCAAATTGAAAACATTTTGGATTGTAGAATTGGGCGTAGTACCCAGAGCAGTCGGTATAAGGAGTATCTTCTGAAGTGGAAGGATAGACCAGTTGAAGATTCATCTTGGATTTTTTAGGAAGAGGTAGACCACCTTGGTTTTCCTTTGACCCCAACAAAGTGAGAGACTCAATTTTTAACAACCCCAAATGTCTGATGTAGGAGCATTTCCGGTTCATAACAATCTTGCATCAACCAAAAATATTTCCTTTATGTTTTTACTTTTTGTTTGTAGTTTCAAAATTTCTTTCTGTGTGTCCCGGATTTGGCTCAATGGAAGTTGTGGAGTTGGATTTTACTTGAAGGCTTGATCATCTTCCTTATTCCCAAACCATGGAGCATTTGGATCATTTTCTGGCAAGTTATTACTACTGGTTTCCAAGACAGTTTTTTGTTACCAGTTTCTGAGACAGTTTTCTGTTACCGGTTGCCTTGACCTATTTGCATTGGTGATCTACTGGATCTCCTTCTGTAGCTTGCAGAGCCCTGAGTGTTGACTCTGATGTTCCTTGGCATGTGTCTGATCATTTCCCATGAATTACACTTCACCCTTTGGATTTTCTGGAGGTATTTATTTGTCGGAGGCCAACCTTGTTGGTTTTGCACATTAGGTCTTGTTCTTCGGGTTTTGATCCCTTTTTGGGATGACCGATCGCCCTTGGATCATATAAATCATTGTAATAGAATACTGGAATGTAACCAAGAAGTGAGACTAAGCATAGAAGATATATCCTAAGATTTGAGGTCCCGGTTGTGACCTGTTCTATATTTTGAGTATGTTTTAGTAGGCTTGTGAGTCGGTTTCTGTAACCCGGTTGTTACCGATTGGTTGTAATCATTTTTTATGCTATAATTCAATCTGTTCTACATTGCCTCCATCATGTCCTTGTATTTTCATTGTGTTTACTCTTGCTAATCGGTCTAGATTGATCTCTTTGAGGCCCCTCCTAGCCGATGATTGCTTCACCTATTGAGTTCTATGAAGAATTTATGATCATTGCTAAGATGGATCTCTTGGAGGTAGTGTTGGAGTCCCAGAGAAGTAAGAAGATGTTGAAATATTTGAATGGTACTTTCCTTTCTCTTATTCCAAAAAGAGAAGGGCTCGACTCCTTAAATCTCCTTAGACTGATTTCTCTTTGCAATGTTGTCTACAAAATCATTACTAAGTTGATTGCAAAGAGGGTAAAGCCTTAGCTTAGAGTCCTAATTTCTGAGGAGGAAGGGGGTTTTGTTGCTAGGAGGCATATCTTGGATGGGATTGTATTTTCTACTGAATCTATTCATTCTATACACTTGTCTAAAGAGAAATCCATGTTTATAAAGCTTGATATGGCTAAGGCATATGACAGGGTCAAGTGGTCCTTCCTGACAAAGATTTTAAAATCCTTTGGATTTGGTCTAGACTGGATTGATTGGGTTATGAGCTGCATTACGTCTGTGTCTTTTTTTGTCCTCATTAACAGTGAGACGTATAAACTTATTGGGGCTTCTCCTGGTCATTGGCAGGGAGAACCTCTCTCACCCTATCTCTTTATTTTAATGGCTAAAGGTTTGGGAAGATTTATCAAGGCTACAATGAGACAAGGGTTGATTCAGGGATGGAGTTGGGAGTACAAAATTCCTCCTCATTCTCACTTACAATTTGTTGATGACATGGATTGATGGGCCTTGCTAGAGTTAGTGAGGCAGAGAACTTCAAAAGGTCCTTGGATATTTATATGACAACTTCTAGGCAGAGAATTAATGAAGATAAGTCCTCCATTTTTTTCTTTAATACTCCTAAGTCGATTCAGAGTATAATTGCTAGAATCTTGTGTTTCCAGATTGGGGCCTTGCCCTTTGTGTATCTTGGCATTCCCATCATTGTTGGTTCTTTTCCAAGAAGGTTCTAGCAAGAGGTTTTAGATAAGTTTCACAAAAAGGTTTCCCATTGGATACATACGTGACTTTCCTCAGATGGGAGAGTTATTCTCTTTAAGTCTTTTATCCAAGCTCTTCCTCTTTATAGGTGCTTCGTGCAAGCTGCTCCCACTAGTTTCATAGAGGAATTTGACTCCATGTCCTATCAGTTCTTATGGGTTGGTAATTTGCTTTCTACGAAATGGAGTCTGGTTAAGTGGGACTTGGTTTGCAGAACAAAGCAAGAAGGGGGACTTGGTCTTAGACAGACTAAATTAATGGGCCAAGCCTTGGCTGCTAAGTTGTATTGGAGGTGGTGTTGTCATCAGAATCAGGACTAGGCCAAAATTATCACTACAAAGTACTTGGGAGGTGTTGAGAACAGGGATGTTCCTAGATACAATCTTGAGGGTAAAGGATCTATTATTTGGAATACCCTCAAATGAGGGGCCAAGTTAATCAAGCAGGGATTATTTTGGATTTGCAATAAAGGTTCTGAGGCTCTTTTTTTAGATGGACTCTTGGGATGGGTTCCCACCTCTTCTTTTTGTCTATCCTCATCTTTGTCCGTTGAGAAACATTTTTCTGGAGTCTGGATGGACTAAGGTGGAGGACTATAAAGATTTGCGGAGGCTGGGACAAGTTGATGTTTTCAGTTGGAAAGGGATGCATGAATGGCCTCCAGGAGGTTATGAGGAGGAACATCAGGAGCTTGTTATAATCCTTGCAGGAAGGGTGTGCAACTGTTCAGAGGATAGGGATATAATTGTATGGGGACCTAACCCAAAAGGTAAATTCACTATTGCCACTAGGTATAGGATCTAATTAGAAATCTCTTTGGGGATGCTCCTGTGCCTTGGTGGAAACAGGTTCGGAGTAATTTTTCCTGGCCCAAGTGCAATTTTTTTATGTGGTTGGTGATCTAGAATAGATGTCTCACTTTGGATAACTTATGCAAACCAGGGTTTCTGGGTCCTTCTATGTGTTCTCTGTGTATGCACATCAAGGAAACCTCTTCTCATATTTTCTTCTTATGCCCCTTCTCGAGAGAACTCTGGTATTGTTGGTGGGGGCTTTGGAATAGACCCTATTTTCATGTTTCTACCTTGTTGGAATTTTGGGACCGATTGGGATTCCCCCTACTCATGCCTCTTTTCTACATATAGTGTAGAACATTAGCCCTACATTTATTCTCTGGCAAATTTGGCTGGAAAGGAACAAAAGGATTTTTCAGGGTAAGAGAATATTGAGCCATCAAATTTGGATGCACATTATCAATAGTCTGCAGGAAACTTTGTTAGCTAAGTGTGATATATCTTGTGATGTGGATCCATGGGACTTACCTATTATTTGGAGGCTAGGGTTGGAGGGCTGTAGATCCTAGTGGACCCCATCTCGTGTGGTTATTCATGGAAGAAGTAAGGTTACTAGAGATGGTTGTTGGAAACCTCCAGAGGAGGAGTTTTTGAAGGTTAATACTGATGGTTCCTCCAGGGGCAATCCTTGGCATGCTGGGATTGGAGGGGTTGGTAGAGATTCCTCAGGGGTGGTCCAATTTTTCTTTCCAAACTATAAGGATTTTCACACTAGCAATTTTATGGAAGCTCTAGCTATCCTCAATGATGTAGATGTTTGATGTGGCTTGGGATGGAGGAAGTTTATTTGTGAGTCTGATTCTCAAGTGGTTGTTGATATGTTGAATAATGGGGAGATTGAGGATACGAGTTGGAAATTAGTGGGGGTGGTCAACCAGATTATCAGGTTGAGTAGATCCTTGGATTATGTTACCTTTTTCTATATCCCTTGGGAGTGGAACAAGGTAGCAGATAAATTGGCTAAATGGGTTGTTGAGCACATGGGAGTGTGGGATGTCTAGGATTGGAGTAATTTGTCTAGGGAGCATTCTAGGTTGTTGGAGGATCTTGTTACAGAGGATATGCATGTCTATTTGGGAGGTTTAGGTAATCATTAACTGATGTTCGATCGTAAGGCCGGTTGTATTGTTGTTCCTTGCTTCTTTGTACTTTGGCTTTCTTGATTCAATAAATTTTCACCTCTTTGTGTTTAAAAAAAAAGGGATATTTATTTCTAATAATAATTATATATTCTATTCAATTAGCACATGTAGAAAAAAGTATCTAATTAATTAATAATTATCTTGAATTTAGGGGCATGATAAAATTGTATTATAAAATTGGTAGATAGACTTTCTTAAATATATCTTAAGAATAAATTACATATATGTAAAAATATTATATAAAAGGTGAAGAGGGTTTTTTTTTTTAATGTTCTAACCCTTTCAAAACTTAAAAAAGTAAGAAGAAAAACAAAAATAGATATCCAAGTAGCTGCAACACCACTATTGTAAAGTTATCATAGAAACAACACCATATAAAAACAAACAATCAATACCAAATCCAAAAACATAAAAGAAATAGAAATAAGACAGATGATCAAAGCTTGTTTAGATATATTGTTTCCTTCGATTCATTTTGTAAATAGTGGAGATGTGCTCGATGGGGACTTTTGCATTGAAACGATGCAAAACTTTTGTCATGCCAACCCAGTTAGAGCACTCAAACCCATCACATTCTAACCTTGAGTGTTCTTAACCTTCTCATAGAGAGCTTTGATGTTGTTTATGAAATTGGTTATTGTAATTTTACTAAAATTGATAATTTTATGTTTCCCTTTATCTTCACAATGCAAGCCTCCTATTTCCCAAGCCTTTCTTCCCTTTTCACCATCTACTCTTTAAGTTATAGTAATTCTTCCTTGGAATTCCATTGTTCCATGAGGTATTTTGAATATTTTTTTATTTATCTCCACAAAAAATAATTGAAGGATATTATGGCGGGTTTTAGTTTCCTTGTTCAATTCATATGTTTTTTTGGCAAGATATCTATAACAATAATGATATTATTTAGAGTTGAAGAAAGGTCAATGGGCTCTATCCACCTAATCATTACCTATAGGAAAAAAATCATACATATTTTATTTTTCCCTTATAATTATTATGGGTTGCATACATTGAAAACTCATGACTTCTAGTTTCTAAAACCGCTTGGGGCTCAAACCTAGCCTTCTTGATTATACTTTAAATAGTTTTTCTTTCTCCAAATTCTATGATTTTTTAGAGATAAGGTGACCTTCAACATATAGAGAGACATGGTTGAAAAAGGGAGAGGAGGCTAGAAAAAAAGAAGTGCACAACGCTTTGTTTTTGGGAATTCAACAAGGAGCGTTTCACCAAAGAAAGTATGATCGATTCAAAGAGATAGGTTCAATATTCATAGAATGCTTAAATAAAAAAATTAAGAAATAGTTTACGAGAGAGATCCCCTTAATCTATAAGATTATAATGCCAAATATTGCAACAAAGAAAGGAGAAATAAAGGAAAACTTGTCTTATTATTGAGATGAAAGTTTCCTAACAAGAAGTAAGTTTAAATCTCTTTGAAATTTCCCTCCAACATTATATATCTCATTATCTATAAATCAATTTCCCCCATGGAAAAAATAAATAGATGTATGTACATACAAGTATTTGAATTACATTTATTTTAACATGACTAAACTATTGCATATTGATATAACTTAAAAGTATAAACATGCAAGTACAATTATAACTCAATTTAAAAGATCTTAATTAAGGACAATCAAAATATGAGGAGATAAACACTTCAATATAATAACATGATCTAGATCTAATAATTTTTAGCTAAACAAAGGGTTTTTCGTCCTAATTTTCAAAGCCTCCAAAGATCTCTCTAAGATGAAAATAGGACAGACATATTTGACCATTTAAGTCAAATTTTAGCTCTTACATTTTTTTTTATCATTGTTAAGATCCTAAATGCTTTGACTATGTCAAAACCTTGTCTTGTTAAGCCCCAAAACTTTAGTGCATTCCAAATTGGCTGTGCCTATTATGGTTCCAAAACGGATCTTTCGTACAACGTGTTAGCGATAGGTTAGTCAATCACAACCGTTAATTACAAAATCGATGGTGTAAAACGCGTGTTAGTCAATCCGTACTGTCATTTTGGAACCATGAAAGGTCTATGTTTCAAAGAAGTTTGAGTTCCATTGGAACAAGGTCAGCCTATTGGGGCTTTATCACATTTTGAGAGTTGATCACAACAAGTTGCAAAATATTTTAATGACGGCCAAGAGTATTTCAAGCCCTCAATGAGATTTAGAAAGCAGTTTGTCTTGGTTTTGAAAAAAACATTTCCAGATTCAATAAAAGGATGTATATCATTTTTGTATTTGGGTTTTAATGGCATGACAGTTTATTGCAAATTTTTTCACGTGGAAATGAAGGTTTGACAAATAATACGAATACCTCTTTAAAGGATATCTTGCATGGCACATGAGACAGAGCAGCAGAGGTGAACGACGTAGGGATCTGCAGAGAAAGCCACAGTAACAAGGATAGTTTGTAGAGGTAGCAAAAAGCCAAAGAGAGAAGGTTTTTAAAGAGCCATAAGATGAAAGATAACAATTACACTCAAATGTTAAGGGTAGTAGTATTGTGTCTTTGGAAAGAAGATAGCAGTAGTCATGAGACACGAGGCACAGTTGACATGCATGAACGACAAACTAAGGTTATGATTTGAATGGCAACACCAGCATGAAGCATGATAGATTAAAAGGATAGTCATTAGATTGCAAGGCAGGGACATGATTCATAATGCTAAGGGTAGTTCAGTGAGACAAAACATAGAGAAAGTTTCCTAAAAGGATAATATTAGACTATTAAAGTCATGAGGGCAAGAAAGCATTCTGGTGATACTGCCTATACAACTACGTTAGAAGGAAACAAATCAATGATTGTGACTGCAAGATTGAAAACAAAAAATAGTATATCTCTCTTGAATTTTGAGACAGAACAAATTCAAGAAAAACAAAAACGAATTGCAGCATTGAACCTGAGATGGGGTATGGGATTAAAGGATCTAAGTGATGATGAAGAACTGAAACGTCCAATATAGATATAATACCAATTTAATATCATCAAATAACTCACATGCTCATAAATGTGTAGAGCAACAGATGGCAGATTTCACAAAGACATAAAGATGTGGTATCACTATGACAGCCAAAAGAGGACCTTAAGAGAAAATTCCACAATGGTCATTGTATAAAACAAAGTTTCATGACTCGTAAAATGCATTTTGACATGTATAAAGATTCCTCAGAGATATGAATGCATCTTAGGGGCAGTTTTAAGCAATAAAGACATGGTTTGAAGCAGTTTTGGAAGCCTCAAATACTTTCCATTCGCCCAAAAGACTTGTCAATCTTCAAACCCAAAACAATGCATGCCCTACAACCATGGGAAGAAGTGGATAGCCTTTTGAAGGAGTAAAGATCAGTTATTGATGATGAGGAGAGCATCTAGATTTATCTAGTATGAGCCAATTGAGGACATCTAGGAGCTGATTGAAGGGCATTATCAATAGGTTGGTCAAAGTAAAATACTTTGCTTCATCTTTCCACCATTTTGGAGCACGTTTGAGGATTCAAAAGTAGCAAAACATTAGCTCAATGTCCAAGAATATTTGACCAAACAAGTAATGTAACACATGTCTTCTCTTGTGTTCCTTTCTTTTAGCAAATTATTGCATACTATAAAGCACAGCCTTAGGGTTCTTTTTTAAGTGACTTAGGCTAAGCATTGTAACCTAAAACAAGGTTATTTCTTGTGTAATTTGTATTGCAACTCATTGTAACTCAGTTTTAGACTAAGAAGCAAACATTTCAGATTTGTACAAAGATTTTGTAAATACATTTTATCAATAATAATCAAGCTTGCAAATTCATTTAAGACGATTGATGCAGTCTTATGATGAGATTTTTGTCTCATCTTCATTGCTTTTATATATAAAAATGTATATTTTTGTAGGTTGTGGCTTGTGTTAACCAATTAGGGATAGAGTTAAGTTATGACAACATTTCCAACTCCTAAATGCTATCTTTAGTACTTTTGTAGACACCTAAAATTGTTCCACATCTGCAAAAGTTAATTTTACTAATGAGTCATCTTTATTAATTAAATAATTATTTAATTAATTTAACATCATTCCTTCATTTCAAATTCAATTTTCAAATTTCCCTCCAACTCTATAATTGAATAATTATTTATTTATTTAATTTGTTAATTTTTTTCTAATATTAATTAAATAAATTTATTATTTAATTAATCCCCTTTATTTACTTTAATTAAATATTTTTTATTGTTTAATTAACTCAATTTCCATTATCTTTCCATAATTAAATTTAATTATTCCAAATTATTTAATTAACTAATAATGTCCTCTCAATTAAATAAAAAATTTAATTTATCTCACATTTTGAAAATCAAATTCCTCTAAATTAAATAAAATGATAATTTCACTTATTCTCCTACAACCCATGTCAAAAATGGCTAACTATCACTAACTCCTAGTTCCAGTAGTCACTTGTCTGCTCTATTCATCGATCACTTTTTTCTAACTAGTCAACCAATCCACCTTTTTCGAAATCACTTTTTTTGACTAATTCATATGTTCATTGACTAAGTCAATCAAATGTGTTAACTTGCCAATCAGTTCAATCACATTGAGTAATCATCTCCCAACCAACTTGTCTCAATGATTATCCACAATCGATCTTTCTGTTGAACTCTCAATTCTAATTGTCGATTTGAATCACAAAAATCTATAAATCAAACTTCACTCTCAATCATGAACAACCACAATCTTTAAATTCATTTGCTATCCTACTACAAGAATTGTGCTATGATTTTGAGAGCCACCCCACACAACACAAGAAGGAGAAGAGCAATGGAGGCACTTGCATCAAGTTTGACATTTGGTTTGTGTTTCATGCTGAATAGGAAATAAGGACAATCACGAAATCCTTAACTATTAAAGCACTCCTAAACACAAATCAATAGAATGAATGCATAAATGAAATGAATTAAACAATTAAAACTCCCTCATCTTGCAATATAGCTTCCATTGTCCTTCTCCAAAATTGTGTGTGTGGGTGCCTCTCAGATATCGCACAATAATTTCAACGATCGTGATCGTTGAAAATGAAAAAATGATCTTTGCTTTTATAGATTTTTGAGACAGATTAGGTGAGAAATAGAACAAAAGTGTTGATTGATAGTTGAACTGATTTGATTGATTAGTGAAGTCATTTTGATTGATCTGTTAAGTCCTTTGATTGATCTGTTAATACGATATATTGGAAAGATAACTAAATTGATTGATTAGTCAACTAGATAGATTGGCTAGTTAAATGAATTGATTGAGAGAAGACTGAATAGATTGATTAGTCAAAAAAAGGTGATTGAGAGTGAAAAGGGGAGATTGGAGAGTTAACTGAGTTAAGTGATTTGATCAATTAGTCATGATTTTCAACATGTGTTATAGGATTTTTGAATTGAAATTCAATTTCATTCTTATTTGGATTTGATTTTTGATTTTTGAATGATGAAATTGAAATGCACATTTAGTTGAAATTCAAATTTGGGAATTTGAAATTAGATGAAATTCGAATTTGGGGAATTGGAAGAATAAATTAATTAATTAAATAATTTAAATGAAATTATTTAATCATTAGAAATGGGACTAATTAAATAATAAGGATTATTTAATTAAGTAATAAATTGCAATTAATTAAATAATTAATATTTAAGAAAGGTTAAGTCTTATAATTTGTATGAACTTCTCCAATATTTCAGTCATGTGAATTTCCACTTTTCCTGTTGTTAAAAGCGCTCTAACGCAGAGCAATGAGGAAGGAGAGTGGTGGGTGTTCCTAGAAAAGAAAGCCAGGAGGAGATTGGAATCCCAGGGGGATCAAGTTGCTGCTTTAGGAAATCTGTGCGACCCTCTTCTACATGGAACCAAATATGTGTGCTTCTTGTCATCTCTCCCCAACTCATCTGGCATTGCCAATAGCTTTGTGAGGAATGCTCGGAATTATAAGAAGATCTTGAATGAAAGGTGGCTAAGGGTAGAAAATATTAAATCTTTCACACGTCAGTCAAGCCCTCTTTGGAAGGGAAATAAAAATTTGCAGGGAAACCATAATAACCCTAAGGTTTTCTCTAACCCTAGCAGAAAGCCTCGTCCTTATCATCCCATTATAGCAAAAAATAATCCAGCGTCTCCAAAGGCAAGGGTTTCTGATCATGAATATCATCAAGATAAGTTTCTGAATAAAAAGAGTATTAGGATGCCCTTTGATCCATTGCTTGAATATTATTATTATTTCCATAACAAAGGCATCATTGTCTCATGGAATGGGCAAACTCAAAATTTTCAAGAAATGAAAGGATGGTGGAAAGAAGAATTTCCAAATCAGGTATGGATAACAAACCTAGGTTTGAATTTATTCCTTATCACTTGTGCTAATAATAAAATTAAAAAAGAAATTATGAACAACGAAGTGAATCTAATTGAAGGATACGTATTCCAGTGTTTTGAATGGATGCCAAATTTTAATCCTAAAACTTTTCAACCTAAGAAAACTACTAGATGGGTTAATATAGGTCCTATGTTGATTGAATTCCATTGCCCTGTAATCATGGAATTTATAGGCTTGCATTTAGGTGACTTAATAGGGGTCGAAGGTCTGTATAAAGATTTGGCAAAAGATATTAAGCTTCTCATTCAATTTGATACTCAAAATTCACTTCAGGGTCTGATTGAGTTAGTTTCAAAAGAAGGTAAGTGGGCTATTATTCCTTCCTTTTACGAAGCGTAAATCATCACCTCCAACATTCTTCTATGCAAATCCCTTGTGGGAGAACATGTTTCTGACAATGAGGATTTTTTATCAATTACAGATATTCCAAATAAGAAAGGAATGTCAGGTCAAAATTTGGTAGATGTTAAGTCACCCTCTAGGGCTCCGCCAAACTTTGAAAAGGAAGTAGAAAACCAAAGCAAGTCCCGAAGCAAGCCTATCTCATTTGCCATGAACTCAAAGAGTTCACTGTCTAAGAAAATTTCATCTAATAACCCTAATAATGAACCCTCTCCTCTGCTAGCTAACGCAACCCCTCTTTTAGATAAGCTCTCGGCTCAAGGAAGCTTAGGTTATGGAGACTGTAATACTAGTAGAAGTCTAGACTCTTATAGGAGTAGTGATAAGAGGATAGAACACCTTAATAGTAAAGAAGAGTTACAAAATTTGTTAATTGGTGCAGAGAAATTCAAAGCAGATGTGCAGGAGCAGTTGAATTTATTAGAACAACAGATAGAGATCAATAAGAACATTGTTTTTGACCAAGTAACAGATGGTCTAGACCATGCCTTTGAGATGGATTGTCCTTTTGACCATTTCACTGCTATAGATGAAGATGATTCAATTCTATTTGGGAGTCAAATCCCTAGGAATGAGGATAAAGCCTTAGGTGAGAACAAGTTGGAGTTAGGGTCTTGTTTAGGGAGGAAGACTAAACCAGATTGTGGCTCAATTCTGAAAAAGTAAGGTAGGAAATCCATTGCTGAGCTTAGAAGTAAGCATGGGGAAGTTGTTGGACAAGAGAAAATAACATCGATCATGAATGCAGGGAAGGGGAAGTTCCTTCCCACTCAGCCATGAAGGTCTTAATGTGGAATATTAGGGGCCTAAACACTCCTAACAAGAAACGTATACTAAAGCGTTGCATCCTTGCCTCAAAATAAGAACTAACCTTAATCCACAAAACAAAACTCAACCAATCTGAGATTGGAATCTTCAAAAAGAAACTAGGTCTCTTAGAGTGGGAAGTAATACCTACAGCAAGTGCCTCAGGGGTCTTGGGAATTATATGAGATCCTAGGCAAGTTGTAATCAATATGATTGCCAGTAACAAGCATTGGATGATTGTTTCTATCAAGCATCTAAGTTGTAACTTAAATTTTTTTCTTTTTAATATTTATGGTCCCATTTTGACACATGAGAAGGCAACTGTGTGGCATGAAGTAGGGTCGGTGTTAACTTCCCGTCCAGAGTGGAATTGTTTTTTAGGAGGGGATTTCAACGCTATCTCTAACCTCTCTGAGAAAGCGGGTGGTCTGAGAAGAGAACCCCAATCTATGATAGATTTCAGAGACTAGATTAATACTCACAACATGATAGATATAAAAATTGATAACGACACCTTCACTTGGAATAATAGAAGGTAGGGTTTTAGTAATATTGCGGAAAGGTTAGATAGGTTTCTTTTTAGAGGAGATATCCTAGCCTTCAATTATCTTTCTAAGGCCTCCATCCTTCCCATTTCAAGTTCTGACCACTTTCCAAACCAATTAACCATTGAGGAAGAGGTTAAACCTAAGAAATGCCCTTTCAAGCTTGAGAAAATGTGGATGGTAAATGAGTCTTTCATAGAAAATATTGAAAGATGGTGGAAAGAAGTAGAAGTTTTGGGGTCAAAATTATATCGTTTTGTTACTAAAATTAAACATATTAAGAGTAAACGTATCCAGTGGAATAAGGATCGGTTTGGAGATATCTTTGCTTCTAAGAGGGATATAGAAGCAGCCTTAGCCCAACTTAACAAAAAAGTTATCAGGGAAGGTATGGATCAAAATGGCTTCCTAATTAGAAAAAGAGCTTCTCTGAAAACATGAAGAAATTCTGACAAAGGGGGAATGTTTTTGGAGGCAGAAATCTAGGGTGATTTGGATCTCAGAAGGAGAGCAAAATAATAAATTTTTCCATGCTACAACAAAAAATAGAAGTAGAATCAATAAATTAACCCTTATTAGAAGTGAGGCATGGGCAATGTTAGACAACCCTGAAAGTATAGTATCAGAAGCATTGTCTTTCGTCCACAACTTACTAAGCAAAGAACTTATCTCTGATTTGGCAGCTCAAACTAGTTTGATTAACAATATCCCCAAAATTATTGATGATAGCCAAAATTTACTATTAAATAAAAAAATTTCCAAAAAGGAGATAGAAGAGGCTCTATTCCAGCTTCATCTGGATAAGGCCCCAGGTCCAGATGGATTTCTGACATGTTTCTTCAAGAAATGCTGGCATATTTTAGGTGATGATTTGGTAAATGCCTTGGAAGGAGCTAGATGGTCGAGTAGATTTCTTTAGGAAATAAATCACACTTTCTTAGCCCTCATCCCGAAGAAGGAGAATGTGGACAGTATGAATGATCTTAGACCTATTTCACTCTGTAATACTATTTACAAGATTTTCTCAAAAGCCCTAGCCAATCGACTAAAACCATTGCTTTCAAGCATCATTTCAGAAGAACAATAAGGATTTGTTCCTGGTAGGTCTATCTTTGATGGAGTCATTATAGCACAAAAGGCAATACACTCTGTTCAACACAATCGCCAAGCTAGTATGTTCATTAAACTAGATATTGTAATACCCTAAAAATGGTCACCTAAACCATGGGCCCCTAATCTTGACAACATCACCAAGGTCCTAACCAAAGGCAATTAAATTAACCTTGAGCACACAATTAATTAATTCTTCAATCATCAAATGTCAGATGGCAAGTTAATCACTCAATATTAATTAAATATTTATTTAATTAATTAAATCATTCCAAGAAAATCGTTTTGATCAATTATCCTATTTAATTTATTAAACATCCTAGCATATTTAATTACTTAATAAATTTACCATTTAATCATAAAAAAGGAATTAATTTATTACAAAAAGAATTGTGCTATGATTCTGAGAGCCACCCCACACAACACAAGAATGAGAAGTGCAATGGAGGCACTTGCATCAAGTTCGACACTTGGTTTGTGTTTCATGCTTAAAATCATCATGCTGAATAGGAAATAAGGACAATCACGAAATCCTTAACTATTAAAGCACTCCTAAACACAAATCAATAGAATGAATGCATAAATGAAATGAATTAAACAATTAAAACTCCCTCATCTTGCAATATAGCTTCCATTGTCCTTCTCCAAAATTGTGTGTGTGGGTGGCTCTCAGATATCGCACAAAAATTTCAAAGATCGTGATTGTTGAAAATGAAAAAGTGATCTTTGCTTTTATAGATTTTTGAGACAGATTAGGTGAGAAATAGAACTGAAGTGTTGATTGACAGTTGAACTGATTTTGATTGATTAGTGAAGTCATTTTGATTGATCTGTTAAGTCCTTTGATTGACCTGTTAATTGGATATATTGGAAAGATAACTCAATTGATTGATTAGTCAATTAGATAGATTGGCTAGTTAACTGAATTGATTGAGAGAAGATTGAACAGATTGATTAGTAAAAAAAAGGTGATTGAGAGTGACAAGGGGAGATTGGAGAGTTAATTGATTTGATCAATCAGTCATGATTTTCAACATGTGTTATAGGATTTTTGAATTGAAATTGAATTTCATTCTTATTTGGATTTTAATTTTAATTTTCGAATGATGAAATTGAAATGCACATTCAGTTGAAATTCAAATTTGATGAAATTCAAATTTGGGAATTTGAAATTAGATGAAATTAGTTGAAATTCGAATTTGGGGAATTGGAAGAATAAATTAATTAATTAAATAATTTAAATAAAATTATTTAATCATTAGAAATGGAACTAATTAAATAATTAGGATTATTTAATTAAGCAATAAATTGCAATTAATTAAATAATTAATATTTAAGAAAGGTTAAATCTTATAATTTGTATGAACTTCTGCAATATTTCGATCATGTGAATTTCCACTATCCCTGCTGTTAAAAGCGCTCTGACGCAGAGCGATGAGGAAGGAGAGTGGCGGGTGTTCCTAGGAAAGAAAGCCAGGAGGAGATTGGAATCCCAGGGGGATCAAGCTACTGCTTCAGGAAATCTGGGCGACCCTCTTCTACATGGTACCAAATATGTGTGCTTCTCGTCTTCTCTCCCCAACTCATCTGGCATTTCCAATAGCTATGTGAGGAATGCTCAAAATTATAGGAAGATCTTGAATGAAAGGTGGCTAAGGGCAGAAAATATCAAATCTTTCACGCGTCATTCAAGCCCTCTTTGGAAGGGAAATACAAATTTGCAGGGCAACCATAGTAACCCTAAGGTTTTCTCTAACCCTAGTAGAAAGCTTCGTCCTTATCATCCCATTATAGCAAAAAATAATCCAGTGCCTCCGAAGGCAAGGGTTTTTGATCATGAATATCATCCAGATAAGTTTTCGAATAAAAAGAGTATTAGGATGCCCTCTGATCCATTCCTTGAATATTGTGATTATTTCCATAACAAAGGTATCATTGTCTCATGGAATGGGCAACCTCAAAATTTTGAAGAAATGAAAGGATGGTGGAAAGAAGAATTTCCAAATCAGGTATGGATAACAAACCTAGGTTTTAATTTATTCCTTATCACTTGTGCTAATAATGAAATTAAAAAAGAAATTATGAACTGCGAAGTGAATCTAATTGAAGGATATGTATTCTAGTGTTTTGAATGGATGTCAAATTTTACTCCTAAAAGTTTTCAACCTAAGAAAACTACTAGATGGGTTAATATAGGTCATTTGTCAATTGAATTCCATTGCCCTGCAATCATGGATTTATAGGCTCACATTTAGGTGACTTAATAGGGTTGAAGGTCTGTATAAAGATCTGGCAAAAGATATTTAGTTTCTCATTCAATTTGATACTCAAAATTCACTTTAGGGTTTGATTGAGTTAGTTTCAGAAGTAGGTAAGTGGACTATTATTCCTTCCTTTTACGAAGGGAAAATCATTGCCTCCAACATTCTTCTATGAAAATCCATTGTGGGCTAATATGTTTCTGACAATGAGGATTCTGTATCAATTACAGATATTCCAAATAAGAAAGGAATGTCAGGTCAAAATCTGGTAGATATTAAGTCACCCTCTAGGGCTCTGCCAAACTTTGAAAAGGAAGTAGAAAACCAAAGCAAGTCCTGAAGCAAGGCTATCTCATTTTTCGTGAACTCAAAGAGTTCACTGTCCAAGAAAAGTTCATCTAATAACCCTAATAATGAACCCTCTCCTCTTCTAGCTAAAGAAACCCCTCTTTTAGATAGGGTCTCAGCTCAAGGAAGCTTGGGTTATGGAGACTGTAATACTAGTAGAAGTCTAGACTCTTATAGGAATAGGGATAAGAGGATAGAACACCTTAATAGTAAAGCAGAGTTACAAAATTTGTTAATTGGTGCAGAGAAATTCAAAGCAGATGTGCAGGAGCAGTTGAATTTATTGGAATAACAGATAGAGATCAATAAGAATATTGTTTTTGACCAGGTAACGAATGGTCTGGACCATGCCTTCGAGATGGATTGTCCTTTTGACCATTTCACTGCTATAGATGAAGATGATGCAATTATATTAGGGAGTCAAACCCCTAGGAATGAGGGTAAAGCCTTAGGTGAGAACATGTTGGGGTTAGGGTCTTATTTAGGGAGGAAGACTAAACAGGATTTTGGCTCAATTCCGAGAAAGAAAGGTAGGAAATCGATAGCTGAGCTTGGAAATAAGAATGGGGAAGTTGTTGGGCAAGCAAAAATAACATCGATCATGAATGCAGGGAAGGGGAAGTTCCTTCCCACACAACCATGAAGGTCCTGACATGGAATATTAGGGGCCTAAATGCTCCTAACAAGAAACGTATACTAAAGTGTTGCATCCTTGCCTCAAAAGAAGAACCGACCTTAATCCATGAAATAAAACTCAACCAATCTGAGATTGGAATCTTCAAAAAGAAACTAGGTCATTTAGAGTGGGAAGCAATACCTGCGGCAAGTGCCTCAGGGGTCTTGGGAATTATATGAGATCCTAGGCAAGTTGTAATCAATATGATTGCCAGTAACAAGCATTGGATGATTGTTTCTATCAAGCATCTAAGTTGTAACTTAAATTTTTTTCTTTTTAATATTTATGGTCCCATTTTGACACATGAGAAGGCAACTGTGTGGCATGAAGTAGGGTCGGTGTTAACTTCCCGTCCAGAGTGGAATTGTTTTTTAGGAGGGGATTTCAACGCTATCTCTAACCTCTCTAAGAAAGTGAGTGGTCTGAGAAGAGAACCCCAATCTCTGATAGATTTCAAGACTGGATTAATACTCACAATATGATAGATATAAAACTCGATAACGACACCTTCACTTTGAATAACAAAAGGCAGGGTTTTAGTAGTATTGCAGAAAGGATAGATAGGTTTCTTTTTAGAGGAGATATCCTAGCCTTCAATTATCTTTCTAAGGCCTCCATCCTTCCCATTTCAAGTTCTAACCACTTTTCAGTCCAATTAACCATTGAGGAAGAGGTTGAACCTAAAAAATGCCCTTTCAAGTTTGAGAAAATATGGATGATAAATGAGTCTTTCATGGAAAATATTGAAAGATGGTGGAAAGAAGTAGAAGTTTTGGGGTCAAAATTATATCGTTTTGTTACTAAAATTAAACATATTAAGAGTAAACTTAGCCAGTGGAATAAGGATCGGTTTGGAGATATCTTTGCTTCTAAGAGGGATATAGAAGTAGCTTTAGCCCAACTTAATGAAAAAGTTATTAGGGAAGGTATGGATCAAAATGGCTTCCTAATTAGAAAAAGAGCTTAGCTGAAAACATGAAGAAATTCTGATTAAGGAGGAATGTTTTTGGAGGCAAAAATCTAGGGTGACTTGGATCTCAGAAGGAGAGAAAATACTAATTTTTTGCATGCTACAAAAAAAACTAGAAATAGAATCAATAAATTAACCCTTATTAGAAGTAAGGCAGGGACAATGTTAGACGACCCTGAAAGTATAGAATCAGAAGCAGTGTCTCTCTTTCGCAACTTACTAAGCAAAGAACTTATCTTTGATTTGGCATCTCAAACCAGTTTGATTAACAATATCCCCAAAATTATTGATGACAACCAAAATTTACTATTTAATAAAAATTTTACCAAAAAGGAGATAGACGAGGCTCTATTCCAGCTTCATCTGGATAAGGCCCCAGGTCCAGATGGATTTCCGACATGTTTCTTCTAGAAATGTTGGCATATTTTAGGTGATGATTTGGTAGATGCCTTGGAAGGAGCTAGATGGTTGGATAGATTTCTTAAGGAAATAAATCATACTTTCTTAGCCCTCATCCCGAAGAAGGAGAATGTAGATAGTATGAACGATCTTAGACCTATTTCACTCTGTAATACTTTTTACAAGATTTTCTCAAAAGCCCTAGCCAATCGACTAAAACCGTTGCTTTTAAGCATCATTTCAGAAGAACAATAAGGATATGTTCTTGGTAGGTCTATCTTTGATGGAGTCATTATAGCATAGGAGGCAATACACTCTATTCAGCATAATCGCCAAGCTAGTATGTTCATTAAACTAGATATTGTAATACTCTAAAAATAGTCACCTAAAACCATGGGCCCCTAATCTCGACAACATCACCAAGGTCCTAACCAAAGGCAATTAAATTAACCATGAGCACACAATTAATTAATTCTTCAATCATCAAATGTCATATGGCAAGTTAATCACTCAATATTAATTAAATCATTCCAAGAAAATCATTTTGATCAATTATCCTATTTAATTTATTAAATATCCTAGCATATTTAATTAATTAATAAATTTGTCATTTAATCATAAAAAAAGAAATAATTTATTACAAAAAGAGGAATTAATATGCAAAGAAAGAGTTTAAATTGAAAATAAAAGAAAAACAATTAAATTGAGAGGAGAAATCAAACTTGAGATATTTCTTTTTCTAAATTGAGATAACTTGAAATCAGAAAAGCAATTAAATTGAATTTATTAATCTTATCTAAAATTAGAACTCAAAGCTTTGGAGAAAAGAAGTTCAATTGCATTGAAAAGACTTTTTTCTCGAATAAATCAAAGAAAGTGCATGGAATCACCTATTTTTTTTAATCTCAAGTGCATGGAATTAATTAAATTTTATTGCCAATGCAAACTCGAACTCATAATCTGAATGCATTTCAATCAAGCTATAATTGGAATCTATCTCAAGGTTAACTAAATTTGATCTCTCAATTATTTCAATTATCCTAAATTGTGCTTTTTCTTGAGGAATCTCAACCGCTCGTTGCTAATTGATCATGACCGTTGGTCTCTCTTTTGAATATCTATAGATTTATCTTTCATCTCTCATTCAAAACACCCTGGAGATTTATTGTTATTATGCAATTTTTGCTCTAGAGTCATTGAAGATATTGTGTTTTTGAGATTATTGAATCTTAGTTTAGCTTTTTGCATATTTAGTTCAATTATGATTGCTTGAATTCATATAGCATAATCTTCATTAGTTTAATCTTGCATCCATATTGCATCTATTTATCTTATTCGTGTGCTCATATAGATTAAATCCTTTGTCTTGGTGTAGTCTAGTCACTGGTATTGCTTATACAAATCTGAGAGCAAGTCTATACTCGCATCTTTTAGAAGGCATTGGGTTGATTTGTTATGGTTTTTATATTCATGATTATATCTGTCTAACCATACATGTAATGACTTAATTGAATTGTTGTGTCTTACAGCTTGCAGATCCTTATCCACTTTTCACACACATTTTTGGCGCCCACCATGGGGCTCAAGACTACATCTTTCGGCCTCGCAGATTAACTTGATTTTATTTTTCAGATTTATTTTTTGGATTTTGGTCTGTACAGTTACTGCAAAAACTTGTACGAGTCTTCCCACAAGGCTGAACAAAAAACTGTAGGTATCGTACGGTCATGTGCAAATTATCGTACGACTCAATGAGAATTGCCGTATGGTATTTTTTATTTTTGTGTTAAAAATAGAATGCATTCTTAAAATCCCTTTATTGAATTTTGATGATACTAACGTTGACTCTGGCTTTTTGTCTATTTTTCTGAGAAATTTTCATAGCCTAATCAATTTTTGCAAAATGCTCGTCGAAGAATATGCTTGTTGCACAAAGACAATATGATTACTGATTTGTTGTCTTTGCAGGTTGCCTGAGGAGATTCAAGTAAACATCGTGTATTCTTTAAATTCATTTTTAGGTACCTAAATTGCTATCTGGTTAATGAACAAATCCATCTTTTGTGTTTTAAGAAAATTCTAAGAGGTAGGAGAGTATTCTCTTGTCTACATAGATAATCGAAAATCCAGACCCTTGAAGTTTTTTCTAAATTTGAGATTTGCATACCTTTAGCGGGCTTGTCATAGTGGGAAAAAGCAATCACCCTGTGAGAATGACCAAAGTGAGTACAACTAGACCTGAGCATTCCAACTCACTATAATAAATAGGCCTCTAGTGATTAAAGTCTCAAAGGATGGGATTATTTGAGTTTTCTCTTTGAGATCTCTCATATCAGACATTTTGTAGGGCCTCACGGTCTCAATCACGTTTACGTGACTACAACTTGTTTCGGTACCTTGTCGGTCTATAGGCCTCAATCATGCTTGCATGACTTCAAGGGGTAATTTTGAATGGAATTCCTGACTAAGAACTATAAGATAGAGGCTACTTGATTCACCTCCGAAAGGGAGATAATCTTTGTGCAAGGGAGATAGTAACTCTCCCAAGATACTTGCCATTTTGTGCCCCCATTAGCATTTGGAGTCGGCTAATACAGCATTGAGAATCCATTGCGTGAGTCTCAGCGGCCGTATTTTGATTAGCTATTGGGTGTGTACCTAAGTCTGCAAGCAAAGGTTTTCTTCTCTAAGCCAACTTCCGTAGGGTTAGCGTGCTGTGATTGAAGTCATTATACATCTTGCATGTTTATTGTGTTTTCGTCCCTGAAACTAAAACTGAAATACTAAAAATGGAGAAAACAATAAACAACTCAGTGATAAAACTCTGTCTGTATCAACAACTAGTCTACCTCAATCGTCAAAACTCCGTCCGTGTCCAAAACTAGTCGTTGCCAGTCATTGAAAACTCTGCCTGTCAAAATCTCATCTTTGTCCAGTAAACTGTTGTACGAGCCTGCTGAAATATCACCCTACCACATATGTATTTTCATTCGAAACTTCATTAATCCTAATAGTTTGTCATCTGGTCCTTCACAAATTGTCATTTGGGTTAGGGAATTATTGTCTGATCCTCTATCTTGTGTCATACGAATAAACATCATAACAATCAGATTATCATCTAGAGACTACCAACCTATTGTACGAATCTAGCCAGAAACTCGTACGAAAAATTATTTTCATCATTCATAAATCATTAAGCTGTCGTTTGGGTCTGTAAACTCTATCGTACGAATTCCTAATTTTGTCAGTCCAGAATAGTCAAACTTTCCTAAAACAGTCTACAATGAGCATAAAACTGGTTATCATCATCATGAGCATAAACAAATCTAGATAGTGTACCCTTGTCGTTGTGTTGCACAATTTTATCAAGCATCTTTCTGCTAGTTCAATCAACTATTTATCAAACCTAAGTCACTTAGACCACATCTTTCATAGGATAGATCGTTCCTAAAACTAGACTGAGTCTTAATCACCTCTCTCAAATCAAACTAAGTTACTTAGATAATGTCTTATACAGGATAGATCGTTCCTGAAACTAGACTGAGTCTTACTCACTTTCCTCAAATGAACAACTAGCTCCAATTTGATCTTGACTTCTGCATCACATACAACTCTAGGTCACATAAGACAATAAAAATGCCTACTCAAACTAGAAGTTCTTGTAAGAAAGATGACAAAGGCGAAGGACTATCCTTTTCATATTAGGATAATCCATTTTACGTAGAGGACCCTGTCACTAATAAACCTTCATCATCAGATATACCAATTTTTTATCAACCCTTATCTCCCACCATATCTGGAGAAAGGAAAGAAAGATGAGCTGCTAAACATGATGCCTATGATGATCTTAGTATCCATGCTACTGACAGTGATTCCTCATCAGGAGATTCTGAAGCCTCTGAACCTACAAAAACTGTTATAAATAAATGTCTATAAGATAAACATTTCTGAAATATGATGAAGATTATCATGGCTAGAGAAAAAGAAGACTATTTTCTAGAACTATCGAAACAAGGTGACAAACTTCCTACTGATTATAATGTTGAGACCCTTATTAGTAAAGAGGAAGATACACCCTTAGCAATGGTAAACAAACAATTGCAAGCGTTACGGACTGAAGTCACATAACTGAAAAACAAGGATAAATCATCAAAACAATATTCTCTAGACACGATATGCCCATTTCCATTTGACAAAAACCTTTACATGACTCCATTCCCTTCAAGAGTGGAGATTCCTAAGTTTGACAAATATGATGGCAATGCAGATCATCAAGACCATGTTAGAGAATTTTGTGCTTTATGTGTGGAATTCATGCACGAACAAACATATCTCATGCGCCTTTTCTCGAGAAGTTTAGGAGGGCAAGCTATGGAATGGTTCTCAAGCCTACCTATGGGAATCAAAATTTTTGAAGAATTAATCCAATTGTTTCTACAACAATACTCCTATAACATTTGTCATCCAGTCACTATGATTGAGCTTTGCAATACCAAATAGAAAACAGGAGAGCCCTTTCTCACTTTCCTCCAACGTTGGAGAAAGATGTTCTCTAGATATTCATGACCTATTCCAGATTCTAAGAAGATGGATATCTTCGTCAACAACTTGATCCCTAAATTGAAATATAGTATCCAAATGCAAGTTTACCCTTCATTCAACAAAATGGTAGATAGTGCCCTCAGAATGGAAGATGTTCTTATAAAGAAAAGAGATATGTCACTTTGGAAAGAAACACAACAAGATTCTAGTTCCAAAGAAAATAACAAATATTGGAAATACAACAAAGACAACAACAGAAATGTTGTTAATGATGGAGTGGTAGACGATGTTAAAAAAAAATCAAAATCCACGACATTTAACTTGGCTAGTGGCACACAAGCACTCAAAGCAGCTGAAACTACAACAAAAAATCCTCTAAAGAAATTAAAAGAGTGGTTTGAAGAGAAACCTTGGCTTTCTAAACCTAAACATGAATTCACTCCTTTGGAATAATCATATGAATCCACTTTTAAAACTTTACTGGCAAATGATCTGATAACATTACCAGACAATTCTAGGCCATATGATCCAGAGGTCAAACCAAAATGGTGGAGAGAAAATGAATACTGTGAATACCATCGAAACAAAGGTCATAACACAAACAACTGCATGAAGCTCTAACATGAGATTCAAGACCTCATCGACAGTGGAAAAATTATTGTTGGAAATCACACGACTAATGTCGATCACAAAGCTTTTAAGGATCCCTTACCTATTTATGAACAAGGTGATTCCTCAAAGACCAAAGGAGGTGCCAAAGTCAATTACACCTACACTAATAATGACATCGTGATCAACATGATTGAGTCTTCCCAACCTGAATATTGCAATGTGATCATAATCAAAGATAAACAAAATGAAACACAAACTACAAATGTTGTGACCCACGCTCAAAAGAAAGTTACTCTCCAAGGAGCTAGTTCCTCAACTCCTTCTCAAACAACATCAAACCTACCAACTTATCCAAATAGATAAACAGATACAACCATGGCTAAATCTAAACAGTTGGCTTCATCATCCTCTCCTAGTTATAGCATTGTCGAACAATTAAAAAGAACGAACACTCAAATCTCCATCTTTGAACTGTTTAAAATCTCTTCCAGTCATAAAGAGATCCTGGACAAAGCTTTTCTCACTACTAATGTCCCAAAAGATTTAGATGTCGATCGGTTTCAATCTATGATGGGTCACCTGACTTCGCCTCATCATCTCACTTTCTCTAAAGAAGATGACAACTCATTGAGCCACCCACATAACCAACCATTGCACATTGAAGCTATGATCTATAAACACCGAGTCAAACATGTTTTGATAGATGGAGGCGCTGGGTTGAATATTTGTACCTACAATCTACTGACATAGCTGGGCTTTTCTAAAAATGTCATTGATGCGGCAAAGAAAATAACAATCAAAGCCTATGATGAATAAGAAAGAACCTCTAAATGTTTGGTACTATTACCGATCAGGGTAGGACCTGTAGAAAGAGATGTTATTTTTGAGGTGCTTGATCTTTGTCTTTCATACAACATCTTACTGGGCAGGCCATGGATTCACAAAAATGAAGGCAGTACCATCTACATATCATCAATGCTTAAAATATCCTTATGATGGAGTTGAAGTCAGTATTCCTGCTGATACAAGCTACACTTGTAAGGCATTAACTCAGGGTGTTGATACTTTTGTTCCTCATAATAGAGTAGCCTCTATAGCTGAAAGTTCAGAAATAGTGATGAAGGATTTAGAAAAGAAATTGAAAATCATAGATACTTGCATGGATGGATACAAGATAGAACTAGTACTTTCACTAATCTCCCTTCCTCCATCACCAAGATAGTCGGGAAAACCATCAGAGGTTATGAAGCCACAAAATTCAACTCCAAATGTCATTTATGATGGTCTCTATGTACAGTCCTCTACTTCCCTTGTGGATGAAATAGAAGAGGATTTTGTTCTCAAATGGATTTTCAAAGAAGATAGTGAAAACAAAGAAGTACGACATTGTGAGATTTTTTTGACACAATATGGTCCAGGCTATAAGATGATCCAATGCATGGGATATTTAGGTATCGGTCCTCTAGGAAAGAATCAAGAAGGTATTGTTGAACCTATTCAGCTACAAACTAAGTCTATAAATGTAAAGCTAGACTGGGATACAATCCAAGAAAGTCATCATATCAAAAACATACATCTCATCATCAGTCTAAGTGGAGGAAAATGATACTACCTTCAACATCAAAGGAAGTAAACACTCAACAAACTCAAGAAGAGTATGAAAAGGAACAAGAAGAATTGGCAATCAAGAGACAAGAAGCAGCCGATAATCGAGTTCCAATTGTATCAGCAATAACACTACAAGGAGTAGAAGTCCCAAAGGATATAAGAGAAGAGGTAGAAAGAATCAGAGAATTGTTTGCACCGTTGAACATTCCAGTCATATATACTCGTAGACAACAAGTAGATGATTCAGAAACTGACTCGAATGAGTATGAATGGGGTCCAGATCTTCTCTCAGATACATCTACTATAGAAACCCCTAAAGAATCCAGTGATATCACATATGACGCACAAGAGCTGATACGCTTAAAGCTGCAAAAGGAATTGGAGGAAATTTGACTAAAAAGACAAGAAGACTATGAACAAAATCTGAAAGAAGGAAGAACACAAGAAATTTTTTCTCTGACTATATCTCCCTCTAAAAAGATAAAACAAACCAGGTATGAAACTACATAAGAAGAATTAGAAGCTACAGAAAAAGAACTAATCATTAGTTCAGAAGAAGTTGAATGGAGTAGACAATAGAGATTCACAGAGCCATCAAGGTTATGTCAACATGTATGTCAAATACAAGTGATCAATGAACCAAATCACGAAGGAACTTGCAACATCAAAGATGTAGGTGGTGATATTATTCATACTTTTACTCAATCACTTGAAGAAGAGTCAGAAACTTCATCCTATGACTTTGATAACTTCGACAACGGTTCTATTTATGACAATACCTATTCAACACAAAACTCTGACTCCTCCATTATGAATGTCGGGAATCTATCTATTGATCCTGTTACTATCAAAACATGATATGTAGCCTAGTCTGGAATAGGGAACGGTGCTAGGAGTAGGTATATTGGATTAGGTCAACTAAATCTTAACCTGCACTTTGATGATCATGTTGTAACTCTTCCTAGTCTCGAGACATTTACGCAAGGTAGTCTTTTGGAACTCGACTTTTCAGTCCGAAGTTATGATGATAATACTGTGAACTTCCTTGAACCTGTCCAAACTTTATCCTTGGTACATCCTGAACTAATTGCCCGTAATCTCCAAAACCAGCCTATGAATGTACCTATCTTTTCCAATGACTACACGTTAGCCTACTATCTTAATGCAGTTGAACCAATGGACTCTTCCACCAGTGAGAAAAGTGGGAACAAGAGTGAAATAGACATCAAGTATCTTAGTCGCAAAATCAAAAATCAAAAAATAAAAGATATGATGGCGAAAACCACATTGTGGCAGTGTCAGAATAAAAAATGGTGAAAATAAAGGACACATCTAAGAGTGAAAACCTATCTGAGGCACCTGAAGGTGAGATACTTGATATACTGCCAAGTCACTTCTAGGAAAGGTCTTCAATATTGATTGAACCAAATCAACCAGTAAATATTGGGAGTCAAGAGACACCACATATCATCCACTTAGCTCAATCACTATCAACAAAAGATTTGAAAGATTTCAGCAATCTTTTTTCAGAAAAGAAGATCAACTTTGCATGGACATACTTTGATATGCCAGGCCTAGACCCTAATCTCATCATGCACCATCTCTCTATTATACCAGGAGTTAAACTAGTCAAGCAAAAACTCTGTAAGATGCACCCTCATGTGAAACTGCTAGTCAAGGCTGAGCTAGAAAAA
Organism: Cryptomeria japonica; assembly: GCF_030272615.1. NCBI lineage: Eukaryota > Viridiplantae > Streptophyta > Pinopsida > Cupressales > Cupressaceae > Cryptomeria > Cryptomeria japonica. The sequence goes on along the minus strand of NC_081408.1, from coordinate 355,128,201 downwards.
TTGCTAAAAGATAGATTTATCAGAGCTATAGACTATGCAGAATGGATATCAACCATAGTACTTGTATCAAAGGTAGAAAAATCTATTAGGGTTTGCACAGACTTTAGGGATCTCAACAAAGCATGTCCTAAGGACAATTTTCCATTGCCCAACATTGATATGATAGTGGATATGACTGTTGGGTATGAGATGTACTCATTAATGGATGGATTCTTTGGTTATAATCAGATCAAAATAGCTCCTAGGGATCAAGAAAAGATAGCTTCCACATGTGCATGGGGAACCTTTTGCTGGAACGTCATGCCATTTGGACTAAAGAATGTAGGAGCAACTTACCAAAGAGCAGTAACCACTATCTTCCACGATATGATGCACAAAAACATGGAAGATTATGTTGATGACACCTTAGTAAAGACCATGAAGAGATCCACACATATTCAAGAACTAGGCCTCATACTAGATAGAATGGAAAAATTGAAGCTCCAGCTAAATCTTAAAAAGTGTGCATTCAGAGTGACATCAGGGAAATTGCTTGGTTACATCATTTCAAAGAAAGGAATTGAAGTTGATCCTGAGAAGGTCCAAGCCATAATGGAAATGCCACCTCCAAAGAATATCAGTCAAATGAGAAGTTTACAAGGATGTCTCCAATCAATAAAACACTTTATTTCTCAGCTAGCAGATAAATCTCAACCCTTCACAAAAGTATTAAGGAAAGGAGTAACATACAACTAGGATCATGAATGTGAGAAGAACCTTCAACAAATCAAAGAATGGCTATCTAATCCACCTAAATTGATGCCACAAATTCAAGGTAAACCATTGATTCTATACATAGCAGCTACCGATACATCACTGGGGGCACTTCTGGCACAACAGGATGAGAATAAAAAGGAAAGAGCTATATATTATATCAGTAGAACTTTGATGTCCTATGAGATGAACTATACTATAATAGAAAAATCTTGTTTAGCATTAGTCTTTGCATCACATAAATTAGGACACTACATGTTAGCACATTCTATTAAGCTGGTGGCTAAGATTGATCTGCTCAAATATCTTCTTAACAAAGCAACACTTATAGGAAGATTCGCTAAATGGGTCATGGTTCTTACTAAATTTGATATTGAATATGTAGAACGCAAAGCCATCAAAGGACAAGTAATTGCAGATCAACTTGTTGATGCTCCACTTGAAGACAAACACCCTTTGTACATAGAATTTCCGGATGAATCCATCATGCACCTTACTCAACAATCATGGAAGATGTTCTTTGATGGGTCTTTCACTCAACATGGATCTAGTGCCAGAATACTTTTTATTACTCCTCAGAAATATTCAATCCCAAAGGCTTACAAGATTCTCTTCTCTTGCACAAACAACATTGCAGAATATGAATCTTTGGTAAACGGGATCAAGTTGGCTATCGAATGGAAGGTTGTTGAATTACACATCTATGGATATTCTTAGTTAATCATAAACCAAATCAATGATACATATCTGACTCGAGATGAGAAACTGATGCCTTATAAGAGAATGGTTGATGACCTCAAGAAATATTTTACTTTTGTATCTCAACAGATTCCCAGATCAACAAATAGAGCAGCATATGCTATGGCCACCTTGGCATCTATACCAGAGTTACAAGAATCTAATTTTCGCTTTGAATTCTTGGTGGAAGAGTTACATTATCCAGCCTATGATTCTCCTGAGTCCCAGATGGTCTGTTCTATTATTGGACATGACTCATCTCGCTATAGCCACATTTACTCTTACCTGTGTGACCAAATTGTCCTTGCTAATCTTACCCGTAATGAGAAAAGGAACCTAACTCGAAATGCTTCATGATACGTCATCATCGCTAATGATATATTTAGGTGAGGTTTGGATAGTACTTTGCTTAGGTGTCTAGAAATTGAAGAGTCCCAACGCGCATTATTTGAAGTCCATGAAGGTATTTGTGGATCTCATTCAAACAGTCTAACTTTAGCTCAGAAACTACTAAGGGCTGGCTACTATTGGCCAAATATGGAGAAAGATGCTATAAAGTTTCCTAAAACTTGTGAGAAGTATCAGCTACATGGGAATCTCATATAGGCTTCAGCAAGGGATCTAATACCCTTCATTACACATTGGCCTTTTCAACAATGGGCGTTTGATCTCATTGGCCAAATATATCTTGCATCATTTGACATACACAAGTTTATTATAACTTCCACTGAGTACTTCACTAAGTGGGTAGAAGTGGTTCTGCTAATCAAAGCAACTGATAAACGGGTAGCTCTATTCATCCTTAACTATATCATCTACAAGTATGGGATACCTTCGTCCATTGTGACTGAAAATGGAGGACAGTTCAAGAATAAAGATCTAGACGAGCTCTGTGAAAAATTCAAAATAAAATAGCACTGGTCATCCATATATTACCCTCAAGGTAATGGACAAGCTGAAGCATCTAACAAAAATCTGTTGACTATCTTACACAGAACAGTAAATAAATCTGGAAAGGATTGGCATCTGCATCTCAATCCTACACTATGGGCTTATAGAATAAGTATCAGAACACCTACTAGGACTACACCTTTTTCTTTGGTGTATGGATCCGAAGCAATCTTACCTATTGAGGTGGAAATACCGTCTTTGATATTTTTTGCAAGGTCTTGTTACTGATGAAGACTGTAGTCACATAAATCTATCCAATTTAATTAAATGAATATTTCCTATTTATTTGATTAAAAATCCACTAGCCATCAGTTAATTAAACTAACATTTAATTAATTCATCTTCAAACATTCTCCTATTAATTAAATAAATTATTCAATTTATTTTAATTAATTCATTATACCAAATTCACAAATCAATTAAATGAATAAATCATATTTATTTCATTTAATCCCCTATTCCTCTTTTAAATAAATTAAATCAAACATTTATTTAAATCATTTATCCCCCCCACTTGCATTTTCCTACAAATGTAACTTGCACACATTTATTGAAATAAATTAATTTATTTTAAATAAAAATCCTATTTTCCCTCACCCACCAAATCCACTTGCATTCCTAACCCCCCTTCTAGATTCTTCTAACCCCTTCCTAATTAGCCTAATCCATCCCCTAATTATTGTCACATTCCTAAGAAAGTTGGAGTCACTTCTCAAAGACTTCAAAGTCTTTGAAAAGCATTTAATTCTTTGTGTGTTCAACAATTTAACCTCCAAAGTTTTCCATGACCATTTATGGCTCTTACATAACCATTTATGGTTATTTCAACTTGCACTCATGTGTCTCCTCAAGCATTTATTGCTTTGACCATGGTTATCCCTTTTGCCTTTGCACAAGAGTTTGTCCATTGGATAAAAGCTTTATTCTTTGAATAAAGAATTTATTCATGCAACTAACCTTGACCTTAACTCCCAAGTTAACTCTCAGGTTATGTCAAGCATTAATGCTTATTCCCTCTCCTCTCAACCTATCTCACATTGACACTTGTCAATCAGGGATTGGGTTGAAAGCCCTCACATGGATCTCAAATCATTCAATCCTGACCCTTGTTGAGATTACTCAATCTCAACCATCCATTGCTCCATTTTACCTATAAATAGAGCTCACATTCCTCATTTTCAAATCCTCAAGCATTTAGCCTTCATAGTCATAATCCTAAAAACTTGTATGCATTTAAGCTATAGTGAATTCTAGAGAGCATTTAGCATAATCAACTCATATAATTGTTATTTTGGCCTAAAATAAATCATTTTAGCATTATAGCATCTAAGATTAGCTTTTATCTACATTTGCATAGCATTTAGAGTAATCATCTACAATCTTGAACCTTCATAAGCATCCATAGTGCAAAAATCTGCTGAGAGCTACACTAATTTGGAACTTGGAGAGGAGAGGAACAAAGGAGAAGGAGCTAAGAACATGTTAAGAGGCATTTGGAGATGCCTTCTTATATTTGTTTCATTTGTTAAATATGTTAGTATGATCTTAGTATCTCCTTTGATATGCCTGCTTAGGTTAATCTTTGGTTGAATAATACTAACATTAATCTTGTTTCTTGTTGTTTTTGTGTGTTATAATACCACAGGTTTTAATCTAACTTGTTAGTTTTGTAGAGCATCAAAGACTACAGAATATCTAGATTGCAAGAACTCGAGTTGTTGGATGAACGTCAGCAAGTGGCATTTGATCATATGAGAGTGTATCAAAAGAGAATTTTTAAAGCTTATAACAAGAAGGTTCAACAATGAGAATTTCAGGTTGGTGACCTTGTTCTGAGAGAAAATCCTAAAAATCAACAGTTTCGAGACAACAAAGGGAAGTTTGAATCCAACTGGCTGGGTCCCTACATCATTACTATAGTATTTGGCTCTGGTGCCTATCAACTCTCAACACCAGAAAGAGAACAACTTAGTGAACCGATCAACACCATCCACTTGAAGAAATTCTTCACTTAGTATTCTTTGCTCCAGCAACCTAAAAAACATAAAATGTCCTGAAAAAAAAAAAAAGATCTTTGCCAGGCAAGTGAAAACCTAGTAAACAGGCGCCTCTTGTACTCAAACGCTCCATCTATCAATGCAACATTGGAATTTCTCAATTTTTATTCCCGCTTTCCTACATCTTTGATTTTGCTTGTACATATCTTTTAGTCGCTTTTGTGACATCCTGGTTCTTTTGGAGCTCTCATGGCTTGAAACCGATCAATGTCCTAGTCTTAGGGTAATCGACTGAGCAATTTACGTGTCCTAAGTAGTATCAACCAAGTCATCTTTCCGTCAGTGGTAACTGGTCATCCACTTTGAGTCAGTCACCTGTCTCCTAACAACTGAAGAGTTTTATCACTGAGTAAACAAGCAAAACAAGATTATTGAAAACAATCACTAAACAGTTTGAGATATGCATGAAATTTTCTTTGTGTGTTGTCTTTTATATTGGGTTTTTATTATTATTCCCTCTAAGTAACTCGAGGAAGTCTATCTTGACTAAGAGGAGCAAGGATTGAGGGCATAATACTTTTCTTTGTTTTCTGCTTGTATGAATGATTCTGATGATCTGGAAACATCTAATCAGTTGGGTGTCTGTGATAAGTGCCTTCACATCAAGGTGAAATCGCCACACATACCTTGACTCCATTTATTTGTATGCTACAAGGAGGTTGGCATCATTTCTTTGTCTATTTTGAGGGAATTTCTTTAATTTTCAATCCGGGTGCATGCGTAATCTGTCCAAGGATATGAACGAAAAAAAGGGTCATTGCGGACAAGATAATTAATATTGCATATGAAAAGGAAGGAACTCTATTCTGCCTGCTATGTTTGTAAATGTTCAGTGATGAAAATTAAGCATTCCAAATCTAGTAACTAGGTTTAGGTTGTATTCATTCTATATTTTATGCATTTCGAGTGATTTCGGCATGATAACAATGATCTCTTTATCTTTTGAATGAGAGTATGAAGCAATCATCGTTTCTCACCTAAGTGGTCTCTTTTTCATCATCATTTCTCTGATCGAATACTTGTGTATTGAGATGTTATCTGCATACATAAGAATCTTATGTAGATCTATACATTCATTCGCATTCATATTATTAGCTAGAAAGATAAAAATATTTACATTACTAGTTACACATTTTCATCATTTATTTGCATATGAAAAGAAACAAAAACAACATCCATATTCATCTGCATTACATACATCCATATTGAAACAATATGCATACATATAGAATAAAGCATATAAAAAGACATCTCATACTCAATTAACACAAGTACGATGAAATCAAATCAAGATCTCGTATATATCATCATAAATGTCTCATACTAGAAATGATATCAACTATTATATACAATGTCTCATCGGAGCAAAAATCGTATGGGCTACAAAAAATGGGGTATATAACAAAATCTAGGAGCTATATAAAAATCAATCTCTCTACCTCTCCCTCATCGCTAGGTGGTGGAGGAGGTGGTGCCTGCTGACCAGCATCCTGCCTAGGTGCCTGAGCTCCCTCAGATCGAGCCATATATTGAGAATATGGGACAACCTGTTGCGCTACTGGGATTGCTACACTATACGCTGCAGCATAATATGTTGCTCGACTCGTTTGGTGCAAAACCTCTCATTGGAGAGTATCTCGCTCTGTCCTAACCTCTGCAAGTTGTCAGTCTCATTCTGCAAGCTGTGTCTTAGCCACTGTCAACTATGACTGCAAACCTGCTAATCTGTCTCTCATAGTCCGTGGTGTGTTTGTTGCCCCCTTCTCTCTAATAGAACATCCACCTACCTCTCCACCCATCTCATCTATCCACTATATCACCTGCCTAGGTGCTGTTCACTCCTCCTTGCCTCCACCCTCTACTTCTCTGGCACCACTAGCCCCAACACCAGCAGCTCCTAGGGATCCACCCTCCCCTCTACCACTATCTCCCCCTAGTCGGTACCCTGCTGCTACTAGCACCAGGATCACCTCCTTCCTTCTTAGGAACCTCTGCTCTCCATCCCTATACCTATGCCTATGTAGGGGCCTCATCCTCAACCTCGTCTATGAGAGGCGCAAGCTCTGCAGGATCTATGAATCTAGGGAAGGGATGTCTCTAGAACCAATCCCTGTACTAGGGCAATACCCTCGCATCTGCAATATCCTCTAAGTAATCCCATGGCACTCGCTGTAACCTGACTATCTCCTGCATGCTCAGTACATAGGACACCCTAGGGGCCCATCCTTGTCTCTCCTTGTCTCCATATCGGGCATAGGTGGTGAACTCCTGTGATATACCATGAGGCCTGCCATACTGCCTCATAACCCTAGATACCACGAATCGCTCAATGATAGATACTAATCAACCAATGAGGGGTCGAGTCACGAACATGTCTCTCCGCTGAGCTCTCTAGTCATCCCACAGCTCCAAACCCCTATACGGTCTCCACACTACAATGATCAAATCATCGAGTTGTCATTTCCAATACTCTGTCTTGCCCAGATGGGGTTGAGTAACATATCCTAAATATCTATATATGATCGACTAGTGTGGATCTTTGGCATCATCTACTATCGGTCTACAAACTAGGATATGCTCCCAGGCCCAAATCTAAAGAACCAAAACTCCTGCCGTCATACTCTTCACCCCTCTATAGGAGATCTCATTCATCTCATGATACATGTGGGCTAACAAATAAGATCACCACCCTAGTCTCTCAGCCCGAGTTAGTAGCCTCTCAAGCATCCTGCCTTAGCCACATAGAAAGCCCTGTTGTCCCCTGTCTGACATGATGAAACAACCTATCATACCTGCTAATACACATGCTAGTGGAAACTAATCACCATATCTACTAATCATATCATCCCAAGTGATAGCCCGCTCAAGAATGTCCTCATCGTGAAATATGCATCTTAAGGCTAAGATACAAAGTCGTTGAGCAGAATCATAGTCAACCTTATCCCCAACAAATAGAATCCTCAAAATCCTGTACACATCCTCTGGTGTAATGGTCATCTCTCCAACTGGTAGATGAAAGGTGTTATACTCTGAATGGAAACGCTAAATGGAAATGCTCAACTAGCGCAATCAACATCCTGTGACTTACACGGATATCCGACATCTGTTAAAGGTGAGTAAAACCGTACAAATCAATATGTGCTCTATCTACATCTGATAGCTCACAAAATAGCCTCATCGTTGCAGGATATACACACTGAAATAGGATATCTGGCAACTGAATCTGCAAAAAATCAAACAACAGAGTATCAACAAGTCATCCAAATTGCGTTACAATATGTTAAACATGCATGCAAATCCAAATACACAAAATGCTAAATCAAAAGTTCATATTTTGACTCTTAAAAATGCTCATTATTTTCCATACGAGTTATCATAGTGTAGCAGAAACTCGTACGAGTCAAGAATACATGTCGAATAATAAAACATTCCCATACGATAAATGGTATTCTCTCACATGATAATATGGGCTATGAAGAAAAATCTCGTACGAGACTTGGGACAACACCAAACGACAAAACATATATGCTCAAACAAAAAAACACAAGAGTGACAGTTTGTCGTATGAAAGATAGTGTCTTACTGCACGACAAAACGACATTAAACGACTTTTCAACGACATAAAAAAGAAAAAAATTCATCAAAAATTCAAAATTAATGAAATGCAAGGGGTTAAAATTGATCACTTACTGTTGGGTCGTAGTTCTGTGGTCAATTTTTTTGTCTCTAGTGCTCAAATCGATGCTCCTGGATCAGAATGGCCATTTTTCTTCGCAGAAGGCTTTTCAAATTTCAAACTTTGGGAGGTTAAAATGAATTGAAAATGACACTTGGAACCCTTATATAGCCAAAACTCTAATTTTTTAACTTGCTCCGATGGACATGAAAACCGTACCCTAAGCTAATTTGACCATCCTGATTCCATTTTTGAGAACAAAATCGAATTCCAAGATCATCTTCCTAGTCAAATTTACACAACTAAGACCACTTAGCGCTTTCATCAAATGCTCATTCTTTCTTCAATTTGTGCTCAATTTCTCATCAATCGTCGCTAAATCTTCAAATATTCCTTTGAATCTTTCTTCGTGCTCAAATAATTATCATCACCAAAAATTGCCTAAAATTGTGTACCCTCCCTATCTTTTGATTTCTCTCCCAAGGGGGCATACTCATGACCTCACATCTTCAAAGTCGAGAAAATTTTGAAATCTTCATGAAAAGTCGAGCAAAAATATTTTCAACTAAAGAAAATCAAACAAATCCTTATCGCTAGGGGTATCTCAGCTTCATCGCTTCATATCAAGTTGATATTTTTTGATCATCTAAATCAAATCAATCTCTAGGGGCATATCGGTTTCATCGCTTCAAATCAAGTTGGTATTGTCTTCATCTAAATCAGTCTCTTAACGTTAATCAGTTTCATCGCTTTTCATCAAGTTGATTATTCGTTTAAACTCAATCAAGGGTTTAAAGAGTATCTTTGATCACACACTCAATCTAAGCAAGTGTTCAGTTTCATCGCATCAAATAAAGCTAGACAGTTTATCCTCATTCATCGTGTCTTGATCCATCAAGTTTAAGATCGATTTTATCTTCGCTCATTGTGTCTAGTTCAATGAAGTTCTAGATCAGTAAGATCCACTTCTTGATCAATAAAGTTCAAGTTCGATATATTTTCTCTTCATCGGTCCTAGTTCAATCAAGTTCGGGATTGATATCGCTTTTAATCAATTTGTTTAGTTTCATCGCTTCAAATTAAGCAAAACATCTTGCTCTTCATTTGGTTCGTGATCAATCAAGTTCAGAACTGGTATCTCCTAGACATCAACTATTCTTTGAACCAACATATTGCTCGCACATTAATTCAAAGAGGGGAAAATGTAATACCCTAAAAATGGTCACCTAAACCATGGGCCCCTAATCTCGACAACATCACCAAGGTCCTAACCAAAGGCAATTAAATTAACCTTGAGCACACAATTAATTAATTCTTCAATCATCAAATGTCATATGGCAAGTTAACCACTCAATATTAATTAAATCATTCCAAGAAAATGATTTTGATCAATTATCCTATTTAATTTATTAAATATCCTAGCATATTTAATTAATTAATAAATTTACCATTTAATCATAAAAAAGGAATTAATTTATTACAAAAAGAGAAATTAATATGCTAAGAAAGAGTTTAAATTGAAAATAAAAGAAAAACAATTAAATTGAGAGGAGAAATCAAACTCGAGATATTTCTTTTTCTAACTTGACATAACTTGAAATCAAAAAAGCAATTAAATTGAATTTATTAATCTTCTCTAAAATTAGAATTCAAAGCTTTGGAGAAAAGAAGTCCAGTTGCATTGAAAAGACTTTTTTCTTGAATAAATCAAAGAAAGTGCATGGAATTAATTAAATTTTATCTCCAATGCAAACTCGAACTTATAATCTGAATGCATTTCAATCAAGCTATAATTGGAATCTATCTCAAGGTTAACTGAATCTAATCTCGTAATTATTTCAATTATCCTAAATTGTGCTTTTTCTTGAGGAATCTCAACCACTCGTTGCTAATCGATCTTGACCGTTGGTCTCTCTTTTGAATCTCTATAAATTCAGCCTTCATCTCTCATTCAAAACACTCTGGAGATTTATTGTTATTATGCATTTTTAGTTGTGGAGTCATTGAAGATATGGCGTTTTTGAGATTATTGAATCTTAGTTTAGCTTTTTGCATATTTAGTTCAATTATGATTGCTTGAATTCATTTAGCATAATCTTGATTCATTTATCTTATTTGTGTGCTCATATAGATTAAATCCTTCATCTTGGTGTAGTCTAGTCACTGGTATTGCTTATACAAATCTGAGAGCAAGTCTATACTCACATCTTTTAGAAGGCAATGGGTCGATTTGTTATGGTTTTTATACTCATGATTATATCTGTCTAACCATACATGTAATAACTTAATTGAAGTGTTGTGTCTTACAACTTGCTGATCCTTATCCACTTTTCACACACAGAGATATAAGGAAGGCATATGATATGGTAAATTGGAGATTCATGTGCAAATATTTAGAAGCTTTTGGTTTTAGTAGAGATTGGATTAATTTATTCTTTGAATGTATTTCAAGTCCCAAGATCTCAGTCTTAGTCAATGGAATGCCAGAGGGCTTCTTTGAAATGTCAAGAGGATTAAGACAAGGTGACCCGATATCACCCTTCCTCTTCATCATAATAGCAGAAGCCTTAGGTAGGACCATTCAAAAATCTCATGATTTGAGTAATATTTCTGGAATGAAGATCTCTAGTAGTGTTACCCCTATCACACATATCAACAATTTGCCGATGACACCTTGCTATTTGGGGAAAGCAGTCTGGTAGAAGCTAGACATTTTAAACTTATCCTAGACTGGTTCTCTAGATATTTAGGACAAGTGGTCAATAAGGAAAAATCAAACCTATTCTTTTTCAATACGGAAGAGAAGCTAAGTAAAGATATTGCTATCATTCTAGGCTTCTAGTTAGGAACACTTCCCTGTAAATATCTAGGCTTCCCAATGGATAAAGGGCAAAGATCATCCAATCTCTGGGGGCATATTCTGACCAAGCTTCATCAAAAACTCCAAAATTGGAAGAGAAAATGGTTGTCTGCAACTAGTGGATTAGTTATGCTTCACTCTGTACTCTCTACCCTTCCCCAATATCAGATGACCTGTTTTCCCTTGCCGAAAGGAGTGAAAAGGAAATTGGACCAAAAGCTCAGAATGTTTTTTTGGCAAGGACTGGTAGACAAGAAGTTTTTTTCACTTATAGCCTGGGAGAAGCTTTGCAGGCCTAAAGATAGAGGTGGGTTAGGACTTAGAGACCAAGAGTTACAAAATAAGACTCTAGGGGCCAAGTTAGTTTGGAAAATTTATCAGGAACCACATAGAAGATGGGTGAAAGTCTTGCCTAGTAAATATTTATACTCTTAAGATCCCACTAGTATCTTTAGAATTCTTAACCCTCCCTAAGGCTCGAGAATTTAGAACTTCTTAATCAATTACAGGGAGGTACTAATTCATGAGCTCTCTTGGAATGTAGGGTTTGCGAAAAAAGGATTATTCTGGGAAGACTCATGGGGTGGGTATCCACCAATCCTTACGATCCTTAATGATCATAATTTAAAAAATAGCATGGAAGAAAGAGTTGCCAAAATTATGGGTGTTTATATCATCAGTCACCCAGTAGACCCAACTCTAGGATGGAGATGGAAATCATTTGATGGTCTGGGTTTATCTATTGAGGATGGTAAAAAGATTACAGAAGTCCTTGCACAAAGAAAAATTATAATTACTGTGTATGAGAAAAGTGGTGCAATGAAATGGAAATTTTGGTTTCAAAAAGGTCCATACACCAATGAGACTCTTGGTGCAAGTTATGGAGCTATATTGAATAGCTCAACTCCCCAAGGGACGCTCCATTGTTCTCTATGTCACAGGATCCCTCAAGTCACTACCTTTTCTCTTAGATCACTGAGCAAAGTGACTTAGGAATGACAACTTCGAGAATGAGGGATGCTTGATCAACTTAATATGGATGCATTCCTAGTTATGCACGATATTAAATCTAAAATGATTTAAACTAGCATGGATATGATGATAAGATAAAAGATTAGTAAAACCTATCCTACATGATATACTAGTCTAATATGAGAGTGCTATGATAATGGAAATTCTTCCTAAAATTCTTATTAAGATGATTTATATTCAAAAAGAGGCTAAATGGTTGATTTAAAAATGATTATGGATGTATGAAATTTAGATGCTTAGTAAAATGTCTATAAGTTTGATACTAAAGACTTGGATATGAAAATGAGAGAATGAGAGCTCTATTTATAGGAAAAATAGGGCAATGGATGGTCAAGATTGGATAATCTTAACAAGGGCCAGGATTGAAAGTTAATCAATCCATGTTTACAATTCTCACCAATGAAATGGTGACAATTATCAACAAAAGCCTTCTTGAGAGGAGATGTAAGAAGCATTAAATGATTGAGAATACATGATGGTTACCTTAGCAGGTAAGGGTTACGATTAGGCTAAGGTTATCCATTGGATATAGCTTTTACCCAAAGGATAAACTCTTGTGCAAGGGTTAAAGGGATAACCATGGTCAAAGCAATGAATGCTTGATGAGACCCTTGGGTTAGATGAGGGTTGAGTTAGAGAGAAAGTCTATAATCATGCAAGAAGGTTGAGTTAACCATTAATGGATAGGAAGACTTTAAAGGTTAACTTGTTGAAGACATAAAGCCTTTAATGGTTTTCAAAGACTTTGAGGGTTTGAGAAGTGACTTCCCTTTTCTTAGGGATGTGACAATATTTAGGAGATGGACTAGGCTAATTTAGAAGTGATTAGAAGAATCTAGAAGGGGGTTTAGAGAGGCAAGTGGGAGATGTAGGAGAATGTAAGTGGATGGAGGGGAATTTTAATTAAAATAAATTACTTTATTTCAACAAAAATAGATGCAACTTACATAAATACAAGTCGAGGGATTTAAATAAATAAATTAGATTTATTTATTTGCAATGAACAATTTAATTAAATGTAAATTTAATTAAAAAGGGGAAAAAGGGGAATTAATTAAATAAAGTGATTTATTTAATTAAAGGATATGAAAGACTTAGGTGAACTTAATTAAATAAATTGAGTAATTCATTTAATTAAATAGATGAATGCGAATAATTTAATTAAATAGAATTTAATTAAATAGAGGAATGGGGTTAAAATGAATATTAAATATTCACTTAGGAAAGTGGTCATTTTTACACGTCTACATTTTGCCCCTCTTAGAAGTGACGTGAATGCACATGTTGATTCAAAGAAAATTTTGCTGGATATGATGTTTGTGTCGATATGTCGATATGATGCCCCCTTGGGAGATGAATCAAAGATTTTAAAATTTTTGTTGATTTGATAAGCGTTTTTGAATGAATTTCATTTTGAAATTTTGACTGTGTTGAATGCATAGTATTTGATTCATCTCCCCAAAAATGATGTTTGATAAGGTTAAAAGTAAGAAAATGAGAAAAATACATGCGCCACCTACTAACCCCTTTTGAATTTTACCCTATTAAAAGGTAAAAAGTGATTCTATTCTTGTCATTTGCACATTTGTCTCCTTGTGATTGTGACACCTTAGCTCTGATGAAAATGTCGGTTCCTTATGCTTCTCACCGATTTGAGCACGTTCGTCGATACTGAAGGCCCACAGCGTATGGTCCACCTGTAAGTCACCTAAATTTTGCCACGTTTTTTTATTTATTTTATCAATTTTGGTCACGTTTTTCAGTTTTGGCTATCAATTTTGTCATTTTAGCATGTAGGGTTTCTAGTGTGGTGCATACGATAAGCATCATAGTGCGTAGGGTAACCTAGTTAGGTCAGCGTCTTAGGTATATTAGGTATCATGTCGTAGGTGCAAGATAGCATGTTTAAAATTTTAGCACATACGATTGACAGTTTAGTGCGAAGAAGGTGTAGGATAGCGCATAGGGTAAGCAGGTTAGTGTGATGGAAACTCTAGTTAGTGCATAGGTTAGTTTAGCGAATAGAATAAAGATTATAGCACGTAGGTGCGGAAAGATAGCACATGGGAGGGATATTGTGGCACATGGGTAAGAAAAATGGGTAGAAAAGAATTCGAAGAATGTGTCACAGGGGGAATAGATGAGGTAGACGGCTTAGGGGTGGATAGGTGCCTGCTGAGTGTTTTGGGATGGGTTTTGAGCCAATCTTTTGCCTGGTATGATTATGTCTGAGTCTTGATATGATGATTGAGAGTCTGCTGAAATTGTTTTCATTATGAAGTGCCAACCTGATTAATTGTTTGAATGAGGATCCTAATTTTCTATTGATGTGGATCTTTGATTTTTGCCTTGCAATTGAATTCGATGTCCGATATGAGTTCTGATATGATTCCTAATATGATGCTTGCGATATGGATTTTGAGTTGCTTGCATTATGGGTATTTGAAATGATTTCTCGATATGGTGCTTGCGATATGGGTCTTGATTTTTGATATGGATATTTGAATTGCTTGCCTTATGGGACTTGATTTTTGATATGGATTTTGATTTTGATATGGGATGATTTGATTTCGATACAATGCTTGATTTGATTTTGATATGGGACTTGATTTTTGATATGGGACTTGATTGATTTCGATATGGTGCTTGATTTGATTTCGATATGGGACTTGATTGATTTTGATATGGTGCTTGATTTTATGCTTTATTGTTCCAAGTTGATTTTGGTTTGATTGGATATATCAGATAGATGTGGGAACTGATGATGGACATTTGTTTTTTTCAGGCACAGCCTGGTGTACTTCAGTCACGAGAGCAATTTTCATGACCGTGGTTATTGATTCTGCGATTGACACAGGCCAATAGGGATGTGATTGAGAGATGCGGTTTGACTTCATTATTAGACATGCCTCGGTATATCATTAATCGGGGTTTGTTGACAGCTTTGGCAGAGAGGTGGCACAGTGACATGAACACCTTTCATTTGGCTATTGGCAAGATAACACTCACAGCTGAGGACTATTATTGCATTCTGTGGATTCTGATTGTTGGGGCCTTGTTGCCGTATGTGCAGACTGAGGAGGGTGGGATAGAGGCTCCCGTCTCATCTTCTAGGATGATCAAATTTGTGGGCATGAGATCCCATGGAAGGAGTTTGTAGATCTTGATTATTCTCCTCTACCATCTATTTTAGCAGGCTTCATTGGTAGATTCTTGTGTCCCGACCGTAGGTCGAAGGGATTAGTTGTTGGATGGGGATTGGTTTTTGAGGAAATGGTTACACAGGGACACATGTTTGCATGGGGGTCTCACATGTTAGCCCACCTTTACAAGGAGCTTCACCAGGTGGTATATCTAGGATACAATAGTTTGTCAGCGGGGGTGACCTTATTACTGGTGTTGGGCTTGGGAGCACATTCCTGTGGTGAGACCACTTGTAGATAGGGATAGGCTAGTTGGGCGGGCATATTCTTATGAGTATATAGGCATAGTTGTCCAGCACAAGCTGGGAAAAATAGACTATTGGATGATATTGATACGGTCATCTGGAGACCGTATATGGATTGCAAGGTGTGGGCGGAGGATGGGCTAGAGATGCCCTATGTTTATATGTCTAGATATTTGATCGGGTAGATGCCCTTTATTATTGAGCAATTCTTACATAGCCGTGTGCAACAACAGTATGGGAGATAGCAGGGGATGCCACAAGGAGCTTTCTTATATGCTCGTTGGAGACAAGATATGCCTAAGTGGGGGCCCACAATGGATAGTGTAGTGGAATTAGAGTACATGACATTAGCAGGCCAAATCTAGGATTACGAAGCTGGGGTTGTTGATGCAGGGATGACAGAGGAGCTTGGGACCTACTTTGTGGCACATGCAGTGGCACGGATATCGGATCCAGCAGAGATGTTACCTACTTTTGATGATGAGGAGGATGAGAAGCCAGAGAGGTGAGGGGGAGTTAGACAGAGAGATGAAGAGGGAGAGGAGGTTGGAGAGGGAGGTGGGGATGATGGAGGAGGAGGAGGAGGATATGGAGGTGATAGAGGAGGTTTGCAGAGAGATAGAGGATGAGGGGGTGATGGAGGGAGAGATAGAGGACAAGATAGAGGATGAGGAGGGGATGGAGGGAGAGGAGGAGTACTTCTCCTTGGTGTTTGTAGGTACTGGTAGGGTAGGTGTAGTGTTAGCAGATGTGGGGGTTATAGAGGATGATAGGCGACCCACCCAGAGGAGGAGATTAGATGTTTTACCTCCACCGGTGCCTCGGACAGGGACAGGCATGGGTGGGACCACGACATAGGTAACCATTCAGATTAGGGTACCTACCCATCGACAGGACTCATAGATTAGATCCCTATAGGTCATGGTATAGTAGTTACAAGTATAGGTGCTAGCACAGCAGCGCTAGATTACACAGATTACGCCAGAGCAGGATACAGAGAGAGAGCGTCGGGGTCGAGCAGAGGAGCTTGCAGAGAGATTGTAGAGAGTGATAGGTGGTGGTGCAATGCGGGACACACTGAGGGAGATATGGTACTTGGCCATGGTGATCAAGTACTATAGATGGTTATATAAGGATCTAGTCCGTAGAGAGCAGAGAGCTCCTAGTTATGCAACCAATCGGTCTGGTCGGAGTCAGATGGGGATAGAGAGCAGAGGTGTTATGGGGCCTTCTCAACGTGATCCACCTAAGCGAGATCTAGGAGCTGGGACAACTGTTGCGAGACCGTCAGCCTCAGGAGATAGTCATACTTGAGAGACTTGTCTCTGTTATATTTTGATCATTTTGTTGTATTTTGACAAACATTGATACTCCTTGTACATTTCGACCATTTTGAGATATATATATATATATATATATATATATATATATATATATATGGCATTGATTTCTCTGATTCTCATGTGATGTGTCATGGATGATGATTTATGATATGCATTGTTATGATGATGCTATGAAGATGATGTAATTCTTAGATAGTAATGCTTTTGATGTTGATTATGATGTATGAGCTATAATGATGAAAATATGATGATGCTTGGTTTATCTTGATTTCGTTCATGTATGATGTGAGATGTATCTTGAAAATGAGATGTATGATAATGATGATGAAATGATACTAATACAAGATTAAAAATGATATGCAACTAATGCAAGATTAATATGATAATGATGTGTAGCTAAATGCAAGTATAAAATGATATGCAACCTAAGTGCAAGTGTAAAATGATATGCAACTAATTGATCACCCTCTTTTTCTTGTTTTCATTCCTATGTAGTCACATGTTTTTGCTCTGTTCTTGTTTGTCATCATTGATCTTTTGATATGTTGAAAGTTTATACAAGCATAACGGCATAATTGAACCATAATGACCTGAGTAAAATGTACATGGATATTGATATTGCAAGATGACACAAGCGTCGTGGTATAATTAAACCAAGACGACCTTAGTGTTGCTTGCGTAAAATAGACAAGAGTTAACCATTTGTATGCACAAAGTGGAATAATATCTTTAATGATATATTTCCAATCATGTCTTAAGACAAAATACGCACTATACAAGTGATCACCTCACAGATAGAAAACCAAAAAAAATATCAAACTCCCCCGTCATTTTCTCTAGCTTGATGCATCGTTGATAAATTCAGGAGATCCAATGATTCAAAAATTTTGAAGTGCAAAATAGTCAAAACCTCATGCAGATGTAAACAAATTATAATTTAGAAAATCATCCATCATGTGTGTGTTGGATTTGTTAATTGGATCAGTGTCTTGTTTTCTCTACCAATGAGTTGTTGTTGACAGGATTTTCTTAGCGTGTTGTGATTCTTGTTTTCTTGTTATTGGAATGCTTGAAGTCAAAGGAACACTGCCCCTAGTTAAAGATATCGATTGATGTGGATATTCGCAGTGATTACCAAGCCATGGTAGGATATGAGGAACTGATCTTTAGATAAGCAAGGATAGTGACTACGTTAAGTATGTCCAGGATAATGATGAATAAAAAGTGTTGGGCGATGACCGTTAGCTTTGACTTCGGATGCAAAAGATATGAGTAATGATAGATAGAGGAGCTCTTCCCTCACCAATAGCGACTATTTCCAGGTTTTCACCATTTGCTTTTATTGCACCTTTTGGTTGTTTTTCTGATTTTTTATTTATTTATTTTTATTTTTTTTTGTATTTTTTTTATTTTTTGATGTTTTTGTATTTTTATTTTTCTATGCATTAGACCACTCAAGTGTAGAATTTCTTCATATGGATTTTGTTGGTTGGTTCATCAAGCACATATCCTTCTGAAGTTGTTATTTGATAGGCACCTGATCCATAGGCAGATATGATAAGATAGGGACCTAACCAGTTAGGTTCAAATTTCCCCTTCTTTTCTCGATCCTGTTGATTTCTGGGATTTTCTTTGAGTACAAGATCACCAACTTTAAAAATCCTAGGGATGACTCTGTGGTTGTAGCTTTTGCACATGCGCTTCTGGTATTCTTTGAGGTGATCATAGGCATGCTGTCGTTTTTCATCCAGAAGCTCTAGTTCTTGCAATTTGTTGACCTGATACTCCTCATCTGGTATGAGGCCTTTTAAAGATACTCCGAGTGATGGAATTTATACCTCAAGAGGTAAAATTTCTTCTGATCCGTACACCAATGAACATGGCATAGCTCCTGTAGATGTCCTGATGCTAGTCCTATATGTCTAGAGTGTCAGATTGAGTTGTACATAACAATCCTTACCTGCATCATTTACTATTTTCTTTAGGATATTCAAGATTGTTTTATTTGATGCCTCTGCTTGACTATTCCCCTATGGGTAGTAAGGTGTAGAGAAACGATGTTGGATTTTGAATCCCTCACATAGTTCTTGCACATCCTGATTTTTGAAAGGACATCCATTGTCTATGATGATGGATCTAGGAATGCCATATCTACAAATTAGATAATTGAGAATAAATGAGGCAATCTGTTTTCCAGTTACTGTGGTCAATGGGACTGCTTCAATCCATTTTGTGAAATACTATGTTGCAGTGATAATGAACTTGTGTCCATTTGAAGAGGAAGGATGGATTTTCTATACTAAATCAAGTCCCCTCTGACAGAAAGGCCATGATGTTGTAAATGGTTGTAGCTCCCGTGCTAGTGCATGGATAAGATTGCCATGAATTTGACACTTAGGACATTTCTTTGCAAATTGATAAGAGTCTTTCTCCATTGTCAACCAGTAATATCCCAATCTCAAAATTTTTTTAGCAAGAGTAGGACCACTTTAATGCATTCCACAGATACCCTCGTGAAGCTCATGTAAAGAAGAGTCAGATTCATTATGATCAAGGCAACGAAGAAGAGTACCATCTAGACCTTGACGGTAAAGTGTATCAGCGGTTAAAGTATAATGGGTGTCTTGCTAGATAAAGTTGCATTTTTTATTATGAGATAGGTCAATGGGTAGGGTATTGGTTTTAAGGTATTCATAGATTGTCCTGTATAAAGAAGAGTCTGAACCGGTTAAGGAATAGATGACGTGGGATGCAGAATTGTCATAGGCTGGGGAAAATAGTTTCTCTACCAGGAACTCATAATGACTCTATTGCTCAGGAATTTGTAGCAGTGAAGCGATAGTGGCCATTGCATCGGCCACTCTGTTGTCCAACCTTGGTATTTTCTCGAAGGTGATGTGTAAAACAAACTGTTTGAAGTCATCTACCATTCTTTTGTATGGTAGCAGCTTGTCATCCTTTGTTTGATATTCATTGTTGATCTGATTTATAACCAATTGAGAATCTCCATAGACTTTCAATTTCATGATTCTCCATTCCACAGCCATTTTGATTCCTGTGACCAGTGCTTCATACTCAGTGACGTTATTGGAGCTTGGAAATATGAGTCTATACAATCTTGGAATGGTGTGTCCTTCAAGGGTGACGAACAAGATGCTGACACCTGAGCCATGTTGAGTGTAGGAACTGTCAAAATACAGGGTCCATTGCTTGAGTGTAACAGTAAGGACATCCATGTCTATAAATTCTACCTTCATTGGTTTCTTATCTGGTAGTGGTGCTTCAGCTAATTGATCTGCAATTACTTGTCCCTTGATAGCTCGACGCTCTATGTATTGGATATCAAGCTCACTGAGAATCTCATGACCCATTTAGCTAGTCGACCTATAAGAGTTGCTTTGCTGAGTAAATACTTGAGAGGATCAATTTTCGCTACTAGCTTAATTGTGTGAGCTAGCATGTAATGTCAAAAATTTTGAGAAGCGAATACCATAGCTAAATAAGCCTTCTCAATGAATGTGTAATTGAGCTCATATTTGTTTAATGTTCGACTGATGTAATATATAGCTCGTTCCTTGCCTTGTTGATCTTCTTGTGCTATTAGTGCCCCCAATGATACATTTGTTGTTGATATGTAGAGAATGAGTGGCTTTCCTGCTATTGGTGGTACCAGAGTTGGTGGATCCATTAGATATTGCTTGATTTCATAGAATTATTCTACACACTTGGCTTCCCATCTGAATGGTATGTTCTTATATAGCAGAAGATTGAATGGTAGACTTTTATCTGCTAGCTGGGCTATGAATCGCTTGATAGATTGTAGTCGTCCTTGTAGAGATCTAAGTTGACTAATGTTCCTGGGAGGTGGCATCTCCATGATGACTTGTACCTTCGCTAGATCTACTTCAATGCCCTTTGCTGACACAATGTAGCCTAATAATTTGCCTGATGTCACCCCGAAGACACACTTCTTAGGGTTTAGCCTGACTTGGAATTTGTCCAATCTTTGAAATATTTT
Source organism: Cryptomeria japonica (assembly GCF_030272615.1). NCBI lineage: Eukaryota > Viridiplantae > Streptophyta > Pinopsida > Cupressales > Cupressaceae > Cryptomeria > Cryptomeria japonica. Next base: position 355,107,325 of record NC_081408.1, on the reverse strand, counting down.
ATCTAATATGCCTAGATGTTCCACCCGGGTGAATGACTTAGCCAGTAAATCATCCACATAGTCTTCCATGAAGGTATTCATCATATCATGAAAGATTGTTGTCATTGCTCTTTGATAAGTTGCCCTAGCATTCTTCAAGGCAAAAGGCATGACGTTCCAACAATACGTTCCCCAAGGATAGGTGAACACAGTTTTATCTTGATCCTCTGGAGCTATCTTGATTTGATTATAGCCAGAGATACCATCCATTAATGAGAGCATTGCATGGCCCACTGTGAGATCCACAATTATGTCAATGTTGGACAAAGGAAAGTCATCCTTTGGACAGGTTTTGTTGACATCTCTAAAATTTATGCATATTTTGATGCTTCCATCTGGTTTTAAAACTGGTACAATGTTTGAAATCCATTCAACATAGTATATAGATCGAATGAATCCAACGTCTAATAATTTCTTTAATTCACCTTTGACCATTAATGCTACGTGTGGATTCATCTTTCTTAACTTTTGTTTGACTGGCTTGGCTCCTGGAGCAATAGATAAATGATGCATGATTAAGTTTGGATCTATTCTGAGCATATCAGCATAGGACCAAGAAAAAATGATTTTCTTTTCTGTGAAGAATCTGATATACTCTGGTTTTTCCTCTTCTGTCAGTGATTCTGCTAGGTGTATTTTTTAGCTGTTGCTTCTGTACCAATGTTGATTGATTGAGTGGGCTCAATCAATATGGGTGATCACTCCTGATAGTGTTTAGGAAGAGTGTCAAGTTTCCCATCCTTAGGCGCCTTATTTTTTACCCTCAGATGTGTCCTTTATTTTGACTTTTTTGTGATCTAGTGCTCCCATTGACTGGTTTTCAGCATTAGATCCTTTGTTTCTTTCATTTTTGTGACTGAGAGACTTGGCACTCTCCCGATTGCAGAAATCGTTATTTTGTTCGCTGGTAGAGCCTGTTTTCGAGTTGACCATACATAGGTAATGGACAATGGATTCGTCGCCTAGGAAAATAGGTATGTCATGGTGTTCAGGTTCATCCTAGTCTATCAAATCAAGAAATATGAGCGGTAAAGAGTCATTTGGTGGGTTGAGGTCGGTTGGGGTAAGTGTCATGATAGAGGTATCATTAAGGTTTTTTGGGATGTTGGTTAAGTTAATGATATTGTCAAGGTCTTCGATGGTATCATCTTCTGTGTAGACTTGGTCATAGTGTCATTGCTTGTTTTCCTTAGCTTTGTAGATATGTTGTAGACCGAATTCAAGTAATCGAGACTCTATGCCTTTTCCCTCCTGAGAATGGGGTGTGTGTGAATGTGTAGCACCTTCTGCGACATCCTTAGTAATATTTGAAAAACTACCCCATTCAGTGTCATTAGAATCAGTTTCAGAAGTACCATCCCAGAGCCTTTCAGTGCTACTGATAGGTATGTTGTGGGGTGAGAAGAGATCTCTGATAATTGATACTAGTCTTGTAGTTTTTTCTGATTTTGAATCAGAGCCTGCTTGTACTCTTTACATTTGTTCATACATTTTTTCTCCTTGGGAAGTAGTGATTTGTTCAAGAGGTGATTTTGCCTTGTTTTGAATAGGTTCATGTATATGGTGCACTTTCTTATAATATGCTTCTTCCCTTTGAATGGTTAGTTCTTCTTGTCATTTCTCTTTTTCTTGGCGTTCTCGCTCTTTCCTTATTGTTTCTGCTACTTGGTGTAGTGCCTCTTGTCATGAGTCCTCATTTCATTTCTTCTTTGCTTTCCACTGAGGTTTTTGATATTTATTTTTCTTTTGCCTTGGGGGTAGGATGTGTCCATATCCCAGTCCTGTTTTGTCTCAAGAAAATTGTGAAGGAGTGTCTAGTGGTTTTGTAATGCCTTCTTGACGCTTGCCTATAGGTCCTTTGCCGTTGTATCCCATCTATTGCATGATCAGGAATCCTTTTCCATACTATTGTGTTGGTATGGCTACCTCTAGAGTAGTAGCTCTGACTTCTCCCTCATCCTTGTATAGCCAATTGAGGATGTCTTTCTCTTCTGATTCATGTGCTAGTGTGCCCAATTGGATAAATTTTCCATCAAACATGGTGATGGGCTGTGTTGCTTGATGCATTGATGTAGAAGGTTGTCCATGATATTTTGGTGATGTTGGCAATTTGGATAGGCACATGGGTTAGAAAGAGTATTTCCCCATGCCTTGCTCTTTGATTTTCATCTTTTGTTTGAAATCCATGGATAAAGATTTGAGATTTTATTGATGATGATCTAGTGTTGAGGAAGCTAGAGCTTCCCTGTTGTGTGGAACTAGTCTGTCTTGAGCTGCCCCCATAGCATTGCAATGTTGAAAGGGGTTATTGTTAGCTGATATGGAAATCTCTTGTCCATTATATGGGAATTTGACACACTGATGGTAGGTTGACGGTACTGCTTGCATTTCATGTATCTAAGGACGACCCAATAAAATATTGTATGTTAAGTCTATATCTAAGACTTGGCACATAGTGTCTCTTTATATCGGTCCTACCTGAATAGGTAATATCAACGTTCCTTTGGATGATCTTTCTTCATCATCATATGCCTTGATGGTGATCTTTTTGTGTGGATCAATAGACTATTCAAAGAAGCCTAATGCACAGATAAGTTTTAAGGTACAGATATTGAGACCAACTCCTCCATGTATTAATACTCTTTTAACTCAATGTTTGTAGACTAAAACTTCAATATGAAGGGGAGTACTATGTGGATGACTCAAAGAGATATTATCATGTTCGAAAAAGGTGAGATTATGAGGCCCTATCATATGAGCCACCATGGCTTGAAATTTATCAACGTCCAGATCTTGAGGCACATTTGTTTCAACTAGTGCTTGTTCCAAGATGTCCTTATGTTTTGGCGAGAGTTTGAGTAACTCGATTATGGATATCTAAGCAGGAGTTCTCCACAGTTGATTTACCAAGTCATATTGAGTCTTGGGTATAGTGGTCGATGTTTATGTATGCCCTTTCAAGACATATTTTTGAGCTCTAGTTGTTACATTGATTGATGTATGGTCTGGTTTGTCTTTGATCTTTATGACATTTATTTGGTTGTCATTCGTTGATATGTGATTGATAGTGTTGTTGTACAGATGATTTATGCGAGCTCTCGATGTATCGTTTGATGATGAAGCTCCTTCCTTGTTGTAATTTGGAAGAGGATTTTTAAAGGCGTCATGATCACCATTTGTTTTGAGACCATCAATCGTTAAATCACCTCTATCGATCGTATCTTGAATAATATTCTTAAGCCTCATGCAATCATTTGTGTGATGTCCTTTGTTTCGATGAAAAGCATGGAAATGCAAGTCATTCCACCAAGGTGGTTTGATCTGGGGTTCGAAGTTGTTTATGGCTAGCAATGTGATAATCTTGTTTGCCAGGAGTTCATGAAATGTTGATTCTAAGGGTTGCCCCAATGGTGTGTAGATGTGTCTATTTGGGAAAGTGTTGGTGTTACCCCTTTGATTTTGATTAGTCCCTCAATTAGTGTTGTTACCTTGGGTATTGTTGTTGGTTTGGGTATTGTTGTTGGTGTTTGAATTTGAAGGTCCCTGATTGGTATTTTGCAAATAAGTGTTATTGCCTTGGTTAACACCTTTTTTATTCTTGTTAGCTTGTGGATTACCTGATAAAGCCAATACTGGTTGTTTGGACTTCATATCATTAGCATCAGTTCCTCCCTCATTAATAACATTTTTATTTCTGGTTCATAATCTAGATTTGTCTAAAGTGTTGTTGTTGTTTTGGTTGTTAAAGTGAGTGTTGGATGAATTAGTTCCTTCCTTAAAGAAATTCAATGTTTCATTCTTGATGCATGCCTCTTCTACTTGGATTCCATTTTTGATCAACTTGGCAAAAGATGGTATGCACTAGAGCTTGAGTAGATAACTCATCTCACTATTTAGATTGTTGATAAATATCTCCATCTTTTCCTTTTCAGGCACATCTCAAGGATATCTTGAAACCATACGTCTCCAATGCTAAAGAAACACCATGAATGTTTTATTGTTTTTCTGTTTGGTTTTACATACATCCAACATGGTGATCACAAGTTGAATATTACAGGAGTACTGTGTGATAAATTTTTTTACCAACTCGTCAAATGATCTAATGGGAGGTGTAAGTTTAGACAACCACTCCATTGTTTTCCCTCCCAAACTTCTTGGGAATAGCCTCATCAAGTAAGTATCATCATGAGAAAATTCAAGGCTTATGGTACAAAATTCTTGAACATGATTGCAGGGATCACTTTTACCATCGTATTTATCGTATTTTGGTATATCTAAATTCGGGGGAAAAGGTATCATGTTTAATCTCCTATCAAAGGGGTAAGGACAAATTTCATTTAAGGAGTATCGTACTGTGATCCCCTATTGCATGTCCTGCATTTGTCTTTGCAGTATTTGAATTTTTTGCGTAAGAGCGACCATGGGTGCATTTATTCATCGAGGGAAAGTTTCTTCCCTTTCATTATCCCTAGTTTGAGCATGATTGTGTTCGGGTATGTTATGTTGTTCTGGTATGATTTCAGGGTCATGTGTTTCTTCTTCTCTCTGTTGTTCTTGATAGGCATAATTTCGAGACCTTGTCCTAAAAATTTGGTCGTCGACCTTCCTTAAGTTTTCAGTATTGAAGTCTTCAGGAAGCCTAACTCCTTTGCTTGTTAGCATCAGCATATATTTTTCTTTGTCAGCTTCAATGAGTCTTTCCATAAGATTTTGGAACAAGGGTTTTTATTGACATTCTTGGAGAAGTTCCTCAGTGATCTCTGTATCTCCAAGATTAGTATAATCAAAAGGGTTTGATAATCTATGACCCATACTTGACTCTAGTTGCGTTTCACTTTGCTTGTCTCATTGAGAGCAAGTGACAATGGACATCTAGTAGAAGCTTTCTATGACAAAGGGGATAAAATCTTCTTCTACTTGTTCAAGGCTTGGTGGTTCAGGTCGAGCTACGTTATAAGTGATGCTGAATTGTGGGAATAAAGCAGGATTTATCTTTCCTCCATGATTCAAGCATTGGTAGAACGTCGCTTTCTGAATGTAAGCTTTGCTTCTTAAGGGTTGTTTTTCAAAAGCGTTGGTTGAATGTTGCTTTCTGAATGTAATCTCTGCTTCTTAAGGGTTCTTTGTCAAACTTGTTTGGTTTGCCTTGAAGATATAATCGCATATGATGCAAGAATGCGTGATGCGATCTAAAAAGTTGTTGATTAATATAGAGAAACTTATTCCGTTTCGCAAGTTTTTTAGAACTAGGTTGTCTCTTCTTCAACTCATTTTTTTGATGAAGACTTACTCTTCTCAAAAAATGAGGAGTGCTCATACACGAATGATCAATGGTTTCCTTCGATGTTTGGATTGAGATACTTTGTTTGAAAAACTCAAGCTTACTTTATCAAGTAGAGGTTTAGATTCGCCCCTATGACAAAGTGTGTCAAATGATATGGATAAGAGTCTCCCGATATGGAAACTTGATTTGACAACTTAAGGTTTAAACTCGGTGTGTTGTTTGTTTGATAGAATCCATTTAGATGGCATAACTTTTGATCAATGTGAGGGTACTACCTGATTTTGATTAGATGAAGTCTTATCTCTAGCTAGTTTAAGTTTTGATAAATTTGTTCTAAGGATGCTTGCTTGATTTTGGAAATATTTTCTATGATGATTTGGTTCAGATTTTGACTGGTGAGTTTGATAAAAGGTCCAAAAGGGTATTTATGACTGGTAATAAAATTTTCTAAAACTGCCTGGTTCACTCTCTGTGTTTTTGTGTTTTAACCATGCGCTAAAACAGAGACTGAATGCGCTATCTAATGATCTAGATGTGCTACAGGAAAATCCTGATGTGCTAAGCTGCCTATGCTACATGCTAACTCAGAGTTTGAAAACTGCTTATGATTGGGAAGATTATGCGCTGATATGTCTTGATTAAGCCTTGTTGTTTGGACTTAGAGTGCTAAGTTACGGCTTTGATGCACTATATTGATGCTCAAAAGCACTAATATGGTTAAACAAAGCGCAAATGAAATTTTTATCAGTTTGACAACTGTTTGCGCGCTATTTTGATTGATGAAAGCGCTAAGTTGTGGTTTGCATGGGCTAGAATATGGTCGATACATGCTAGGAGGTTGCTCCTATGTGCTAAACTGCCCTGATTGTTTTTGTTGTTGGCTATTTTCTAAAAAAATTCAACACTTGTTTGCTTTGATGGATGATTTTTTGAAAGTAACTTGAAAACATGGTATAAAAGAAGTAACCAATTTTTCTTATGCTAAACAAATAGTGTATGTGTAGCTAGGAATCTGGAAATCATCAAAGCAAATGGCAAATTGGACTAGCTCAATCACGAAAACTAAAATGCAGTGACAAATCCTAATTACATTCAATAGAGATGCATAAAAAACAAGACATTCAATTCAAATGCAAACCATCGCAAATGTGAATATCTCCTCCAAAAATCTCCATTGTCCTTCTTTCTCCTTCAAATTACTTTGTTTTGTGGATCTCACCTTCAAGTGCATAAGTATAATATGAAAGCAAGATTTACAAGACGAGACGACAGCATAAGGATACTAGAAGCGTGATTGATTCGGCCCTTTGATTGAAGAAATTCATCCAATTTATAGACAAATTGGAGAAAAGACAAGATTAGCATGAATTTGATTCGAATAGAAATTTCAAATCAAGAATGACAAATATGACAAATTATGACAAATTGACACTTTCTATGCGAAATTGATTGATTGACAATTATGACAAATTGCTATGTCAAAATTGATTGATTGACAGTTATGACAAATTATGACAAATTTGCTATGTCATTCCCATGAAATTAGGAGAAAATTGGGAGAAATTTGAAAATTAGATGAATTAGAAATTAGGAAATTAGAAAATTAGGAATTAGGAGAAATTAGTAAATTGGAAAATTAGGTAAATTAATTAATAATTTTTCATTCATTAATTAATTCACAAAGAGGGAGGAATTAGTTAGCCAATTAAATAAATATTTAATTGTGATAAGAAGACTTAGGATAAATAAACTATTTAACCTAGAGGGAGCAATGACAAACAAGGTTAAATGAATAAATCATAAAACCCTAGAAGATGAATTAGAAATGCAAGGATGACAATTAGGTCTTGAAAAAAGATAATTGATGTCAATTCGATTTGATCATGATTCTGACTGACAAAGGACCAATGCTGATAAGTGATTTGATTGATAAATGCACCAATTGGCGAGGAACAATGACTAATTGATCCAAATTGACATGATTGAGAAGGACGATGATCAATGTCAAATCGATCGCAAAATGACAAGATTGAAAATGACAATGATCGATGACAAATCGATCGCAGGATGACAAGATTGAAAATGACAATGATTGACGACAAATCGATCGCAAAATGACAAGATTGAAAATGACAATGATTGATGACAAATTGATCGCAAAATGATAGGATTGATAAGAGGACAAAACCCTAACTCCATCATTGATTAGGATTGACGATGTCCAAAATGAAATCGAATTGACGATGTCAAAATATGACAAATGAGCACGCATATTGATGCGACAGGATAAGATCGACCAAAATCATGACTGAAGATTGTTATTGACAAGACCAAATTTGACAATGAGACAAATGAAGAATGCAGAAGAAGGACTCGATGCTCGCAAATGATAAAGACCAAGTGCGCAACATAGAAGAAATGTTAATGCGACGCAAAAACCCTAAAATAAGGCAATGCGCAAATGTTAAAGTATGACTCCGCAAGCGTTGTCTACATTTTGCCCCTCTTTGAGACAATGTGATTTCAAGCGTTGTTTCAAAGAACAATAATGAAAATGCCCCAAACACTGACAATGACACATGCATTCCCCCTCGAGGAATTGGCCGGAAACATCCAGAAAAGAGGCCAATTGATTGATAAGAATGATAGAAAATGATAGGAGCAAACAGACTGAAAATTGGGGATCAGATACACAAAGGACAAGCAATTGAAGGTGCAAAAGACCGTGACCAGCATAAGATGGAGAGAGTGCACGTCCATCTATGCACTGACAGAGATCTATAAATGAGACAAGGAGAAGAAAAAGAGCTCATTTGCACTAGCCAAAGTGGAAGATTTGTTGCTCAGGAAAAAGACCCTTGCAGAGAGATGGCTAACATTCCAATGGCAGATCACCTTGGGGAACGTGTACGCACCTATAGACGACCAAATGACACGGGAGCATCGGTATGTAGCTCAAAAACCCATATTGTCAATTTCATGAATTTTGCTTGATTGCGGGACATTGCGGGGCATACCCATAGGGCAAGAGACAGCGAGCATAGAGGAGATGTAGACATGTAGGGCCACCATAGCGAGTTAGCATGATTACATTGCGACATTAGAGAGACAGAATGCTATCTCGAGGACAGAGCAGGATCAGTTCAGAGCAGAGATAGCTAGACTAACAGTGGCTCAAGATACAACAATAGCCCAGGCACAGCAAGCAGAGTAGAGAGTCACTGTGTATATTGGGTCGATTAGGGATGCCAGTGCACGTGAGATGGCACAGATGTTGGTAGAGACTGGAAATGAGATACGCCAGTTAAGGACACTATATGAGAGTGCAATGCCACTAGAGCAGAGAGCGGCGTCATATCACTCATGGTCGAGGACAAAGAGCAGGCCACGCTCTCAGAGGTCAGTGAGCAGCATGGGGGTGAGTGGACCTAGGAGACCACCACAACCAGGACTCGGGACAGGAGGGGCTTCATCCTCAAGACATAGCAGGGATGAGGAGGATAGAGGGAGGACCCAGTGACAGAGGCACATGCTCCTTATGATAGACATTTGACATTATGTATGCAGCCTGCAGGCCATACTTAGGACAGACAGTCCAATTTTGTACTCCGATATTGTTTTGATATATGATATGATATGCAGCTATATGATGGGATGCAATGTGCTATGGCACATGTTTATGTTCCATGTATGGATGTCTTATCCACTGTTTATGTACTAATGATGTTTATGTTTTGGATGCATTTATAAGATGAAATGGATAAAATCCTTGATATAATGCAAATGTACTAATCAATGAATGCAGGATGGAGCGTATGTTTTTATTTTTTTGGAGATTGGAGAACTAGACCGAACTGACTGCCCAAACTGATGGAAGAAATGTTAGTAGGAAGAAAGTAGACAAAGGACAATTAGAGATGAATAACAACTTGCTTCCACAAATGCACAGAAGTAGGTGAGAACCTTTATTTAATGTAGCAAAGCGGATGTAGAGCATCATGGCATTGAAGGCTAGAGCTGAAACGCAACCCCTTTTGCAAAAGATAGACACATCACACACAAGGAACGAGTGAAGCATCCTAGGGTGCATACATCAAGGGTCGAGGTATGTGCGGTGTTCACAAAGCAAATGTACTTATCACAGACACCCAATGATATAGTTGCCCCAGTTTGTGACAAACATTTCACAAACAGCAAACACAAAAAAAATGGAAAGGGACCATGAACCATCCTGGTCACTCTAAATCACTCAGTGACATCATCGAGCAACATAGGAACATGATCGAAGCCAAAGATAAATCAGTAAAAAGATAAGACGCACAAATTCAACCAAGTCAAACAAACATCTTGATCTTCATTGTCAAAAGTTGAAAGTGTTGATAGGACGATCATGCTATCTGATTTCAGGGAATGTTGTACCTCGTCTAAGACAGGACACAGTCTGGTTTCAAGTATACCACACCTTGTATAAGACCCATGATAGTAGTGACAAGGACAAATGATATTGATGTTGATGAATTGACAATTGTAATCAGGTTGAATGCTTGCTTGGTCAAACAGTTCATCTGTTAATGCGTGATTTCATTAAAGCACAATGTTTGATAGATTGTCGTTGGATGTATGCTCAGCAATCTATCTATGCACAAAGGGGACCATTTATTGACAAAATGAAAAATGCCAAAGAAATTGTTTTTGGATTTTGATGTTTTGAAATTTTTTTGTTCGTTTTTCAGGACTTTATTAGACTTTTTTTTTGGATTTTTTCTCAGGACAGTTTTGGATTTTTTTGGATTTTTTCAGGACATTATTTGATTTTTTTGGATTTTTTCAGGACATTATTTGATTTTTTTGGATATTTTCATTTTAGCTGAAAATGAACACATGATTTTTTTTTTATGTTTTTGGATTATTTCAAGACATTTTTCAATTTTTAGGGATTTTGCCCCCAGTGTCTAGCAAGGCAAGGAATATGACAGGTGAATAAATAGGCTTTCTAAAATGATGGTGGATAGAGGGAAGACAAAGGCCTTTTATTATGGAGACAATACGGATGCAATTTTCAAGGGCTATTGCATGATGGGACAAGAGACTGGATATGACAATGTAAAGCAGGAACATGGCATGAGGGACATGTCAAGAGGTGTTTGAAACCATGTTTAAATTTTGCGTCCTTATTATAGACCAAGATCAAGGAACAAAAAAAAAGAGTGTATGGATAGTGATAAGATATGGATAGGATAAGAAAGACCAAGAATAAATAAGGGACATGGACTGAAGGTCGGGATTGGCTAAGGGATAGTGGCAGAAAGTTACAATAAGCCAGGGAATATGGATGAAAGGTTGTAATAAGCAAATGGATAAATGACCAAAAGCTTTGATAGATTAAAAGCTGCAAACAAGATGCATGATGCTCATGACGATCCTCAGCCTTGTCAAGATCAAAGGTGAAAAGGGAAAATGGACATGAGGGATGATAGGACAAGGAAGGGTAATAGGACATGAAGGAGTATGACATGGTATGGTAGGATAATGAAGGGCAATAGGACATGAAGGAGGAAACCTGCCCCCAAGTGTGGTGTGCAAGAAGTTCATAGATTACGCATGACACCTGTTTGCCAGGTTTTCATCACGGTATTTGCCCAAGGTGCCTGTTTGCCAGGTTTTCACCAATGGACGAATAATTTTTGCTTTAATTTTTTTTTTCTTTTACCTTTTTTTTTCACTTTTTTTTTTTGACTTTTTCAAGAGAAGATGGACACATGATAGGGGATGGAAGGACTCAAACATCTTTTTGTTTGGATAGTAGCCTTGAAAAAAAATGGACCATGACCTTTAAAAGTATGCTCAAAGACGTTGGTAGGATAAGGACATGGAAAAAGAGATGAAACTAAGGCAAGGATTTATGCAAAGGATTGAGCCAAAGGGATGGAAGGATGGAAAATATGCATTGGATATTAGATAGGGTATTGGAAGAATTGGGCTTCAGTGGATGAAAATGAAGGCAAGATCAACATTGGCACACACCTTGAGGGGTGATGGACTGATGGAGGAAAAATGGATCTCAAATTGTGAGATTTGGATGGAGGAATAGCTTGGGATATTGGGACATGAGGGCCCAAAATAGATGAAGAAGGTGATGGAGGAACAAATTTTAAAGGTTTGGATGGTTCCTTGGAGTGAATTGCTTGCACAAGGGATTTAGGAACCCATATATATTTTGACTTTGCTTTATTTTGCTCAATGGGCCTTTGTGGCCTTTTGGATATATTTTTTTCTTTATAGATCATATTGTTCTTTGTTTTGACATGTCAATTATATTGGACATGTTGATCCTTGAATACATGTGGATTGCTAGACTTATGACTTTATACTTGGCATCCAAATTTCTTGGAGGCGGAAAGGAATGCATGGATGGATATGAATGAAACGGTGTTCTTTTGGATTGATGAAATTTACTCAAGGATGTGTGCCTTTGCTGACCTTGCATAAAGGATGAAGGGATATAAGGACCTAAGATGGATGGAAAGTATGATGGGGAAGGTGTATGTTTTGATTTTGATGGAGGGATACCAATGTCTTGAGGAATTTCACTGAGGCCATGACCCTTAATATTTTCTTTGATATTGAGGAGTTCTTTCTTGTGAAGGTCTACTCCTTTTCCTTTATGAATATTTTGACTTGTAGGATACTCTTTTCTTTGGGAAGAAGATGCGAGTCCATTATGAGGTGGATATGATATGAGAGAAATAATGAGATCTTGAAGTGGATCAGATTGCACCAAAGTGGAAGAACCCATTATGCATGTCGAGGGTTCATGAACATCTTGCACTGACACGTTAGAATCATGAAGGGGATTAGGATCACGAGGGGGACTAGGATTGTGTAGTGGACATGGTTCAATGACAGGCTCTTCAATAGATGGAATGGGAGAAATAATGGGATCATCAAAAGAAATGCGCTCTTGGAGTGTATATGCTGGATTAGGACGTGGAGATGGAGGAACAAAAGGATCTTATGGAGGATCTGAAGGAATAATTTGATCTTGACAAGGAGGAAGATCATTAGAATCCTCTTTAAAGGTGATTTTCTCTTGACTTTCAATGGGATCATCACAAATGATGGAAAGGATATCTTGATCTTTCTTAGGAAGTGGAATGTCAATGGGATTTGAAAGGACATTTTTTTCATGAAATGGAAGAGGATCGTTTCAGATTGGATGGACTGGGATATATTGATCTTTCTTGGGGAATGGAGTGTCAATAGGACTTTGGATAGGATAGACAAGAATAGGGGAATCATCATGAGTGTCTGGGAACATGGGGTCCTGGTTAACAATTGGATGGGATGATAAGGTTTTGGGATCTTGATCTTGATCTTTTTTAAGAGATGTTTCTTCATGCTCTAAATTATCCTCTTGACATGAGGTTGGACTTTGGACATGCATGGTTGATTTTGACAAGGGATCAATGTTTTGGCTTGAAGGAAATGCACTTTGAACATTTGTGATGGATTCTGGCAAGGAATCAATGCTTGAACATGAGGAAGAGGGACTTTGAATGGGGTCCTTTAAAACAAGTAATGGCAATAAAGTGCATGGTGGCATTGGGTCTTGTATTTTTGAAACATGACAAGGATGTGCATCATGAATTGGATTATCTTGGCAATCAATTATGGATAGCCCTTGGATAATTTCATCCTTGGGTGCATTGTTTGATGAGGACAATATGGAAGGTTCTTGGGAAACTTCTAAAGGTGTAGGGATGGATGCCACTAGAGAGTCAATTTGTTTGTGGGGGGATGAGGCATTGCTAGACATAAGTGTATTATCTTGATCTTCTTCAAAGAACTCACTTGGTAGGCTCCTTAAGAGCCTTGCAATAAAGCCACCTTTCTTTCGAGGTTTTGACATAGTTGTATTTGGAATTTGAACTTGTTTGGAAAGGAGTTGGTTCTGGTCTGATGTCATGTTTTGATTTCGAACTAGATGTTGATCCAATTGGTTTGACATGTTCAAAATTTGGCTTGGTGCATAAATCATAAAACCCTAGAAGATGAATTAGAAATGCAAGGATGACAATTAGGTCTTGAAAAAAGATAATTGATGTCGATTCGATTTGATCATGATTCTGACTAACAAAGGACCAATGCTGATAAGTGATTTGATTGATAAATGCGCCAATTGACGTGGAACAATGACTAATTGATCCAAATTGACATGATTGAGAAGGACGATGATCAATGTCAAATCGATTGCAAAATGACAAGATTGAAAATGACAACGATCGATGACAAATCGATCGCAAGATGACAAGATTGAAAATGACAATGATTGACGACAAATCGATCGCAAAATGACAAGATTGAAAATGACAATGATCAGTGACAAATTGATCGCAAAATGATAGGATTGATAAGAGGACAAAACCCTAACTCCATCATTGATTAGGATTGACGATGTCCAAAATGAAATTGAATTGATGATGTCAAAATATAATAAATGAGCACGCATATTGATGCAACAGGATAAGATCGACCAAAATCATGACTGAAGATTGTTATTGACAAGACCAAATTCGACAATGAGACAAATGAAGAATGCAGAAGAAGGACTCGATGCTCGCAAATGATAAAGACCAAGTGTGCAACATAGAAGAAATGTTAATGCAATGCAAAAACCCTAAAATAAGGGAATGCGCAAATGTTAAAGTATGACTCCGCAAGCGTTGACCATTTTTAGACGTCTACAGTATGTTTTTGCAAGGATGTGTTCAAATCTCAAATGTTTTCATAGGTTTGAATACAAGTAATACAAAATCAGATAGACTCTTTATTCAAGGGTCATCAACAATACCATAGCCGACTAGTCTTGATAATTCGTCAGCTCAAACAGTCGTGTCACCCCCTAGGGGGCGCCAATTAATTTGCCTTTTGCTAGAAATTAACCCAAAGTGAATTGCTTCACAATTGAGTAGTTATCTTGGGAGATATATGGTGAGTAATCTTGGGGGCAGATTCTTCCCCACCCTTGCACTATGGTATTGAATATGTTTGGATATTGACTCGGCTTAAAGTTTATATCTCTAAAGTTTTTAATCAAACTTCTTGTTCGGTCTTCAGTGATAAAATCCCTCAGGAGGGTTCCCAACCTTTAGAACAAAGGCTTTACATATCGTAAAGATATTGGGGGAAGGCTAATCACTGAGCAAAACCGTTGAAGGGAATTTCATCAACCTCCACTTTTGATTATAGTGGGTAGGAACACTTCGCGATAAAGTCATTTCCCACTTAGGTCGTTCCCCTCTCACTGACCATTTAAATGGTGCTCTAAGAGCAACTCAGGAGGGCAGGCTTGGTAAAGGATGTAAATGCTTGAAATGAATAAAACATTAGAGTGGTTTGGCTTTTCGATCACCCAGTTAAGGGGAGAGCATATACCTTCCACTTTTGAGACAAGGCAAACAAGGGTTCTTTTTAACCTTTCAAAGAAGTGATTTGTTAACCTCTATTTGGAGATTTTGCTCCAACAAACATGGGGTTGTTTTTAACCTTTCATAGCAAAGTGTGTATTTTCAAAATAAACTTTGAATAAAACCTGGTCAACAAAGTAAATTGCGATTTGGTCAACAAAAATTCAGAGTCTATAGGGGAAGATTTTCCCTCTTTGCTTTGCATAAAATTGAAGATGAAGTTCTTTTACCTTTGCAAAAATAAAATGGATCCTTTTAGACACCAAAGGAAGGTGAGGTTCATTTTAAGCTTTGCAGAAAGTAAGTTTGTTTAGTTCTTTTTAAAGTCCCAAAGTGAAGTGTTTTCCCCTAAGAAAGCAAGAAATCAAATATGAATTTGTTGCTCTTTTTACCTTGCAATAAAGAAAGATGAATTTTCTTTTAAGCACCAAAAGGAAGTCTGAGGTTCATTTTATTGCAATCCAAAATGAAAACATGAGGTTTATTTTAACTTGTACAAAAAGGGAGAGTGAATTCTTTTTAACTTCTTCTGAAAGAAAGTAAAAAAAAAAATTAAAGCTTCTAACTAACTCCTTCCCTTGCACAAAAAAATATATTAAAACCTACACACATTCAGTGATCAAATGTTAGTGTGGACTTGCACAAGCCTAAATAATCTTCCTCGGTTACAATTTTTTTTTGTTTTCCTTGCTAACTCTATGCGCTACACTGTTGCACTAATGCGCTAGAGAAATGAACAGATACACTACAAAATAGACCCAATGCGCTAAGCTGATCCCTGAATGCGCTAGACTGGTTTCTTAATGCATTGTGATTTTACAGTTGTCAGTAGAAGTGTTATGCACTAACTTAAGTTTTCAAAGTGCTAATGTTAGAGTCTAATGAGCTAAACAGTGAGCGAGATGCGCTAGCAAACGGTTTCAAAGTGCTAAAAGAAGGCTCCAATGCACTAATTCAGATTTTTCACGTACGTGCAATATCACTCCTGCATCAAAAAGGATATGTTTTATGGGGTTATGCCCCACGGTGGGCGCCATAAATGTGTGCGAGAAAAGTGGTGCAATAAAACAGAAATTTCGGTTTCAAAAAGATCCACACACCAATGAGACTCTTGGTGCAAGTTATGGAGCTATATTGAATAGCTCAACTCCCCAAGGGACATTCCATTTTTCCCTATCTCATAGGATCCCTCAAGTCACTACCTTTTCTCTCAGATCATTGAGCAAAGTGACTTAGAAATGACAACTCCAAGAATGAGGGATGCTTGATCAACTTAATATGGATGCATTCCTAGTTATGCATGATATTAAATCTAATATGATTTAAACTAGCATGGATATGATTATAAGCTAAAAGATTACTAAAACCTATCCTAACATGATATACTAGTCTAACATGAGAGTGCTATGATAATGCAAATGCTTCTTAAAATGCTTATTAAGATGATTTCTATTCAAAAAGAGGCTAAATGCTTGATTTAAAAATAATTTTGGATGTATGAAATTTAGATGCTTAGTAAAATGTCTATAAGTTTGATACTAAAGACTTGGATATGAAAATGAGAGAATGAGAGCTTTATTTATAGGAAAAATAGGGCAATGGATGGTCAAGATTGGATAATCTTAACAAGGGCTAGGATTGAAAGTTAATCAATCCATGTTTACAATTCTCACCAATGAAATGGTGACAATTGTCAACAAAAAACTACTTGAGAGGAGATGTAAGAATAATTAAATGATTGAGAATACATGATGGTTACCATAGGAGGTAAGGGTTAAAGTTAGGCTAAGGTTATCCATTGGATAAAGCTTTTACCGAAAGGTTAAACTCTTGTGCAAGGGTTAAAGGGATAACCATGGTCAAAGCAATGAATGCTTGATGAGACCCTTGGGTTAGATGAGGGTTGAGTTAGAGAGAAATTCTCTAATCGTGCAAGAAGGTTGAGTTAACCATTAATGATTAGGAAAACTTTAAAGGTTAACTTGTTGAAGACATAAAGCCTTTAATGGTTTTCAAAGACTTTGAGGGTTTGAGAAGTGACTTCCCTTTTCTTAGGGATGTGACAATATTTAGGATATGGATTAGGCTAATTTAGAAGTGATTAGAAGAATCTAGAAGGGGGTTTAGAGAGGCAAGTGAGAGATGTAGGAGAATGTAAGTGGATGGAGGGGAATTTTAATTAAAATAAATTACTTTATTTCAACAAAAATAGATGCAACTTGCATAAATACAAGTGGGGGGATTTAAATAAATAAATTGGATTTATTTATTTGCAATGAACAATTTAATTAAATGTAAATTTAATTAAAAAGGGGAAAAAGGGGAATTAATTAAATAAAGTGATTTATTTAATTAAAGGATACGAAAGACTTAGGTGAACTTAATTAAATAAATTGAGTAATTCATTTAATTAAATAGGTGAATATGAAATATTTAATTAAAGAGAATTTAATTAAACAAAGGAAAGGGGTTAAAATGAATATTAAATATTCACTTAGGAAAGTGGTCATTTTTATACGTCTACAATTACTAATAACGATGATTGTCTTATGTGGTCAACTTCTTGTACTGGAGACTACAAGGTCAAGGATAGATATAACTCCCTTTGGAAAAAACTCTTCCCTTCCAAAATAGAGCTACCTATATCATTATGTTGGGAGAAACTATGCCTCCCGAAGGCAGGCCTCTTCTTATGGACAACAATACAAAAAAGAATTTTGACCTCAGAATGGTTTAAGAAGATGGACTATGTCAGTCCTAGTAGGTTCCCTCTTTGCCTCAATAATGAAGAAGCTGTAGATCATCTACTTCTTAGATGAAATTATGCTAATAGATGCTTTTAATTAATAGACTAAATTGGGCTACAACCCTTCCCAATCATTTGTTATAACTCCTTTTATGTTGGCCAACCCATCTCAAGTCTGGTCTTTATGGATTGTTATGGATTATTTCTCCTTCGATTCTCTTATCGGAATTATGAAAAGAAAGGAATAGAAGGATTTTCAAAGATAAGGCAACGTCGCTTGATCGAATCTGGAACAAAATTGAAGCCTCTATCATAGAAGTAGGTAATGGTATATTAGATAGTGGACATAACAATAGCCTATCTTTTACTACTAGGGATGAAAAAGTGAGGAAAAATTGGTCTAGACTCACTATTCCCCCCTTCTATGGCCTTAGGGGAATCAAATCAACATCTCTAAGGAAAGAATGCAAATGGTCCCCTCCAAGCAAAGGCTGAATCAAACTTAATTTTGATGGCACTTCTAAAGGCAACCCTGGTGTTGTTGGAATTGGAGGGGTGGTCCATTTATGGGACGGTTCAACTGTAGCAACATTTTCAAAACCTATAGGTTTGGCCATAAATAGTGAGGCAGAACTAGAATAACTCATCATAGGTCTCCTCTTCTATAAAGATAGGCATAAAAAGATTAGAGATAGAAGGAGATTCCGCTTTAACCATTAATGCAATCAGGACATGCGAGACTCCAAACTGGAAATTAAACAATTTGGTATCTAGAGCCACAGAACTGCAGAAATACTTCAAGCACACTACGATCAACCACATCTACAAGGAAGGTAATATGTTAGCAAACTCTTTAGCTAACCATGGAGCTGATGGTATTTGGGAAGAAAAAGTAGGTGTAGGTTAATATGTTTCTATATAAACATATACATATATATGTGTGTGTGTGTGTGTGTGTATATATATATATATATATTGGTATATATATAGAATTATTTAGAATACATATATATATATATATATATATATTGGTATATATATAGAATTATTTAGAATACATACACTCCCATCTACATTTACATATTTATATACATATTAAAATATACAAATATATACATATATACAAGTATATATATATATATGTATCATACTTTGATTTATATATATAGATATATTTATTTATTTATACATATATATATATTTATATCTAGCTCCATATACACACACATGTATTATTATATAGAAGTATAATTAATTATTACTAGGCTATCCCAAGAGCCGTCAGGACTCTCTAAGTGGATTAGTCCTATTATTATTCAACAAGGCTTCGTCTACCTAAATGCATGTACAACCAGTCATTGATCCAATGACGTCTATAGGGATAAATATTGATTGTCAGATTTTAATAGTCTATGATATTTTCCTTTAGCCTTTCCTAATCTCAAGGCCGAAGGCTCAGTCATAGTTGAGTTCATTAGCTCGCGGCTAGTGTAGTTATTCCATGAGCTTAAATTCTAGTGATTACATGCAAATCCTTGATATGTGTGCTCATTATTAATAGAATAATAATGATCACTTTGAGTTGTGCTGGAAGCAAGTGTAGCCATCGGTATTAAGTAACTTTATCTCAAAGAATGTTCTTCATCATAAGCCAAGCATCCTCGCCTTACATTCTTATTTATTTGATATTTTGGGATGATTTTCTCGTAGGCTTTTCAAGTAAAGAGGTACCGTTATTTATTTTTCATGCTTCCTAAGGTCGTGATTTCATCTCACATAGAATTTATTTATTTAGATGCGGACAGTCTAATCTGATGTAAGTTAAATTTGAATTGAATCTTTGAGTCTGAGTAAGTTAGTAGTATGGACACACCATTGAGATTGTTGGGGTTTAAAAGACAAATGGTCTTTATAGGGGAAATCAAAGAGGATAGGTTAAAAGGCATCCTCGTCGGAGTATATAAAAAATAAAGACAGAACTAGGGAAAACTCAGACATTGTAGCCATGTTTTTAGCAGTGGCTATGCACTTCGAGATAGACAAGGAGGTGGTAAAGAAATTGTGTCGTGGTGTCTTTAAGAAGGATCTATTGGGTGAGCTGGATAGGGTGGTCATCAATGTGTTGGATGACCTAACTGTTCCTAAGCCGAAACACTATGATAGATTTATGTGGAAGAACAAACCGGTGCCAAGATTTCTAATTCTATAAATTGAAGATGATGAAGCTTTTGCTGCTTATAGACTAATTAGGTAGCATAATTTCTATTTTCTGATGTGGATCCTGCATGTTAAAAGTCTGACATGCATGAGATGGTTTTCCAACTACTTGGAGGAGGAAGGTATTGAAGCACTGCCAAATGGTGAGGAGTTATCTTGCGCAACTATGCTTAACCCAGGGGAGACCTCTATTAAGTCAGGACTTGAGGAAGGTGAATCTTGGAAGAAAGGGAATTTTGATTCCTCTGAATCTTGGGGCTTGTATGCTGTCCCTTCTGGTTTGTTTCTAAACACTTTTTTTTGCAAATACTGGACTTAACCATTTATTTTGGCAAAGTTAGAATAATTTTGTTACTATTAGAATGCTATAGTCAGCTTTCGACATAGGGCTCTTTGGCGAACATGTATAGGTGATGTTTATAGTTTAGCAGGACGCTTGTAGATTTTTAAACTAAGTTAACCTTTATACAATCTTAGTAGAAAATGGAAAGTAAGTCTGAAATCCCCCTGATTTTCTTGTTTTCAGTGAAGTTTGCTACCCACTTTTCCTTTCGCTCACTAAATGGTTGTGACCACACTCTGGTTATATATTTTTACATATCTATGTATTTGTATATATGGTATATGTATATATGTGTTTATAAATGGTATGGCTCATCTTATTAGGCCTTGCTCCGTGGATCCTATTTTCATTCTATTGACAGGCAAATTTATGAATATTCATATATATATATATACACACACATTTATATACATATACATATACATATACATATACATATACATATACATATATGTGTGTATATGTATATGTATCAATGTTCTTATGCAGATTCAATCATAATTTTGTGGTTTAATTTTAATTTTATAAACATGAATAGATTCAGGTCACTTATTTTCTTCAATGCTCTATGAGGTAGTTGTTCTATGTGACAGAATTTATGTGGTTTCTATGAACTTTCCTCTTGGTCTTCGGCTATCATGGCCCTAGACTGGTATTATCATTATCTAAACCATTTTATTATAGATGCTTCACAACCTATATGCATACAATATTTTTAGTAGGGAAACCATCATAGATCTTCTCTTTATGCAACGTCAATTTGTTCTTTATTATTGTTGGTTAGGGTCGGTTAGGGTGGCCTGAGTATGTATGAAATTTATTTATTGGGTAGATTTGTGCTTCAACTTAGCCTTGATTAGCGATGGATGGTGTTAATCATGCATAAAATCCTTTTATAGATAAGAGTGTTGAAATTATTAGTTTTGGTCATAGATGTCTTATTTTCTTTATCGATGCAAGACTAATAGGCTGCAGGAGAAAGGATCTGGTTGTTTTGGTAAATTCATTTTGTAGGATCTTGGGCTCTCGGTGGAAGCTTTTGACTCTGGTTTTATTCAGAGCTCTTTCCCCCACTCTACTAGCTCCCACTCATATCAGACAGGGGAGAGCGTGATTTCTCAAGAATCTCAAAAATTGTACTGTCATACTTCATACATGGGTAAATCCACAATATGAGTGGATCGATTGTAACATTTTGATGTAAATTACCAGCTAAAGGTTGTTTTCTAGGATAGTATCCTTGGGCAAGACCGAAGGTTTTCTTAGTTCTGTTCTTTCCTACCGATGCCCACACTGAACTGAACATATAATGTAATCTCTTTTATTAATAAAATATATTATACAGCTACGACCCATTAGCTATCAAAAAAAAATTTAAGAAATGTTAAATGATTAATTGATGAAGGAGATAGAAATAGAATAATTAACAATGTTTGAAGGTGACGATTTGAATTAGTTAGAAGAATTAATTAGCTCAATTAAATAATTAAAGAATTATTTAACTAATAGGACGATTAATTAGTACATGATTGATGAGACATTTTTAGGTGTCTACATTTGCCTCTCTTTGAGACATGTCGGAACAACATTGTTTCAAAAAAATGAAAAAAAAACTACCCCAGTATGTTGCAATGACGTTTAGGGTGTAAATATGCCCCCTTAGAAAATTGGTCAAAAAAATTATGGAACTGAGACCAATTTAACGATACCATGCTAGTCAGAAATCATGTTAAGTTTCGCACAATTCCGAGTCTGTTTGACCAGCCGAAAAGTATGTTGAAGTTCAGGGGGACCACGACTGTCAGAGTGGAAAAAACCCTAATTTGAGCTATAAATAGATTTTTTTAATTTTCATTTGCTCATTTGCATTCTTTTGAGCTCATTGAGTTTCCTTTTATTTTTGAGCATCATGGCTGGTCATAGAGCATGATACCTGTCTGATCAAGTTCGTTCATACTAGAGGCCACTCGACATTAGAGGCATGGTACACTTTTTGAAAATTTTGCTCATTTTTGCCTGTTTTTGTCAAAAAAATAAAAATAAAATTCTAGAGAAAAATTATTTAACTCATGCGCATTCGCCTTTTGATTTTTACGCATTTGTTATAAACTATTTGTATTTGATTTAAATGTAACACATTCACTTTATTAATACACATTTGATGTAATTGATGTGCATTCAACATAAATAATTTGCATTCACTTTAATTGATACACATTCGATGCAATTGATGCACATTCATCATAAATAATTTGCATTAGTTCTTATTAATTCACAATTGATATAAATGTTTCACATTCATTGAATATGTTAATTTTTCAACATGTATATTTTGAAATTTGTCATGCGAATATTTTATCTGACTTTTTCTTGTTTTTGATTGCTGGAGAATCTCAGCATGCTGGTTTGTAGAAAGACGAGACCTAATGGCCTTGATCGCTGAGATAAGCTACATCTAGAGGATGTTGCATTGATTAGACATCTTGGATTGTATCATATTTTTCACTTGCCTGAGGTTACGCCCAATAGGGCCATGATCACTTCTTTGGTTGAGCGTTGGCACTCAGAGACGTACTTGTTCAATCTTCCCACTAGTGAGGCCTCCATCACTCTAGAGGATGTTTGGTGTATATTGTATATTCTTATACATGGTGCCAGAGTATTATATGATCATAGATTAGGTGTCATAGGATTATGCGATCTCTTCGACTGTACTAAGAAGGATTTATGGATGAGGGGACGATATGAGATCTCCTGGTTTATGATGATCTTACGATAGTTTTGTACATTATAGTAGCCAGTCCTATGATACCTGACATGAGGACTTGTGGATTTCTAGTTGGATGGGATCGAGTGATCCATGATATGATTGTGAACAGATGTATATTTGCATGGGGTCTGTGTCTACTTGCTACATTGTACTACTAGATGCATGGCATTGTTTACTTGAGACAAATATCCACTAGTTGTGGTGTCACTTTTCTCCAGGTCTAGGCTTGGGAGCATATTGCTATCTCTCAGCCTGTTGTTCATGCAGATCTCTAGGATGAGCAACCTTATGCTTATAGGTACACTCTAGAGATTAGGCACAGGGGTTCGGGGAACACCTTGTACTGGAGGCATCAACTGTATATATTATAGTACTTAACTTGGAGACCTTACTTAGATTTCTCTAGTTGGGCACAATGCTCAGCACTTACCATTTTGTTGATAGCAGAGATAACTTATTGGCCATGCATTGGATACACGGAGCATTATTGACATGCATCTCCCAGGACAAGTACTTTGATAGTTTGGGGAGGTGCAGGGTATTCCTGATGTTACAACGTATTTTGCTTGAGTTACCTAGGAGGCTGGTGATTGGGGGGCTTGCATTCAGTCTCATGTTATTGTTGTTGAGTTTCATACGCTTCACCTTGTTCAGTGGGGTTGGGTAGTGGGGGTAGCGGGTCTAGGGACTACTCCATAGTACAATGCTTGGTGGGTTACGTATAGGATTGTACCATTGAAAAATTTGACTATCCCAATCTCACCTCATCAGATTTGACACCAAAGACCACAAGGAGGGAGGGGGAGAGGGAGAGGAGAAAATGGAGGCAAGGGAGTTGTGTCCGCCATTGTAACATTAGGAGAGGGGGAGGAGGAGGAGGAGGATGTAGAGGTATTGGAGATGAGGGAGAGGATGAGGTGATGGACAACAAAGGAGATATCAAGTTGAGCAATGAGGGGGATAGAAATGATTCTACTTCAGGATCATCGAGCAATGGAATAGATGATGATAGTGATAGCTCACTAGATACAGACATGTTGGAGCTTGAGGATGCTCCTTCTACATAGGTAGGTGGAGATGGAGAACAGGGTCCAAGAGGTGATGTTGAGGATGTATACTTTTGAGAGCCCAGATATAGAGTTTGGAGGATGCCCTAGCCACAGAGCGACATAGGCGTAGGAGTGATCGCGATGCTTATTGAACGGGTTAAACAATATTAGCCACAGAGATGGATCAGATTACTGTTGAGAGAGATAGAGATACTATGAGAGGGACCGTCTCCAGAGAGAGCGAGATGATGCAGTCAGGAGAGATCAGTTGAAACATGATGCCCATGATCAGTACAAGGCATCGGATACTGGAATGCTGACATGGGATGATCACCTTATACATTAATTTGAGGAGTGTATGTATTGGATATGAGAGTATGAGAGAGTTGTCCTTGAGGGTCAGAGAGTATCGAGTTATAATAATTATATCTCTAGAAGGAGATCTAGGAGATCTACCAGTCATAGGACTAGCAGTGGAGGAGTGATGGATCCACCTCGTGCACCATTGGGACATCCTGGGGTAGGGTCGAGTGGACAAGATCCACCTACTGATAGAGGCAGTGTTGGTTGAGACACTCATTGATGATGTTATTTGAGCCTTTGGTCATGATATATGATTTTCTAGTCACATAAATCTGTCCATTTTATTTAAATGAATATTTGCTATTTATTTGATTAAAACCCCACTAGCCATCAGTTAATTAAATTAATATTTAATTAATTTATCTTCAAACATTCTCCTATTAATTAAATAAATTATTCAATTTATTTTAATTAATTAATTCAACCAAATTCACACTCAATTAAATGAATAAATCATATTTATTTCATTTAATCCCCTTTTCCTCTTTTAAATAAATTAAATAAAACATTTATTTAAATCACTATTCCCCCCACTTGCATTTTCCTACAAATGCAAGTTGCAACCACAAGTTGAAATAAATTAAATTTATTTTAATTAAAATCCCATTTTCCCTCACCCACCAAATCCACTTGCACTCCTAAACCCCCTTCTAGATTCTTCTAACCCCTTCCTAATTAACCTAATCCATCCCCTAATTATTGTCACATTCCTAAGCAACTTGGAGTCACTTCTCAAAGACTTCAAAGTCTTTGAAAAGCATTTAATGCTTTGTGTGTTCAACAATTTAACCTCTAAAGTCTTCCAAACCACTTATGGCTCTTACATGACCATTTATGGTTAACCCCTAACTCAACCCTCATATGACTCATGGGTCTCTTCAAGCATTTATTGCTTTGACCATGGTTATCCCTTTTACCTTTGCACAAGAGTTTATCCATTGGATAAAAGCTTTATTCTTTGAATAAAGAATTTATTCACTCAACTCAACCTTGACCTTAACTCCCAAGTTAACTATCAGGTCATGTCAAGAATTTAATGCTTATTCCCTCTCCTCTCAACCTATCTCATATGGACACTTGTCATCCTGGGATTGGGTTGAAAGCCATCACATGGATTGAATATCATTCAATCCTGACCCTTGTTGAGATTAGTCAATCTCAACCATCCATTGCTCCATTTTTCCTATAAATAAAGCCCATTTCTTCATAATCCAGATCTTGAAACTTGTATGCATCTAAGTTATAGTGAATTCTAGAGAGCATTTAGCATAAATCACTAATATATTGTTATTTTGGCCTAAAATAAATCATTTTAGCATCATAGCATCTAATATTAGCTTTTGTTCACATTTGCATAGTATCTTAGAGTAAACATTTCAATCTTGAACCTCAATAAGCATCCATAGTGTAAAAACCTGCTGAGAGCTACACTAGTTTGGAACTTGGAGAGGAGAGGAAAAAAGGAGAAGGAGCTAAGAGCATGTTAGGAGGCATTTGGAGATGTCTCATTATATTTACTTTCCTAGTTAAATATTTCTTCATGTTTTTGGTGTCTCTTTTGATATGCCTGCTTAGATTAGTTTTTTAATGGATTAACACTAACGATTTCTTATGTTTTTGTGTGTTATACGACCACAGGTTTTAGTCTAATCTTCCCCCATTTCGCAGAGCATCATTTGGTGAACCCGACGTGAATCCAAACACCCAAAAACATTTTTTTTAACAAAACTAACTTGTTTGACTATTTGGCTTGACACATAGGTCGCGCTTTGGTGCTTCTGTTCGTGTGTTAGCGCTATTGTCTTTTTTGTCTTCTAGCGCTTTTATTCTTACAATAGAGCTATTGTCAAAGAATTGGTGCTTTTGCATATCTTTTGGCACTTTTGTGCATTAATTAGCGCATGTGTTTTTATATTGGTGCTTTTGTATTACTATAGACATCTTTTCTTTTAGTGCTTTTGTAGTAGTTTAGCGCGTTTGTGTTAAAATAGCGCTTCTGTTTTCACACACACTAGCGCTATTGTAACAGAATGTTGTAAAAAATGCCATGTAACTGATGAAATAAATTTTATTAGGCTTGTGGAAGCCCACCATGTTTTTGGTTTTTTCTAACTGTTTGCTTCATGTACAAGTTTTAAAATAACTTTCTTTTTTTAGCTTAAAAATCAAAAACACTTCTTTTTGGTGCTTTAAAAATCACAAAAAACAAACTCTCTTTCTTTGCAAGTTAGGATCACTTTTTTTGGGTGCTCTAAAATTCACAAAAACAAACTTCATTTCTTGCAAGATAGGCTCACTTCATTTGGTGCTTAAAATCAACAAAGCAAAATTTATTTCTTGCATCAAACTAAGAATTCACAATCCACACTTCCATTTTTGGGCAACTAAAAATAACAATCAATTTGTCTGATTTTGCAAAATGATTTACTTCATGCATAAGTGCTCTTATTTCAGTTGACCAGGATTTCAAATTCTATTTTACTCAAACACATTGCTTTTGAAGTTAAAAAGAATATCATGGTTGTTGGAGCAACATCTCCAAATAGATAAAACATCATTGCAATGATAAGTTAAAAAGAACAAGTGTATTTTGTGTTTGGCACACTTGTGCAAAAAGAGTTTGTCGAGTGGTCCTACTTCTAACACACACTATCCTCTCCCTTGGCTTTCGTGTTCCTAGGTGCAAGAAAAAAGTGTTAGTAACACTCAAGTTTTATCTTTTTAAGAGAGGCCTTCCAAGAGACACATCACTCTTGGGAAAGACCTCACATGGTAAATCCTTCGAGCCGCTATAGAAATCAGGTGAGAGCGAAAGTTGTAGCCTTGGGTATAGTTGTTCCTACAATGTAACTTGCCGAAAGGACAAATGGGCCCCACCACAAGTTACAAGGCTCTTAAGTGAGTCACTACAGAATGAACATATGTCCAAAAACATCGAACATTACTAAAAACCTTTAAGTAGTAGCCCACCCATTCTATTGATTGAGGATTATTTTGATACAATTCAGTGCAAGAGCATAGATGGTTTTGCTCCCAAGATACTCACCATACATATTTCCTTGAGTAGAAACATAGCTTTTTGAAAAGTCACTTGTGGTTTAATGAAAGTGATGACTCCCCCATCATAGGGATCATCTATTTCTTATGCTCGTGCAAGACTTAGTATATCACATCCTTACCTACCACAACGAGATTCATAAGGTATGTAGTACCAAAGTTGAAGAAATATCAAGATGTGGGCTGAATTTATCACAACTGGCCATTTGACCTTAGGGATAAAAAGTGTTTGAAGTGTTTTCATTTTAGTCAAAGACCAAGTGCAAATTGAGCCGACTTCAGGCTTTGGAAAACACCTAAAAAACATTTAAAGGAAAAGGGTCATAAAAATTCCAAGGATTGGGTTGATCTAGACCCATACTTATTTGTGCCTTTTGAGGCAAAATTCTTGTTTTTGTGTGCTTGCTTTGTTTTCTTGTCAAAGAAAGATCAAAAAATCAATTCCAAGAACAAGTATTCATCCTACATTAACATTTCAAAAAACCAATGAAAAATCAAAAACAAAGAGCAAAAGTATCAAAATATATGACCATTCTTCAGATCTTGAGAAAGAAGAATCTTCATCAACACATCAACTTGAAGAAAATACCATTGAGATCAAAGGCTCTTATCAAAACGAGGAAATTATTCTATCGTAATAGACAAATCTTCATCTCTCATAGAGCCTTCTTACGTCATATGCGTCTTTATCTTCAAGGGAAATCAAACGAATTTGATCTGAAGTCATTAAACCGTAGAGCTTTTACACAATATCGAGCTTTGAGCTATCACAAAAATAAAGGAGGCAAGATCAATCTTGACTTCTTTCTAGACATTTTCATCACATATAACGTAGCTCGGGAAGAACCACCAACTCTCGAAAGAGAAGAGGAAGAATTTGTCCCATATGTGACACAAAGCTTTTATTGAAGTTAAACATTTCATCCATTATCATATCCATATCTCATCAACTCAATTCCAACTCTCAAAACACCCACAGGTTTTTGTCCTAAGTTCTATTATAATATTGCTTGAATCAAACACAAAACATCACTTTTTAGAGTGTCTCTACATCTAGGATAAACTTGTTCTAAGAGACATTTCTATGCAGGTTAAAACTAGTCTATGAGTGAATCCTCTCATTACTAGGTAGTTGAGTCTGTAACACATCTCAAATTCCTCTAAACCTTATCACATCAAACCTCATAAAAAACAACAAGCAAATCAAGAACAAAACTTTGGTCACATTTGCCTTTAAGTGCTAGAGATCCATATGCAACACACCACACCAACCATAAATCTCTCATTTCATCAACAACTCATCATCATTTTCACCCAATTTCAACAAAAACTTATAAACAAAATGGCTCATACCAGATCACGATCTAGACAATAATAAATTGAAGAGGAAGAGGAAGAAAATATCAATGATTTCCAAGAAGCCCTTGGAGGAAATGTAAATGATGAAAATCCAGGCACTCCTACTCCCACGACAATAGAAAGGGCACAACACAACCCTATCTTCAATAGACTTTTTGATGAGATACTCAAGAGTAATGTTGATGCTCACTTTTTAAAAATTTCTCAAGAAGGGGCTAAACTACCCTCTGACTTTGATGTTGCACAACTAAGACAAGCATCAAAATGCCAAAGTTGTAATGAGGATGAAAGAGGTCGAGAACACATTAGATACAACTTTCATCAAGGTAATCCCCCACCTCCTCCTCCTCCAAATCAAATAGACATGTTGTGGCAATAAGTTGAAAATCTCGTCCAACAACTTCATAGTGATATAAAAACCAATCAATTTTCACTCAATGACATTTGTCCCTATCCCTTTGATAAGAATCTTCATATGCCACCTTTTCCGCGAGGGTTCGAAACACCCAAGTTTGAAAAGTGTAGAGGAAAAGGAGATCCTCGTGATCATGTCAGAGAATTCCATTCAGCTTGCCTTGAAATGGCATACGAGGATACATACCTAATGTGCCTTTTTCCCCAAAGCTTGGGAGGAACAACCACATCATGGTTTTCCAGATTACCAGGAGGCATTAGGACATTTGAAGAGTTAGTCCAAAAATTCTTGGCACATTACTCACACAACATTGAACGTGATATCACCATGGCTGATCTATGTAACACTAAACAAAAATCGGGTGAGCTATTTTCAGTCTTTCTGCAATGATGGCATCAAATGTCTAGTAGACGTTCTCTTCAGTTACCTGAACAAGAACTAGTGGAAATATTTATTTCCAACTTAAATGATGAAATGGAATTTCACCTAGACATAAAAGACATAGACTCTTTCAATGACATGAACGCCAAAGGCTTAAAATGTTAGCAAGCTCTCATCAAAAAAGGGCCTATCAAGATATATAGTGAGCCAAAGGATGGCCCTCACCCACACTTCAATGGTGACAAGCCTAACTTTTGGAACAAAAACAAAAACATCATCAACGACAGGGTTGTGGATGCAAGAACTATCAAAAGTGCACAACCTGTAGTTCAATTTGCAGGACAAAATCCCCCACCTAAGACTAACACAATTGCTCCTCCAAGTCAAGGCCGCATCACATCTCAAGATGAACCCAGACAACATCAACAAAAACCAAAGAAAACATACACTCCCTTAGGGGAACCCATCGAAACAGTGTTACGACAGCTGGTTTCTCAAAATCTGGTAACCTTACCCAAAACATCAAATTATGAACCTCAAGTCAAACCTTCATGGTGGAGGGATACTGAACATTGTGATTTACATCAAGAGAAAGGACATAAGACAAGCAATTGTCATAGATTGAAAGATCTTATTCAGGATCTTATTGACTGAGGTGAAATCAAAATCAAAGGACATGACCCAAAGATAACAAACAATGATCATCTCATGTTTAAAAATCCACTTCCATCACAAGATCAAAGGGATCCTTCCACTTCAAGGCGAAACACAGATACCACCATTTATATGCAAGCCGTGTATAATTATATTGTGAATCACCTATATGATGCCAATAAATAGATTGCAACTATAACCATCAAAAATCCCAGCTCCACTTGCAATTTTGTTACACATCGCAGCAAGATTACCATTAAAGCAGCTCCACAAGGCACCCCATCTATCCCAAAGTAGTATAACCTTGTGGAACAATTAGACAAAACACCCGCACTGATATCTATCTTAGAGATATTGCACCTATCTCCATCCCATAAAACAATCTTGGATCAAGCTCTCCAAGAGGCGTCAGTCCCTGCAAACCTAAATATAGATAGTTCCAAGCCATGGTCAGAAATCTAAGATCATCACCTTGTCTCACTTTCTTGGAAAGTGACAACTCCTCCTTCCAGCAACCTCATAATGCCTCACTCCATATTGAAGGGTTTATCAACCAACATAGGATCAAGCAAGTCTTGATCGACAATAGAGCAGGCCCGAATATCTGTACTCTATAATTAGTCACAGCTTTGGGATATGCGATTGAATCAGTGGACCCCCATAAGAAGATCACAATCAAAGCCTATGATGATGCAGAGCATTCATCCAAAGGCATTGTAGTGCTACCAATCCGAGTGGGCCCTTTGGTGAAACACATCACTTGTCAAGTTCTAGACCTTCCTCTGCCATACAATTTATTGTTAGGAAGACCTTGGATACATGCCATGAAAGTCGTTCCATCCACCTACCATCAGTGTATCAAGTTCCCACATAATGGTGTAGAGATCACAATCCTGGGAGATGAAAACCCCTTTGCATATTGTCATAATATCAATCATCAACCAGAGATTACCGTTCCTAACAATAGAGAAGCCATCTCCTCCACATCATACATAAGTCGAGCCTCTCTTGCCAGTTCAAACACCACTATACCCAAGCAAGAAAAGCTCAAGATGAAAATAGCAGAGGAAGGTCCTGGGGAATACAATTTGAGCCAACTCTTTTGTGTGGGACAAATGCCTACTTCTCCTAGAACACATGGAAAACCTCAACGGTTGCTTCAAACGCCACTGGACAAGCCAGCATGTCCTTTGATGCCATTCATCCTGGAAAAGAGTCAAGAAGAAGAAACAAGAGATGGTGACTTAGCAGAATGGATCTATAAAGATCCCATCACCACCAATATTCCGCAAGCTAAGCTTCACACATATTAGTATGGCAAAGGCCTTCTCATTATGCAAAGAATGGGATATGATGGTCAAAGTGCTTTAGGGCATTGTAAGCAAGGAAGACATGAACCGCTGCAGTCAGAATTAAAGCCCAACGATAATACAGGACTAGGCTTTCAAAAGGAGATCCTTCCTAAGTTCAGATTCAAAGGAAAACCCAGCCAACCACTACATCAGCCTATTACAAAGAGGTCACCTTTGATTATAAAAGCAACACCCAAAACCATAGCAATTGCCCCATCGAGGCTAAAAATACCAAGAAAACTATCTACAACACCCCTCATCCCACCAATCAAACTAGCGATCCCATCAGTAACATCAATAACATCAATAGCACCATTAGCAACAACAACTGTATCAGAACCCACAATAGTATCTATGACACCAGCGATTCCAGCAAAAGTAGCAGAGTCAACACTTTCGATACTCCCCATATCGGAATCATTGATCCCCATAATCCTTCCTGCAGTGCCAATCATTTCATCTACAAAACTGATCACACATGTAGTGTTTAACTCAAAAGATATCCCAGTATGGTACAATAATCGGCTCTTGGAAAGTGACTTAGAAACCGACTCGCATGAATGGGAATTTGATTCCATCCAGCTTAATACTTCAAATGAGGAAAGCACATCACTACCTCCACCCCACAAAGGCATCCTTGTTTACGGAGAAGCACAGATAAAGAACTCTTGGGTTCTTGAATTGGAAACGTCTTCCACAGACCTTACGTCCCATCCTACGTTTGATTCTGACAGAGAGAGTACCATCAATGGCCTTCACCACAACATCTTAACCCTCACTGACATGTCTCACGAACTTAACCTAATCGATGAGGTAATGCCCATTATCCATCCTAAACTCATCGAATGGAACCAACCTAATCCCCCATGTCTTGACCTTTTCCAAAATGATGAGGCACTCATTGACTTTTTGGAACTACAGGATAACATACCAAGCGGGGATCATAAAGCTAGATTCACCATTGAACTTAATAGCGTAACATACTTTGGGGCGGATGCCAAACCTTTTAGCTGCAAAAATATAACAATAAAACATGGATCTTCTAGTGAAAACCACACTGTCGCACTGTTTGATCCCACAAAAGTAAAAAGAAAGAGTGTATCCAATGGTGAAAACCTCTCTGAGGCATCAGAGGATGAAAGGTTTGACATTCTCCCTTCTAGTACATAGTAGGAATGATCACCAATTCTTATTGAGGAAACAAAAGAATACAATGTGGGGACTCCTGAAACGCCTCACCACATACATCTGGCATCTCTTTTAACTCCAGAGGAACAACCTAAGTTTGTAGAGCTCTTCCAGAAGCATTAGATCAACTTCACATGGTCATATGCAGACATGCCTGGGCTTGATCCTGATTTAGTCATGCATCACCTCACCGTAGCAGAAGGAGCCAAACCTATCAAGCAGAAGCTTCGCAAGATGCACCCTCTGATTGCGGTACTAGTCAAAGCAGAACTTAAGAAACTCCTGGATGTTGGTTTCATTTGACCAATTGCTTATGTAGATTCAATATCCAATATTGTGCTTGTCGGCAAACCAAATGGGGGCATCTGTATTTGTACCGACTTCAGAGATCTGAACAAAGCATGTCCTAAAGATGACTTCCCCTACCAAACATCAACATAATAGTAGATCTAACAGCAGACCATGCCATGCTTTCACTCATGGATGGTTTTTCAGGATACAATCAGATAAAGATCGGACTAGAGGATCAACATAAGACAACCTTCACATGTCCATGGGGCACATACTGTTGGAATGTAATGCCTTTCGGTCTCAAGAATGCAGGAGCGACCTATCAACGAGAAATGACCACCATCTTCCATGAAATGATGCATACCATAATGGAAGATTATGTTGATGACTTACTGGCAAAATCACTCACAAGAGAAGGTCATCTAGACATATTAGAGAAAATCTTTGATAGACTGGAACACTATCATGTTCGACTCAACCCAAAGAAATGTGTCTTTGGAGTAACCTCAGGGAAACTTCTAGGATACATTATCTCAAGC